>NC_092716.1:20802353-21464536 GCF_047496885.1 Scyliorhinus torazame | reverse complement strand
CTGACGCACTGCAAGACCAATCAACACACACAACACAGCAGCCAATCACCAGTTAGGACACGGTCACTATAAAGACAGAGGGCACTAGTTTTCCCGCTCATTCGGGATGCAGCCTCTGAGACTGACAGAGCCCGCAGTCAGTAGCACAAACATCCACCATGTGCTAGCAGTATAGGCTGGTCAGGTTAGGCATAGGTCTTCAGTCGATCTAACATAGTGTCGACCCACAGTGCAAGTATGTTTAACAGCTCTTAGTTAAATAAAATAGAGTTGTACTATTACAAGTATTGGTAGCCTGTCTATGTTACTGCTAAGGTAAACACAGTCTCCACAGATCCAGAGTACCCAACACATCATGGTACCAGTATGTGATGTTAGAGTTTAATAGACCTACCTTCAAGTGATCTGCCATCGACCAGCAATCAGCCATTCGGTAGTATAGACAGCGTCCACCCTCCCCCGCCGCTCCGCATGAAAATGAAAATCGCTTATTGTCACAAGTAGGCTTCAATGATGTTACTGTGAAAAGCCCCTAGTCACCACATTCCGGCGCCTGTTCGGGGAGGCTGTTATGGGAATTGAACCGTGCTGCTGGCCTGCCTTGGTCTTCTTTCAAAGCCAGCGATTTAGCCCTGTGCTAAACAGCATCACCGGCAACCTCGGTGCGAACTGGAAAATCTTTAAACAACAATTCCAGCTATACCTCGAAGCTACAGACCTGGAAGCTGCTTCAGACGCCAGGAAGATTGCTCTCTTCCTCACCACGGCCAGGGACCACGCCATCCATATCTTCAACTCTCTCACTTTCACTGAAGGTGAAGACAGGATCAAGTTCAAGACAGTCCTGCTCAAATTCGACAGTCACTGTGACATCGAGGTAAATGAAAGTTTTGAGCGCTATGTCTTTCAACGGCGTCTGCAGGGTAAGGATGAATCTTTTCAATCTTTCCTCACCCACCTTTGCATCCTCACGTAGTCCTGTAATTACAGCTCCTGTAATTACATCCGACTCGATGATCCGTGACCAGATCGTTTTCGGTGTGCAATCGGACCCCCTACGCCAGTAGCTCCTCGAGGTTAAACAGCTCACCCTTGCGATAGCCATCGAGACCTGCGTTCTGCATGAACACGCCACACGCCACTAACCAATACTCGCACATTCAGGTGGCTGAAACGGTGCGGCAAGGTCCCCACGAGGCAGAGCGGATGCAAGCCATTAAACAACTCCAGGGCCTAAGCCTGGATGAGGGCGGCCATTACGTGCGCTTTTCGAGGGCTCCCGCGCATGTGCGCATTGACCGAGGGGACGGCGAGGCCGAAGACCGCACTGCGCAGGCGCGCACTACGTCCGACCGCACCGCATATGTGTGGTGGCGTACCGAACGTTCTGACGTCACGACGTGCGGCAACTGTGGCTCCGCCCACTTAAAGCGGCAATGTCCTGCAAAATCCCGACGCTGTCTCCAATGTGGCAAGCTTGGCAACTATGCTTGTCCAAAGGGTTCACTCCCTGTCACCCGCTGATGCTTCCGCATCTCAGGGCGCTGACGTTTGGACACAGCTGAACGCCATCATCACCCGATACCACGGTGTATTCGAGGGCATGGGCACACTCCCATACACTTATAAAATCTTAAATCGGTATTCTATTTTGGAAGCTGACAAGGGCACTGGTTCCTCAGGGGAGCGTAGACTGAGCCAGTTTTGTGGCACCAGGAGCTGTTCAGGAAAGGGGGGGGGGTGAAGGAGGGAAGAGTGTTAGTGACAGGGGATTCATTAGTTAGCGGAGCAGACAGGCGTTTCTATGGCTGTCAATGTGATTCCGGGATGGTATGTTGCTTCCCTGGTGGCAGCAACAAGGATGTCACAGAACGGCAGGGGTGTGGGAAGCAAGAGGAAATATTAAAGCGGAAAAGCAGGATGCACAAAGTACTGGGAGGGGCAGAAAGCACAAATATAGAAAATGGCAAGTTAATAAGTGAAGTCGGAGGAAGGGAGAAAGTAATAGCATCTAAATCAGGGCTACTGTGAATGTGTGAAGTATAGTGAATCAGGCTGGGGAGTTACAGGCGCAGATTGCATTGTGGGCATATGGGGCGCGATCTACTACCCGGGTTGCACCCGAATGGGAGTGTATTCTGTCTTGGTAGATCACTGCGCCCTTGCCCTGCCACACCCTGGCACCTGGTGAATGGGGGAAGTTGGGGGAAGGGGTAGATTGGGGGGGGGCGAATTTGGAGGAGAGGGTGAATGGGGGAGAGTTGGGAGAAGGGGGGGCGGGTTGAGCTGACGGACAAAGCCTCGTCTTATGAGAAGCGGGCGAGGATTAGGGCCTCCCTGGCCCTCAGACATGCCGGGCACTTGCCGCCGCCTGTCCGCTATCATCCGACTGCTGCCGTGGGTCCTCCAAAGGCTCATATTCTAGCCCCTCCTGGTCCGCTCATCCTCATCCTCCTCAGATGAGGCCGGATGTTCCTCCACCTCCTCCTCCAGCAGGTCGCCTAGCTGCTGTTGTAGGTTGTGAAGAGCACAGCAGACCACCACAAAGTGGGAGACCCGCTGGGGTGTACTGCCGTCTACTACCAGAGCGGACCACGCATTTTCAGCAGTCCGATTCACTGCTCAATGACAGCACGGTTGGAAACATGGGCCTCGTTATATTGGGTCTCGGCCTCGATCACCGGCCTCAGTACTGGCGCCATCAGCCAGGACTTCAGTGGACACACCTTATCCCCCAAGAGCCAACCCGTCATCCTAGGGTGGTCCCAGAAGACACTGGGGATCTCCTAGTGTCCCAGAATATCGATGTCATGCACGCTCCCTGGGAAGCTTGCACACAAGTGACTGATCTGGAGGTGATGGTTGCACACAAATTGAACATTCGGGGATTGGAACCTCGTCCTGTTAATGAAGGGCACTCCCTGGTGCCCCAGTGTGCGCAAGGTCACATGCCTGCCATCTGTTACCCAATGGGCCTGGGGCATCCTGCCGATGGCAGAGAATCCTGCTGCCCGGGCATCATGATGGATTTGGTCCAGCTTAACGTTTATGTTGTCAGCTGTCTGGGCCAACAGGACATCCGTGACTTCACGACTGTTGCTTGGGAAATGCCACACAAGTTCCTGCTCGAGCTCTGGGATGAACACGGTGTGTAAATTTTAGGATTGCGGTGACCTTAGCGGTCACCTGGAGCCGACGTCCTCTTCCTCCATGTGGTACCAAGTCTGCAAGGACATGGTGCCGCACCATCTACTTCTTGAGATGGTTCTTTCTGCGGCACATGCTGTCCATCATCTCCTCGTAAGACCAACGATGCCTGTAGGCCTTGGGCCATTGCTGGCTTCCCCTTCTGGACCTCTCTGGTTAGCAGTTTCAAACTCCTAGGGGTGCACATCTCCAAAAATCTGTCCTGGTCCACCCACGGCGACGCTACCACCAAGAAAGCACAACAGCGCCTATACATCCTCAGGAAACTAAGGAAATTCGGCATGTTCACATTAACCCTTACCAATTTTTACAGATGCACCATAGAAAGCATCCTATCGGGCTGCATCACAGCTGGTATGGCAACTGCTCGGCCCAGGACCGCAAGAAACTTCAGAGAGTCATGAACACCGCCCTGTCCATCACACGAATCTGCCTCCCATCCATTGACTCCATCTATACCTCCCGCTGCCTGGGGAAAGCGGGCAGCATAATCAAAGATCCTTCCCACCCGGCTTACTCACTCTTCCAACTTCTTCCATCGGGCAGGAGATACAGAAGTCTGAGAACACACACGAGCAGACTCAAAAACAGCTCCTTCCCCACTGTTATCAGACTCCTAAACGACCTTCTTATGGACTGACCTCATTAACGCTACACCCTGTATGCTTCATCCGGTGCCAATGTTATCTAGTTACATTTTATTGTTGTGTTGCCCTATTATGTATTTTCTTTTATTCCCGTTTCTTCCCATGTACTTAATGATCTGTTGAGCTGCTCGCAGAAAAATACTTTTCACTGTACCTCGGTACACGTGACAATAAACAAATCCAATCCAATCCCCTGCCCGATGGGCCACCTTCGCTGACGTCTGACCGCCTGGCCTGCCACCAGCACCGTGGGGTCCTCAACACCATCCATGTTGATGTCTGTAAGGAATTGGAGACAGAGGGAGACAGACAATCAGTTAGGGCTTCCACCCCGGGATAGCAATATCCCCCAAACCTCCCCCCCCTTCCGTGTCCCGTCTTTTCTCAGGGTGCCATCCACCGAGGATATTGTGCTCGGGACCCTGTTCTGCACACTCACACCCGGCCATAACAGCGGCCCCTGCACCCCATACCCCTGTGGCGAACAACTGGGGACCGTGCTCCAGTGCCCTCCCCTGATCCAGATACTCACCCCTGATCGTGGGGATATCCGCAATGCTGAAGCCCAGCTCTTGGGTGTTTGTTTGTTGGTTGCTGCCTCTGGGGTGCTGACGTCCCCATGGTCCAGACAAAATGTTCAGGCCTCAGTTTGATTGGAATGCTCGGCAAAAACACTTGTCTGAGACATGGCACGTGTACGCACGAGAATGCACTTGGGAGCTGCAAAGTGCTCACATTACAAACAATGTCAATTCCTTAATCACAATAGCCTTCAGTTGTGAAGCTGGGGGCTGCTCACAGCCAAAGGGAGTTAAAGTGACCACCACCATAGAACCACAAACAGGGCTCTGTCCTGGCAGTGTGTGGTAGGACAGACAGGCAGCAGCTGTAGTTACCCCTGTTATGGGTGTCCACAATATTGGAGGATGGCTTGTAGGCCCCGCGGATGCTACTCCCCTCAAGCCAGGGGCGACCCCCGACCAGGCCCCCCCCCCCCCCCCTCTCCTCCCCTCCACTCCCTGAGCATTGGGGCTGCGCCCCTGGACGGCATGCCGCAGAATGGAAATGCCTACTCACCTCCTCAGCTCCTCTCAGCAGCCATTGCGTCAGCTGCCCGTTTTCAAAAAGGTGTGCTAAATGGCGCCGCGAGACCTCTCGCTGAGGAGCCGGTTAGTTCCCGGGAGATTATTAGATTGGACTTCCATCCCGCTAATGATATTGAAATTGGCCTTGATCGGTGACAATTGGTGTCTCGCCATGTCTGGGTAGATCCGGAACCCACCATCGGGAGCTGGCCAGTTAGATCGCAAACCGATCTGTGCCCACTGCGAATCACGGTTTCGGTCTCTCCCGCTAAATAACCGGTGTGCCTGGATCCGGGCTGGGTGCAATGTGGCCGTTAAATCCCGCCCAATATGTCTAGCATATTTTCTTCCAGCTCCGGTACCTAAAGATCCTGCTGCCTATCTAATCGAAAAATGCCATGAAACCAGCCCCACAATGTCCCATCTGCACACATTATAAATATAAGGAGTAGCCTAAAATGAGATTGAAGGAAATAGGCCTTGGTTTGCGATCTCTCCTAGCTATTGTCCAGTACATAACATAAGAACTAGGGTCAGGAGTAGGCCATCTGGCCCCTCGAGCCTGCTCCGCCATTTAATGAGATCATGGCTGATCTTTGTGGACTCAGCTCCACTCTCCGGCCCGTACACCATATCCCCGAGCGTACCCAATGCGAACATCCCTTTACCGTGATGAGCACAACTTTTCCAAAACAAAAGACAATAGTACGAATTGGGCAATGTATAAACAAGGAAGCTTAGAATTCAGAGTTGCAAGATATGAGGTATCCGTAACACTGGACGTTATTTAAGGTGAGACGGGAGAAATACAAAAGTGACCAGAGCGGAAATTTCTTCACACAGAGGGTGGTGAGCATCTGGAACGGGCTGCCAGAGGCAGTGGCAGAGGCGGGTCCGATTTTGTCTTTTAAAAAGCAGTTAGAGAGTTACATTGGCTGGGCGGGTATAGAGGGATAAGGGCCAAATGCGGGCAAGTGGGACTAGCTTAGTGATAGAAACTGGGCGGCATGGACAAGCTGGGCCGAAGGGCCTGTTTCCATGCTGTAAACATCTATGACTCTATAACTCTATGTACAATAGTATACTTTATGCTGCAGTTAGTTTGGATAACTTGAGTTAGTATGAATTAGTTCTCGCATGGCACAGTGTAACTGCAGGAGAACTCTTCGAGAGGGTTTGTCTTTTTTCCAGTGGTGGATGACCCCTTGGAGCAGGCCTTGCATTACTTGTTCTAAACATTAGCTTGAAATGCCGCACATACAAGAGCCAGGCAAAGTACAGTGCATTAATTAAATCACAACTGTGTATACTTTTGGTCTTCTTACCTAAGGAGAAATATACTTACGTTGGAAGCAGGTCAGAGAAGGTTCACTAGTCTGATACCTGGTGTTATGAGGTTTTCTTAGTTTAGGCCTATACTCATTGGAGTTTAGAAGAATGAGAGATGAACATATTAAAATATATAAGATTCAGAGAAGACACAACAGGGTAGATGATGAGAGGAACCTTTCACCTCATCTAGAATTGGGGGGTAGTTTAAAAATAACCGATCTCCCGTTTAAGACGGCGATGAGGAGCAATTTCTTCTTCAGCTGGTTAACCTTTGAAATTCTCTACCCCAGAGTGTTGCTGATGGCACTTAATATTGGAAAATAAATAGCTGGGTCTGGAAGGAAGTTAATTTGTAACATGCCCTCATGTCCTCAGGACATTGCAAGTGCTTCAAAACCAATGTGATGATTTTTGAAGTGTGGGTCCACATTTCTCTTACACCCAACAAATTAGCTGGTCATTCATTTACTTATCTTAGTTGGGACCTTAGTACACCTAAATTAGCTGCCATATTAGTGACTGCACTTCAGAAAGTTGTTCACAGGTTACATCACTCCATCGTCAGTGTCTGCTCTGCTCCAGATAACAGGATTGAGATTCTGCAGTCACCAAGGGCAACACTGGGAGACGAGGTCAGATATGCGGTTGATAAATGTGCAAGAAATCAACAGTCAAAAACCGCTGGAAGTACATGGAACTTAAAGATAAAATCAGGCAAATGTAACATGTGTAAGTCTTCTTCGAAGTCACTTTGCAACTCCCTCACCTGCTGGCAATTTTTGAAAACGATTGTATTTTGCAGAGTTCAGGTTAAACTGATCTCTGGGATCTTGTTTCAGATCCTGGGCGGGTTCTCTGATCCCTCAGCCGCGTGTGTCTCGACGGCACGCCATTCGCTGGTGGCAGGATTCTCTACTCCCGCTGCTTGCCAATGGGATTTCCCATTGAAGCCACCACACGCTGCCGGGAAAACTGTGGGTGGGAGAGCGCTGCCGGCGGGAACAGACAGAGAATCCCAAAGGCCGAAGAATTCCGGCACCAACCTTCCCCCCCTATCCCTTGACCCCTTTAGCCCCAAGAGCAACTCCGACAGGGTCCTCCTGCTCACCAAATGCGGGAAACACCAGCTTGTCATCACTAACACACTGTTCCACTAAAAATACAAGTTCAAGACTTTCTGGAGATATCCACAATCAAAGCACTGGCACATGATCGTCTATGTATGGCATGTGATCGATTATGTCATCTTCCCACCCCGAGACCAAAAGGATGCCCTCATCACCAAAATGAGACCAGTGTAGATGACAGGCAGACAGGCCACCGGCTCATCTGCTCCTCCACGTCCATCAAACTGCACCAGAAGCAATGGAAGATGCAGAAACAGTGCAGAAAAAAGATCAACGTTGAGTGACTTCAAGACCAAGCATGCTATCGAACATCCAACAACGTCTTCATTAAAATCTCCAAAGCATTGATTCTAATGGAGTGAACAGAAACTGGAAAGAGCTGAAGACAGCCGTCATCTGAAGCTGTGAAGAAACCAGTGGCTACAAGACGAAGAAACACCAAGACTGGTTCAACGAGCACAAGCACACCATCCAAGACCGCACTGAAAAGAAGTGGAAAGATCTCCATGCCTGGGAGAACAACATCATCAGCAAGGCAAAGAGGAGAAATCATCAAACAGCTAAGGCAGAGGTGCAAAGGAAAACTAGGCAAGTCAAGAACCAGTGGTGGACTGGGTAAACAAAGGAGCTGCAACTCCTCACCAATGAGCTTGACACCCAGGGCTTCTTCAATGCCACCAAAGCAATATATGGACCCAACACCCGAGGCCTCAAACGGGTGCTGAGTAAGGATGGGACCCTTTTGAGAGACAGAGAAAGCATCAGCCTTCAATGAAGAGAAAACGTCAAAGAACTCCGAAACCACGATGCAATGAAAGATGAAGATGGGTTCGAGGAAATCCCCCAACTCCCCACCAAAGGTGATCTTGGACTCCCAGCAAGCATGGATGGAGTTGGGAATTGCAACTCCAACAGGGGGCGGGATTCTCCAATCCTGGGGAATCGTAAACGCCAGCATCAACACGAGCGTTTTACGATGGCGTCAACAGGCTCCTAGGATCAGTGATCCTGCGCCGCACAGGGGGCCAGCATGGCACTGGAGAGCCTCACGCTGCTCCAGCTGCTGATACGGGCGTCAGGACAGGCGCTGCGGGCCCGCGAATGCGCGCCGCGGCCAGCGCGAGTCCGCGCATGCGCGCCCCCGCCATGCCGCCACCCGCAACATGAACACCGAGGTCCCGCAGGGTAGGACCACACGTGAACGGCGGCGGTAGGGCACAGCCTAACTTGGCGGGCACTCGGCCCATCGCGCGGGGAGAATTGCCGGGGGGAGGGCCGTGTTGAGCGGCCCCCGACCAGCGCCACGCCGACCACGCCGGCGCCAATGGCAGCGATTCTCCGGTGACCGGAGAATCGGCGGAGCGTGATCCGCCCCCCCCCGGCGATTCTCCGACCCGGCATGGGGTCGGAGAATCCCGCCCAGGCTTCCCCTGCCATTCAACACATGAAGAATGGAAATGCCACATGAGTGGATGGGATTCCAATGGAGGTTTTCAAACTTGGAGAAGAGATTATCCGTTATCTCCTTCAGCTTTTCCTGAATAGCTGGGACAGAGAAGAAATCCCTGCCAATCTCATGATGCTGTCAGTATCACCGTCTTCAAGAAAGGAGGCAAAGCGGACTGTGGGAACTACCGAGGAATCTCCCTGCTCTCCATCAACGGGAAGATCATCGCCCGAGTCCTCGTGAGCTGTCTTTTCGCAGTCTCTGAAGAAATCCTTCCGGAGTGCCAGTGTGGCTTCCGGCCAAATCATGGAACAATGATTTTCACTGTTTGACAACTTCAAGAGCAGTCAGCCACTCAACATTGTCTTCATCGGTCTGACCAAGGCTTTTGACTCAGTAAATTCAGAATTGCTATGGAAGACTGTGAAAGGCCAGCTGTCCTCCGACTCCTCCGTGACAAGATATCGGCAACAGTTCTCACTGACGGAAATAAGACAGAAACATTCAAGGTCAAGGCTGGAGTTAAGCAGGGATGTGTCACTGTCCCCACCCTTTTCTCCATCTTCATCGCCATCATCTTTGTCAAGAAAAAGCTTCCCACTGGAGTGAACGTCATCTACAGGATGGATGGAAAAGTTTCCAACCTCAAACAGTTGAAATCCAAGAAGGAAATGACACTGACATCGCTTGTGGAACTCAGTATGCGGATGACATCATCATCTCCACTCCCTCAGAAGAGAATCTCCAAGCCGGGCTTAACACCTTCGTGGAAGCATACCAAAGAATTGGTCTCAGCCTCAAATTGAAGAAGACTCAAGTCCTTTACCAACCCACCCCAGGACAAGATCCCTCTCTCCAGTCTCTCTCTCCATGAAGACCAATGGAGAAACCCTCCCAAACGTGGAATATTTTCCTCCCTAGGGAGTCATCTCTTATCTAAGGTGACATGGGGATGTGGAAATCCAACATTGTATCCGATCCATGAGGGCCGCCTTCGGACGCCCAACTGCAATATCCATGCTGATACCAAAGCAGTTATCATCCCAATGTTTCTGTATGGCTCAGAAACCTGGACTACATACAGACATGACCTCAAGCCCCTGGGGAGGAATGCTGTCTGAGACAGATTCTCCACATCAGCTGGGAGGACAGGCATACCAACATCAGCATTCTTGAAGAAGCCAAGATCACCAGCATCAAGGCCATGATCATCCAAAACCAACTCCACTGGGTCAGCACATGTTTAGGATGCCAGAGTCCCGACTGCCAAAGCAAATCTTCTTTGTGCAGCTCAAGGACGGCTCCCAAATAAGAGTTAGGACAAGGGAAACGCTTCAAAGACAACCTGTAGGGCTTACTGCAAGAAATGCAACATAGACATTAATGCCTGGGATACCCTTGCTCAGAAGAGCCCTACTTGGAGGAACCTTGTAATTGAAGTGACACAATTCTTCGACGACATCTGAGGGCAAGAGGAGGCCTGGAAAAGGAGCCTGAGAAAGGAATACTAGTGATCTCAAGTCAAAGGACCAATCCCACCTCCCAGAAACACCTGCCCAGTGTGCGGTCAGAGATGTGGCTCTAGGATCGGGCTCATCAGCCACATAAGGACCCACAGAACCCATAACCAGTGACAAAGAGTGTCTTAGATGGGCATTCATACATGTTAGCGAGTGATCGCTGTCATAATATGCATCCATGCACATCATGAGGTAAGAACAGGCAGTGACAGACACCCAGGTTAGCCAATCAACATGCAGACAGAACACAACCAATCACCAGACAGAACACCGGAAGGGGGCTTCCAACTATAAAACACACGCGGCATCAGCACGCCACCTCTTTCCACTGGTGACAACTGTAGTGACAGTCAGGGTGTATATATCAGTCAGCATCTTCTACACATGGATCAGAGCTAGCCTGGTCTAGTAAGTTAGAGTTCGTACACTTGGAGTAGTACAGTGTCAACCCACAGCCAGCTGTGTGCATTGTTACAGAAGTTCAATAAATCGTATTGAACCAACGCCTACGTTTGGTGTATGCCTTACAGTTCATCTGCATCTTGTTGCGGTCCGTGTTACCCCAGGGTAGATAACATGACAATCGACATAGAAGAAGACTAGATGATCTTCATTTCTCTTTTATCCATTCACAGGACGTGACCAGGATTTATCGCCCATCTCTTTCTTTAAATTAAATTTAGCGTACCCAATTCATTTTTTCCAATTTAAGGTGCAATTTATCGTGGCCAATCCACCTACCCTGCACATCTTTGGGTTGTGGGGGCGAAACCCACGCAAACAAGGGGAGAATGTGCAAACTCCACACGGACAGTGACCCAGAGCCGGGATCGAACCTGGGACCTCGGCGCTGTGAGGCAGCAGTGCTAACCACTGCACCACCGTGCTGCCCCCTATTGCCCATCTCTAACTGCCCTTGAGGAGATGGTGGTGAGCTGCCTTTTTGAACCACTGCAGTCCATCTGGGGTAGGCATTCCCATCGTGCTGTTATGTAGGGAGTTCCAGGGGTGGAATTTATACGCCTTCTCCCTGGTGGGATTTTCCAGTCCCTCCAAAGTCAATGGACATTTGAATGGCTCACCATATTTTACAGTCCTGCCTTACCCCAAAGGTAAATGTGGCTGTAAAATTCACACCATTATTTTATCCCATTGATGATGCTGAAACAATATTGACCTGCCATTCAGGAAGCAGGGAATTGAGTAAAATGAGGTAACTATTGGAAATAGTACTTAGTTATAGCTGTGTAAATGGCACCTACCTACAGAGATAGAAATAGACCTGTTAAATATCGAAAATAATCAGCAAAAGCTGGAATCAATAATATTATTTATTTGGATCTCAGAAAACTGTCTTGCCATATACTGACAGAAGTAATGTGAAGCATTGACAGAAACAATATTGATCCAGATTTTGCTGTAAAGCTAACAGCACGAATGATGGTGCCCGCTGTTATTTCAGTGTAAATGATGCAGAAACCTCGGGCGAAGTGCCAATATGTGCTTGGATGCCAACAGCCAAAATGTAGCTTTCTGAATTCCGCCGCTCTGCTATTCGTTGTGTGGAAATGACACCGTACTGCTGGATCACTGCTGTAACGCATTGGATGGTATGAACCTGCTGCATTTGTGCATTAAATACAAACAAGACGTGCCAAAGAAAGATAAGTCTTGTCATTGTAAATGCAATTATCCTTTTAGCAACCTGCTAAGAGCTAATTACTGCCAATCAACCTCCCTGGAATTGAAAATTAACTACAAGTGCCAAATCTCATTCCTTCAGGTTTTAATTGTTGTTGGAGATGTTAACAAATATCACATTGAAATGTTTTTGTTCATGCTACATTGCTGCCTGTTTTCTCTCCTTGCAATGCATTCTTTCACCCTCTCTTTATTTCTCTTTCTTATTCTGATTTGCCATCGGAAGCACCCATTCTACATTATATCTTATTCTCCCTATTTCTCATTTCTTCAATTTGACTGGTTAAGGAGTTGCTTACCCTGTTCACTCACGTCCTTGAAACTCCGGGTGCGATCTTCCAGCTTCGTTACACTCCCGCTCAACCGTACTGAGGCCGGTGAATAGGGGGAGAGGCCAAAAACGAGATCCGCGCCGGGCGCCAAACAGTTTGCGATGCGACCAGCCTGCTTCCGTAGGCAAAATCGGGATCTCGCCATAGCGTGGGAGAAACCAATTATCACCACTTAAACCCAATTTCCATACAATCAACAAGAGCCACCCCGTATCCAACGGCCTCCCGTCATTCATCGGCCTCCCCAGCAAGTGGTCACGCTGGCGCCAATTAGTATTCCTTTTGAAAAATGTGAACTTGGCGGAAGGGCTTCAGCGGGGAGCCCAGGAGGTGAGTCGCTATCTCTACTCACAGGCAAAGAGCCCAGGTGTGCTGGGCTTGCCTCCCCAGTGCTCGGCAGGGGCTGGGGGACACTCCGCAGGGATGGGCAGCCATGGAAGGGTGGAGGGGGGATGCGCTGGGGTGGGGGCAACTGGGGGGCAATCGCTCGCGACACCACCATGCCAATGCCTGTATCCCAACCCCATTCCGTGGAAACCCTTGTCCCTGCCCGTCTGCCCCACCGATCACCCATAACCCCCACTGACTGCTGACGACTCTAGCTGCGCGGCTGAAGGCTATCGCGAATAGGGAATTGGCAATCGTGGGTAAGTGAGCACTTGACACATGCCAAGTGGATTCCCGTGCGTGGGCGGGCCATGTAGCATGTGGGAGTCATTGACTAGCATTCGAATTGCCTCATCAGAGGGGTGGAACTCGGGGGAGCTGGTGGCCACCGTCCCCACTCCATGAGATGGGCCCGGGTTGGCACCCAGCGCCCCCTCCTCCCGATCGGTGCCCATAGGGCCCTGGGTTTCACCTTGGGATAGAAGGACAGCAGGTTCGAGTCCGGCTGCCCCTGCATCGTCTGGTTCTGCCAGTCCTGACAGTTCCCTATGGACCGCACCATCGTGTCGACGCTCTCAGCGATGCTCCTCAGTGACTGGGACAGTGCCTCAGCCGTGCCGACCTGTGACTGGTACGAGCTCTGCAGTGCCTCGGCCATTCCCATCTGAGAGCGGGACATGTCCCGTAGAACACCATCAAGGTTAGCCTGGGACCGGGTGACATCCCCCAGCAGCTCCCTTTCATTTCCATCAGCCCCGGGTAACCCACTTCTGGAGCTTCAGCATTAGGCTGGGACCCAGCTGGGTGCTGGGATCCAGCAGGCCTCTGACTGTTTTCTCCCCTCGGGGTTCCTGTCTCCACCTGATGCACATCAGCATCAGTATGGTGCTCACTAGATTGTGCCCCAGGAGCCTGACCACTAACATGTCCCACCGAGATGTGAGTACCTACGCTGGTGGAGAGTGGGGATGACAGCTGTGCCGTGACCACGATGGCATCCTCGGAACTCTCCTCCAAGGTGTTCTCCTTGGAGTCAGGAGAGGGGGTCACCCAGGATGGATGGCACCGTCGGCTGGAGGACCTGCAGGAGAATGGCCATGTGGTCAGTGGGAGGGATGGGTCGGTCAGTTGGGCAATCCACTACTCACGTTTGACAGGACCTCCGGATGGACCCGGGTGGTTCCTCACCTCTGCGGCGTCCGCCAGCCTCCGCGTTGGTGACCGCCCTGTCCTCGGCCACACCGGGCCCGTCTAGGGTCCCCTCCTCGAAGGAGGTGAGGAGTCATATGTCTGGCACACCTCTGCCAGTCTGGGCCCTCTCCCGCTGATTGTGGGAGAGCTTTTCTGAGGAGACACACAGAGAGCATCATTAGCCACATGCGTGGTTCAGTGGTGGGAGATGGAGAGGGAGGGCTGGGGGTGGGGGGGGGTCACTTGGAGAGTTAGGGGGATGGATTCTGTGTGGGCTAAACCAGTGAGAAACTTCCCAGGGCCCAAAAAAGTAACAAAGTGTCATTGAATAATGGTGGGGAACTTGCCCCGAAAATGGGTGTAAACGTGGAAATCTAACATAAACAAGTCTTTTCTAGCTACATCTATGCATATATTTGGAGTCAGGATGAGGCACACAGTCACAAATACATTTGCCAGCTATGTGGCCTCCTTCCATTAACCCCTGACCAAGCCATCCTCCCATGGTCCCTTAGCATTGACCCCTGGAAGTAGAACCCACTTTCGGGGTGGTTAATCTGGTAATAATATAGAAGTTCCCTTTTTAAAAACACTTAAGTCTTACCTTTTGCCATTTTTAATGAGAGGAAGGATGCTGGAAAGCTGCTTCTCATTTGGACACAAACATCTCTCTTTCCCTCACACACACACACTCACACACACTCACCTCAGTCTCTCACACACACACTTGTGTCTCTCTCTCTCTCACATTAACACACACAGTTTTCAGACTCACTCCCTTCTCTTGCACACCCTCACACCTCTCTCTATGATGTACTCACCCCTCCCCCTCACTCACACACTCACCCCTCCCTCTCACACATACACTCAACCCTCTTTCAGAGACACACTCACCCCTCCCACTCACACACACACTCACCCTTCATTCACACCCACACCTCTCTCACACACACACTCAATCCTCTTTCAGAGACTCATTCCCCCCTCCCTCTCACACACACCCACTCCTCTCACTCACACACACTCACCCCTCTTTCAGAGACACACTCACCCCTCCCTCTCACACACACACACCTCCCTCTCACACACACTCACCCCTCTTTCAGAGACACACTCGCCCCTCCCTCTCACACACACACACCTCCCTCTCACACACACCCACTCCTCTCTCTCTCACACACACTCACCCCTCTTTCAGAGACACACTCACCCCTCCCTCTCACACACACACACCTCCCTCTCACACACATCCACTCCTCTCTCTCTCACACACTCACCCCTCTTTCAGAGACATACTCACCCCTCCCTCTCACACACACACACCTCCCTCTCACACACACCCACTCCTCTCTCTCTCTCACACACTCACCCCTCTTTCAGAGACACACTTACCCCTCCCTCTCATACACACACACCTCCCTCTCACACACACCCACTCCTCTCTCTCTCTCACACACACTCACCCCTCTTTCAGAGACACACTCACCCCTCCCTCTCACACACACACACCTCCCTCTCACACACACTCACCCCTCTTTCAGAGACACACTCACCTCTCCCTCTCACACATAACACTCTACTCTCCCTCACACACACTCACTCCTCTTTCAGAGACACAGACACCCCTCTCTCACACACACACACACACTCTGATTGGCCTATTTGATTTCTCCAATTATTTTTAAACTTTGCGTATTTGAATCAGCATTAGCTGGTGACGTGACGGCCACCAGCTTCGCGGACCCCCTGGAGACCCTTCATGGACCGGACCCCTGTCCTAGACTGTTGCAGGTCATTTTAACTTCTTGTGACAGAGTGGAATGAGCAATATTGGATCGAATGCCTGTTATAGATTTATTTTGAAGTCAGTGGGAAGAGTGATAGGGAGAGGTAGCCAATGGGCAATTGATCTGATCTGGCTCATCCTTCACTCGCATCGAAAGCTGAAGATAACTGCAACACAAGTTGAAAATATTCTAACCTGCTCCCAAGTAAACTTATTGGCTGCAAAATTGGGCTCCGCACTGCTAGTAGTGAAAGCCACGGGATCCTGTTTGGGGAAAAAAAACAAGTGAGGCGTTAACCATGACCACTTAGTCACCATGTTGTGAAAAGCGATTAATCAGGCATCCTATGCAACATGGGAGATTGAGACGTCAGGTGTCTGACACGGATTTGCCTGCCCGTACACTTTCAACCTCAGCTAATCCACTTGACATCCGTTGTTAAACACTCCCGGCTGTGTGGTATTGTCCCTGGACTAGTAATCCAGAAACCCAGGATGATGCTCTGAGATCCCAGGTTCGAGTCCCACCACGGGAGGTGGTGAAATTTCAAATTCAGTAACAATCTGGAATTAGGAGTCTAATGATGACCATGGCCGATTGTCGTAAAAACCCATCTGGTCACTCATGTCCTTCAGGGAAGGAAATCTGCCATCCTTACCCAGTCTGGCCTACATGAGACTCGAGACAGACACAGAAATCTGGTTCACTCTTAAATGCTCCCTCCCCTCTGGGAGCCATTCAGGGCAATTGGGGGATGGACAACAAATGCTGGTCCAGCCAGCAACGCCCGCATCCCAAGAATGACTAAAGAAAGGAGGGTACCTTTGGAAGGGGTGGGGTGCGGTGGGTCTAGAAGCCCTCTGAACAGAAATCTTGCTTCCAATCATAGGGGCGAGAATTGCAGTCCCTTTCGGGCTGCAGCTTGACAAAGCAACGGGGCTGAGACTTTTTGTCATAGAATTTACAGTGCAGAAGGAGGCCATTCGGCCCATCGAGTCTGCACCGGCTCTTGGAAAGAGCACCCTACCCAAGGTCAACACCTCCACCCTATCCCCACATCCCAGCAACCCCACCCAACACTAAGGGCGATTTTGTACACTAAGGGCAATTTAGCATGGCCAATCCACCTAACCTGCACATCTTTGGACTATGGGAGGAAACCGGAGCACCCGGAGGAAACCCACGCACACATGGGGAGGATGTGCAGACTCCGCACAGACAGTGACCCAAGCCGGACTCGAACCTGGGACCCTGGAGCTGTGAAGCAATTGTGCTATCCACAATGCCCGTGCTGCAGTGAGGATGGGTTTTTCTCACAAGAAGGAGAAGATGCGGGGCCCTCAGCAGAATGTTTAGCCCACTTAGGATCCTCAGAGAGCGTTTCGTTTCCTACCTGGCACAGGCGTTTCACCAAGGAGGTGGTCACAAACCCCAACCAAATGTTCAGCCTCAGAACAGGTCGAGGAGTGGCTGCCAAGGTCATTGTGAGCCTCAATTCCGATATCAGTTCACCAGGCCACTGACTCCCCGTCTACCAGGGGAGGGGGCTTCATTGTTTCCTTTCAGAGCAGAGAGAAGCAGGAGGATTGGGCGTGTAGCTTTGCCAAGAAAACTGTCTTTCCTGTGATGGAGGGAGCCATTAACTCTACACAGAAGGCTCTGCAGGCACTGTGTCTCAATGTGAGGCCTCACAGTAACCTCAATATATCAAAGAGCCTTGGCGCCCTCCCTGTGGGCTCATGTGTCAATACTCCGATTTATCCCTGGTCAGTAAGTTGTGCACACTGCTCTGCTAATGTAAAAAGATGTACAGAAGGATACCAGGGAATAATAGATCTGTTGGCCTGATATCTGTTGGCTCGAGATTATTAGAGGCCATAATTAAAGATAAAGGGCAGGATTTTCTGGTCCCAGCCACTCAGCGACCGGAAATTACCACCCAAAGTCGATGGACCTTTTAATGGTCCGTTAAATTGCCCGTCCCGCCCATGGCTATTTCTACAGTGGGCACGCATTTAGTCCAGAGCAAATAGACACTTTGAAAATTTAAATTTGATCAAAGAGAGCCAGCATGTATTTGTAAATGATACGTCATGCCTGATAAAGCTGATTGAATATTTTGAACAGGTAACTAAAGTAATGGACAACGGAATGTCCTGTGATGTTATTTATATGGACTTCCAGAAGGCATTTGATAACAACCCTCGGGAGAGACTGTTGTGAAAATTGAAACTCGTGGAATTGAACGTAAACTATTGTCCTGGTTAGGAAATAGGCCAGAATTAACCAGTGCGCTGCCAGACTCCCGGAGGTGAAAGGGAACATGCCAGGCTCCGAATGCCCTTCCCGCCTGCCTACCTTCAGCTGCAACTTCAGGTCCCCCTGTGTCCCTCCATAACGGTGACTGCCTGACGAGGAAATGCTTTATTTTAAAATATAAAATGCTGGCGGGAGGGCGACTCCATCTAATGCCATCATCTCACTTACTCCCCTGAAAAGGCAGCTTGCTGTTTCTTCACTGCAGGAAAGCCTCCTATTGACCTTCTAGTTTCTGTTAATTCTGCAGCGAGCCTGTCTTCTGGCCACTAATCGGCCAATTTGGGGGGAATTACTGACAAGTGACTGATTCCCCCACAGTGAGGGCCTTTGACCCCCATTTCCATGGAATCCATAGAATTCCTACAGTGTAGAGAGAGCCCTTTCCGCCCATTAAGTCTGCACTGACCCTACCAAGAACACCCTGCCTAACCCCACTGCCCCACACTAGTCCCATAACCCCACCTAACCTGCACATCTTTGGACACCAAGAGGAAATTTAACGTGGCCTAAGCCACCTAACCTGCACATCTTTGGACTGTGGGAGGAACCGGAGCACCCGGAGGAAACCCACGCAGTCACGGGGAGAACGTGCAAACATCAAGCAGACAGTGACCCAAGGCCAGAAACGAACCCGGGTCCCTGGCGCTGGGTGACAGAAGTGCTAACCGTTCTGTCATCGTGCCGCCCCTTGTCGGGGTAAATCACATGGCAAAGTCCCGCCCAAGTCCCAGTATTGTAACTCTCGTCCTGTCTTTCTGCGGTGTCACGGGTTCAGTTATTCTGAACCTTTACAACAAATGGTTGGAAGTGAAACAGGGCACTGGAGTATCAGTTTTATTCCCAGTCTATTTCCCCTCATCATGTGTGGCCTCGTGAGTTGGGTAAAAAGTTACACCTCAATTAAAGCAAAAACAAAATATTGCAGATGCTGGAATCCTTGAAATAAAAACAGAAAATACTGGAAAATACACACCACGTATCGAGTCAACTGAGCTGCCCAGTGTTTGCAGTGAGAAACAGCCCCATTCAGGGGCAGGAGGTTAAGGGGGGATTTGAGGAAAAACGTTTTTACTCAGAGGGTGGTGACTCTCTGGATTTCGATTTATTGGCATGTATACCGAGGTACAATGCAAGGTATTGTTCTGCGCACAGTCCAGGCAGATAATTCCATACATGAAAACATAGGACTTACAATAAATACACAATGTAAATACATAGACATAAACATTGGGTGAAGCATACGGAGTATAGTGCTACAAAAGTAGAGATTTGTAGAGATCAGTTCAGTCCATAAGAGAGCCATTCAGGAGTCTGGAAGCAGTGGGGAAGCAGCTGTTTATGAATCTGTTAGAGCGTGTGCTCAGACTTTTGTATCTCCTGCCCGATGGAACAGATTGGAAGAGAGAATAACCCGGGTGGGAGGGGTCTTTGATTATGCTGCCCGCTTTCCCAAGGCAGCAGGAGTTGTAGACAGAGTCAATGGGTGGGAGGTGGGTTTGCACTATGGACTGGGCTGTGTTCACGAGTTGCTGTGGTTTTCTACGGTCTTGGGTCGAGCAGTTGCCATACCAAGCTGTGATGCAGCGAGATAAGATGCTTTCATTTTTTAAAACGAATTTAGAGTACTCAAATCTTTTTTTTTCCCAATTAAGGGGCAATTTAGTGTGACCAATCCACCTAAGCTGCACATTTTTGGGTTGTGGGGGTGAACATGCAGATACGGGGAGAATGTGCAAACTCCCCACAGAAGTGACCCGGGGCAGGGATTGAACCCGGGTCCTCAGCGCCGTAGGCAGTGGTGCTAACCACTGTGCCGCCATGCCGCCCCAGATAGGATGCTTTCTATGGTGCATCTGTAAAAATTGGTCAGAGTCAATGTGGAAGTGTTGAATTTCCTAATTTTCCTGAGCAAGTATAGGTGCTGTTGCAGTTTCTTGGTCGTAGCATCGACGTGGGTGGACCTAGATGGATTGTTGGTGATGTGCACACCTAGGAATTTGAAACTGTCAAGATCTCCACCTCAGCATCATTGATCCAGACAGGTATATCACACTTCGCTTCCTGAAGTCGATGACCAGTTTCTTAGTTTTGCTGACATTAAGAAAGAGATTGTTGTTATTACACCATGCCACTAGGTTTCCTATCTCCCTCCTGTACTCTGGCTCATCTTTGTTTGAGATCCAACCCACTACGATCGTGTCATCAGCAAACTTGTAGATGGAGTTGGAACAGAAGTTTTGCCATACAGTCATGTGTGTACAGGGAGTATAGTAGGGGGCTAAGTACACAGTTTTGCGAGGCCACGGTATTGAGGACTATTGTGGAGGAGGTGTTGTTGTTTACTGATTGTGGTCAGAAAGTCGAGGATCCAGCCGCAGAGGGAGGAGCCAAGTCCGAGGTTTTGGAGTTTTGATATGAGCTTGGCTGGGATTATGGTGTTGAACGTGGAGCTGTAAATAATGAATAGGAGTCTGACGTAGGAGTCCTTGTTGTTGAAATGCTCCAGTGACGAGTGTAGGGCCAGGGAGATGGCGTCTGCTGTGGACCAGTTGCGGCAGTATGCGGATTACAGTGGATCTAGGCATCCTGGGAGCATGGGGTTGATGTGCCTCATCACCAACCTCTCGAAGCACTTCATAATGATAGATGTCAAGGCCACCGGATGGTAGTCGTTGAAACACGTTTCCTGTTTCTTCTTTGGCACTGGTGTCTTCTTGGGAACCTCGGAAGGTAGTAGGGAGAGGTTGCCGATGTCTGCGAACGCACGTCAGGCCCTGTTGTTTTCCTTGCGTTCACTTACAAGAAGGCCGATCTGACTTCTGAGGCTATGACGGTAGGTTTGGGTGTGTCCGAGGCTTTTGGGACAGTTGGCAACAGCTTGTTGGCTTCCTGCTCGAAACATAGAATGCATTTAGTACATCGGGGAGGGGTGCCCTGTTGCCAGAGATTCTACTTGGCTTTGCTTTTTAGCCCGTTATAGTGTTTAAGCCTTGCCACAACCGACAAGAGTCCTTGTCGTTAGTCTGTGACTCTAGCTTAGCCTGGGATTGTCTCTTGGCGTCCTTGATGGCTTTGCGGAGGTCGTACCTGGATTTCATGTATAGGTCAGAGTCACCTGTCTTGAACATCTCAGACCTGGCCATGAGTGAGGAGTGGATCTCCCGGTTTCCATGGTTCCATGGTTCTCCATGGTTTCCGGTTGGGGAACACACGTACTACCTTCTTTGGCATGCAATCTTCGACACACTTACTGGTGAAGTCTGTGACGGTGGTGGCATACTCGTCTGGGTTGCCTGCTGAGTTCTTGAATATGGACCAGTCCACTGACTCCAAGCAGTCACGTAGGGCTCTTCTGTTGCCTCACACTAGCATTGCATGACCTTCTGAACCAGATTCACCCGCTTAAGTTTCTGATTATATGCCGGGAAAAGGAACATAGTCTTGTGGTCCAATTTACCGAAGTGCAGTCAGGGGATGGATCGATAGGTGCCTTTGATGTTTGTGTAGAAAGATAGAAAAAAATAGGAGCAGCAGGAGACCATTCGGCCCTTCAAGCCCGCTCCGCCATTCATTATGATCATGGCTGATCATCCAACTCAATAGCCTAATCCCGCTTTCCCCACGTATCCTTTGATCCCCTTCACCCTAAATGCTATATCTAATCGCTTCTTGAAACCGTACAATGTTTTGGACTCAACCACTTCCTGCGGCAATGAATTCCACAGGCTCACCCCTCTCTGGGTGAAGACATTTCTCCTCATCTCTGTCCTAAATGGTCTACCCCATATTCTCAGACTGTGACCCCTGGTTCTGGACACCCCCACCATCGGGAACATCCTTCCTGCATCGACCCTGTCCAGTCCTGTTAGAGTTTTATAGGTTTCTATGAGATCCCCCCTCATTCTTCTGAACTCCAGCGAATACAATCCTGACTGATTCAATCTCTCCTTGTACATCAGTCCCGCCATCCCAGGAATCAGTCTGGTAAACCTTCACTGCACTCCCTCTATAGCTAGAACATCCTTCCTCAGATAAGGAGACCAAAACTGCACACATTATTCAGGTGTGGCCTCACCAAGGCCCTGTATAATTGCAGCAAGGCATTCCTGCTCCTGTATTCAAATCCTCTTGCAATGAAGGCCAGCATACCATTTGCCTTCTTTACCACCTACTGCACCTCCAGTGACGTGTATGAAGGTCTTGTTGCAAGTTCCCCTCCCCTAATTTATGGCTATTCAGATAATTGTCTGCCTTCTTGTTTTTGCCACCAAAGTGAATAAGGATGCAGCCGTGGTCAAGGATGTTGGAGCCCCTGGTGGGACAGGAGATGTGTTGGAATGCACTGCCTGGGAGGGTGGTAGAGGCGGGTTGCCTCACATCCTTTAAAACGTGCCTTGGCACATCATAACATTCAAGGCTATGGGCCAAATGCTGATAGATGGGATTAGGTGGGTAGTCAGGTGTCTTTTATGCGTCGGTGTAGACCCGATGGGCCGAAGAGCCTTTTCTGCAATGTATTATTCTGTGATTCTGTGATTGACAGAAGGATTGAGGGAACCAGGGGACACTGATTAAAGGCAATTGGCAAAAGGAGTAATGGCAAAATGAGGTTAGCAACTCGAGTGTGTGGTTGAGTCATAATCAACTGTAGCTTTCAAGAAATAAGGATCTGGATCATGATCTGAAGAAGAAACCTTTGCAGAACTATGGGGAAAAGGCAAGGGAGTGGTGCTAGATGGCGTGCTCTTGCAGAGGGCTAGCACAACACGGCAGGCCAAATGGCCTCCTCTGTGATGTAACCGTTCTGTGATTGAGGGCAAGCAGTCACGATGAACACAGCCACAATTAGAAGGGTTTTTTTTTTTGAACATCAAGTTTGTAAAATAATTCTGAAGACTCGAATATCAATAATGTAAAAAGCTAAAGTAGTGGCTGAAGTTTTTTTTCCTCAAGACCCAAGCCAAATTTCTTTGAAAGATGACAATTATAATAGGCTGCGGTTCAAAGATTAGATTACCACCCTAATGCTGCAGCCTCCTTGATAGCTGTGCTTCTGCCGACACCCTTTGTTCACCAATGCTAGCCCACTCCCCAGCACATTGCCCCTTATCTCCACTCCACCATCAGTAGCAACCACGTGATCATGACTGCGCACGAATAAACGTCCAAAATGAGATATGTTGATGTGGGTGGGCGGAAAAAGGCCTGATCCTGCCTGGCATCCCTTAAGTGGTTTTCTTCTTCCACGTTTTTCAAAAGTAGGGATTTTCTTTGCGAAAAGCATTGCTGCTTCTAACAATGGCAATACAAATTAACTTTTAAAAATATGTTCTTGGGATGTGGCCCTCTCTCACTGGGCCACATTTGTCCCTAATTGCCGTTGAACTGAGTGACTTGCCAGGCTATTGTCCAAAAGTAAACTGAAAAAGGCTAAAAATGATTTTAACAAATACTGTTGTATCAATTTTCTTATTGGTCCTTTGGAGCTGGTTTAGCACACTGGGCTAAATCGCTGGCTTTTAAAGCAGACCCAGGTAGGCCAGCAGCACGGTTCAACTCCCATACCAGCCTCCCCGAACAGGTGCCGGAATGTGGCGACTAGGGGCTTTTCACAGTAACTTCATTGAAGCCTACTCATGACAATAAGTGATTTTCATTTCATTCAAATTACTTACATTTACAACTCAGCGCCGAGGAATCCCCAAATCACCGTAATTTTCCAAATAGAAGACACAGTGTTGGGTGGAGGTGTTGATTTCCCTAACATTTTACCTGGAAGTTAAGCTGCAAATTATTCATATGGATTCTTTTTTTGCAGCCTGTCATATATATATATTTTATCGACTTGTTGTAAATAATAATGTATACTTATGAGAAATGTTGTATTTCAATAGTATTTCTTTCAAATTATTCATTTTCTAAAGGATAGATGAGGATCGTCTCTTGTTTTGATTAATTTTCAGGATTTATAAATGTAACTTGCTCTTTTCTCAGCTATTATTCAAATGTTTTAACTCAGATATTTAGTACAAGGCATCCCTTGCCACATCCCTTGCTTCCAAGGGAAACTTGTCCTTGTGTCGTACGCTACATTCCATTAGTGAGTAAACACTAACGTTTCATTCGATCTACTTGAATATCGCACATTTTGTGTGCCATTGGAATTCAGCCGTTTGGCAACCTAGGGTAGGAAGGACCATGGAACATTGAAAAATACAGCACAGAACAGGCCCTTTGGCCCATGATGTTGTGCCGAACCTTTGTCCTAGATTAATCATAGATTATCATTGAATTTACAGTGCAGAAGGAGGCCATTCGGCCCACTGAGTTTGCACCGGCTCCTGGAAAGAGCACCCTACCCAAAGTTAACACCTCCACCCAACACGAAGGGCAATTTTGGAGACTAAGGGCAATTTATCATGGCCAATCCACCTAACCTGCACATCTTTGGACTGTGGGATGAAACCGGAGCACCCGGAGGAAACCCATGCAGACACGGGGAGGATGTGCAGACTCTGCACAGACTGTGAGCCAAGCCAGAATAGAACCTGGGACCCTGGAGCTGTGAAGCAATTGTGCTATCCACAATGCTACCATGCTGCCCTTAAGAACAAATAAATCTACACTATATCATTTAACCGTAATCCATGTACCTATCCAATAGCTGCTTGAAGGTCCCTAATGTTTCCGACTCAACTACTTCCACAGGCAGTGCATTCCATGCCCCCACTACTCTCTGGGTAAAGAACCTACCTCTGACATCCCCCCTATATCTTCCACCATTCACCTCAAATTTATGTCCCCTTGTAATGGTTTGTTCCACCCGGGGAAAAAGTCTCTGACTGTCTACTCTATCTATTCCCCTGATCATCTTATAAACCTCTATCAAGTCGCCCCTCATCCTTCTCCGTTCTAATGAGAAAAGGCCTAGCACCCTCAGCCTTTCCTCGTAAGACCTACTCTCCATTCCAGGCAACATCCTGGTAAATCTCCTTTGCACCTTTTCCAAAGCTTCCACATCCTTCCTAAAATGAGGCGACCAGAACTGTACACAGTACTCCAAATGTGGCCTTACCAAAGTTTTGTACAGCTGCATCATCACCTCACGGCTCTTAAATTCAATCCCTCTGTTAATGAACGCGAGCACACCATAGGCCTTCTTCACAGCTCTATCCACTTGAGTGGCAACTTTCAAAGATGTATGAACATAGACCCCAAGATCTCTCTGCTCCTCCACATTGCCAAGAACTCTACCGTTAACCCTGTATTCCGCATTCATATTTGTCCTTCCAAAATGGACAACCTCACACTTTTCAGGGTTAAACTCCATCTGCCACTTCTCAGCCCAGCTCTGCATCCTATCTATGTCTCTTTGCAGCCAACAACAGCCCTCCTCACTATCTACAACTCCACCAATCTCCGTATCGTCTGCAAATTTACTGACCCACCCTTCAACTCCCTCATCTAAGTCATTAATGAAAATCACAAACAGCAGAGGACCCAGAACTGATCCCTGCGGTACGCCACTGGTAACTGGGATCCAGGCTGAATATTTGCCATCCACCACCACTCTCTGACTTCTATCGGTTAGCCAGTTCGTTATTCAACTGGCCAAATTTCCCACTATCCCATGCCTCCTTACTTTCTGCAGAAGCCTACCGTGGGGAACCTTATCAAATGCCTTACTAAAATCCATGTACACTACATCCACTGCTTTACCTTCATCCACATGCTTGGTCACCTCCTCAAAGAATTCAATAAGACTTGTAAGGCAAGACCTACCCCTCACAAATCCGTGCTGACTATCCCTAATCAAGCAGTGTCTTCCCAGATGCTCAGAAATCCTATCCTTCAGTACCCTTTCCATTACTTTGCCTACCACCGAAGTAAGACTAACTGGCCTGTAATTCCCAGGGATATCCCTAGTCCCTTTTTTGAACAGGGGCACGACATTCGCCACTCTCCAATCCCCTGGTACCACCCCTGTTGACAGTGAGGACGAAAAGATCATTGCCAATGTCTCTGCAATTTCATCTCTTGCTTCCCATAGAATCCTTGGATATATCCCGTCAGGCCTGGGGGACTTGTCTATCCTCACGTTTTTCAAAATGCCCAACACATCTTCCTAACAAGTATTTCCTCGAGCTTACCAGTCTGCTTCACGCTGTCCTCTCCAACAATATGACCCCTCTCATTTGTAAATACAGAAGAAAAGTACTCGTTCAAGACCTCTCCTATCTCTTCAGACTCAATACACAATCTCCCGCGACTGTCCTTGATCGGACCTACCCTCGCTCTAGTCATTCTCATATTTCTCACATATGTGTAAAAGGCCTTGGGGTTTTCCTTGATTCTACCCACCAAAGATTGTTCATGCCCTCTCTTCGCTCTCCTAATCTCTTTCTTCAGTTCCCTCCTGGCTATCTTGTATCCCTCCAACACCCTGTCTGAACCTTGTTTCCTCAGCCTTACATAAGTCTCCTTTTTCCTCTTAACAAGACATTCAACCTCTCTTGTCAACCATGGTTCCCTCACTCGACCATCTCTTCCCTGCCTGACAGGGACATACATATCAAGGACACGTAGTACCTGTTCCTTGAACAAGTTCCACATTTCACTTGTGTCCTTCCCTGACAGCCTATGTTCCCAACTTATGCATTTCAATTCTTGTCTGACAACATAGCATTTACCCTTCCCCCAATTGTAAACCTTGCCCTGTTGCACGCACCTATCCCTCTCCATTACTAAAGTGAAAGTCACAGAATTGTGGTCACTATCTCCAAAATGCTCCCCCACTAACAAATCTATCACTTGCCCTGGTTCATTACCAAGTACCAAATCCAATATTGCCTCTCCTCTGGTCGGACAATCCACATACTGTGTTAGAAAAGCTTCCTGGACACACTGCACAAACACCACCCCATCCAAACTATTTGATCTAAAGAGTTTCCACTCAATGTTTGGGAAGTTAAAGTCACCCATGACTACTACCCTGTGACTTCTGCACCTTTCCAAAATCTGTTTCCCAATCTGTTCCTCCACATCTCTGCTACTATTGGGGGGCCTATAGAAAACTCCTAACAAGGTGACTGCTCCTTTCCTATTTCTGACTTCAACCCATACTACCTCAGTAGGCAGATACTTCTCGAACTGCCTTTCTACAGCTGTTATACTATCTCTAATTAACAATGTCCCCCCCCCACCTCTTTTACCACCCTCCCTAATCTTATTGAAACATCTATAACCAGGGACCTCCAACAACCATTTCTGCCCCTCTTCTATCCAAGTTTCCCTGATGGCCACCACACCATGCCTTAAGTTCACCCACCTTATTCCTGATGCTTCTTGCGTTGAAGTATACACACTTCAACCCATCTCCGTGCCTGCAAGTACTCTCCTTTGTCAGTGTTCCCTTCCCCACTGCCTCACTACACGCTTTGGCGTCCTGAATATCGGCTACCTTAGTTGCTGAACTACAAATCCGGTTCCCATTCCCCCGCCAAATTAGTTTAAACACTCCCGAAGAATACTAGAAAACCTCCCTCCCAGGATATTGGTGCCCCTCTGGTTCAGATGCAACCCGTCCTGCTTGTACAGGTCCCACCTTCCCCAGAATGCGCTCCAATTATCCAAATACCTGAAGCCCTCCCTCCTACACCATTCCTGCAGCCACGTGTTCAGCTGCACTCTCTCCCTATTCCTAGCCTCGCTATCACGTGGCACCGGCAACAAACCAGAGATGACAACTCTGTCTGTCCTGGCTTTTAACTTCCAGCCTAACTCCCTAAACTCGTTTATTACCTCCACACCCCTTTTCCTACCTACGTCGTTGGTACCAATGTGCACCACGACTTCTGGCTGCTCCCCCTCCCCCTTAAGAATCCTGAAGGCACGAGCCGAGACATCCCTGGCCCTGGCACCCAGGAGGCAACATACCTTCCGGGAGTCTCGCTCGCGGCCACAGGATCTCCTATCTATTCCCCTAGACAACGTTGTTGGCTTTTCTCCCTGCTCTTGTCCATGAAGGGTTACTTTGACCGTAGTATTGCAAAAGCCAAGGGGCAGGGATTTCCAGTCCAGCCGAGGTCAATCGAAATTTCGCTGGCTCGCCGCATCCTCGGTCTTGGGACCTGCTGTGCAGGGGCAGCAAGATAAGGCAAATGTGATTCTTCACTCATGAAAACCAGGATGCGTGGTGCACCTTGTATTTGGAAAATTGTGGTGTATGAGTGGTAATTATCATGCAGGGTAAGGACTCAGGAAAAGGCATCTGTTTCCCATGTTACGTATCAATTGCAACTGCTCTGCTTCAGCCAAGAGCTTGCACCCAACCGCTCACCCACCAGTCATGCGCATAATTTGGAGCAGGAACGGAAATCCAGAATCCTGGACCTCCACTCCTTCACCTGTGCCAACTAGAGTGGCTAACTGGAGGGCACCAATACCGGACACCATCGCAACGTGCGGGCGCTTCATCACCACATGTAGAGGTGACATCAATCCAAATACTGTAACATCATCACACACACAGTGACATTATCACGTTCAGGGATTCAGCATCATTCGGAGAAACAATGAGGGGGGTGGGGTACAAAAGAATAATGTTGAAAAAACCTCTTGTGCGCAGTTTTGGTCCCCTTACCTCAGAAAGGATATTATTGCCATAGAGGGAGCGCGACAAACGTTCACCAGACTTGTGCTGGGGGTGGTGGGACTCTCATACGAAGAGTGATTGGGCAAACTGGGCCTATATTCTCTGGAGTTTCGATGAATGAGACGTGGTCTCATTGAAAAGGGAAAGGTAAATAGACAGGGTAGAACAGGTAAGATGTTTCCTTGATTGGAGAATCTAGAACCAGGGGACACAATTTCAAAATAAGGGGGATGTCACTTAGAACTGAGATGAGGAGAACTTTCTTTACACAGAGAGTTGTCACCCTTTGGAATTCGCTACCCCAGAGAGTTGTGGAAACTCAGTCATTGAGTGTGTTTAAAGCAGAAATTGATAGATTTCTGATCAACAATAACATAAAGGGTTATGGGGATAGTGGGTGTAAAGAGTCTGATTGTATTACGTAGCGGAGCAGGATCGACGGGCTGAATGGACTCCTCTTCCTGAGCTCCTATGTTACTATGTTTCTGAGGCTGCTGCAAGTAAGGGAAAGGGACTAGCTCAGACTCCTGATATTGGTGGTTGTCTTTAGCATCAAAATAGTGGGGTGCACGACCATCCGATATTGGATAATGTCAGACCAGCTAAAGACCAGACTGATCGGTACAAAACCAGACCTCTGGCTACCCTAATGCCATTGGTGCATTCAAGGCGGTTTAAGGACAAGGGCAGCAGACTTATTGAAATGTCACCATCTCAAAGTTCCCTTCCAAGTCACACACCATACACAATTGGAACATATATTGGCATAGTGGAAATGTCACTGGGCTACTAATCCAGAGGCCCAGGCTAATACTCTGGGGATAGGGGTCCAAATGCCACAATGGCAGCTGGTGGAATTTAAATTGGAATATAAAGCTGGGATCAGTAATGGTTCTGGGAAAATATCGTTGACTGTCGAAAAAAGCCATCGGGTTCACTAATGTCCTTTTGAGAAGGAAATCTGCCGCCCTTACCTGGTCTGGCCTACATGTGACTCCAGATCCACAGCAATGTGGCTGACTCTTAATGGCCCCTCTGAAATGGCCTAGGAAGCCACTCAGTTCAAGGACATTCGGGATGGGCAACAAATGCTGGCCTTGCCAGCAATGCCCACACCCCATGAAAGGTTAAAGGATATATTGTGCTGGTATTTGTTTGAAACAGCCCCCAATTGAAAAGGGAAACTGAGAAAGGAAACCGACTCTCCCTGTTTCCAAGGAAATGCAAGCTGAAAATGCAAATGGATACGAAAACTTCTCGGGAGAATGAACCTGGTTGAAAGATATAAAAGGACTCAAATCAATCCAAGCTAAGTAGAAGTTGACAAGTCCAGTGGTACTGTACATTCACAATGAAGAAGACAGGAGTTAGATCCAGAAGCTGAGCATAATGTGTCGAACCCCCGCCAAAGATTTAAAAACTTACCTTATTTCTTCTTTAAAATTAATTTTACCTGACGAAAAGCATCGCTGTCTAGCCCAGCATTTATTGCCCATCCCTAGTTGCCACTAGAAGGTGTTGGTGAGCTGATTTCTTGAGCCGCTGCAGTCCCTGAGGTGTAGGTACACCCACAGTGCTGTTAGGGAGGGACAGTTCAGAAAGTTCAGAAAAGTTTGGGAAGTTCAGAGACTGGAAACTCCAGTTCCCAGTGGGCCCCAGAGCTTCTGTGCACGGCGTCAGCTGGAATATAGCCGTGTGTGCGCCGGTGACATTTTCTCACGACCATTGGGTTCTGCGCATGCGCCGGCTGAGGAATGGTCACTCGTGCACAATTGTCTTTTGTTCTTTTTCAGTTGGACGTTGGTCCGGCACACCCATGCAGATGAAGAACAGAAGTGACACAGCATGAAAAGGAGGTCAGGTGACCCGGAAGAATTGCACCATTCCAAAGGAAGTTGGACAGGGAGCAGGCCCCAAATCAAGAAAAAGGCACCCGACCAGGGAATTGGACGTAAAGAGATCCCAAGAAGACAGTCTAGTGAAGGAACACGAACGGGTTCTGTTTGCTAAAGTAAAAAATATGCAGCGGCGCAATTGGCTCCGATTTAGAGAGAAAGCTGCGGGGAGCGTGCTTGAAGCAAAGTGAGCTCGAGAGAAACCAGAAGACCCAAGGAGGCAGCCAAAGGTTGGTGACTCCTTACTGCGGACCTGTGGACCAGCGGTGTTCTGCTTGTCACAGCCGAATACCTGAGCGTGTACTTGGAAGGTGAAGCTTGAGTGTGCGCGGAGATCCAAGGGAAAGGCACATCGAAAGGCGAGGCTGAAACCCTGGAGGCGGATCCTTGTTGAAGATGTCTGACTGGGAGCATCATTTGAGAGAGAATTCTCAAATGAAACAGAGGGATGGACAATAAATACTGGCAGCGAAATCCTGAGAATGTAAAATAATAATAATAATAATCGCTTATTGTCACTAGTAGGCTTCATGAAGTTACTGTGAAAAGCCCCTAGTCGTCACATTCCGGCGCCTGTTTGGGGAGGCCGGTACGGGAATAACTGGAAATTATGGCTCAATTTAATGAGTAAAATATTAATCAATGGCCCCTATTAAATCTGGTAAGGCAGCAACTGATATTTCCATATATTTCCCACAACAAGTCAGCTGCAATTTGTTTTTATTGTGTATTTATTTCAATCCATCAGCCTGGAAAGAGGCATGCAGGAAACCTGTGTCACCTTAACCTCAAAATCTCTTAACTGGTTGTCAGGTAACTGTTAGGTTCTTATGTTGAAATTGAGATGGCGTCAGATCCAGAAGGCAGTTTTCACGATATATATGTGCTCTGAGCAGCAGAGAGTTATTTTTAAACTGGACCATTTCTACCATAAGTACTTCAAAGAGGAACATTTTTTTTCTCTGTCAGAAGATCTGATTCGAATTGAATTACTGAGCTGATAGGGTGGGCTGTGGATAATAATCTGCTAAATCTAATGCCTTTGTGCATTTGGAAAGTGCAGACATTCCAGAGCCCAATGCCAGTGGGTTACAATTTTATGATTTTGATAAAGTAAATAAAGAAAACTGTTTCCGGCCTTGGGAAGGTGGGCCCGGTGACCGGCAAACGTTGCCGGGGGCAACGTGAGGAAATATTTTTTTTACCAAACAAGGGTACCTGAGAGTCTGGTGACAGCAAATTCAAAAGAGGATTGAATCAATAATTGAAGGGGAGGAAAATGACATGAATATGAGGAAGGAGGAGAGTGAGATTAATTGGAAAGCGCCGGCCCAAGTACAATGGGCCAAATGGTCTCTCCTTCTGCAATGTATTATGCTGTGGCCCGGATTTTCCCGATCCCTGCGGCAGATTTTCCAGCAGAGGAGGTGGCCCGCCATGGGCTGTCGGTGGGACTGGATGATTCCGCCAACGCCAATGGCCACTTGTGTTGCTTGCCGGTCGCGTCCACTATTCCCTGGGAAGTCAACAGTCACAGACAAATTCCCCTCTGAGAAAATAAATTCACCCCTCCAAGTCTTAATTGGGAGGCCCCTCATTTCTAAACTAGTTCTAGATCCCCCTACAATGGGAAACCGCTCCCTCCAAACACACTCCAGTCAGCACACAGCCGTGCCACCACGGGCACCTGCTCCACTCTTCGGGCATGCCGACTGTCCAAGCTGCTGGAGGTGAGATCGGACACCCTGTTCCCCCCCAAGGGGGTTGGAGGATTAGCCACAGGGCCACCAATGCCGCCTGGGAGGCAGTGGCAGCGGCCGACAGTTCGGGCAGCGTGACCGGGAGGACCTTAGCCCAGTGCAGGAAGAAGACCAACGACCTCCACGGGGCCGCACCAATAAGTTGACACCAGCCCCCTGGCATTGGTCCCGCCTGCCACCCCCTGACCTCCCACCACCCCCTCTTCCCCCATCAGTGAGTCAATGACTGGCACATCACAACCCCTCCCCCGCCCCAGCATAATACTGTGCCTGTGCCCCAGCACACCCTGATACCCACCAGCACAACCTATCCATGCCCAGCAGCGGTACCCTCCCCCCCACCGATGCATCAAGTTTTCAGCTCACAATGCCCTCTCTGTGCCCGCAGAAGTTAGCACATGTTAAGCGGGAAAGGGCCCAGACAGGTGGTGGGTGTCGTGTTCTGCTTCTTCAAGCAGCATATGCTGCTTCTTTGATGGACACTCTGACAAAGGAAGGTTCAGACTTGGAGATAGCTTTAACACATTTATTAAACTGTTAACAATTCTCCTACTTGAGTTCGACTCTCCTGCCAATCTTACTATAGTAACTCAATCTTTTTTTTTTACAAATAATTTTTATTAAGGTTTTCATAAAATATCAATAACAAAATAAAAAAGGAACCCAACAGGGTTATGTACAAAACACAGTCCAGAAAAACAACCCTCCCTCCCTCCCCCCTGTACATAAATAATAAATTAACATTAACACCCCGACTTAACAGAACAGGTATATACACCCCCTCAGACCCTCCAGTGTAAATAACGAAAACAAAAATAAAAATAAAGTAAAGTAACCCCCCCCCACCGAGTTGTTGCTGCCATTGACCAATGTCTACCGTTCTGCCAGGAAATCTAAGAACGGTTGCCACCGCCTAAAGAACCCTTGTACCGACCCTCTCAAGGCGAATTTCACCTTCTCCAATTTAATGAACCCTGCCATATCGCTGATCCAGGATTCCACGCTTGGGGGCCTCGCGTCCTTCCACTGAAGAAGAATCCTTCGCCGGGCTACCAGGGACGCAAAGGCCAGAATTCCGGCCTCTTTCGCCTCCTGCCGGCCCGGCTCCTCTGCGACCCCAAATATTACGAGCCCCCAGCCGGGATTAAGCCTGGATCCTACCACCCTCGACACCGTCCTCTCTACGCCCTTCCAAAATTCCTCCAGCGCTGGGCACGCCCAGAACATATGGGTGTGATTTGCTGGGCTCCCTGAGCACCTAACACACCTGTCCTCACCCCCCAAAAAACGGCTCATCCTTGTCCCGGTCATGTGTGCCCTGTGCAGCACCTTAAACTGTATGAGGCTGAGCCTCGCGCACGATGAGGAAGAGTTCACCCTCCCTAGGGCATCTACCCACGTCCCTTCCTCAATCTCCTCTCCCAACTCCTCCTCCCACTTGCCTTTCTCCTCCACCACCGAGGCCTCCTCCTCCTCCTGCATCATCTGGTAAGTTTCCGAGATCTTCCCCACTCCCACCCATCCCCCCCGAGAGCACCCTGTCCTGTACTGTGTGTGGCAGCAGCCGCGGGAATTCTACCACCTGCCGCCTGGCAAACGCCCTTACCTGTAAGTACCTGAAGGTGTTCCCCGGGGGGGAGCCCGTACTTCTCCTCCAGCTCACCCAAGCTCGCGAACTTCCCGTCACAAACAGGTCCCCCAACCTTCGTATCCCTGCCCTTTGCCACCCCGAAAACCCTCCACCTGTTCTCCCTGGGACGAACCGGTGGTTCCCCCGTATTGAGGTCCACACCGAGGCCCCAGCGTCCCCCCTATTCCGCCTCCACTGCCCCCAGATTTTGAGGGCAGCCGCCACCACCGGGCTCGTGGTATACCTCCTTGGAGGGAACAGCAGTGGCGCCGTTGCCAGCGCCCCCAGACTCGGACCCACACAAAACGCCGTCTCCAACCTCTTCCATGCAGCCCCCTCCCCCTCCATCACCCACTTGCGCACCATCATCGCATTGGCGGCCCAGTAGTACCGACAGAGGTTGGGCAGCGCCAGCCCCCCCCTATCTCTACTCCGCTCCAGGAACACCCTTCTCACCCTCGGAGTCCCTCGCGCCCACACAATCCCCATTATACTACTGTTGACCCACCTAAAAAAGGCCTTCGGGATAAACACGGGGAGGCACTGGAACAGGAACAAAAACCGTCATTTTGACTGACTGCACCCTACCCGCCAGGGACAGCGGCAACGTGTCCCACCTCTTGAACTCCTCCCCCATTTGCTCCACCAGCCTTGTGAAATTAAGCCGATGCAGGGCCCCCCAGCTCCTGGCCACCTGGACCCCCAAATACCTGAAGCTCCTCTCCGCCCTTTTTAGTGGGAGCTCGCCAATCCCCCTCTCCTGGTCCACTGGGTGAACCATGAACAGCTCGCTCTTCCCCATGTTGAGCTTGTACACCGAGAAATCCCCGAATTCCCTCAGGATCCTCATTACCTCCGGCATTCCCCCCACCGGGTCCGCGACACATAGCAGCAAGTCGTCCGCATAGAGCGACACCCTATGCTCCTCCCCACCCCGCACCAACCTCCTCCAGTTCCTCGACTCCCTCAGTGCCATAGCCAGGGGTTCAATCGCCAGTGCGAAGAGCAGGGGGGACAGGGGACACCCCTGCTTCGTCCCTCGGTGCAACCGAAGGTACTCGGACCTCCTCCTGTTTGTGGCCACACTCGCCATCGGGACCTCATACAACAGCCTAACCCATCTGATAAACCCCTCCCCAAACCCAAACCTCTTCAGCACCTCCCACAAGTACCCCCACTCAACCCTATCGAAGGCTTTCTCAGCGTCCATTGCCACCACTATCTCCGCCTCCCCCTCCCTCGCCGGCATCATGATAACGTTCAAAAGCCTCCGCACATTCGTGTTCAACTGCCTCCCCTTCACGAACCCCGTCTGGTCTTCGTGGATGATCTGCGGCACACAATCCTCAATCCTCGTGGCTAAGACCTTCGCCAGCACCTTGGCATCTACGTTTAGCAACAAAATCGGCCTGTAAGACCCACACTGCAGGGGATCCTTGTCCCGCTTCAGGATCAAAGAGATCAGTGCCCGGGACATCGTCGGGGGCAAAGCCCCCTCCTCCCTTGCCTCATTGAAGGTCCTAACCAGCAACGGGCCCAACAGGTCCATTTTTTTTTATAGAATTCGACCGGGAAACCGTCCGGCCCTGGTGCCTTCCCCGCCTGCATGCTTCCTATCCCTTTGGTCAGCTCCTCCAGCCCAATCGGGGCCCCAAATCCCGCCACCAGTCCCTCCTCCACCTTTGGAAACCTCAATTGGTCCAGGAAGCGGCCCATCCCTCCCTCCTCCAGTGGGAGCTCGGACCGGCACAATTCCTCGTAGAAGTCCCTGAAGACCCCATTGATGCCAACCCCACTCCGCACCACACTCCCTCCCCTGTCCTTAACTCCCCCGATCTCCCTAGCTGCGTCCCGCTTCCGAAGCTGATGCGCCAGCATCTGGCCTGCCTTTTCCCCATACTCGTAAATCGCCCCCTGGACCTTCCTCCACTGCACCTCCGCCTTCCTGGTGGTCACCAGGTCGAATTCAGCCTGGAGGCTGCGCCTCTTCCTCAACAATCCTTCCTCGGGCACCTCCGCATACCCCCTGTCTACCCTCACCATATCCCCCACCAGCCTCTCCCTCTCCCACCGCTCCCTCCTCTCCTTGTGGGCCATAATGGAGATCAGCTCTCCCCTAACCACCGCCTTCAGCGCCTCCCATACCATCCCCACTCGAACCTCCCCATTATCGTTGGCCTTCAGGTACCTCTCTATACTTCCTCAGACCCGATCGCTCACCTCCTCGTCCTCCAACAGCCCCACCTCCAAGCCCCACAACGGGCGTTGGTCCCTCTCCTCCCCCAGCTAAGTCCACCCAATGCGGGCATGGTCCGAAATGGCTATCGCTGAGTACTCGGTATCCTCTACTCTCGCTATCAGCGCGCTACTCAAAATGAAAAAGTCGATTCGGGAATAAGCCTTATGGACATGTGAGAAGAATGAAAATTCCCTAGCCCCCGGCCTTGCAAATCTCCAAGGGTCCACCCCTCCCATCTGGTCCATAAACCCCCTCAGCACTCTAGCCGCCGTCGGCTTCCTACCCGTCCTAGACCTGGAGCGATCCAGTGCCGGATCCAACACCGTGTTAAAGCCTCCCCCCATTATCAGGCCCCCCACTTCCAAGTCTGGGATCCGACCCAACATGCACCGCATAAAATCCGCATCGCCCCAATTCGGGGCATACACATTGACCAGTACCACCCTCTCTCCCTGCAATTTACCAATTACCATTATGTACCGACCGCCATTATCTGCCACAATGCTTGACGCCTCGAGTGACACCTTCTTTCCCACCAAGATCGCCACCCCTCGATTTTTGGCATCCAGCCCCAAATGAAACACCTGACCTACCCACCCTTTCCTCAATCTTACCTGGTCTGCCACCTTCAGGTGTGTCTCCTGGAGCATAACCACATCCGCCTTCAGCCCCTTCAGGTGCGCGAACACGCGGGCCCGCTTGACCGGCCCATTCAGTCCCCTTACATTCCAGGTTATCAGCCGGATCAGGGGGCTACCAGCCCCCCCCCCCCGGCCGACTAGCCATAACCCCTCCTTGGCCAGCCACGCGCCCGCACCCCACGCCCGGCCCGTTCCCCACGGCGGCAGTCCCCTGTCTCGACGCCCCCCCCACTCGCTCCAGCTCCCCCTTGACCATAGCAGCAGCAACTCGATCCCCCCCCCCCTCCCCCCCACCGGCTAGGACCCAACCTGGCTGTTTTACTCCCCCCATTGCACTTCCGCAAGTCAGCTGACTCCTGCTGACCCCGGCCACTCCCGCCTCTCCTTCGACTCCTCCCATTGTGTGACACACCCTCCTGTTCCGTTCCCCATCCACAGGCTCCCCCCCTCCCCCTTCCATCCTAAGCGTGGGAAACAACCCTCGCTTCCCCGCCCCGGCCCCGCCCCCTCCAGTCTTCAGCGCGGGAAAAAGCCACCTAACCACCTACCCGGCCCCGCCACCTCTGCCGCAGCTCCTTTTACAGGCCCAGTCCCCTCACCCCCGACTCGGGCCTCCCTCTCCCCTGCGGGGCCCCACCTCACCGCCGGCCATCCACCCCTGTTCCCTTTGCTTACCCCCCTTCCAAGAGCCCCCCCCCCGACCAACCCAACCAAAACAGTGCCCAACCCGCCCTAACCACCCTCACCGACCAGAAAGAGAAAAACACAAAAGAAAAAAAAGAGACCAAGAGCAAAGGACCCCCCCTCCAGAAGTAACATATCAACCACAATCCCCAAACGCCAATCCCGACCCTCAATCTGTGTCCAGCTTCTCGGCCTGAACAAAGGCCCACGCCTCCTCCGGAGACTCAAAATAATGGTGCCGGTCCTTGTAGGTGACCCACAGTCGCGCCGGCTGCAACATACCAAACTTCCCCCCCTTCCTGTGCAGCACCGCCTTGGCTCGATTGTACCCGGCCCTCCTCTTCGCCACCTCCGCACTCCAGTCCTGGTATATTCGAACCTCCGCGTTCTCCCACCTGCTGCTCCTCTCCTTCTTGGCCCACCTGAGCACACACTCCCGATCAGCGAACCGATGAAACCGCACCAGCATCGCCTGCAGAGGCTCGTTAGCCCTGGGCCTCCTCGCCAGCACTCTATGGGCCCCTTCCAGCTCCAGGGACCCCTGGAAGGACCCCGCTCCCATCAGCGAGTTCAACATGTTGACCACATAGGCCCCCACGACCGCCCCTCCGGGAGGCCCAGAATCCGCAGATTCTTCCGCCTCGACCGATTCTCCATCCTCTTGAACCGCTCCTGCCATTTCTTGTGGAGCGCCTCGTGCGCCTCCACATTTACCGCCAGGCCTAAGATCTCGTCCTCGTTGTCGGAGATCTTTTGTCGGGCCTCGCGGATCGCCACCCCCTGGGCCGTCTGTGTCTCCAGCAGCTTATCAATGGAAGCCTTCATCGGCTCAAGCAGGTCCGCTTTAATCTCCCTGAAGCAGCGCTGGATACCCTCCTGCTGCTCCTGCGCCCACTGCATCCACGCTGCCTGGTCTCCGCCCGCCGCCATTTTGTTCTTCTTCCCTCGCACCTTCTTCGGGTCCACCACCACCTTTTTAGTCGCTCCGCTCCTGGTAAAAGCCATATACTATCGGGGAATTGTTGAAATCTCCTTCCCACACCGGGAAAAGTCGAAAAAGTGCCATTGGAAGCCCTGAAAAGAGCCCCAAAGTCCATTTTTGCAGGAGCCGCCGAATGTGCGACTTAGCTCCGCATAGCCGCAACCGGAAGTCTATAGTAACTCAATCTAACTAACCAGTCTGCTCTAATCCATGCGGTGGGTGTGATGCTTCCTGATCTGCCCCTGTCTCTCTGAGTGTCGCCTATGGAAAGAGAAAGAGCATGTGTGCCCTGTCCTTTTATATGGGTTGCCCCCTTGTGGTAGTGTCACCTCTGGGCGTGTCTTGACTGCCCATTGGTCATGTCCTATCTTACTGACCTATTGGTTGAATGTCTGTGAGGCCATGATGTCTCTGGTGCTCCCTCTAGTGTTTATTTAGTCTCAGTGTACCTACATTAACCCCTTGTGTATTTACAGTGATGCATATCACCACAGGGGGTGCCGGACATCAGAGTTCTCACCCCCTATGAGGAACGTGCCCTGGAGGTCGCAGGGTTGACTGAGGAAAGAGCAGTCACCGACAGCGAGGGTGGTCTAGGCCACAGAGGTGACGGTCCACCCTGCACCCAGATGACCTGTCTCAAGTGAGTTGTTCACGCCAGACAAAATGATCCTTCTCTCTCACTGACAACATGCCCATTCTCTCGCAGGATCTCCCTCTGATAGGGCCGGACCATCTAGGGTCGCCTCTCCCTCCTGCATCACCCGAGAGAACACCGTGGAGGAGAGCTCCGAGGGTGGCAGCACAGCTGGCATCCCCACCCTCCAGCAGCGCAGAGACACACACCTCGGTTGGGTGATTTAAGTGGACAGGCCTCTGGGCACAATCTGGTGAGCACCACACAGTTGTTGATGTACGGAGACAGGGACATCCGAAGTGAGTCAGCAGTCAGGGGCCTGGGTCCCGGATGTCGAGCCTCTGGAACAGGTTATCCTCGTGTCAGCGACACCCTGGCGAGTGCATAGCCGATTGGAGGAGTCCCTAAGGCTACAGGCGCTGCCATTGCATGGCACTGAGGCCAACACTGCTGGGGTGACTACTGTGGTGGAGAGACTGGAGCACAACCTCAGCGCCGTGAGTGATGGTGCCCAAGGTGTGGCTCAGTCACTGACTGCCATGGCTGAGGGTCTCGACAGCATGCCTCAGTCGCTGAGGGACGTGTCCCAGATGCAGGTGGACTTGCGTGGGGGAAGGGTCACTGAGTAGCTGAGGGCCTTGACACCATGGTGCAGACAATGCCGAACACAGTTAGGGTTTTGAATGTTCACAATTAAAATGTGTTAAACCTGTTACATTTGAAGCCCCCGTCACATTGTTTTGCATGGCAGGTCGGCCTGCACCCCCACTCCCTGTTGCCCTCTCCTCCCCCCCATTCCCTTCCCCCAGCCACAGTGGCTCTAGATCAGGAGCCTCGTGAGGCAGGGGGGGTGGATAGCCAATGGGGGGAGGGGGTGATCGGGGGGCCTGGGGGAAGGGAGCAGGGGAGAGGGGATGAGATGATGGACAAAGCCCTGTCCTATGATAAGCAGGCGAGGATAAGGGCCTCCCTGGCCCTCTGGGATTGCAGGCCTCTCCCCGGGCTCGTCCTCCACCCCTCCTGGTCTTGCCCTTCCTCGTCCTCCTCCTCGTACAAGACTGCATGTCCCTCATCCTCATCCTCCACCTCCAGCAGGTCACCCCGCTGTTGTGTCGGGTTGTGGAGTGCACAGCAGACCACCACAAAGCGGGACCACCCTATGTGGGGTGTACTGCAGCACACTACCAGGGCGGTCCAGGCATCGGAGCCACATTTTGAGCAGCCCGATCTACCGCTCGGTGACAGCACCGGCCTCATGGCCGCGTTACACCGGAAAGGGAGGGAAGGTCCGCAGAAAGGGGAGGGAGGGGTTACAAAAGGAGAGGGAGGGGCTGCAATAAAGGAGGAGGGGCTGCAGGAAGGGAGGGAGGGGCTGCAGAAAAGGGGGAGGGGCTGCAGAAATGGTGGGAGGGGCCGCAGAAAGGGAGGGAGGGGCTGCAGAAGGGGAGGGAGGGGCTGCAGAATGGGAGGGAGGGGTTGCAGAATGGGAGGGAGGGGCTGCAGAAAGGGAGGGGCTGCCGAAAGGGCAGGAGGAGGTGCAGAAAGGGAGGGAGGGGCTGCAGAATGGGAGGGAGGGGCTGCAGAATGGGAGGGAGGGGCTACAGAGTGGGAGGGAGGGGCTGCAGAATGGGAGGGAGGGGCTGCAGAAAGGGCAGGAGGAGGTGCAGAAAGGGAGGGAGGGGCTGCAGAATGGGAGGGAGGGGCTGCAGAATGGGAGGGAGGGGCTGCAGAATGGGAGGGAGGGGCTGCAGAAAGGGAGGGAGGGGCTGCAGAAAGGGGGGGAGGGGCTGCAGAAAGGGAGGGAGGGGTGGTTCAGGTGCCTGCTAGAGGGGCCCACTAGTATGACGCTGAGGGCGTCGCCTTTAGTGTGGCAGCCTGCTACGTCCTCAACAACATCGCGCAGGAGAGGAGGGATGTGCTGAAGGAGGAGGTGAAACACCAGGCCTCGTCCGACGAGGAGGATGCGGGGGAGAGCGAGGGTGGGCAGAACTTGGGGCCTACACAGGCACGGGAGGCTGCACGACATGTGCGCCAAGGCCAACGTGTACGGGGCGCTCTGATCGCCTCCAGGTTCACCAACTAGGTGGGGGGTACTGGCCAGGGGCACGGGCACCGCATCCCAGCACAATATCCCCTGTGCCCGTGCCAACTTAACTAGTGTCTAACTTTCTGGCCTTACAGGCCTAATGCTACACCTAGGTGGCTCCCCAGACAGTACAGCAGGACTGGAGGCAGACTGCTGTGATTCCTGCCCTACCACCTGGGTCCTCGTTGGCGGGTGTCTTCTGAGGCAACCGGGCCTGGATGGGCCCGGCCGCTGCTCGGGTGTCCCGGGTGGCATGGTACCACCCCGCTGCCCACCAGATGCACCAGGAACAGGAGGGAGGGGGGTCCGAGGGGCTGCGGTGTTCCGGCACCTCCCTTGCGGGAGTCACCGACCTGGACCCCATCACCTCCTCCTCCCCCGGGGTGCTCGATGGCTCCCGGGCTACTCCATGTGACGGGGGTGCGAGGGGAGCAATCCCCTGAGGCTCCCCCGCCACCTGGCGCTGCCAGTCCTGGAGGCCCACTCTGGTCCCGACCAGGGTCGCTCGCGGCCATGGAGCACAGGGAGTGGACCATCTCCGTCTGGGACTGCGGTGGAGGGTGTTGGAGACAGCTGTGATGGGAAATCACTGTCATCCTCCGACCCGAGCTCCAGGGTCTCCTGAGTCTCGGGCAGAGGGCTCGTGTCCGAGCTGCTCTCAGCGTTAGTGCCAGGCTCATGGGGGGGCTCCGGCTGTGGCACTGGCTGGGAGCAGGGGACACGAGATGGATCTGCCTCATCTCCAGCAGATCCCGTACGACACAAGGCAAGACGCATAGTTAGACCGCGGGCTGGGAGGGGAGTGGAGGTGGTGGGGGGAGGGTGGGAAGTGGTGATGTGGGGGTGGGGATGAGGGTGGTGTGGGGCTGAACGTAGGTGTGGGGGAGGTGGGGAGGGGGTTGGCACACATGTCATGGATCACCACATCACTTCCTTGCCCGTGGCCGAGCTCCACCTGCCTTACCTCTGGGCCGCCGACCAGGTCTAGGGCCCTCTGCTCAGCCACAGGGAGGGGCCGCAGGTCCGGCGGACCCCCTCCTGTTTTCTCCCGCTCCCAGCGGTTGTGCGTGGTCTTCTCCTGGGTGGGGGTGTAGAAACAGAAGTTGACAGTGTTAGACAGTCCGACGCATGCAGTCCCGGGGTTGGGCAGCTGGTGGCCTCACTGGCCAGGGCACCCGGTCATGGCGGCCGGTATGGGTGCTGGCATGTGGGGTGGAGTGGGGGTTCAGCCGCCCTCTGGATTGGGGTGGGGGGTAGGATTATGGATGTGTGGGGCGCAGGTTAGTACCAGGGGGACAGTGCTACCTACTCACCTTGGCCGTCCTGAGGAGGTCGTGCAGTTTCTTCCGGCACTGCTTTCCGGTCCGGACGATGTTGCTGGCGGCACTGACCGTGTCTGCCACCCTTGCCCACCTTGAGATGGTCGATTGAGGAGTTCTATTGAATATGGTGACCGTTCATAGTGTATTTCAAAGAACCGGTCACTGCGAAGAGTTTAAGGGGTTGGGGTTCACTTGTTTACAGGCCGGTAGCCTGGGTGGGACGTAGAGGGATGGCAGTGGAGGTGAGAGTCTTTGTAAAAAGTGTTTGTTGATGGAATCTTGTTGAAGAATGTTCGACATGGTTCACGTCTTTTATATTCTTTTGTATGGAATGTAAAAAATGTGAAAAAAATCATTTCCATAAACAAAGAAATCAAAGAGAGATATACAGTCATCCTAGGCAAGGTCGATAGACCAAAACACGATGAGAAAAATACAGATGGGGGAAGGGGTTGAAAGCATTGAAAAGAATCCAAAATCAGACAAGATATATTGACATCATAAAGGGAGGAGACTTTAACAAACACAATGTTAACTGGAGTGCAGGAGTCTTTGTCCCGAACATGCGGACAGACTGCGAAAGGTCGCTTAGATGTAACTGTTGCTAGTGGAACGGAACAGCTGGTTAGAACCAATAAGAGGGGACTGTCATAATATCCACTCATGTATATAATGAGATGTAGACAGGCAGTGATTGACACATAGGATGACCAGTAAGCACACAACACAGGGCAGCCAATCACCAAACAGGGCACTACCACCAGAAAGCCAGAGGGCACTAGGTTTCCCGCTCTCTCGGGACCCAGCCACTGAGACAGTCAGAGTCCACGAGCTAGCAAGTGCAAACACCATGCGGTAGCTAGTAAGTCTGGTCAGGCTACTACAAGGTCTCCAGTCAGTTCAGTGTAGTGTCGACCCACAGCTGAATATGTATATCAGTTCTATCGTTGAATAAAACAGTGTTGGATCTTCTCCAGTGTTAGACGTCTGTTTCTAGCTTCCCTGCATCGAGTGCAGTCCACATCGAACCTACCTGCCTAACACATCAACGACAGGCTCAACCTTTTCCCTCCAGGTGCTTATCCAGTTCCCTTTTGGAATTTGTGATTGAATCGGCCTCAGGCATTGGACTACTGCTGTAACTCTAAGCTTCCTAATCTGGCCATTCAGTAAGAAAATTAGAAAGGCAGAAGTGGGTGTTTCAGATATCAAAATAGCCAGGTGATTAATATGCAAATCTAAGGAGAAAGCAGAAGCACTATGTGATCAATATTTTAGTGTCTGTCCAGAAAAGATTTAATACACATAACCAGCCGAGGCAGGGATCACACATCTCATTATAAGCAGAGAGGGTGTTTCAAAATGATTGCAAGAAATAAATCCAAATAATAGTCCAGTCCAATTGAAATCCCTCCCTGGACTTTCAAGGTAAAAACTGATGAACTGCTCCAATATTGGCCAATTTCTTTCAAGAGCGAATCAGCACCAATTACTTAGCAGCCCAGTATAGACAACTACTGATCGGGTTCTCCCACCCAAATTGTTTGAACATGTTGTTCATTCTCATGTCATGAAGCACTTTGAAGCTCACAGCATCCTGGTAAGTAGTCAATGTAGCTGTGAGGTGAAAGATCTACCGAAGCACAGCTTATACAGATCGTCGATGACCTAGCTTCAGGTCTCGAAAGATATAAAACTACTCACATGGCAATACTAGACTTCTCGAAGCCTCTGACAAAGTTCCTTATGGAAAACTCTTGCCTAAACCTCACTGCTATGGATTTGGACAAAATTATATTAATAAAATTGGATCTTTACTCATCGGCTCAAAGTGGATTGCCCCAGGGCACCTTTCCTCTTCTTGCCATCTGTACATGACCTTCCCAAAAAGTTTTAAAAGGCAGGGTGCGACCATATTCAGATGACTGCATGATTTATGTATCTGGAAACACCCGAGGTCGTATCAATTCACTGCGAGATGATCTTCCAGCATTGAGAAAATAGCAGGACCAATAGGAGACGGTTCCAAAAAAACAGCGAGGGCATGTGGATTACCAACGTAAAGGATCCACCAAAAGATTGCTGAAATTCTGCAATCAAATTCTCCAAGAGATAGGTCCACAACCAGACCCGGGCGTTCATCAGGAAACATCTAAAGCAAACTTGGGTCTTGGATTTCTGAGGAGAAATCTTTGGGATGGCAACAAAAATATTGGAGTGAGAGCTGACCAAACATGCGTCCGTCCAAACCAGGGAGTTTTCAATCTGGGTGTGGGATCGTTTTAAGGTGAGATATAAATAAGATTGAAGGGATCCAAAAACGTGCTGCACAATTCTGACGAATCAGTAGGGGAAATACACTGGTGTCACATCCTTGATCAAACATTTTGAATGGGAATCGCTATAGCAAAGGAGGGAAGACATGGCCTGACTATGCTCTATAAAATATGAAATGGACTGGGGGGGAGGGGGGATACTCTTTGGCAGTGATAAAATCAAGGTAGCCACCCACACCAACTATAAAGACCAGTCTGTTTCCAACAATCTTCCTTCTCAAGGACAATCTCACAATGGAACAAGCGGCCAAAGGAAATAGTCTCAGACAGCTACTTAAAGGGCGGAGTTCTCCGTCTGAAGCCTCAGAGCTGTGGCAGGCGGCTTCAGTGCTGCCGTTCCTGTGGGCCAGAGAAGCGGCATCCTGCCCAGGATTCCGCACTTGGAACCTCATTACTTATGCACAGGCGCGTTCCCCTCCGAACCTCCTGATGCATCTGCCCAGCGTCAGCTGGTGGGTTCGCAGTTCTGAATACCAACCCACCATTATCGCGTCGCTCTCTCCACCAGACTGCGCAGAATGTCCCAGAGGGAACAGGCTGGCAGCCTCACGAAGAATTTTGTTCCTCGATTCAATCACCATCCGCCCTCCAAACCCAGCAGGTGGGAGGAGCCAATGCCCGACTTGGACCACCACATCTGGAGACTTCGTGCATTCCTATTTTTTTGGAAATCTTTCTATCAACAGTTCTCATATTTATATACATTACATTTTTCTTGCCCATGCTAATTTACTTTATTGTACAGAGAGGTTTATTTTGCCCTTCATTTAACTTACTCTGTACATTTTGTTGCCCTCTGGATCATTCCATAGTCCCCCCCCCCCCGTCCCCCCCCCGCTCCTTCCTTCTCCCCCCCCCCCCCGCCCTTTGGCTTCAGCACCCCTCCTTTTCCCTTGTGGTTTCCCCACCTTCCTTCCGCCTCCCCACCCCGGCCGGGTTGCGCAATCCTTTGGTTCTTCATCTATCTTGTTTTTTTTTATTCTCCGCTTACTCCTCGAACAGGTTTTGGAACAGGCCGACAAACTGCCCCAAAGCATCCAGGAAGCCTTCCTCTGACCCTGGGATGGCGTACTTAATCTTCTCCAGCTGGAGAAATTCCGAGAGGTCAGCGAGCCAGTCTGCAGCCGTGTTTGGCGTGAACAATGTGGTATCCCTTTGACCCCCATCGTTTGTGAGCTTTTCGCGCAGACTTGTTGGGGCCTGCCTTCCCTCTCCTCGGTCTTCCGTCTGCCTTTGCCTTCTTCATCCAACTCCTTGCCCGTTTGTCCACCAACGTGAGCCCTCTGCCTCCCCCCCTGCCACCTGCACAGCTCTCCTTCCACATTACCTCCCTTGTCTTCAACAGGCCACCCCATCCCCTGGCTCCACCTCGTTCGCTAACCCCAGTCGCATTTCAGACTTTGTTTGAGTTCCTGCAGCACAGTCTTATCCCGATGCTCACTGGTGAGTGTGGCACCAGGAGGAAGAAAACCCAAAGCCCTGTACTCCCCAACCCCAGGAGCAGTGACACAGGAGGGTCCATGGGTCCAGATGCACGATGCTGCCCATGACAACCAGCTGGGCATGGAGATGGAGGGTTCGAACCCGGTCTGCTCCACGCAGGGTCTACGCAGCACTATGGCAGAAAGGCTTTGCTGCACTCACTTCAAAGTCTCTTGCGAACTGAGGACCGCCTTGTGTATCCCACTCTTTAACAATCGGATTTTACTTTTGCATAAGTAAGGATCCAACCTCTCTGGCCAACACTGATGTAATTTCACGCTGGTCTGATTGGAAGACCTGATGGAGTATCCTGCGGGCAGCCACTTTAATGAGCATCTACGGGATGCAACTGAATGCAAAATGCTCACAGTCAGTGGGATGTCTGATCCTCCATTTGCCCACCATTGGGCGATTGCAACATGATTTTACAATGACGGGCTTCTGGCTTTTCGGCTGCCGCTCGATTCTCCGCTCTCACCCAGCACCAAACCCGCCACGGGCGGGACGGGAGAATTCTGTCCAAAGTCTTACATTCACTTGAGAGTATTTCCATTTTAAAGTTTTCATTGTCAAGACGATCATCTCAAAAAGAAGACAACCACCTCACATTAGCAGAATACAGATACTAGCCCGTGATACCAACATAATTAAAACAGAAGCACCGAAAACAAGAAAGATAATCCAGAGAGTTGAGGTCAAATTCCACTTCCGATCCTTTCGTCATCGGGGAATCCAGCCCTAGGTCCCCTGGGAACCTACGTCAGGAAAACTGATGCAAAACGGCCACCGATTCCCCGTTTTGCTGGGGGTTAGCAGGATGGCAGCATAGAGCACCCGGCTCTAGCCGCCGATATGGCCCGGAGAGTTGCTGGGTCTGTGACAACGCCGTGCTTCATGGTGGATGTCGCTCGCGGACACGTGCCGCAAAATAGACCCCCGCTTTGGCCGGCTCGTGCGCCCCGGATCGCTCCACCACAGTGCCCCCAGCCCCGAATATGTCCACCCCTGCCCGCGGACTGGCCGTCTCCCGACTGATCATTGGGAGTCCTTGTTCACGATTCTCTTAAGGTTAATGTGCAGGTTCAGTCGGTATTTAAGAAGGTAAATGCAATGTCAGCATTCATGGCGAGAGGGCTAGAATACAAGACCAGGGATGTACTTCTGAGGCTCTATAAGGCTCTTGTCAGACCCCATTTGGAGTAATGTGAGCAGTTTTGGGCCCAGTATCTAAGGAAGGATGTGCTGGCCTTGGACCAGAGGAGGTTCACAAGAATGATCCTTGAAATGAAGAACTTGTCGTGTGAGGAACGGTTGAGGACTCTGGGTGTGTACTCGTTGGAGTTTAGAAGGATGAGGGGGGATCTTATTGAAACTTACAGGATACTGCGAGGCCTGGATAGAGTGGGCGTGGAGAGGATGTTTCCACTTGTAGGAAAAACTAGAACCAGAGGACACCATCTCAGACTAAAGGGACGATCCTTTAAAACAGAGATGAGGAGGAATTTCTTCAGCCAGAGGGTGGTGAATCTGTGGCACTCTTTGCCCGCATAAGGCTGTGGAGGCCAATTCACTGAGTGTCTTTAAGACAGAGACAGAGACTTCCGGTTGCGGCTATGCAGAGCTAAGTCGTATCTTCAGTAGCTCCCGTTTGGAACAGACTTTTGGGCTATTTACAGGGCCCCCAACGGAATTTTTTCGACATTTCCTGGAGTAGGAAGAAGACTGCAACATTCCCCCGACAGTGTTCACCAGGAATGGTATGTCTCTTGGTTACCAGACCCGGCAGAAACAGTAAAAGATTTGGCTGGACCTGCAGGAAAGCCAAAAGCCTCTTCCAGCATGCAGGCGGGGGAAGAGCAAGCTTAAAGGCTTCAAGCTGACTTGAGGGCCTTTATTAAAGGTGAATTCTAGCAGCAGAGGGAACAACACTGAAAAGATCTCACCAAGGCCATTGAAGAAGCGGGGACGAGGCTTTCGGTGGCGGCCATGGAGGAGTAAATGAATTGAATGAAAATCGCTTATTGTCACAAGTAGACTTCAAATGAAGTTACTGTGAAAAGCCCCTATTCGCCATATTCCGGCGCCTGTTCGGGGAGGCTGTTATGGGAATTGAACCGTGCTGCTGGCCTGCGTTCGTCTGCTTTCAAAGTCAGTGATTTAGCCCTGTGCTAAACAGCCCCTGCAGTAGGTCGCGTATTCGGCAGCTCCCGTCTGGAACGGACTCTCAGACGTTTTTCAGGAGTTTCCACAGACATTTTGGGGCAGGTTAGTGCAGCGAACACTGCCAAAAGGATTCCCTCTCGAGATTTCCGGTTGCGGCTATGCGGAGCTAAGTCGCACATTCGGCGGCTCCCGCAAAAACGGACTTTTGGGCTCTTTTCAGGGCCTCCAAGGGCACTTTTTCGACGTTTCCCGGTGTGGGAAGGAGTTAATAATAGCTCCCCGTCAGTATATGGCTTTAACTAGGAGCGGGGCGACAAGAAAGGTGGTGGTGGACCCGAAGAAGGGGGGGAAGAAGGACAAAATGGCGGCAGGCGGAGACCAGGCAGCGTGGAGGCAGTGGGCGGAGGAGGGGCCGGGGGGAATCGAGTTGCTGCTGCTAAGGTCAAGGAGGAGCTGGAGCGAGTGGGGGGGGTCGAGACGGGGGTATGCCGCTGTGGGGAACGGCCTGGTGTGGGGTGCGGGCGCGTGGCTGGCCGAGGAGGGGTCATGGCTAGTCGGCGGGGGAGGGGGGCAGGTAGCCCCCTGATCTGGCTGATAACCTGGAATGTAAGGGGACTGAATGGGTTAAGCGGGTCCGTGTGTTCGCGCACCTGAAGGGGCTCAAGGCAGATGTGGTTATGCTCCAGGAGACACACCTGAAGGTGGCAGACCAGGTAAGACTGAGGAAAGGGTGGGTAGGTCAGGTGTTTCACTTGGGGCTGGATGCCAAAAATCGAGGGGTGGCGATCTTGGTGGGAAAGAAGGTGTCATTCGAGGCGTCGAGCATTGTGGCAGATAATGGCGGTCGGTACATAATGGTAAGTGGTAAACTGCAGGGAGAGAGGGTGGTACTGGTCAATGTGTATGCTCCGAACTGGGACGATGCGGGTTTTATGCGGCGTATGTTGGGTTGGATCCCAGACTTGGAAGTGGGGGGCCTGATAATGGGGGGAGACTTTAACATGGTGTTGGATCCGGCACTGGATCGCTCCAGGTCTAGGACGGGTAGGAAGCCGGCGGCGGCTAGAGTGCTGAGGGGATTTATGGACAAAATGGGAGAGGTGGACCCTTGGAGATTTGCAAGGCCGGGGGCTAGGGAATTATCATTCTTCTCACATGTCCATAAGGCTTATTCTCGAATCAACTTTTTCATTTTGAGTCGGGCGCTGATAGCGAGAGTAGAGGATACCGAGTATTCGGCAATAGCCATTTCGGACCACGCCCCGCATTGGGTGGACTTGGAGATGGGGGAGGAGAGGGACCAGCGCCCGCTGTGGCGCTTGGAGGTGGGGCTGTTGGCGGACGAGGAGGTGAGCGAGCGGGTCCGAGGGAGTATAGAGAGGTACTTGGAGACCAACGACAATGGGGATGTCTGAGTGGGGATGGTATGGGAGGCGGTGGTGAGGGGAGAGCTGATCTCCATTAGGGCCCACAAGGAGCGGAGGGAGAGGGGGGAGAGGGAAAGGCCGGTGGGGGAGATGGTGAGGGTAGATATGCGGAAGAGCCTGAGGAAGGATTGTTGATGAAGAGGCGCAGCCTCCAGGCCGAATTCGACCTGGCGACCATCAGGAAGGCGGAGGTGCAGTGGAGGAAGGCCCAGGGGGCGGTCCACGAGTATGGGGAAAAGGCAAGCCGGGTGCTGGCGCATCATCTTTGGAAGCGGGACACAGCTAGGGAGATTGGGGGAGTTAAGGACAGGGGAGGGAGCGTGGTGCGGAGTGGGGTTGGCATCAATGGGGTCTTCAGGGACTTCTACGAGGAATTGTACCGATCCGAGCCCCCACGGGAGGAGGGAGGGTTGGGCCGTTTCCTGGACCAATTGAGGTTTCCAAAGGTGGAAGAGGGACTGGTGGGCAGGACTGGGGGCCCCGATTGGGATGGAGGAGCTGATCAAAGGGATAGGAAGCATGCAGGCGGGGAAGGCACCGGGACCGGACGGTTTCCCGGTCGAGATCTATAAAAAATATATGGACCTATTGGGCCCGCTGTTAGTTAGGATCTTTAATGAGGCAAGGGAGTGGGGAGGGGCTTTACCCCCGACGATGTCCCAGGCAATGATCTCCTTGATCCTGAAGCGGGACAAGGATCCCCTGCAATGTGGGTCTTACAGACCGATTTCCTTGCTAAATGTAGATGCCAAGGTGCTGGCGAAAGTCTTAGCCACGAGGATTGAGGATTGTGTGCCGCAGATCATCCATGAAGACCAGACGGGGTTTGTGAAGGGGAGACAGTTGAACGCGAATGTGCGGAGACTTTTGAACGTTATCATGATGCCGGCGAGGGAGGGGGAGGCGGAGATAGTGGTGGCGATGGACGCTGAGAAAGCCTTCGATAGGGTAGAGTGGGGGTACCTGTGGGAGGTGCTGAAGAGGTTCGGGTTTGGGGTGGGGTTGTCAGGTGGGTTAGGCTGTTGTATGAGGTCCCGATGGCGAGTGTGGCCACAAATAGGAGGAGGTCCGAGTACTTTCGGTTGCATTGAGGGACGAGACAGGGGTGTCCCCTGTACCCTCTGCTCTTCGCACTGGTGATTGAACCCCTGGCTATGGCACTGAGAGAGTCGAGGAACTGGAGGGGGTTGGTGCGGGGCATAGGGTGTCGCTTTATGTGGACGACCTGCTGCTGTATGTGGCGGACCCGGTGGGAGGAATGCCAGAGGTAATGAGGATGCTTAGGGAATTCGGGGACTTTTCGGGGTACAAGCACAATATGGGGAAGCGTGAGCTGTTCGTAGTTCAGCTAGGGGACCAGGAGAGGGGGATTGGCGATCTCCCACTAAAAAGGGCGGAGAGGAGCTTCAGATATTTGGGGGTCCAGGTGGCCAGGAGCTGGGGTGCCCTGCATAGGCTTAACTTTACAAGGCTGGTGGAGCAAATGGAGGAGGAGTCCAAGAGGTGGGACGCGTTTCTGCTGTCCTTGGCAGGTAGGGAGTAGTCAATCAAAATGACGGTGCTCCCAAGGTTTTTGTTCCTGTTCCAGTGCCTCCCCGTGTTTATCCCGAAGGCTTTTTTTAGGCGGGTTAACAGGAGTATAATGGGGTTTGTGTGGGCGCGAGGGACTCCGAGGGTGAGAAGGGTGTTCCTGGAGCAGAGTAGAGATAGGGGGGGCTGGCACTGCCCAACCTCTGTGGGTACTACTGGGCCGCCAATGCGACAATGGTGCACAAGTGGGTGATGGAGGGGGAGGGGGCTGCATGGAAGAGGCTGGAGATTGCGTCCTGTGTGGGTACGAGTCTGGGGGCGCTGGCAACGGCGCCGCTGCCTCTCCCAAGGAGGTATACCACGAGACCGGTGGTGGTGGCGGCCCTCAAATTTGGGGGCAGTGGAGGCGGCATAGGGGGGAAGTTGGGGCCTCGGCGTGGACCCCATTACGGGGGAACCACCAGTTTGCCCCAGGAAGAACAGGTGGGGGGTTTTCGGGGTGGCACAGGGCAGGGATATGAAAGTTGGGGGACCTGTTTGTGGACGGGAAGTTCGCCAGCTTGGGTGAGCTGGAGGAGAAGTACGGGCTCCCCCCCAGGGAACACCTTCAGGTACTTACAGGTAAGGGCGTTTGCCAGACGGCAGGTGGTGGAATTCCCGCGGCTACTGCCACACACAGTACAGGACAGGGTGCTTTTGGGGGGGTGAGTGGGAGTGGGGAAGATCCCGGAAACTTACCAGGTGATGCAGGAGGAGGCCTCGGTGGTGGAGTTGAAAGGCAAGTGGGAGGAGGAGTTGGGCGAGGAGATCGAAGAGGGGACGTGGGCAGATGCCCTAGGGAGGGTGAACTCTTCCTCTTCGTGCGCGAGGCTCAGCCTCATACAGTTTAAGGTGCTGCACAGGGCACACGTAGCGTTTAATCATAGAATTTACAGTGCAGAAGGAGGCCATTCGGCCCATCGAGTCTGCACCGGCTCTTGGAAAGAGCACCCTACTCAAGGTCAACACCTCCACCCTATCCCATAACCCAGTAACCCCACCCAACACTAAGGGGCAATTTTGGACACGAAGGGCAATTTATCATGGCCAATCCACCTAACTGCACGTCTTTGGACTGTGGGAGGAAACCGGAGCACCCAGAGGAAACCCATGCACACACGGGGAGGATGTGCAGACTCCGCACAGACAGTGACCCAAGCCGGAATCGAACCTGGGACCCTGGAGCTGTGAAGCAATTGTGCTATCCACAGTGCTACCCTGCAGCCCACCTATCCACAATGCTACCGTGCTGCCCACATGACCGGGACAAGGATGAGCCGGTTCTTTATGGGGTGAGGACAGGTGTGTTAGGTGCTCAGGGAGCCTAGCAAATCACACCCATATGTTCTGGGCATGCCCAGCACTGGAGGAATTTTGGAAGGGCATAGCGAGGACGGTGTCGAGGGTGGTAGGATCCAGGGTCAAACTGGGCTGGGGGCTCGCAATATTTGGGGTGGCAGAGGAGCCGGGAGTGCAGGAGGCGAAAGAGGCCGGTATTCTGGCCTTTGCGGCCCTGGTAGCCCGGCGAAGGATTCTCCTTCAGTGGAAAGATGCGAGGCCCCCAAGCGTAGAATCCTGGATCAGCGATATGGCAGGGTTCATTAAATTGGAGAGGGTGAAATTCGCCTTGAGAGGGTCAGTACAAGGGTTCTTTAGGCAGTGGCAACCGTTCTTAGACTTTCTGGCAGAACGATAGACATTGGCCAATGGCAGCAGCAGCTCGGGGGGTGGGGGTGTGTGGGGGGTTTACTTTATTTTTGTTTATGTTATTAACACTGGAGGGTCTGAGGGGGTGTATACACCTGTTGTGTTAAGTCGGGGTGTGAATGTTAATTTATTATTCATGTACAGGGGGGGGCGGTTTGGGGGGTTGCTTTTTTAGATTGTGTTTTGTACTTAACCCTGTTGGGTTCTTTTTTCTTTCTCATTTTGTTATTGATATTTTATGAAAACCTTTAATAAAATTTTTTTTAAAAAGACAGAGACAGAGAGGTTCTTGATTAATAAGGGGATCAGGGGTTATGGGGAGAAGGCAGGAGAATGGGGATGAGAAAATATCAGCCATGATTGAATGGCGGAGCAGACTCGATGGGCCGAGTGGCCATAATTCTGCTCCTACTTCTTCTGGTCTTCTGGTCTTACCTACCACTTTCACTGTCTTTTAGCTTTGACTAAGGGTCATCGGACTCGAAACCTGAGCTCTTTTTTCTCCCTACAGATGCTGTCAGACCTGCTGTGATTTTCCAGCATTTTCTCTTCGGTTTCAGACTGACTGTTCCGTGCCCTCTGAAATCGCGCAGCAAACTATGTGATGGTCGCAATTGACTGCAGCAGTTCAAAAGGCTATCACCTTCTCAAGGGCTATTAGGGATGGGCAATAAATGCTAACCTAGCCAGTTAGGCCCATAATCCCATGAGCGAATAAAAAATGTCAAGTAAGTTGCTCATTATCTTCTTCCGGACAATTAAGGATTGGCAATAGATGCTTTGTTATTAACACAGACATGGATGAATGAAACAAATTGCCATCCATTTTCGTTAAGGAACATACTAATACCATGTAACCATCCTGGCCCTTTCCAAATGTAAGATTATGCCTTGGCATCGGAGAGATAATAATGGGCAGATAATATGAGGACAATCTGTTTGCACAATGTATTTGTGACGTGGCTGTTGATGTTAACTGCCTCCCCTTGCGTTTAGCGAGTTGCTCAGGTGAACACTTCACACGGAAATCTCAACTGATCTCCGACAGGGTTAATGCGGAAGACTGGTGGAATTCCCTCCCCGCCCGACCCTGAGAAATTTCAGGAAATTCAGCTGCTCAATCTTAGGTCATTGGCATCAGTAAATTCCTTCTTCCTCCTGACCTCAAGAATACCTTCACTGGCCCTGACAGCGAGGTAAGCTTTGACTACATGTCCAGGGTGACAAACAGAAAATGTTTCCGCAGCATTTTGTTTGTTGATGGATCAGGCTTGTATCTTCGTTTTTCACATTCCGATGAAGAACAAGAGAGCATCACAACAGCAGACCTCATTTTAGACTGTCAATGTTATCGAATAATAAACGAAGAAGAGAATGGAGAACTGTAATACATATCTGTTCACAATAAATATAAGCCGGAATTCTCCGCCATCGGGATTTCTTCCTGCTGGCAGCAACCCCCCCCCCCACCTGTGGGTTCTCCGGGTGTGTGGGATGGCTTCAATGGGAAATCCTATTGGCGGGAACGGAGAATCCCGTCACCAGCAAATGGTGTGCCACCGAGAAACATGCGGCTGGGGGACCGAAGAATTAGGCCAATAGTATACCAACTCCTTGCAAGGCAAATGCAAATATTTGCACGCTTAATCCTCAGCTATTATTTCACAGTTCACCTTAAATATGCAGTTATTATTGTCCTTTTTATAACTTTACTAAATGGACCAAAAAATCCAGTGGAAACTTCAAAGCTGCCTCAATGCTCGAACTGTCCCTATTCGATAGTTATGGATTTCAAGAACCATCTGCTATAATTTAAAAGCAACTGTCACATCACTGAGCACATCATATCATTTTTTGTTTATTTTAATGTGCTTTGACCCCCCTCCCCCAGCCATTTGGGTGGGAGCCAAACTGAAGGAATCTTTGGTAACATTCACGTTGACTGAGCTGTGCGATTCTGAGTGTGACTGTTCTTGTTTTTAACGTCTTGACTGAATTTAAAAGATCTCTATCAGAGTGCTGTGCACTCTGGTGATTGATAAAGCTCAGAGAGCGCAGGTGTCTTGGTGTCAAGATTACTTTCGCTTACAGTAGTGGGATTTGTGTTCGTGGTTTGCACCATGATGTGTGGTGCACTCGGCGCTTTGTAGACCAGATGGCCCAGACTCGCTGGCGAAGATGCGAAGGAGACAGATCGTTGTGCAGTACCACAAAGGGAGCGTGGCACAGCTACATTTGTAAATCACTTGAAGACACAGTGAGACACAGGTAAAGGCAGAGCTTCATATCAGTTCAGGCATGGAAGGAAAATGGATGACCAGATTCAGAGAATTAAACAACCTGACAGCGCACCTTACCTCTTCAAGATATTTGAAAGAGCTATCCAATGCCAAACTTTTTCCCCATTTATGCAGATTCTTCCTTTACACGTTTTCATCCAATTTACTTCCGGAAGTTACTATTGTTACGACACCCTGGGCTAGTGCGTGGTATAATTTCCAGCCCCCCCCCCCACCCCCCCTTGACCCAGAGTCGCAACACAATCGAATGAACCAATGATTCTTAGAAAAATACCCCAAGTCTTTAGCCTTTGGCTGCCCAATAATTACAGTCACCAGGTTTGTAAATTTATACACAATTACTTTTTATTGATAACAATAAAATACGCAGCAAACACAACTGATTAACTACTATCTAATTCTTAATCTCCTACTTTAATTAGCCCCCACCCTCTACACACACACACACACACACACACACAAGACAAACAAATACAGACGGGAACAGAGGGGTGAAAAGAATAAGTAAAAGTAAACAATAAAGTGTCTTTGTTTCAGATGTTTGTTATTAGCACACTTTCCTTCAAGCCAAGCCTTCAGGTCGAGATTTCTGCTTTCCAGTCTGTAATGCTTTTCACTGTAGATTCATTCAGGTCTCTGCAGTTTCAGAAATTGAGTGGGCGGGATTCTCCGATTGCTGACACCGAAATCGCGTTTGGCGATTGGCCAGAGAATCCATTTTTACGCCAGAATCGGGGGCGGCGCTATTTTTCCGATGCTCCACCGCCCCAGAAATGGCGCACTCGAGGAGTACGCCGTACACCATCGGGACGGCCGCAGGACATCACCTGAGGCCCTCCCCCAGTGCTCCACCCCCGATGGGCTGAGTCCCCGATGGCGTGGGGCGCCTGTCCTCTCACTTTTTGGGGACATCGCATGGCGGCTAAGGACTGTGTCCAGCGCCGCCACAGTTGGGGGAGGGAGCCGTTCCGCTGGCAGGGGGGTCGTCGGCGGGGGCTGGGAGGTCTGGTGAGGTGCAGTCCGGGAGTGGCGAGGGGGCTTACAGGGGAAGAATTTTTGGCAGCTGGTGCATGCGCGGCCACACACCCAGCCATTCTGTGTCCGTATCGGCAGATGAAGCCGGACGGGGCACGACTGCTAGCCCCCCACCACGTGGAACATTGGTGCGGGGACGCGCCGACTTTTTGGTATTAAGACCAGATGGATCCTGCAGACATTGCCACAGAAACGGAGAATCCAGCCGAGCACCGTTTCTGGAAAGAACAGATCGAAAGTAGACCCTTTCCTCTGAGCATCCAGGATTCAAACTCTGCTTCCTTTAGGTCTCTGGAAACCATCCCACTTTGGCAGGATCTGATCACCACCTGTTACCGGGCAGAATACGGCCTATCGGCGAATTCATTGGCCACCAGCCAACCAATCGAACGGAATCCCATCCCGTCTCTCCAGTGACACAGAGTTTGAGTTCTGTTCTCCAAAGCTAGCACCATATACTATGTTTTTTGAACTTTTTCATTCTCCCTGTTGCTTGACTTGACTTAAAGATACATGTTCATTAAACATCCATGCATCAAAATGAAAACAGCAAAAATAAAGAAAGGGAAAATAAGGGAATCAACAGGAAAGACCCTTGCACCATGAAATCTGCACCACCATGTTTTCAGGCAACACATTCCAGATTAGAATATCCAGCTGTGTGACAAAAAAGCTTCCTCATCTCCCAATTGTATTTTGTGCTACAGTCACTTCTGGCTAACCCAGCTGCTAGTGGTTCAAATTCTCTCTTCATTTATAACACCTCTATTAAATGTCTCCTCAGCCTCCATACTCTGAAAACAATCCCAGCTTCTCCAGTCTCTTCATAGCTGAGGTCCCTCATCCATGACACCATTCTGCTAAATCTGCTCTGCACCTTCTCTGTGGCCCTGACATCTCTCCTAAAGTGGGGTGTGCTAGAAAAGTTTGAGCATAATTTCATGATCAAGCAATGTCTCAATTTTAAAATTCTTATCCTTGTTGTTAAAATCCTCCATGGCCTCGCCTCTCCCTTTCTCTGTATTCTCCTCCAACCTCACAACTGTCACACCCTCGGTTACTTCAGCCCCAAGTTCTGAAATTCCCACCCCTCCGACTCTCTGCCCCTCTTGCTTCCCTCCTTTGAAACACTCGCTAAAACCTACATTTTTGACTAAGCTTTTTGGTCACCTGACCTAATATCTCCTTATGTGGTGCGTGCCATATTTTACATTCTGAGGCCACGGCACAGTGGTATTGTCACTGGGTTAGTAATCAAGAGACCCAGAATAATGCTCTGGGGACCCGGGTTCGAATCCCGCCAGGGCAGGTGGTGGAATTTGAATTCAAGAGGCAAAGATCTGGAATTAAAAGTTCAATGACAACCCTGGCACCATTGTCAACTGTCGTAAAAGCCCACCTGGTTCACTGATATCCTTTAGGGAAGGAAATCTGTCATCCTTACCTGGTCTGGCCTACATGTGACTCCAGACAGACACAGCGATGTGGTTCACTCTTAAATGCTCCCTCCCCTCTGAAATGGCCTAGCGATGTGGGTTGTCTGTTAAATGCCCTGAGGGATGGGCAATAAATGCGGCGTCCACATCCCACGGACGAATAAAAAACAAATTCATGTGAAGTTAGGACATTTTATCAAATATAAATAGAAGTAATTGTGATTTTTGATGTTATTCTATGCCTCTACTTATAAAGATCCCAATTGCTAATGTTTTAACCGCCTTAACAACCTGTCTCAGCATCATATGTGAACTCCCAGATCTTTTTCCCTGAATCCACTTTAACATTATTTAAATATTTAGCTAATATTGACGCAGATTTTGTGTAAAGGGTAACAGTGAGGCTGTCAGTGCTCTCTATCGCTAAGTCGTAAATTGGACAGAAACTTCAGGGGTCCACCCGTGAGAAGCTAAGCACTGAACCCCGGGAGTTGCTGTCTGATTTGCTCCTCCAGAAGCCTTGTTGGTACCTCACTGGGACTGCGCATTAAAATACACAAAGGGCATGAAGTTTCTGTACTTAACCACTGTACGGTTGGTGCACTAACCACAAACTACCCACAGCACAGCTAGAAAGGTCACTGCTGGTGCATTCAGGTGTGATTGAGTTTTTAACAGCGTGATAAATATAATTATCGCCAAATGACCTCTCAGGCCCTGAAAATTTACTTTTACAAATGCGGAGACTCATTTCTTTGAATTTTAATTATTGATGGAGATTTTATTAAAAAATCAAAAGTTAAGGGGCGGAATTCTTCATTCGAGTGGCGAAGTGCCAGTGCCAATGAGAATCCGTGGCTGATTCACGAAGAAAAATCAGTGCGAACACCTCACCGGTGAGAGGCTAGCACTGGCGCCGCGGCGAACCACACGCGGATCACGCGGAAAACAGCCGGGTCCGGATCCGCGCGTGCGCAGGGTGGACGGCCTGCACCAGTCGTGCCGGAAAACATGGCACCCGCCATGCTACGCTGGAACCCTAACCCACCCACCCCGACCCCACCACCCAGCCCCTGGGCATCCCCCACCAGTCCCCCCAGCCTTAAATTATTCCAATTGCTAGCCATACATGCTGCTGCGCCCTCTTTACGATATTCAGTGAGTTAACAGTGCATTCTGCACTGGAGAGCACGCTGAAATCATTCAACTGGGGAGGCAGCATGAAATTTGCATGCTGCTTATCTCAACGGAACTGGACATGGGTGTATCGTCCAAAAATGGGTCTAAACAAATGTTTGCTCTGGAGAGCCTAAACCAGGAGGGCTAAATTAGAATAATTTAACTGGAGTTCAGCAGTGTAAAGTTTTAAGTTTCGAATCTTAAGTTTCCTTCAAGCCTGAAATTTTATTTCTGATAAGTTTAGTTTCATGACGAGAGTTGCGAAGGGCAATTCAGTCCCATCGACTGTTGGAGATGCTGGGGCTGGTGTCACTGCAGGGCTGAGAACTATGTGGATAACACATTTCTGGAGGTGTTAATCGCACATGTTAAGAATGTACAGGCAGTGCAGTCTTGAGTGCATCTCCCTCTCTAACTGGCATTCCATCTGAATACTGGCGAGGACGATGGTTCCTCTAGAGGGTACAGCCAGAGATAGACCACTGCACCATCAATGGTTCAGTTTAGGGGAATGGGCAGCCATTTACGCGGCTGCAGATGTGATTCCCGGGTGGCAAGTTGCCTCCCTGGAATGGCTTAAGAACATTTTGTGGGGGACGAGTGAACCAACTTATATTGCTACCAATAACACAGGTCGAAAGAGGGAATGAGGTCCTGCAGTCAGATTTCAGGGAGCCAGAGGAAGTTGAATAAGTAGGACGCAAGATAGTCATCTCTATGAGGAGATGGTTGCATAGTGGTAACATCACCGGACTAGTCGTCCAGAGTAATCCTAATGTTATGAGTTCGAATCCCACCTTGGCAGCTGGCAAAGTTTCAATTCAATTAATAAACCTGCAATAAAGCTAGTCTCAGTAATGGTGGCCATAAAACTATCATTGATTGTTATATAAACACATCTGGTTCAGAGAACATACAGTGCAGAAGGAGGCCATTCGGCCCATCGAATCTGCACCGACCCATTAAGCCCTATCCCAATAACCCCTCCTAACCTTTTTTTGGTCATTAAGGGCAATTTATCACGGCCAATCCACCTAACCTGGCCATCTTTGAACTGGGAGGAAACCGGAGCACCCGGAGGAAACCCACACAGACACAGGGAGAACGTGCAGACTCCCCACAGACAGTGACCCAGCAGGGAATCGAACCTGGGACCCTGGCGCATTAAATGAGACTGCCCATAGATATGTACATGGGACATGTACACAGGAAAAGCCCCAGAAACGAAAAGCACCCCAACCCCCGACTGCACAAGCACACATCGCAGGGCCGCAGCAGAAGGAGACTCAGATTTCCTATACACTACCCCATTAACCGTCACCCAATTAAGAGACGCGCGTGATAAAATTACACCATTCCTACCCACATCGGAACCCCACCAGTTCTTTGACCGAGTAAAACAGCAAGCGACCATGTACGGCCTGGATGAGCTCACAGTTTTAAGCCTCGACCCTTCAGTCGTGGCAGCCCTTTCCGACCCACAGGGGCTAGTTTAGCGCACTGGGCTAAATAGCTGGCTTTTAAAGCAGACCAAGGCAGGCCAGCAGCACGGTTCAATTCCCGTACTAGCCTCCCCGAACAGGTGCTGGAATGTGGCTACTAGGGGCTTTTCACAGTAACTTCATTGAAGCCTACTTCCGACAATAAGTGATTTTCATTTCATTCAAATTACTTGCATTTACAACTCAGCTCCTAGGAATCCCCAACTCACCCTAATTTTGTGGGCAGCACGGTAGCATTGTGGCTAGCACAAGTGATTCACAGCTCCAGGGTCCCAGGTTCGATTCCGGCTTGGGCCACTGTCTGTGCGGAGTCTGCCCATCCTCCCCGTGTGTGCGTGGGTTTTCTCCGGGTGCTCCAGTTTCCTCCCACAGTCCAAAGATGTGCAGGTTAGGTGGATTGGCCATGATAAATTGCCCTTAGTGTCCAAAATTGCCCTTAGTGTTGGGTGGGGTTACTGGGTTATGGGGATCGGGTGGAGGTGTTGACCTTGGGTAGGGTGCTCTTTCCAAGAGCCGGTGCAGTCTCGATGGGCCGAATGGCCTCCTTCTGCACTGTAAATTCTATGCTATGTAGGAGGAGGCACCCGACAAGAAATGCACACAGCGATCCTAGATGCGATCGGCTATAACAAAGGAGACCCCGTAGAAGGCCTAAACAAGTGTAGGCAAAAGAAGACAGAGCACCCCACAGCGTTTGCTGGATGCTTGTGGATACATTTTACTGCAGTGTTCGGAGAATTAGCCCGCACCCATTTGTCCCCAGATAATATGGCCAAATGGACTCGCATCTTAGTCTCTCATGCAACAGAGGCAGGACAGAGAGCTTGCACAAATTACGACCCCTCGACGAGGCCCACAATGAGAAATGGGTTCTGAAAATATTGTCCCGCACTTGGGAACTGTCCATCCAAGGCAAATCCGCATTTGTTAAAACAGAGGAAGAACAGGCAGACATGCATCCAGTTCGGACGCACCAGAACCCCGCATGGGTAAATGAGGGCAGGAACAGCCCACAGCAACCCAAATCCCAGGAGTGTTACAATTGTGGACAATTAGGACACTATGCACAAGAGTGCAATGCGCCCCAGAAGCAGCAGAGAAACCAACAGACAGGCACCCTAAATAAGAATAGGGCAAAGCCGATCCATAGCGTTAGCGCCTTTTCTGAGAATGCAGATATGAATGGCACCGACTAACGGTGTTCGGGCTCCCCAACTTGGGTCTGCGACACCCTTTGGGACAAGTCCGGTAGACCGGTAGTGGCAGGCACAGTCCGGCGACACCCCGTAGAATTCCTTTGGGACACAGGAGGGTCCTGCACCACGCTCAATTCCTCCACGATGTTTCAGCGAGACACGTGGCCCACGACAGACACCATTACACTCAGCGGTTTTACAGGTCATTTACAGCAGGGACATATCACAGCCCCTGTAGCAATCCAGATAGGGAACATTAAAACTAAACACCCCGTAGTTCTGGTCGATCTACCCCAGAATGTCGAACACGTCTTAGGAATTGACTTTATGAGCTCCCACAACCTCTCATTTGATCCAGTAAATAAATGTGTTTGGAGAATGGCAAAGGCAGCATGAGCCCCTGCCATGCTCACAGTTGGAGAGTATGAAAATTGGATCCGCGCAGTAGGAGAATTGTGGTTCGACCCTTGAGCCATTGGTCAGGACAAACAGGTTAGGGAAGTCCTACAGCAACACAAAGCAGCATTTGCACAACTGTGGCAAGATCGTTGGCTTAATGAATATTACAGGTCCTGACCCCAGACCCCAAAAGCAATACGGTTTCCCCCAAGAAGCAGAGGGATAAATCTCAAAAGTTATATGGAGTTTGCTTGATCAAGGCGTACTCCGATCAATAGCCTCTGCGAATAACGCACCAATTTGGCCCATCAGGAAACCCGATGGATCACGGCGACTGACCATTGATTACCAGGAACTGAACAAAGTAACCCCAGTAGCAGCCCCCACCGTAGCCACGAGTCCCGAGACCATGCTCAAACAGGGACTACAGTCACATTTTTTTTTGGTTTTGGACATTCGCAACGGCTTTTGGTCCATTCCATTGGATAAAGCGTGTCAATACAAATTTGCTCTCACATTCCAGGGACAGCAGTATACGTGGACGTACCTTCCACAAGGCTTCCACAACTCCCTCTCCATCAGCCGGCAAATGGATTAGCAACATTTTCCCGACCCGATTGCCTGGTCAAATATGTAGATGATCTGCTACTACAGACAGACACAAAGGGAGAGCACATTTCACTTCCCGCCGAACTATTAGAACTCCTACAATAAATTGGCTGTAAATTGAACCCCAAGAAGGCCCACCTTTTACAGGAAAAAGTGATTTACTTAGGTACAGTAATCACACATGGCAAACGCGAGATCGAGCAGAAAAGAATCGACTTGATCGTCAAATTACCCCTGCCCCATCATGTCTCAGCCCTCCGGTCATTTCTAGGACTGGTTGGCTACTGCAGAAACCATATCAACGGTTTCGCCACAAAAGCAGCGCCCCTATCCGAACCTCTCAAGAAACAAGCACCTTGGGAATGGCTTCCACAGCACACGGATGCCGTGGATGCTTTAAAGAGAGCCCTCAGCACAGCCCCCGCATTACAGGTCCCAGATCCATTTTCCCCGTACGCAATCGAAGTAACAAGCACCGACCGAACCCTTTTGGCCGTGCTCCTCCAAGAACGGCATGATCGATTAGGCCCCGTGGCATACGCCTCACGCCTATTAAATCCAGTCGAGCAAGGATTTTCTGACTGCGAAAGGCATCTGCTCGCAGGTTTTTGGGCAGTACAATACTTTGCCTACATTACAGGGTTCAACCCCATCACCATTCTCACTGAACACACCCCAACACAGCTACTACTTGATGGTAGACTTAAAGATGACACAGTCAGCTAGATCCGCGCAGCCCGTTGGACCCTTCTTTTACAGGGACGGGACATAACAGTTAAGAGAACCAAGACCCACATTTTCCTAGCCGATAATTTACAATATGCAGGTAGCCCACATGAGTGTGAGATCATCACCACAAACCATAATTCAGGCCCATTTATACCTAAGTCAGCTCCCAGGAAAGCAGGTAATACACCCCAGAGACCCCAGCCCACAGACATATGCGCACCCCTTAGAATCTATGTGGATGGCTCCTCCACAGTTTTAAACGGAAAAATAATTACTGGTTGCGGCATTTATGTAGAGGACGCGCAGGGACATTCCCTAGAAGAGATTTCGTTAAAATTGCCAGGACATCTAGGCTCGCAGGCAGCAGAACTGGCAGCCATAGCTTATATTGTAGATCACCCCGACTCATTTCCGACCCCGGCCAACATATATTCGGACAGTTTATATGTTTGTAACAGCTTAACAGAGTTCCTACCCCTGTGGGAAACTAGAGGATTCATTTCCGCAGACGGAAAGCCCCTACCCTCAGCCCCATTACTCCAACATATTCTGAAAACGGCCAAAGATAGGAAATATGGAATCATCAAAGTTCGCAGTCATCATCGTTCTTCCCCCCCTGGTAACGTTAAAGCAGCCGACCTAGCAAAGGCAGGTTCCAGACATGGTCACTTTTGGAACTCCCCCAAAAGCGCCCCAGTACACGCGGTTCAGGTCTCACAGACCAACATTCAAGATTTGGCAAAGGCTCAAAAGGAAGATCAGCAGCTCAGGGAAGTTTTAAAAGGCATCTTCCCAGCCCCTTATGATAAGTTTAAAAACGCGATAACCACACATGACGGTGTGATTCTAAAAGACGGCATTTATGTAGTCCCAAGCCAGGACAGGAATCAAATTATTTGTCAGTTCCATGACAATCATGGACACCAGGGCATCGAACCCACCCCAGCCCACCTCAGACCTCTCTGCTGGTGGCCTGATTTAAAAGCCAACGTTACACTTTACATTGAGAATTGCTTAATCTGTGCCCAGAACAATCCGGACAGATATGCAAGAAAGGCTCAGCTTAGTCACACCCACCCCATTAATGGACCCTGGACAAATTTGCAAATTGACTATATAGGACCCCTACCCCCCTGCAGAAATGGTTTTAAGTATGTGTTGGTGGCCATCGACACCTTCACAAAATGGGTGGAAGCTTTTCCATCCAGAACAAACACTGCCAACAGCTAAAATCCTAACCCAGCACATCTTTACAAGATGGGGACTCCCACGCAGTATAGAGTCCGATCAAGGCTCCCATTTTACAGGACGAGTGATGAAAAACGTCCACACAATTTTCGGAATAAAGCAAAAGTTTCATATTGCATACCACCCCCAATCAAGCGGCATTGTAGAAAGGATGAACAGAACTCTAAAAGCCACCCTCAGAAAAATGGTGCATCAGCACAACAGCACCTGGGACACCGTTCTCCCATTTGCATTAATGTTCATTCGAAACACAGTATCCGCATCCACAGGATACACCCCCCACGCCCTCATGACCGGACGCCCCATGAAAGGCACAGAATATTTATTAGGACTGGATTTGGCCAGCCCCGCAGTCACCGCCCTCATGCATGAGAAAGCAGTACAACAGGTTATTGAGGATGTGAAAGCCGCCCAGCTTGCAGCTGCCGTCAGGCTTGGAACCCGCAAGAAACAAAGCAAAGTTTGCTTTGATAAAACGGTACACGCCACCGAGTTTACAGTAGGGCAGCAAGTGATGCTATCACTGTACAACCCCAGTTCATTCCTTTCCCCCAAATTTTCTGGACCATACTCCATCTCAGATAAAGTCAGCCCCTCTGTGTATAAGATCACCTATCCGAATGGCAAATCTGCGTGGTTTCACATAAACCAGCTTAAGGCTTATGGCTCGCAGAACAACCACATCTCGCTCGCAGCAGCAGATGAGCAGGCCTTGCCCACGAACAGCATATTCCTACCCTCCCCCAACCTTTCCAGCCCATCCTCAGACACGATTTCGACTCCACCCCCAGAGACACGACCCCGCTTCTCCCTTCCTTCAACCAGCAGCACAATCGACAGCTACGATTACACCCCTGCACCAGGCCCCACTCCCAGCGATTCTGACCATGATTCCAGCGACCCCTTCGACATAACGTACATTAAGCCCCTGACCCAGATCTACTGTCCGCCGACTATGGATTAAACCCTAGCAGCTCCAACCTCGACACAAGATTCTGGCACCGAGACAATTCGTTCAGGCTCATCCGGAATGATGAGATGGACCCGAATTCACCCCAAGCAGCTTTAGTGCACCTACTCCAGTCAAGAGTATGGAAGCCGGGAGAAGATGATGACTTAGAGTCTGACTCCCACCAAACGAATCCCTTTGCGACTCTGTTCACTATTGAGCAATGAGGTGTCCAGATGATGGTAAAAAGGAACCGATGGAGAGTTACGGTGTCCTTTCCGATGGAACCTGCACCATGTTTGTAATGTATGTTTGTTCGTTATTGTGAATGTTAAATGTTGCTTGTTAATTTAAAGTTTCCATGGCCCCACGCCACATCTTGATGCAGTCAGAACGCCCACTGGCAGTTATTGGAACAAGTTTGTCGGCAGACAACCAATCATAGCTACTCTTCTGATTAGAAGGTAATCATAGTGATTAATCATAGTGATCTTGTTCAAGGATCAGCTACTGCGTGTTCTTGATAAGTATGTACTGGTCAGGCAGGGAGGAAGGCGCTGAGCGAGGGAACCGTGGTTTACCAAGGAAGTGGAATCTCTTGTTAAGAGGAAGAAGGAGGCCTATGTGAAGATGAGGTGTGAAGTTTCAGTTGGGGCGATGGATAGTTACAAGGTAGCGAGGAAGGATCTAAAGAGAGAGCTAAGACGAGCAAGGAGGGGACATGAGCAGTATTTGGCAGGAAGGATCAAGGAAACCCCAAAAGCTTTCTATAGGTATGTCAGGAATAAGCGAATGACTAGGGAAAGAGTAGGACCAGTCAAGGACAGGGATGGGAAGTTGTGTGTGGAGTCTGAAGAGATAGGCGAGATACTAAATGAATATTTTTTGTCAGTATTCACTCAGGAAAAAGATAATGTTGTGGAGGAGAATGCTGAGCCCCAGGCTAATAGAATAGATGGCATTGAGGTACGTAGGGAAGAGGTGTTGGCAATTCTGGACAGGCTGAAAATAGATAAGTCCCCGGGACCTGATGGGATTTATCCTAGGATTCTCTGGTTTAGTTAAGGACAGTTAGAGGTTCCAGTTTTTTACATTTTGTAATGCATGCCTGAATGTCATAGCGCCCCGTAGAATTTTATAATGATGTATGTACATAAAATAATTTAGGTAAAAGTTGCAATTCATAGGACAGAGCAGTGTAGAGTCTGTCACATGCTTGTGGGTGCCCGACTTAGGAGGAGAACGAAGACGACGCGGTAATGTGATCCTTCACGCTTCGCGTTGAAGATCACAAGGAGGAAGTGTAGCCATCTGGGATGGCCACTTCCAGAATACAAAATGGACATTTGCAAAGATTACAGGGAAATATGGACAATGCTAAGAAAACAGGCAGGCACAGAGCCTGTCTGAATATTGGAGAAACAGCTCCCAGACGAGATTGAAACTGTAGGCCCATTAGCATATGGATGGCCCGTCTCCGGGAACAAAGGAAGATACTTAAGTAACCGATCTGGTCCCAGACCTCGCAGCACCAGTTCCCCAAACCGAAAGCAGAAAACAAAGCAAGGCCAACGGCCACCTAGGACACGCCCAGCCATCAGGGCACCCACCCCTTTATTGGTCAGGATCATTGCGAATGATCAAGAAATGGCCCAATTGATTGGGGTCAAGTTCAAGGCCCGCCCAAAAGCGCACAAAGCCCCCGTCGGGTATAAGAAGGCCCCGAGAGAGAATCGCTCTCTTGGACTTGGCTCTCACAGTGGAGAGACCCTTCCACCAGCTACACCAGAAGCAAGTAAGTCCAAGGTCAACGCTCACTACCAGACGGACAACCTTAGCTGTTCCCCTCTACCACTTCGACCCCAGCAGCCTCAGAACCGAACAACGGCCATTGTTCCTCTGACTTAGCCTGAAGCTTAGTATAGGCTTTAGCAGTAGTGATAGTTTAGTCTGTAGTATTTTGTGCATGAGTAGATATTGCTGTGTGTGTAAATAAATAGTATTGACTTTGAACTAACTAACTGGTGTACCGACTCTTTGCTCAGTTTTAGGATTTGAACGTTGTGGCAGTATCGGAGGATACCTGGCGAACGTAATTAGAATGAAGGAAGGCGACCATATTGACCGCCATAGTTAGAAACAACCAAAGAGAGCAACAGGTTTCCCCAAGGATCGCTATTAAGGCCACTGGTGATTAGGAATTTGGTGTAGAGGACACAAACTTAAAATTTGCAGATGACAAAAAAGACTTGGAAGTTTCGTGAACACTGAGAGGGTAGTGATAGATTTCAAGAAAACATTGACAGGCTGGTGGAATGGACGGGCATGAGGTGGTGGATTAAATTTAATGCAGAGAAGTGTGACGTGATAGATCTTGATCGGAAGATCGAAGGCAGCCAATATAAAAGAATGTGTCCAATTCTAAAAGGGTGCAGAAACAGAGAAATCAAGGGGCATGGGCACACAAACCACTGAACTGGCTGGGCAGGTTGAGAAAGTGGTCCCCTGTGCTTTATGAATACGGATATAGAGTGCAAAGGAAACTTAGGGAATAAGCAGTGGAATGTTATGGCCTGGAACACACTGCCTCGATTGAGGCTTTTAGAAGGAAATTAGATAATTACTTGAATGGAAAGGCTTGCAGCATTATGGATGAAGTAGGACATGGTTGAAATTCCTGGATTGCTCTCGCAGAGAGTTGGCTGGAACCCAGCAAACAGAATGGCTTCCTCCTGTGCGTTTAGTACTGTCTGATTCCATGATTCACTGATCTCATTTATAGTCCTCCACAAACTCGCCCATTGTTCCATGCACGCACTCCAGTCACTCACTTATGAGCAAGATTTAGCAATCAGAAATCACACTTAATGTTCAGGTACTCAAGCTCAGCCTCACAAACCTACCAAATACCACCAGCCTCAAACTCACCTCTCCTTTCTTCCACATAGAGCCAACCATACAGCTGTGGCTCAGCACCCGATCACATTGAAATATATTCACTGTGGTCTTTTGCACTCTCTCGCGGGACAAGGTGGACCATAGCAGGAAGGATGCGAGTCCACATCACCTGAGCCTCGTGGAAGAGATGGCATTCCGTATCACGGTGCTAACCGCAAGAGAGCTCTTTTCATCCAACTTCGTAAGAGAACATTCAGAGTGATGGTATGTTCCAGCCTTATACGCCTTCTCAAATCCCACCCTCACCTTGTCGAACCTGATGTCCAAGCAGTGGCGGACTTACACTTTGTGGGGCCCCGTGCTCACATTAATTTCTGGGCACCCCAGCCCCCACGTCCCTCCCCCAATGCCATCACAACCCTCCCCCAAATGATGTCCAGTGCAGGACAGAATGAACCAGTCCCGTGCAGGACAGAATGAACCAGTCCCGTGCAGGACAGAATGAACCAGTCCCGTGCAGGACAGAATGAACCAGTCCCGTGCAGGACAGAATGAACCAGTCCAGTGCAGGACAGAATGAGCCAGTCCAGTGCAGGACTGAATGAACCAGTCCCGTGCAGGACAGAATGAACCAGTCCAGTGCAGGACAGAATGAGCCAGTCCAGTGCAGGACAGAATGAACCAGTCCCGTGCAGGACAGAATGAACCAGTCCAGTGCAGGACAGAATGAACCAGTCCAGTGCAGGACAGAATGAGCCAGTCCAGTGCAGGACAGAATGAACCAGTCCCGTGCAGGACAGAATGAACCAGTCCAGTGCAGGACAGATTGAACCAGTCCAGTGCAGGACAGAATGAACCAGTCCAGTGCAGGACAGAATGAGCCAGTCCAGTGCAGGACAGAATGAGCCAGTCCAGTGCAGGACAGAATGAGCCAGTCCAGTGCAGGAGAGAATGAGCCGGTCCAGTGCAGGACAGAATGAGCCAGTCCAGTGCAGGACAGAATGAACCAGTCCAGTGCAGGACAGAATGAACCAGTCCAGTGCAGGAGAGAATGAGCCGGTCCAGTGCAGGACAGAATGAACCAGTCCAGTGCAGGACAGAATGAGCCAGTCCAGTGCAGGACAGAATGAACCTGTCCAGTGCAGGACAGAATGAGCCAGTCAAGTGCAGGACAGAATGAGCCGGTCCAGTGCAGGACAGAATGAGCCAGTCCAGTGCAGGACAGAATGAACCAGTCCAGTGCAGGACAGAATGAACCAGTCCCGTGCAGGACAGAATGAACCAGTCCAATGCAGGACAGAATGAGCCAGTCCAGGGCAGGACGGAATGAGCCAGTCCAGTGCAGGACAGAATGAGCCAGTCCAGTGCAGGGCAGAATGAGCCGGTCCAGTGCAGGACAGAAGTAACCAGTCCAGTGCAGGACAGAATGAACCTGTCCAGTGCAGGACCGAATGAACCAGCCCAGTGCAGGACAGAATGAGCCAGTCTAGTGCAGGACAGAATGAACCAGTCCAGTGCAGGACCGAATGAACCAGCCCAGTGCAGGACAGAATGAGCCAGTCCAGTGCAGGACAGAATGAACCAGTCCAATGCAGGACAGAATGAGCCAGTCCAGTGCAGGACAGAATGAGCCAGTCCAGTGCAGGACAGAATGAACCAGTCCCGTGCAGGACAGAATGAACCAGTCCAGTGCAGGACAGAATGAACCAGTCCAGTGCAGGACAGAATGTACCAGTCCAGTGCAGGAGAGAATGAGCCGGTCCAGTGCAGGACAGAATGAACCAGTCCAGTGCAGGACAGAATGAGCCAGTCCAGTGCAGGACAGAATGAACCTGTCCAGTGCAGGACAGAATGAGCCAGTCCAGTGCAGGACAGAATGAACCAGTCCAGTGCAGGACAGAATGAACCAGTCCAGTGCAGGACAGAATGAACCAGTCCAGTGCAGGACGTAATGAGCCAGTCCAGTGCAGGACAGAATGAACCAGTCCAGTGCAGGACGGAATGAATCAGTCCAGTGCAGGACAGAATGAAACAGTCCAGTGCAGGACAGAATGAGCCTGTCCAGTGCAGGACGGAATGAACCAGCCCAGTGCAGGATGGAATGAGCCAGTCCAGTGCAGGACAGAATGAACCAGTCCAGAGCAGGACAGAATGAACCAGTCCAGTGCAGGACTGAATGAGCCAGTCCAGTGCAGGACAGAATGAACCAGTCCAGTGCAGGACAGAATGAGCCAGCCCAGTGCAGGACAGAATGAACCAGTCCAGTGCAGGACAGAATGAACCAGTCCAGTGCAGGACAGAATGAGCCAGTCCAGTGCAGGACAGAATGAGCCAGTCCCGTGCAGGAGAGAATGAACCAGTCCAGTGGAGGACAGAATGAACCAGTCCAGTGCAGGACAGAATGAGCCAGTCCAGTGCAGGACAGAATGAGCCGGTCCAGTGCAGGACAGAATGAACAAGTCCAGTGCAGGACAGAATGAGCCAGTCCATTGCAGGACAGAATGAACCAGTCCAGTGCAGGACAGAATGAACCAGTCCAGTGCAGGACGGAATGACCCAGTCCAGTGCAGGACAGAATGAACCGGTCCAGTGCAGGACAGAATGAGCCAGTCCAGTTCAGGACAGAATGAACCAGTCCAGTGCAGGACAGAATGAGCCAGTCCAGTGCAGGAAAGAATGAACCAGTCCAGTGCAGGACAGATTGAACCAGTCCAGTGTAGGGCAGAATGAACCAGTCCAGTGCAGGACTGAATGAACCAGTCCAGTGCAGGTCAGAATGAACCGGTCCAGTGCAGGACAGAATGAGCCGGTCCAGTGCAGGACAGAATGAGCCAGTCCAGTGCAGGGCAGAATGAACCAGTCCAGTGCAGGACAGAATGAACCGGTCCAGTGCAGGACAGAATGAGCCAGTCCAGTTCAGGACAGAATGAACCAGTCCAGTGCAGGACAGAATGAACCAGTCCAGTGCAGGACAGAATGACCCAGTCCAGTGCAGGACAGAATGAACCAGTCCAGTGCAGGGCAGAATGAACCAGTCCAGTGCAGGACTGAATGAACCAGTCCAGTGCAGGTCAGAATGAACCGGTCCAGTGCAGGACAGAATGAGCCGGCCCAGTGCAGGACAGAATAAGCCGGTCCAGTGCAGGACCGAATGAACCAGTCCAGTGCAGGACAGAATGAGCCAGTCCAGTGCAGGACAGAATCTGCCAGTCCAGTGCAGGACAGAATGAACCAGTCCAGTGCAGGACAGAATGAACCAGTCCAGTTTAGGACAGAATGAACCTGTCCAGTGCAGGATGGAATGAGCCAGTCCAGTGCAGGACAGAATGAGCCAGTCCAGTGCAGGACAGAATGTACCAGTCCAGTGCAGGACAGAATGAGCCGGTCCAGTGCAGGACAGAATGAACCAGTCCAGTGCAGGACAGAATGAGCCAGTCCAGTGCAGGACAGAATGAACCTGTCCAGTGCAGGACAGAATGAGCCAGTCCAGTGCAGGACAGAATGAACCAGTCCAGTGCAGGACAGAATGAACCAGTCCAATGCAGGACAGAATGAACCAGTCCAGTGCAGGACAGAATGAATCAATGCAGTGCAGGACAGAATGAAACAGTCCAGTGCAGGACAGAATGAGCCTGTCCAGTGCAGGATGGAATGAACCAGCCCAGTGCAGGATGGAATGAGCCAGTCCAGTGCAGGACAGAATGAACCAGTCCAGCGCAGGACAGAATGAACCAGTCCAGTGCAGGACTGAATGAGCCAGTCCAGTGCAGGACAGAATGAACCAGTCCAGTGCAGGACAGAATGAGCCAGCCCAGTGCAGGACAGAATGAACCAGTCCAGTGCAGGACAGAATGAACCAGTCCAGTGCAGGACAGAATGAGCCAGTCCAGTGCAGGACAGAATGAGCCAGTCCCGTGCAGGACAGAATGAACCAGTCCAGTGCAGGACAGAATGAACCAGTCCAGTGCAGGACAGAATGAGCCAGTCCAGTGCAGGACAGAATGAGCCGGTCCAGTCCAGGACAGAATGAACAAGTCCAGTGCAGGACAGAATGAGCCAGTCCATTGCAGGACAGAATGAACCAGTCTAGTGCAGGACAGAATGAACCAGTCCAGTGCAGGACGGAATGACCCAGTCCAGTGCAGGACAGAATGAACCGGTCCAGTGCAGGACAGAATGACCCAGTCCAGTGCAGGACAGAATGAACCAGTCCAGTGCAGGACAGAATGAGCCAGTCCAGTGCAGGACAGAATGAGCCAGTCCAGTGCAGGACAGAATGAGCCAGTCCAGTGCAGGACAGAATGAACCAGTCCAGTGCAGGACAGAATGAACCAGTCCAGTGCAGGACAGAATGAACCAGTCCAGTGCAGGAAAGAATGAACCAGTCCAGTGCAGGACAGATTGAACCAGTCCAGTGCAGGGCAGAATGAACCAGTCCAGTGCAGGACTGAATGAACCAGTCCAGTGCAGGTCAGAATGAACCGGTCCAGTGCAGGACAGAATGAGCCGGTCCAGTGCAGAACAGAATGAGCCAGTCCAGTGCAGGGCGGAATGAACCAGTCCAGTGCAGGACAGAATGAACCAGTCCAGTGCAGGACAGAATGAACCAGTCCAGTGCAGGAAAGAATGAACCAGTCCAGTGCAGGACTGAATGAACCTGTCCAGTGCAGGTCAGAATGAACCGGTCCAGTGCAGGACAGAATGAGCCGGTCCAGTGCAGGACAGAATGAGCCAGTCCAGTGCAGGGCAGAATGAACCAGTCCAGTGCAGGACAGAATGAACCAGTCCAGTGCAGGGCAGAATGAACCAGTCCAGTGCAGGACAGAATGAACCAGTCCAGTGCAGGACAGAATGAACCTGTCCAGTGCAGGAAAGAATGAACCATTCCAGTGCAAGACTGATTCAACCAGTCCAGTGCAGGGCAGAATGAACCAGTCCAGTGCAGGACTGAATGAACCTGTCCAGTGCAGGTCAGAATGAACCGGTCCAGTGCAGGACAGAATGAGCCGGTCCAGTGCAGGACAGAATGAGCCAGTCCAGTGCAGGACAGAATGCCCCAGTCCAGTGCAGGACAGAATGAACCAGTCCAGTGCAGGGCAGAATGAACCAGTCCAGTGCAGGACTGAATGAACCAGTCCAGTGCAGCTCAGAATGAACCGGTCCAGTGCAGGACAGAATGAGCCGGTCCAGTGCAGGACAGAATAAGCCGGTCCAATGCAGGACCGAATGAACCAGTCCAGTGCAGGACAGAATGAGCCAGTCCAGTGCAGGACAGAATCTGCCAGTCCAGTGCAGGACAGAATGAACCAGTCCAGTGCAGGACAGAATGAACCAGTCCAGTTTAGGACAGAATGAACCTGTCCAGTGCATGATGGAATGAGCCAGTCCAGTGCAGGACAGAATGAGCCAGTCCAGTGCAGGACAGAATGTACCAGTCCAGTGCAGGACAGAATGAGCCGGTCCAGTGCAGGACAGAATGAACCAGTCCAGTGCAGGACAGAATGGGCCAGTCCAGTGCAGGACAGAATGAACCTGTCCAGTGCAGGACAGAATGAGCCAGTCCAGTGCAGGACAGAATGAACCAGTCCAGTGCAGGACAGAATGAACCAGTCCAGTGCAGGACAGAATGAACCAGTCCAGTGCAGGACAGAATGAACCAGTCCAGTGCAGGACAGAATGAATCAGTCCAGTGCAGGACAGAATGAAACAGTCCAGTGCAGGACAGAATGAGCCTGTCCAGTGCAGGACGGAATGAACCAGTCCAGCGCAGGACAGAATGAACCAGTCCAGTGCAGGACTGAATGAGCCAGTCCAGTGCAGGACAGAATGAACCAGTCCAGTGCAGGACAGAATGAGCCAGCCCAGTGCAGGACAGAATGAACCAGTCCAGTGCAGGACAGAATGAACCAGTCCAGTGCAGGACAGAATGAGCCAGTCCAGTGCAGGACAGAATGAGCCAGTCCCGTGCAGGAGAGAATGAACCAGTCCAGTGGAGGACAGAATGAACCAGTCCAGTGCAGGACAGAATGAGCCAGTCCAGTGCAGGACAGAATGAGCCGGTCCAGTGCAGGACAGGATGAACAAGTCCAGTGCAGGACAGAATGAGCCAGTCCATTGCAGGACAGAATGAACCAGTCCAGTGCAGGACAGAATGAACCAGTCCAGTGCAGGACGGAATGACCCAGTCCAGTGCAGGACAGAATGAACCGGTCCAGTGCAGGACAGAATGAGCCAGTCCAGTTCAGGACAGAATGAACCAGTCCAGTGCAGGACAGAATGAGCCAGTCCAGTGCAGGAAAGAATGAACCAGTCCAGTGCAGGACAGATTGAACCAGTCCAGTGTAGGGCAGAATGAACCAGTCCAGTGCAGGACTGAATGAACCAGTCCAGTGCAGGTCAGAATGAACCGGTCCAGTGCAGGACAGAATGAGCCGGTCCAGTGCAGGACAGAATGAGCCAGTCCAGTGCAGGGCAGAATGAACCAGTCCAGTGCAGGACAGAATGAACCGGTCCAGTGCAGGACAGAATGAGCCAGTCCAGTTCAGGACAGAATGAACCAGTCCAGTGCAGGACAGAATGAACCAGTCCAGTGCAGGACAGAATGACCCAGTCCAGTGCAGGACAGAATGAACCAGTCCAGTGCAGGGCAGAATGAACCAGTCCAGTGCAGGACTGAATGAACCAGTCCAGTGCAGGTCAGAATGAACCGGTCCAGTGCAGGACAGAATGAGCCGGCCCAGTGCAGGACAGAATAAGCCGGTCCAGTGCAGGACCGAATGAACCAGTCCAGTGCAGGACAGAATGAGCCAGTCCAGTGCAGGACAGAATCTGCCAGTCCAGTGCAGGACAGAATGAACCAGTCCAGTGCAGGACAGAATGAACCAGTCCAGTTTAGGACAGAATGAACCTGTCCAGTGCAGGATGGAATGAGCCAGTCCAGTGCAGGACAGAATGAGCCAGTCCAGTGCAGGACAGAATGTACCAGTCCAGTGCAGGACAGAATGAGCCGGTCCAGTGCAGGACAGAATGAACCAGTCCAGTGCAGGACAGAATGAGCCAGTCCAGTGCAGGACAGAATGAACCTGTCCAGTGCAGGACAGAATGAGCCAGTCCAGTGCAGGACAGAATGAACCAGTCCAGTGCAGGACAGAATGAACCAGTCCAATGCAGGACAGAATGAACCAGTCCAGTGCAGGACAGAATGAATCAATGCAGTGCAGGACAGAATGAAACAGTCCAGTGCAGGACAGAATGAGCCTGTCCAGTGCAGGATGGAATGAACCAGCCCAGTGCAGGATGGAATGAGCCAGTCCAGTGCAGGACAGAATGAACCAGTCCAGCGCAGGACAGAATGAACCAGTCCAGTGCAGGACTGAATGAGCCAGTCCAGTGCAGGACAGAATGAACCAGTCCAGTGCAGGACAGAATGAGCCAGCCCAGTGCAGGACAGAATGAACCAGTCCAGTGCAGGACAGAATGAACCAGTCCAGTGCAGGACAGAATGAGCCAGTCCAGTGCAGGACAGAATGAGCCAGTCCCGTGCAGGACAGAATGAACCAGTCCAGTGCAGGACAGAATGAACCAGTCCAGTGCAGGACAGAATGAGCCAGTCCAGTGCAGGACAGAATGAGCCGGTCCAGTCCAGGACAGAATGAACAAGTCCAGTGCAGGACAGAATGAGCCAGTCCATTGCAGGACAGAATGAACCAGTCTAGTGCAGGACAGAATGAACCAGTCCAGTGCAGGACGGAATGACCCAGTCCAGTGCAGGACAGAATGAACCGGTCCAGTGCAGGACAGAATGACCCAGTCCAGTGCAGGACAGAATGAACCAGTCCAGTGCAGGACAGAATGAGCCAGTCCAGTGCAGGACAGAATGAGCCAGTCCAGTGCAGGACAGAATGAGCCAGTCCAGTGCAGGACAGAATGAACCAGTCCAGTGCAGGACAGAATGAACCAGTCCAGTGCAGGACAGAATGAACCAGTCCAGTGCAGGAAAGAATGAACCAGTCCAGTGCAGGACAGATTGAACCAGACCAGTGCAGGGCAGAATGAACCAGTCCAGTGCAGGACTGAATGAACCAGTCCAGTGCAGGTCAGAATGAACCGGTCCAGTGCAGGACAGAATGAGCCGGTCCAGTGCAGAACAGAATGAGCCAGTCCAGTGCAGGGCGGAATGAACCAGTCCAGTGCAGGACAGAATGAACCAGTCCAGTGCAGGACAGAATGAACCAGTCCAGTGCAGGAAAGAATGAACCAGTCCAGTGCAGGACTGAATGAACCTGTCCAGTGCAGGTCAGAATGAACCGGTCCAGTGCAGGACAGAATGAGCCGGTCCAGTGCAGGACAGAATGAGCCAGTCCAGTGCAGGGCAGAATGAACCAGTCCAGTGCAGGACAGAATGAACCAGTCCAGTGCAGGGCAGAATGAACCAGTCCAGTGCAGGACAGAATGAACCAGTCCAGTGCAGGACAGAATGAACCTGTCCAGTGCAGGAAAGAATGAACCATTCCAGTGCAAGACTGATTCAACCAGTCCAGTGCAGGGCAGAATGAACCAGTCCAGTGCAGGACTGAATGAACCTGTCCAGTGCAGGTCAGAATGAACCGGTCCAGTGCAGGACAGAATGAGCCGGTCCAGTGCAGGACAGAATGAGCCAGTCCAGTGCAGGACAGAATGCCCCAGTCCAGTGCAGGACAGAATGAACCAGTCCAGTGCAGGGCAGAATGAACCAGTCCAGTGCAGGACTGAATGAACCAGTCCAGTGCAGCTCAGAATGAACCGGTCCAGTGCAGGACAGAATGAGCCGGTCCAGTGCAGGACAGAATAAGCCGGTCCAATGCAGGACCGAATGAACCAGTCCAGTGCAGGACAGAATGAGCCAGTCCAGTGCAGGACAGAATCTGCCAGTCCAGTGCAGGACAGAATGAACCAGTCCAGTACAGGACAGAATGAACCAGTCCAGTTTAGGACAGAATGAACCTGTCCAGTGCATGATGGAATGAGCCAGTCCAGTGCAGGACAGAATGAGCCAGTCCAGTGCAGGACAGAATGTACCAGTCCAGTGCAGGACAGAATGAGCCGGTCCAGTGCAGGACAGAATGAACCAGTCCAGTGCAGGACAGAATGGGCCAGTCCAGTGCAGGACAGAATGAACCTGTCCAGTGCAGGACAGAATGAGCCAGTCCAGTGCAGGACAGAATGAACCAGTCCAGTGCAGGACAGAATGAACCAGTCCAGTGCAGGACAGAATGAACCAGTCCAGTGCAGGACAGAATGAACCAGTCCAGTGCAGGACAGAATGAATCAGTCCAGTGCAGGACAGAATGAAACAGTCCAGTGCAGGACAGAATGAGCCTGTCCAGTGCAGGACGGAATGAACCAGTCCAGCGCAGGACAGAATGAACCAGTCCAGTGCAGGACTGAATGAGCCAGTCCAGTGCAGGACAGAATGAACCAGTCCAGTGCAGGACAGAATGAGCCAGCCCAGTGCAGGACAGAATGAACCAGTCCAGTGCAGGACAGAATGAACCAGTCCAGTGCAGGACAGAATGAGCCAGTCCAGTGCAGGACAGAATGAGCCAGTCCCGTGCAGGACAGAATGAACCAGTCCAGTACAGGACAGAATGAACCAGTCCAGTGCAGGACAGAATGAGCCGGTCCAGTGCAGGACAGAATGAGCCGGTCCAGTGCAGGACAGAATGAACAAGCCCAGTGCAGGACAGAATGAGCCAGTCCATTGCAGGACAGAATGAACCAGTCCAGTGCAGGACAGAATGAGCCAGTCCATTGCAGGACAGAATGAACCAGTCCAGTGCAGGACGGAATGACCCAGTCCAGTGCAGGACAGACTGAACCGGTCCAGTGCAGGACAGAATGAGCCAGTCCAGTGCAGGACAGAATGAGCCAGTCCAGTGCAGGACAGAATGAACCAGTCCAGTGCAGGACAGAATGAACCAGTCCAGTGCAGGACAGAATGAAACAGTCCAGTGCAGGAAAGAATGAACCAGTCCAGTGCAGGACAGATTGAACCAGTCCAGTGCAGGGCAGAATGAACCAGTCCAGTGCAGGACTGAATGAACCAGTCCAGTGCAGGTCAGAATGAACCGGTCCAGTGCAGGACAGAATGAGCCGGTCCAGTGCAGGACAGAATGAGCCAGTCCAGTGCAGGGCAGAATGAACCAGTCCAGTGCAGGACAGAATGAACCAGTCCAGTGCAGGACAGAATGACCCAGTCCAGTGCAGGACAGAATGAACCAGTCCAGTGCAGGGCAGAATGAACCAGTCCAGTGCAGGACTGAATGAACCAGTCCAGTGCAGGTCAGAATGAACCGGTCCAGTGCAGGACAGAATGAGCCGTTCCAGTGCAGGACAGAATAAGCCGGTCCAGTGCAGGACCGAATGAACCAGCACAGTGCAGGACAGAATGAACCAGTCCAGTGCAGGACAGAATGAACCAGTCCAGTGCAGGACAGAATGAACCAGTCCAGTGCAGGACAGAATGAACCAGTCCGGTGCAGGGTGGAATGAGCCAGTCCAGTGCAGGATAGAATGAACCTGTCCAGTGCAGGACAGAATGAGCCAGTCCAGTGCAGGACAGAATGAACCAGTCCAGTGCAGGACAGAATGAACCAGTCCAGTGCAAATACTCCAATAAACAAGATGCACGTGCTGCCATTCAGTATATTTCAGAGTCTCATTCATTTCCAGAAGTTAACTTCCTTTCATCCTCTCACAAAATCGAAGAAGATATTGCCATAAATTCATGTGCGTAGGGATGGCACGGTGCCACAGTGGTTAGCACTGCTGCTTCACAGGGCCCCGGGTCTCATTCTGACCTCGGGTGACTGTGTGGAGTTTGCACTTTCTCCCCTTGTCTGCGTGGGTTTCCTCCGGGTGCTCCGGTTTCCTCCCACAATCCAAAGATGTGCAGGTTAGGTGGATTGACCATGCTAAATTGCCCCTAAATGTGCAAAGGTTAATTGGGTTGCAGAGTTATGGGGATACGGCGGGATTGGGCCTAGGTAGGGTACTCTTTCAGAGGGTCAGTGCAGACTTGATGGGCCAAATGGCCTCCTTCTGCACTGTAAGTATTCTATGATTCTATGAGTATCTCGTGATTCCAAATCTAATATCAGTGGCTCTGACTGGCAAGATTCCGTTCTTTGTCTTCAAAACTTTCTCTGGGCCAGTCTTGATGGCTGCAACCATTATATCGGAACAGCAATGGTCCATTGTGGAAAACAGAATTGAAATAGGAGAATATGGAAGATGGGACAGATTTTTAAAGTTTCCTTGCTTCATCCCTCATTGGCATAGCAATTTAGATAGCTTTTTTTCTCTCTTTTCTCTTCACAAATTTGTCAATTGCATCATCACAGGTAAAATGTTGTAAAGACACACTTTCAGTCGTCAATATTACTGGACATGTCAAATGTTCCTGACTCATCGTACTTCGCAAATAATGAACTCTTTTCAATGTAGAAAATGAATGTTCACTGGAAGCAGTTGTGATAGATATTGTTGAAGATATTTTCAGAATACTTTCCACATTTGGAAAGGTTGCCTGCAAACCATCCTGCACAAATCCGTACAAATCATCTGGTGATCTCGAAGCTCAGAACTCATCATTATCAATTAAATTAATTAATATTTTTCACTTTGTCTTCAAATAGATTTGTGTCTGTGTCCTCCCAATGGAATTTAGTTAATTTCTTATTGCAGTGGCTTTTAGCATTCTCATGCTAAATTCTCATCTGTTGAAAAACACACAAAATAACTTACGTTTTCTTCAGAGATTCACTTCTACTCTGCAATTGCACCATTATTGTGCTGCAAGTAACATTGACAGTCTCAATAATGAACTTCTCTTTCCCTTTTAAAGTGATTTCATTGTCTTCAGTTTCGTTGAAAAGTAACTTCCTGCATCATGAATGCTTCTCATCATCAGAGAGTCCTGTATTTTTTCTAATGTTAGTGCCTCTGCTTCCACCGAGCTATAGTCATTTCAAATGACATTACCTTTTACTGAGGCTAATGATTGTGCAGCATTTAATAAAGTTATATCAACACTTAGCAGCAATTTGCTGATGGAATTAATTATTTGAAGTAAATGATTCCACAAAACAGTAAAAACAACAATATTGCACTTTTCAAACTTCGCTGCTTCATGTATTTTGGATTTTGCTTCAGCTTTCACACGTGGCTTTTCTGACTTTGATGTGGCTATGCCAGATACGCTTTCTGTTATTTTCAAAGCCAAAACTGCACCTGCATGAGTGGACCACCTGGTGTGATAAATTATTTTGACCATCAACTGTTTTCCATTTGCCTGCTCCAAGCATGATTGCGACATATTCCACGATGTATGGAAATCGAAAAAAGGCACACACGTTTTGAACAAAGTGAGAAAAAATGTACAGCTCCCTTACAGGATTCAGCTGCAGCGCTCCAGATTAAATTCAAGGAGTGACTAGAACATGGGATGAATAATGCTCAGGGGTTTGCATTGTTCAGTCTTGCTGGTAGACCTGAATATTTTCCTTCCGTATTTGTGGCATTATTGATGCTCTGTCCATTGCAATTTTCGATGTCCAAACCTAAACTTGCAATGATTTCCAAAACAGTTGTCTCCAGATAATCAGAAGTGTGGGACTGTAGTGGACAAAACAAAGAAATCGCTCTACAATGTCACCATTGCTGGTCACATATCTTAAAATTAATGTTAATTGGTCCACATGACTCACATCTGGTGAAGAATCGACTATTATGGAATAGTATTTGGCATCTTTTTCTTCAACAGTAAATTGGTTTCTGAGCCACTCTGTCATTATAGTGATGATGCCATCATATGTTCTGTCGTTAAAAAATTGTGGCGCGATTCAACGGTTTAAATATGTCTCCTTACCTGTGTCCTAAATAGGTTATCCCTTATTTTTAAGCAGAGACCCCTAGTACTAGATTGGACAATAAGACCATTAAAAATAGGAGCAAAGGTAGGCCATTTGGTCCTTCAAGCTGGCTCTGCCATTCAATTAAAGTATGACTGATCTGAACTGATAATTCTCAACACTTTTCTACCTTATCCCCAAAACCCTTGATACCCTCACTGATTAAAAATCTGTCTAATTCTGCCTTGAACGTCCTTAATGGTCCAACCTCTACAGCTCTCTGTGGTAAAGAATTCCACAGATTTACTACTCTTTGAGAGACAAAATTCCTCCTCGTCTCCGTCTTACACGGGCGACCCTTTACTCTGAGATTATGCCCTCAGCTCCTCTCCCACAAGGGGAAACAACCTTTCCTAACCTGTCAAGCCCGCCGAGAATCCTACATCTCTCAAAAGGTCACCTCTCATTCTTCTAAACTCCAGTGAGAACAGGCCCAACCTACTCCACCTCCCCCCCATACCCGGAATCAACCTGGTGAACCTTCTCTGGACTGCTTCCAATGCCAATATATCTTTGCTTAGGTAAGGGGACCGAAACATTTCACAGTATTCCAGGTGTTGTCTAACTAGCGCGTTGTATAGTTTTAGCAGGCCTTCCCTATTTTTATGCTCCATTCCCTGTGAAATAAAGGGCAGTATTCAATTTCATAGAATCATCGAATTCGTGCACTGCTGCCGGGGTCTCGGGTTCAATTCTGATCTCAGGTCACTGTCTGTGCGGAGTCTGCACGTTCTCCCCGCGTTTGCGTGGGATTCCTCCGGGTGCTCCGGTTTCCCCCCACAGTCCAAGGATGTGCAGGGTAGGTGGATTGGACATGCTAAATTGCCCCTCAGTGTCCAAATGTTAGGTGGGGTTACGTGGATAGGGCGGAGAATTGGCCCTGGGTGGGCTGTTCTTTTGGTGGGTTGGTGCAGACTCAATGAGCTCAATGGCCTCCTTCTGCATGGTAGGAATTCTATGATAAAACAACATTAGCAGAGTAGTAGTACTGAGTAAATTATTGGTGCTCTGGGCTGATAAGAGAACGGGTCCTGGTGTATTTCATCCTAGGATCTTAAAAGAAGCATTAGTTTTAATTTCCCAAAACTCCCTAGATTCAGGGAAGGTTTCATTAGATTCGAAGATAGCAAATGTAACTCCATTATTCAAAAATGGAAAGAGAGAGAAAACGAGAAACTAGGAGCCAGTTATCCTAACAACTGCCATCGGGATGAAATTAGGTTTTATCAAATAAATTATTGCAGGGCATTTGGATAAGTGTGAGGTGATCAGGCAAAGTCAACATGGTTTTGTGCAAGGGAAATCACGTTTAACCAACTTATGAGAGGTTTTTTATCGTAGAATTTCATAGAATTTACAGTGCAGAAGGAGGCCATTCGGCCCATCGAGTCTACACTGGCTCTTGGAAAGAGCATCCTGCCCAAGCCCACACCTCCACCCTATCCCCATAACCCAGTAACCCCACCCAACACTAAGGGCAATTTTGGACACTAAGGGCAATTGAGCATAGCCAATCCACCTAACACGCACATCTTTGGACTGTGGGAGGAAACCGGAGCATCCGGAGGAAACCCACGCACACATGAGGAGAACGTGCAGACTCCGCACATACAGTGACCCAAGCCGGGAATCGAACTGGGACCCTGGAGATGTGAAGCAATTGTGCGAACCACTATGCTACCGTGCTGCCCCAGGTCTTTGAGGAAGTAACCTGTGCTGTGGATAAAGGGGAACTAGTGGATGTATGGTATTTGATCAAGTGCCACATCAAAGATTATTTTAGAAAATAAAAGCTCATGTAACATATTGACATGCATTGGCTGGTGGCCAGGAAGCAGAGAGTACGCATAAATGGATCTTTTTCAAGTTGACAAAATGTCATGTGTGGTGTGCCACAGGGATCAGGTGTGTTTCAATTGTTTACAATTTATTCAAAAGACTTGGGTGAAGGGATTGAAGGGATGGTTGCCACATTTGCTGATGACACAAATATAGATTTGAAAGTAAGTTGTGAAGAGGACATCAGGAGGCTACAAAAATATATAAATAGTTTAACTGAGTGGGCAAAGATCTTCCAAAGCAGTTTAATGTGAGAAAATATGAAATTGTTGATTTTGGCAGGAAGAATAAAAAGAAAGCTTATTATCTCAATGGTGAGAGATTGCAGAGCTCTGAGGCGCAGAGGGACCTGGGTGTCCTAGTGCATCAATCACAAAAGGCTAGTCTGCAGGTACAACAAGTAATTAGGAATGCTAATAGAATTTTATAATTAATCGCAAGAGGAATTGAATACAAAAGTAGGGAGGTTATGCCTCAATTGTACAGGGCACGAGTGTTACCACATCTGGAGTACTGTGTACAGTATTGTTCACATTATTTAAGGAAAGATGTAAATGCATTGGAAGCAGTCCAGAGAAGGATTACCAGATAATATCTGGAATTGGTGGATTGTCTGAAAGGAAAGGTTGGACAGGCTAGATTTGTATCCGCTGGAGTTTAGAAGAGTAAGAGGCAACTTGATTGAAAGATAGAAGATCCTGAGAGTTCTTGCCAGAGTGGATGTGGAAAAGATGTTTCCTCTTGTGGGAGAAACTAGAACTTGGGATCACTGTTTAAAAACAAGGAGTTACCCATTTAAAATGGGGATGAGGCAAAAGATTTTTCACTCAGAAGGTTGTGAGTCTTTGGAACTCTCTTCCTTGAAAGGTGGTGGAAGCAGAGGGCTGGATTCTCCATTGCCCGACACTGAAATCATAGTCGCCGATCGGGCGGAGAATTGACTCAGACGCCCAACTCGGGGTTTGCGCCGGTGTGACGGCGGTCAGCCATGCTCCACCTCCTCGGAAATGCCGTAATCGCATCGCACGCCGTTGCAACGGCGTTGCCGTGTCATCGCCCGGCCCTCCCGCGATGCTCCGCCCTGACAGGCTGCGTTCCCGACTGCGCGGGACACATGTGGTCTCAGCGGGCGGGAACCCGGCGTGGCAGCTGCGGACTGTGTCCAGCGCTGCCACACTCGGCCGGGATCCGTGCCGCTGGCCGGGGGTGGGGGGGGGGGGGGCTTTCGCGAGGGCTGGGGGGACTGGTGGGTGGTGGCCTGTGGGGTCGCGGAGGGCGGGTCTGTGCACGGCCAGCGCCATGTGGTACGGCGCGACCGCTGCAGGTCATCAGCAGTGCGCAAGCGCGGCCAGGGACCCGGCCATTCTCCGGCCGTTTAATCCGCCGCTGCTGCTAACCCCTCACCGGCCCCGGAATCGGTGTCACGTTTTTCATCGTAAACGTCCTGCGAATTCTCCCTTCGAGCCGGCACTTAGCCGCTGAAACGGAGAATCCAGCCCAGTGTCTTTGAATATTTTTAAGGCCGAGGTGGGTAGATTCTTGGTAAGCAAGGGGTGAAAGGTTATTGGGAGTAGGCAAAGAGCAGATCAGTTTACTATCAGATCAGACACGATCTTATTAAATGGTAGAGCAAGCTCGAGAGATTGAATAACCTACTGGTCCGCATTTGTATGTTTAATAATAGTTTCGAACGTTTTCCCTCTGACAGATGTTAAGCTAACTGGCCTGTAGTTTCCTACTTTCTGTCTCCCTCCCTTTTTAAATTAAAGGACATGCATTCAGTATTTTCTAACCCAGTGGAACTTTCCCCGAATCTGGGGAATTTTGGAAAATTAAAACCAAAGCACAAACTGCCTCATTAGCCACTTCTTTTAAGTCCCTGGGATGAAATCCATCAGGACCCCAGGACCCGTCAGTCCGCAACGCCAAATATTTTCTCAACACCACTTCCCTGATGATTGTCGTTTTCCCGATTTCCTCCCTCCCTTCCATTTCCTGATATACAAATATCTTTGGAATGTGACTTGCATCCTCTATCATGAAGACCGATGCAAGGTCCCAGTTCAGATCAACTCTTTCTATCTGTCTTTGTATTTTTTCTTTCTCTTATACTCCCTTATCAACCTTGTGGTCATTCTTTACAGTTTCTTATATTCTGTGAAATCTTCTGACCTGCCAGCCGTCTTTGTACAATTTTATGCTTTTTCTTTACATTTGCCTTTAATTTTTTTAGTTAACTCCCACCTCCCACCTTCCCTGTCCACATCGTCCCAGCTCTTCTATCATAGAATTTACAGTGCAGAAGGAGGCCATTCGGCCCATCGAGTCTGCACCAGCTCTTGGAAAGAGCACCCTACCCAAGGTCAACACTTGATCACTAAGGGCAATTTATCATGGCCAATCCACCTAACCTGCACATCTTTGGACTGTGGGAGGAAACTGGAGCACCCGGAGGAAACCCACGCACACACGGGGAGAGGCAGTGACCCAAGCCGGAATCGAACCTGGGACCCTAGAGCTGTGAAGCAATGGTGCTATCCACAATGCTACCGTGCTGCCCGTTCCTTCCTGAATGTCACATACCTTCAATACTCAGGCCCCAATCTATGCCATTCTGTAGCCATTTCTATCAGACCGTACTTACTTAATACTATCTTCCTTTCTGAGAGAGCTGAGTAGCTAACTAGCTAACTGGTTGAATCTGGGTTCTCTAGCTCCAGTGCAGTTTATTATAAATTCAGGATTATTAGCTGCCGCTTATGCAAACAAGTGCAGCTTTGGGACTGAGTGCATTCTGAGGAATTGGTGAGTGGGGGAGTTGAGGAAGAAGGAGGAGGTGTTACTTTCCTTTTTGCTTTTCCTACCTTTTACAACCTGTGGGAATCTGTTCTTACTCTTCCACGGGGGAAGGAGCTAGCTGTTTGTTGAGTATCTGGGGAAAGGATATAGTCTATTCCAGTCCTAAGGCTTAAATAGTATTCAAACTGGCGGTAAAAGCACAGTGGGCTAAACAGCTGGCTTGTAATGCAGAACAAGGCCAGCAGCGCGGGTTCAATTCCCGTACCGGCCTCCGCGAACAGGAGCCGGAATGTGGCGACTTCATTGAAGCCTACTTGTGACAATAAGCGATTACTATTTATTATTATAAAAGTAATAAAATATATAAAAAAGAAAAATAAACAAGTGAATAAAATAATTAAGTAATTAATTAAAACACATGAAGGATGGCAGGTCAGGTGATGTGTCAAGGTTGCAGCATGTGGCAGCCATAGAGTCATACAACACAGAAACAGGCCCTTTGGCCTACCATGGCTGTGCTGACCATTGAATAACAATCGATACTAATCCCCTTTTGCAACACTTGGGCATAGCCTACTATGTCTTGCCAATTTAAGCGCTCGTCCAGATGCTTCTTAAATGTTGCGTGGGTACCTGCCTCCACCGCCCTCTCAGATAGCACACTCCATATTTCCACCACCCTCTGGATAAAAAAATGTTTCCTCATGTCCCCTCTAAACCACTTACTTCTCACCTTTAACCAGTGCCCTCTGGTCTCAAACACCTCTGCCATAGTGTCATGTGAGAGTACCTTTAAGAAATGGGTGTTTATAAATGTGTGTGTATATAAATATCTGTAGTGAGAGTACCTTTAAGAAATGGGTGTTTACTACTGCAGTGATGTCAGACAGTGGGTGGAGCTGGGCTGTCTGTCAGCTTTTTACTTTTGTTTTTGAGCTGGCTGCAGAGTGTGTTTTAGTTTCGTTTTCAGTGTTGGAGCTGAAGCCAGGCAGAGGAGGTGTACTGCTGTTCTCTCTGCCATCAAAAGACTATCTCTTGATCATTTGGTGAATTCAGAATTATAAATGTTCTCAGTAGTGAATGTAAACCTAATGTGCTTCTGTTGAAAGGTGTTTCGTCTGTCTTCTGGATGTTGTTTGGAAAGTTCTTAAAAATTACTTAGTGTTGTATTCTTTGGGGGTTGTATTTGAATTGATGGTTGCTAAGATGTTCACTGTATGTTTTAAAAAGGTTAACTTGAGTTCATAGAATAAACATTGTTTTGCTTTAAAAAATACTTTTCCATTTCTGCTGTACCACACCTGTAGAGTGGGCCGTGTGCTCCCCATACCACAATCTATTCAAAGTTGTGGGTCAGGTGAACTCCATGATATACTTTGGGGTTCTCTAAACCCTGGCCCATAACAATAGCAAAAAGGTTCTTGTGATCTACCCTATTGTCGAAGGTCCTGGATGCTGCTGTGATCCTGGAATGTTACCTGGATGCTTTGTACCAGGATGTGGTCACACCTCCTAGGATAGGATCTTCTGATTTGGCCAGTGGTCTGGGGAAGGAGGATGTGACTGCGCGAGCTAAATCGCTGGCTTTGAAAGCAGACCAAGGCAGGCCAGCCGCACGGCTCAATTCCCGTAACAGCCTCCCCCAACAGGCGCCGGAATGTGGCGACTAGGGGCTTTTCACAGTAACTTCATTTGAAGCCTACTTGTGACAATAAGCGATTTTCATTTCAAGTGCGGGACCCTCAGCCTTTGCCATTGTCTAATGGGTTTGTGGTTTGCTCAGCTTGCTTGGATGAGAGTGGAGGCTGCAGGGCGAATGGGCTAACTGACCGTGGCAGTATGGTACAGGAAGCCATTCAAATGAGGGTGAGGAAAAAGGGAATGTAGTGAGAGAAGGGTACAGGATAGTGAGGGGAATGGACGCTGTTCTCTGCAGCAAAGAGCGAGAGCCCTGGAGGCTGTGTTGCCTGCCCAGTGCCAGGGTTCAGTACATCTGCTCCAGGCTGGAGAGGAACTTGCAATTGGAGGTGGAGGATCAAGTTGCTGTGGTCCATGTGGGTACTAATGGCACAGATAGGACTAAGAAAGAGGGTTTTGCAAAGAGTGAATCACTGTGAGCTGATAACTAACGGTGAGCTTGCAGAAGTAGAATAACAAGAATAATAATTTTCCATTTGCCCCGTTTGAATATATATTTGGAAATAAAAAACAACACTATCTTTTTCAAACAGGAAATAGAGGTTTACTGTCAACCAGATGAGTTAGGTGTTCATTTAACTTGTGTGAAACCACAGAGAGCCCACAACGCAAAAGGCGAGAGTTACATTCCTATTGTTGGTTGTTAACGGTTACACATTTTAGCTTTCTGGGCAATGGAAAAATACTGAGTAAAGGCTTTCACTAAGGTCTTTTGTTTAATGGTTTATTTTGAGTTGATTAAATTGACCTGAAATTGATGCATCATTCTCTGCAAAATAAAGGTTATGCATCTTTAAGTAACTGTGTCGCTTGTTATTTCCGTTCTGCAGCTATGATCATAGCGTTTACTCTCTTGGTTTCTTGATATAAATTAACCTGACATGATACCGAGGGGAATGGGGTGATGTTTAGATTTGTGCAGTGTCCACGCAATTGTTTTACGCGCTGAACTGTCTCGTTCTTTGCTCTCTGATAACAAATACAATCAAGTGAGATAAATATCAGTTTGTACTGTACAGTACAAAATGCCTTAGATTTACAATTTTGAGGGTGATCATTCAGTTTCAAGGGCTGGATTGCAGTATGTATTTTCTGCAAACAGTGGAGTGCTGCATGCATTACAACTTAATATTCTAAACTCGGGCAAAATATGCTTTGCACAGGGATGCTCTGATAAGGCTTGCATGGTAGATGCAATGTTAGTGTGAAGGGCAACCCAAATATCTGGGACCCTGGGAGTCACCTTTATTATGAATACTGGTCTTTATCAGTTAAAACAGTTATGCTTTAAAATGTGCCCTTTAATTCAAGATAAAATGGAATCACTAGGAGTGGGGAATGTGACCTCCTGTGAAATCTACCCAGAGACAAGCCCATGTGACCTGGTTGGCATGGAGATAGGGTCCTTGAAAGTAACATGCACGTATCAACATTTGGACTCAAAGAAGGAGGAAGCTGGCTTTGCTGTGCACTCCGAGTCAGTCAGATAGAGAGATCTAGAGAAAGAAACTAAAAACAGGTGCTTCTATGCCAAGCAGCAGAAAGGACTGCTTATGGGTTAACCACCTAGAAGAGTGTTAAGTAATACAGATACCCTGTTGAAGAGATGAGGTTTGTGGAGACGTAAAGATCAAGGAGTTGCCAGAGGGTGTGTTACTATAGAAGTCCATTCGATTATGTTTGAAAGATTAAGCGAAAGGACTTTCTTTTAAATGGATGCTGGAAGGTCAACGCTGGCGGGGTGCAGAGGAGAGATCCTGTTGAAGCCTTGGGGAGCTGGGACTTTATATATTTAACTGAGAGTGTAGCATAATGTATATGTGTGGTGTCAGCTTTTCAGTGTTGTTAAGAAGCTAATGAAGAATACCTTTCTGTAATTTAGTGCATGATTTGCCAACTGAGAAATGATTAGTCAATGTTGATTTTTGTTTATTTGTTACAGTAAAAGTCTTAACATGTGTGATTCTTGTGTTGGCCTCTGGGAAATTCAGATGTCTTTTTAAAAGTTATCAGTCTCTATGGGAATCACAACATAATTGACCAGGAGCTGAACAGGAGCAGCCTTATAACTACTGTGGCTACAATAGAAAGTCAGAGACTGGGTATTAGGCAGTTCCCAGCCTCTGACCTGCTATTGTAGCCACTAGTGTATTGGGTGTAAGGGAAAGATGGATCCTCATCACAGGTGGACTTGCTGCACTCTCTGGAGTTGTTGATCCTGTATTGGTCCTCAGCTTCACCTAATTCTCACCCAGCTTTGAGTAGATGTCAGCATGTGACTGTGGCCATACGGATGAGTGGGCCAAAGCAGGCGAGTGTAGCAGTTTGGTCTCCTACGCCCGGGACAGGGGATTTGTCTACTCTGGCATGTGAAGTCTGATTCACGTGCAAGTCATTGGCGCATGGAGTGCACATACCTTCATGGACAACTCATCAGCCAAGACCTGAGGGAAGAACTGCCCTTATTGACAGAGGTACAACATCCAGATCATCAGGCTCAGGAAAACCTGGCTACCTGAGGAGAATCAGCTCACGGATATCGGTGCCGTTTACACATTCTTTTTGAGAGGTCGTGAAAGGTAGAATGGCAGGAAGCAGGTGTAGTCTTCGCTGTCACGTCCATGTCATCAATATGCTGACTTACCTTTCAGAGAATGCTGATGATAGCCTAAAAGTACTTAAACTACCTTGTGCATGGCAGCAGTCACATAGGAACATAGGAGCAGGAGTAGCCATTCAGCCCCTTGAACTTGCTCCACCATTCAACTAGATCATGGCTAATCATCTACCCCAAAACAAATTTTCCCCACTATCCCCATATCTCTTGATGTCATTGGTACCTAGAAATCTATCGATCTCAGTCTTGAACATAACTCAATGATCTTCCACAGCCCTCCGGAGCAGAAAATTCAAAGATTCACCACCGTCTGAATGAAAAACTCCCTCCTCATCTCAGTCCTAAATAGCCTGCCCCTTATTCTGAGATTGTGTCCGCTAGTTCTATACCCACTAGCCAGGGGAAACAGCCTTTCTGTATCTACCCTGTCTAGTCCCGTAAAAAATGTTTATGTCTCGGTGAGATCATCTCTCATTGTTCTAAACTCTAGAGAATAGAAAGCCCAGTTGCCTTAATCTCTCCTCACAGGACATGTCTAGCCATTCCAGCAATTAGTCTGGTGAATCTTTTCTACACTCTCTAACTGGCAAGTATATCCTTCCTTAGATAAGAAGACCAAAACTGTACACAATACACAGCACCATGGTACAGTGGTTAGCACTGCTGCCTCACAGCGTCAGGGCGTCAAGAATAGCCAATGTTGTTCCTCTGTTTAAGAAGGGTAGCAAGGATAATCCCGGGAACTACAGGCCGGTGAGCCTTACTTCAGTGGTAGGGAAATTACTGGAGAGAATTCTTCGAGACAGGATCTACTCCCATTTGGAAGCAAATGGACGTATTAGTGAGAGGCAGCACGGTTTTGTGAAGGGGAGATCGTGTCTCACTAACTTGATAGAGTTTTTCGAGGAGGTCACTAAGATGATTGATGCAGGTAGGGCAGTAGATGTTGTCTATATGGACTTCAGTAAGGCCTTTGACAAGGTCCCTCATGGTAGACTAGTACAAAAGGTGAAGTCACACGGGATCAGGGGTGAACTGGCAAGGTGGATACAGAACTGGCTAGGCCATAGAAGGCAGAGGGTAGCAATGGAGGGATGCTTTTCTAATTGGAGGGCTGTGACCAGTGGTGTTCCACAGGGATCAGTGTTGGGACCTTTGCTGTTTGTAGTATATATAAATGATTTGGAGGAAAATGTAACTGGTCTGATTAGTAAGTTTGCAGACGACACAAAGGTTGGTGGAATTGCGGATAGCGATGAGGACTGTCAGAGGATACAGCAGGATTTAGATTGTCTGGAGACTTGGGTGGAGAGATGGCAGATGGAGTTTAATCCGGACAAATGTGAGGTAATGCATTTTGGAAGGGCTAATGCAGGTAGGGAATATACAGTGAATGGTAGAACCCTCAAGAGTATTGAAAGTCAAAGAGATCTAGGAGTACAGGTCCACAGGTCATTGAAAGGGGCAACACAGGTGGAGAAGATAGTCAAGAAGGCATACGGCATGCTTGCCTTCATTGGCCGGGGCATTGAGTATAAGAATTGGCAAGTCATGTTGCAGCTGTATAGAACCTTAGTTAGGCCACACTTGGAGTATAGTGTTCAATTCTGGTCGCCACACTACCAGAAGGATGTGGAGGCTTTAGAGAGGGTGCAGAAGAGATTTACCAGAATGTTGCCTGGTATGGAGGGCATAAGCTATGAGGAGCGATTGAATAAACTTGGTTTGTTCTCACTGGAACGAAGGAGGTTGAGGGGCGACCTGATAGAGGTATACAAAATTATGAGGGGCATAGACAGAGTGGATAGTCAGAGGCTTTTCCCCAGGGTAGAGGGGTCAATTACTAGGGGGCATAGGTTTAAGGTGAGAGGGGCAAGGTTTAGAGTAGATGTACGAGGCAAGTTTTTTACGCAGAGGGTAGTGGGTGCCTGGAACTCACTACCGGAGGAGGTAGTGGAAGTAGGGACGATAGGGACATTTAAGGGGCATCTTGACAAATATATGAATAGGATGGGAATTGAAGGATACGGACCCAGGAAGTGTAGAAGATTGTAGTTTAGTCGGGCAGTATGGTCGGCACGGGCTTGGAGGGCCGAAGGGCCTGTTCCTGTGCTGTACATTTCTTTGTTCTTTGTTTGTTGGACACAAGTTCAATTCTGGCCTTGAGTGACTGTGTGGTGTTTGCACTTTCTCCCCGTGTCATTCGTCAGACCGAAGATGTGCAGGTTAGGTAGATTGGCCATGCTGAATTGCCTCCTAGTGTCCAAAAATGTCCATGTTAGGTGGGGTTATGGGGTTGGAGTGACGGGGTGGCGGACTGGGCCTAGGTAGGGTGCTCTTTCAGAGGGTTCGGTGCAACTCAATGGACTGAATGGCCTCCTTCTGCACTGCAGGAATTCTATGGTTCTAATACTCCAGGTGCAGTCTAACCAAGGTTCTATACAATTGCAAAAAGAAATCTTTTTTAAAAAATGTTTTTATTCTCCATTTTCACATTTTCCTTCAGAATTCACACCCCACCCACAGACAGTAAACGGTAACAAATACAAAATCAATCCCCTTAACAATAACAACGATCCCATCCTCCCACCACCCCAAACAACAGCCCACCTGTCAATATATGCACCCAATAAAACAAACCCTCCCACGGTGGAAACAAAAATCAAGGGAGAAAAAGAAAAAGGAGTCCGGGACCGCCCATGGTCACCATTGACCTATAGAGTCCACTCCCCACCCCCCTACACTCAACGCCATCCAACCTCTGAAAGAGTACCGTACATGATACCCAAGAGTTGTAAACACCACCCCCCCCCCCACCCCCCAACTCCTCCCGTCCACTGCCTCTTGTAAAACTCCCCCCCCCCTAACCTCGGTTCCTTCCCCCCAACTTTCCACCCCGGCTAGATCACTCGGACCCTGTTCTGCCAGGCTCCGATGGCCACAGCCCCTCCCCCCACCTCACTCCCGTTCACTGGCCAGCTTAAACTGGCCAGCGTGGAGGCCCCCACCTGGGTCCTTTTCCCCCTTGCCCGGCCCTAGGAAAGCCCAGAAATCCCCTTTTTAGGAAAGAAATCTTTACTCCTCTACTGAAATCCTCTTGCGACAAAGGCCAATATACCACTTGCCTTCATAATTGCTTGTTGCACCTGCATGTTAGCTTTTGGTGACATATGAGCAAAGACACTCTGGTCCCTTTCGACATTAACACTTCTCATTCTCTCACCATTTAATAATCTCCACCCCTGTTACTGCTACAAAAACCCCACAGTTATCCCGATATAGATTGTGAATATCTGGGGCCCAAGTACAGATCCTTAAGGTGCCCCACTTGTCACAGCCTGCCAACCTAAGAATTACCCATTTATTCCTACTCTCTGTTTTCTGTATGTTAACCAATCCTCAATCCGTAATCTGACGGTCTCATATGCTCTAATTTTGTCCACTAACCTGTGTGGGAGCGGATCAAAAGCTGTCTGAAAATCTAAATACTCTACATCCATAGGTTTCCCTTATCTATTCTGCCAGTAACATCCTCAAACAAGTTTTTCAAACATGAGTCATAAACCCGTGTTAACTTGTCCCAATCAGATCATTATTTTCCAAGTGCCCAGTTTATGATCCTTTACAATAGATTCGAGTATATTCCTTGCTGCTGATGTCAGGCTAACAGTCTGTAATTTTACATATTCTCTCTCCCTCCTTTCTTAAATAGTGGGGGTACATTTGCAACCTTTCAATCTGGAGGCAGTGTTCCAGAATCTATAGAATTTTGAAATGACCACTGCATTGCATTCCCCATCACAATAGTCACCTCTTTCAACGCATCTGGATGTAGATCATCGCATCCCGAGGATTTATCAACTTTCAGTCCCATTAATTTTTTCAGCACTATCTCATTTCCGCTAGTCCTTTGGTTGCCTATTATTTATATCTTCTTCTGTAAAGACAGACACAAAAGTATTTATTTAGATTCTATGCCATTTCCCTCCTCCCCATTGTATGTTCTCCTGTTTTTGCCTATAAAGGACCCATAGTTGTATTTGCTAACATTTTCCTTTTTACACATCTATAGACGTTTTTACAGGATGTTTTTATGCTTCTTGCTAGTTTACAGTCATATTCTATTCGCCATTTCTTTATCAGTTCTTTCTCCTCCTTCACTGAGCAAATTCTAAAATGCTCTCAGTCGTCAGGCTTACAACTTTTTTTGACGACCCTGGTAAGCCTCTTCCTCCGCTTCACCCACAGCGCACTCACGTCCGCGGATTTTCCTGATGGCGTGGGGGTGGCTACAATGGGAAACTCCATTGGCCGGCTGCCGGAATGGAGGATCCCGCTGCCGGCGGGGGCACACCGCACCAGAAAACGAGATTCCCACCCATAATCTTTCACTTCCTTTGTTAGCCATGGTTGACTTACTTATCCTGTTGGGTGTTTAGTGCCTCAAAAGAATGTATATCTGTTGCAAATCATGGGCGTCATTCTCCGACCCCCCAGCGGGAGGTAATAGGTAATTAGAGTACCTATTTACCGGCGGGACCAGGCGGCGTGGGCGGGCTCCGGGGTCCTGGGGGGGGGGCGGGGCGATCTGACCCCGGGGGGTGCCCCCAAGGTGGCCTGGCCCGCGATTGGGGCCCACCGATCCGCGGGCGGGCCTGTGCCGTGGGGGCACTCTTTCCCTTCCGCCTCCGCAACGGTCTCCACCATGGCGGAGGCGGAAGAGACTCCCTCCACTGCGCATGCGTGGGAAACTGTCAGCGGCCGCTGACGCTCCCGCGCATGCGCCGCCCCGACATGTCATTTCTGAGTCAGCTGGCGGGGCAACAAAGGCCGTTTCCGCCAGCTGGCAGGGCAGAAATCCCTCCGGCGTCGGCCTAGCCCCTCAATGTTGGGGCTCGGCCCCCAAAGATGCGGAGCATTCCGCACCTTTGGGGCGGCGCGATGCCCGTCTGATTGGCGTCGCTTTGGGCGCCAGACGGCGGACATCGCGCCGTTTGGGGAGAATTTCACCCCAGGTCTTAATTCTTTAAATACCCTAACCATTGCCAGTCTACCATTATGCCTTTGATGTATTTTCCCAATCCACCGCAGCCAACTTCCCTCTCGTACCTTCATAGTTTCCGTTGCATAGATTTAAGACTCCAGTTTCAGATTCAGCTGCATTGTTTTCAAACTTATTGGAAAATTCGATCAATTTTACAATGCAATTATTGATTAGTTTAGCTCAGTTGGCTGGACAGCTGGTTCCTAATGCAAGGCGAGGCCAACAGAATGGGTTCAATTCCTGTACCGGTTGAGGTTATTCATGAAGGCCTCGCCTTCTTCACCTTTCTCCTCGTCTGAGGTGTGGTGATCCTCAGGTTAAATCACCACCAGTCAACTCTACCCCTCAAAGGGGAAAGCAGCCTATGGTCATCTGGGACTTTGGCGACTTTACCTTACCTTTACCTGTAGATTAGCCCTTTCTATTGCACAATACGAGATTTAACATAACCTGTTACCTTGTTGGTTCCACAACTTACTGTGCACATTCCAGGAATTTGTCCTCCATAGCGTTAGTACTCATTAGATTCCCCCTGTCTATATGTAGATTGAAGTCACCCAAGAGACAGGGCAGCATGTTAGCATAGTGGGTAGCACTATGGCTTCACAGCACCAGGGTCCCAGGTTCGATTCCCAGCTTGGGTCACTGTCTGTGCGGAGTCTGCATGTTCTCCCCCTGTCTACGTGGGTTTCCTCCGGGTGCTCCAGTTTCCTCCCACAAGTCCCGAAAGGCGTGCCATTAGGTAATTTGGGCATACTGAATCCTCTCTCTGTGTACCCGAACAGGCACTGGAATGTGGCGGCAAGGGGCTTTTCACAATAACTTCATTGCAGTGTTAATGTAAGCCTACTTGTGACAATAAAGATTATTATTATTATTGAGATAAGTAACTCTCATCAGGGTATATGCCCCTACCCTGCCCTGGCTAAGCCTGGTGCAGTCAAGGACGCTTCTATTATGGTTTCCATTGCTGATTGCTACTGTGACAAGCTAATCATTCTTGGTGACTTCAGCTGGTGCAGATCGTCAGGCACGGGAAGGGGTCATTGGAAAGCAAAATGACATTGGCAGGTGTAACAGCAATGGTCTCCTCCTGGTGAAAGTGTGTTCTGAGAATCAGCTCTTAATCACCAACCCAGTTTTCCATCAGTTTGATGGGGTTCTGGTGGATACATAGATGACTTATAAGGCTGATCAGCACATGGAAGGTTCTGCTACGCTACTGGTAGGCCAGGACACCACATACGATTGGGTTTTGGACAAGCTGCTCTCCCGGAATTGCCTCTAATTGTGTTTCCCCTCTGGTCCCGATATCTGCTTGCTTTCGAAGGAGGGCAGCATAATTTTTTATTTGCTTCCATCACCTTTTCAGATAGTGCATTTCAAATCAAAACATTTCACTGCGTTAAAAGGATTTTGCTAATCTCTGGCTCCATCTTTTCTTTAACACGTATTCTATTTTTATTTCTTTATAAAATCGTTCAGGGACATAAGGACATAGGAGCAGCAATCAGCCAAATGGCCCGTCGAGCCTGCCTGCCACTCAACTGGATCACGGCTGATCTTCTGCTGGAATGTAAATTTTCCACACTATCCCCATATCCCTTGATATCTTCAATACGTGGAAAACTATCGATTTCTGTCTTGAACGTGCTATCTCAGCCCTCGAGGGAGAGAATTCCAAAGATTCCCCACCCTCTGAGTGAACACATTCCTCCTCCTCTCGGTCTAAAACTATCCACCTCTTATTCTGAGACTGCGTCCCCTGGTTCTAGACTCCCCAGCCTGGGGAAATATCCTTCCTGCATCTACGCCGTCGAGCCCTGTAAGCATTTTGTATGTTTCAACGAGGTCACCTCTTATTCTTCTAAACTCCAGACAATACAAGTCCAGTCTCCTCAATCTCTCCTCATGGAACAATCCTGCCATCTAATGAATCGGTCTGGTAAACCTTCATTACTCTCCCTCTCTGGCAAGCGCATCCTTCCCTAGGCAAGGAGGCCAAAACAGTGTACAATACTCCAGGTATGGCCCTCACAACTCCCACTCCCACCATGTTTTGTTGTTTATTTACTTCATTCACCTCCTTCACATTCCCTGCCAGGCATTGTTTAGAACATAGAACATTGAATATATAGTGCAGAAGGAGGCCATTTGGCCCATCGAGTCGGCACGGACCCACTTAAGCCCTCACTTCCACTCTATTTCCGTAACTCAATAACCCCTCCTAATCTTTTCTTGGTCACTAAGGGCAATTTATCATGGCCAATCCACCTAACCTGCACGTCTTTGGACTGTGGGAGGAAACCGGAGCACCTGGAGGAAACCCACGTAGACACGGAGAGAATGTGCAGACTCCGCACAGACAGTGACCCAGCGGGGAATCGAACCTGGGACCCTGGCCCTGTGAAGCCACAGTGCTACCCACTTGTGCTAACGTGCTGCCCACGAATCTCACATCACCTTTTTAATCTCTTTCTTGGCATCCCCTCTACAAATGACAAGGCCACACCACCAGCGGATGTTGGTGGCTATTCTGGGACTGGAATAGATGAAAATTCTTTCTCTGAGGGCAACATTGTACCCCAAAAATGACGCAACATCCCTCTGGGGCTGGTTTAGCACAGGGCTAAATCGCTGGCTTTGAAAGCAGACCAAGGCAGGCCAGCAGCACGGTTCAATTCCTGTACCAGCCTCGCCGGAATGTGGCGACCAGGGGGTTTTCACAGTAACTTCATTTGAAGCCTACTTGTGACAATAAGCTATTTTCATTTCATTTCCCTCTGCCAAGATTGCTAAATTGACATTTGCAGTCACGCAATAGCTTGCATTTATATAGCTCCTTGAATGTAAGACGCTTTAGTTTGCATGTCGAAACAAAGTCCCAATTAAAACAGGTTGAGAATATCCATTGCAATCAAGCTCAGCTGGTGCAGTTTACAATTCAATTTTAAATTAGCATTTTAACAGATGTCTTATTCTGGGAAACACCTTAACTCACAGCTGAAAGACCACAGGTAGAAGTAAAGCAAGATATCTTTACCGATTGCGACAAAGCCCAACATACCGTTTGCCTCCTTAATTGTTTGCTGCACCTGCATATTATTTTTAGTGGCTCATGGACATGGATAACTCAGACCCTTTGAACAGCGACACTTTGCAACTTCTCACCATTTTCAAAATGCTCTTTTTGTTTTCCCCACCAAAGTTGGTAACTTCACATTTCCCTGCATTACATTCCATCTGCCATGTTCTTGCCTATTCACTTAGCCTGACTAAATAGCCTGACAGGAATAGTAAGGCGAAAAAGTCACTGATAGGAGTAGTCTATAGGCCACCAAATAGTAACATTATGGTGGGGCAGGCAATAAACAAAGAAATAACTGATGCATGTAGAAATGGTACAGCAGTTATCATGGGGGATTTTAATCTACATGTCGATTGGTTTAACCAGGTCGGTCAAGGCAGCCTTGAGGAGGAGTTTATAGAATGTATCCGCGATAGTTTCCTAGAACAGTATGTAATGGAACCTACGAGGGAACAGGCGGTCCTAGATCTGGTCCTGTGTAATGAGACAGGATTGATTCAGGATCTCATAGTTAGGGATCCTCTTGGAAGGAGCGATCACAATATGGTGGAATTAAAAATACAGATGGAGGGTGAGAAGGTAAAATCAAGCACTAGTGTTTTGTGCTTAAACAAAGGAGATTACAATGGGATGAGAGAAGAACAAGCTAAGGTAGACTGGGAGCAAAGACTTTATGGTGAAACAGTTGAGGAACAGTGGAGAACCTTCCAAGTGATTTTTCATAGTGCTCAGCAAAGGTTTATACCAACAAAAAGGAAGGACGGTAAAAAGAGGAAAAATCGACCGTGGATATCTAAGGAAATAAGGGAGAGTATCAAATTGAAGGAAAAAACATACAAAGTAGCAAAGATCAGTGGGAGACTAGGGGACTGGGAAATCTTTAGGGAACAACAGAAAGCTACTAAAAAAGCTATAAGGAAGAGTAAGATAGATTATGAGAGTAAACTTGCTCAGAATATAAAAACAGATAGGAAAAGTTTCTACAAATATATAAAACAAAAAAGAGTGGCTAAGATAAATATAGGTCCTTTAGAGGATGAGAAGGGAGATTTAATAATGGGAGATGAGGAAATGGCTGAGGAACTAAACAGGTTTTTTGGGTCGGTCTTCACAGTGGAAGACACAAATAACATGCCAGTGACTGATGGAAATGAGGCGATGACAAGTGAGGACCTGGAGAGGATTGTTATCACCAAGGAGGTAGTGATGGGCAAGCTAATGGGGCTAAAGGTAGACAAGTCTCCTGGCCCTGATGGAATGCATCCCAGAGTGCTAAAAGAGATGGCTAGGGAGATTGCAAATGCACTAGTGATAATTTACCAAAATTCACTAGACTCTGGGGTGGTCCCGGCGGATTGGAAATTAGCAAATGTGACACCACTGTTTAAAAAAGGAGGTAGGCAGAAAGCGGGTAATTATAGGCCAGTGAGCTTAACTTCGGTAGTAGGGAAGATGCTGGAATCTATCATCAAGGAAGAAATAGCGAGGCATCTGGATGGAAATTGTCCCATTGGGCAGACGCAGCATGGGTTCATAAAGGGCAGGTCGTGCCTAACTAATTTAGTGGAATTGTTTGAGGACATCAACAGTGCGGTAGATAACGGGGAGCCAATGGATGTGGTATATCTGGATTTCCAGAAAGCCTTTGACAAGGTGCCACACAAAAGGTTGCTGCAGAAGATAAAGATGCATGGCATTAAGGGGAAAGTAGTAGCATGGATAGAGGATTGGTTAATTAATAGAAAGCAAAGAGTGGGGATTAATGGGTGTTTCTCTGGTTGGCAATCAGTAGCTAGTGGTGTCCCTCAGGGATCAGTGTTGGGCCCACAACTGTTCACAATTTACATAGATGATTTGGAGTTGGGGACCAAGGGCAATGTGTCCAAGTTTGCAGATGACACTAAGATGAATGGTAAAGCAAAAAGTGCAGCGGATACTGGAAGTCTGCAGAGGGATTTGGATAGGCTAAGTGAATGGGCTAGGGTCTGGCAGATGGAATACAATGTTGCCAAATGTGAGGTTATCCATTTTGGTAGGAATAACAGCAAAAGGGATTATTATTTAAATTATAAAATATTAAAACATGCTGCTGTGCAGAGAGACCTGGGTGTGCTAGTGCATGAGTCACAAAAAGTTGGTTTACATGTGCAACAGGTGATTAAGAAGGCAAATGGAATTTTGTCCTTCATTGCTAGAGGGATGGAGTTTAAGACTAGGAAGGTTATGCTGCAATTATATAAGGTGTTAGTGAGGCCACACCTGGAGTATTATGTTCACTTTTGGTCCCCTTACTTGAGAAAGGACGTACTGGCACTGGAGGGTGTGCAGAGGAGATTCACTAGGTTAATCCCAGAGCTGAAGGGGTTGGATTACGAGGAGAGGTTGAGTAGACTGGGACTGTACTCGTTGGAATTTAGAAGGATGAGGGGGGATCTTATCGAAACATATAAGATTATGAAGGGAATAGATAGGATAGATGCGGGCAGGTTGTTTCCACTGGCGGGTGAAAGCAGAACTAGGGGGCATAGCCTCAAAATAAGGGGAAGTAGATTTAGGACTGAGTTTAGGAGGAACATCTTCGCCCAAAGGGTTGTGAATCTATGGAATTCCTTGCCCAGCGAAGCAGTAGAGGCTCCTTCATTAAATGTTTTTAAGATAAAGATGGATAGTTTTTGAAGAATAAAGGGATTAAGGGTTATGGTGTTCAGGCCGGAAAGTGGAGCTGAGTCCACAAAAGATCAGCCATGATCTCATTGAATGGTGGAGCAGGCTCGAGGGGCCAGATGGCCTACTCCTGCTCCTAGTTCTTATGTTCTTTTATTCTTATGTACATCCCCTTGAAGCCTCTTGCACCCTCACAACTCCCACTCCCGCCAAGTTTTGTGGTTTACTTACTTCATCCATCTCCTTTACATTCCCTGCCAGGTGTTGTTTTGATCTCAGCATCGCCTTTTTAATCTCTTTCTTGGCATCCCCTTGACAAATGAGAAGGCCGCACCACCAGCGGATGTGGGCCTATTTAAATATTTAGGAGGCATGACTCTCCTGGCTGCATGAACTTTGATTAGACTTGCATCCGTGGCCCTGCCTTTGGCCATTGAAAATTCCACAGGAAGTTTGTGCAAAGATGGGAGGTTACCTTGCTCCTGACAGCAGCACACTTCCTTCCTTATTTGCAGCCAGGTATAAAAGAGTGATCGATTGCCTCAGTTGCCGATTTCCCTCCATGCAGCAGGCATGAGCAAATCACTGAAAGGGGCAACACAGGTGGAGAAAGTAGTCAAGAAGGCATACGGCATGCTTGCTTTCATTGGCCGCGGCATTGAGTATAAGAATTGGCAAGTCATGTTGCAGCTGTATAGAACCTTAGCTAGGCCACACTTGGAGTATAGTGTTCAATTCTGGTCGCCACACTACCAGAAGGATGGGGAGGCTTTAGAGAGGGTGCAGAAGAGATTTACCAGGATGTTGCCTGGTACGGAGGGCATTAGCTATGAGGAGCGGTTGAATAAACTCGGTTTGTTCTCACTGGAACGACGGAGGTTGAGGGGCGACCTGATAGAGGTCTACAAAATTATGAGGGGCATAGACAGAGTGGATAGTCAGAGGCTTTTCCCCAGGGTAGAAGGGTCAACTACTAGAGGGCAGAGGGGCAAGATTTAGAGTAGATGTACGAGGCAAGTTTTTTACACAGAGGGTAGTGGGTGCCTGGAACTCGCTGCCGGAGGAGGTGGTGGAAGCAGGGACGCTACTGACATTTAAGGGGCATCTTGACAAATACATGAATGGGATGGGAATAGAGAGATATGGACCCAGGAAGTGTAGAAGATTGTAGTTTAGTCGGGCAGCATGGTCAGCACGGGCTGGAGGGCCGAAGGGTCTGTTCCTGTGCTGTACTTTTCTTTGTTCTTAGTTCTTTGTTCTTAGACAAAAAGGGCCACTGTCTTTGTTTTGCATCTACTGTCACAGGACTGTCAAACACATTGGCATCAAAGCAAACGGCCTTACCTTCAGGTTTCAGCTGTACTACTGTACAGACCTTGGTCAATTTTTCTGTCAATTCCTTGCAGTGCAATTCCATCCTCGGCACACCTTTCCTGTGCTTGCAACTTAACACAAAAAAAAAATGTATGCTTCAGTATCTTGCCGGTTTGCCACAGGGAAGCTGATAAAAGTCTCAGACTGGAATAGTGGTAAAACTCTTTCATCTGAGTGCAACATTGTACCCAAAAAATGATGCATTATTCCTCCCTCTGCCAAGGTTGCTAAATTGATATTCACAGTAACACAACAGCTTGCATTTATATAGCTCCTTTAATGTTTAGTTTGCATGTCGAAACAAAGTCCCAATTAAAACAGGTTGAGAATATCCTTTGCAATCAAGCTCAGCTGGTGCAGTTTACAATTCAATTTTAAATTAGCATTTTAACAGATGTATTACTCTGGGAAACACCTTAACTCACAGCTGAAAGACCACGGGTAGCTTGTTTCCAAAGAGTCCGCATATGAAGAAGGTCAAATCCGCACAATGTTACAAATGTACTTCACAGCTTTAAGCATTCATCTCATATGGATTGTCAATTCTGATTTAAGCCACTGCACCTTTTGTCTTGTGATCCTGAAGGTTATTTTACCTTCACGAGAGAAACAGGCGCATAATATTGTATTGATGGCTGAGCACCCATTCAGAGCACAGAATTCCAGGAATTCTACAATTACTCAACTACTGGTGCATTCTTCGAGTTTTGTCTATCATTCCTTTGGCTATTCTAATGTGTTCAAGACAAAGTTCACCCTCATCTTACCAGGTTTGAGGTAGGGTTTAGTGGGGAAAAGCACCATGGGGGCAATGTAATGTGACGGGATTGTTAAATTGTTGCCTTTGCAGCTTTCTTGCATATAACAGCAAAGCTCTGCTCAGAATGCTCAGTATATGTGGGCTGCCACTTTGTATTGACTTGAAGAGTTGGCAACTCTGATGTCCTATATTCCTGGAAGGATGATCACAGGACTAGCCCCCCTACACCCCCCCCCCCCCCCCCCACCACCCCATCTCATACTTTCATCCTCATGGTGCTCCACACCGAATGGAATGCACAAAGAGACTTTGTTCTGAGAACAGCACCTGTCATATATTTTATGTATTTCATTTGCCTCAAAGCAATGCACAATGACGCTAGTTTCTCCATGTGCAGAACCTTTATCTACAGGGTTTTATACAAAGCTTTAAATATCGACCCTCTCATGCTTCGAGCAGCTTCTGTCGTGACTGTTTACTTCTCCCCTGAGTCATCGACCAGGCCTAACTAATCTAGCACAGTGAGCATAGATCAGTTAACGGACTCACACAATCAAACACAGAACAACTGAGCCATTGAACACTACCACACTGACAGTCACATACGTACTGGAAGAAGGGAAAGGGGTCAGGGGAGGATCGCAGGTATGATAGGAACAAAATAATATTTAATTAAAAGATTCGTAACACCCAGAATATGTTGCGTAACCTATTCCCATCATCTGTAATCCATTACAATGTGGTCATAGAAATGGACGTATGTATAACTTATGGTAAAAATTCCAAAACAATGAAGGAGTGCATGGAACCCAGGCGAAGGCTGCCACTGAATTCCCCATCACATATCTATTTTTAGCACAGGGCTAAATAGCTGGCGTTTAAAGCAGACCAATGCAGGCCAGCAGCGCGGGTTCAATTCCCGTACCAGCCTCCCCGAACAGGCGCCGGAAGGTGGCGACTAGGGGCTTTTCACAGTAACTTCATTTGAAGCCTACTTGTGACAATAAGCGATTTTCATCTAAAAACACTGGAACTGACATTTCAGGCAATTGTTACAAATTTGCAAGGTTAATCCATGAATTGCGTTCAAGATTATTCAATTAACATTGAGGTGTTGATTGAAATGGCTACATTTATTAACTGTATCTCGAACTAGTCTCCGTTCCAATCATTTTTTCTGATGAAAATCATGTTGCAAATGATAGGGTGGAGAGCAAACCGGGACCTCATCAAATAGATTCACAAATGATTAAAAGTTCCATTTTAGCTAACAAGGGCATAAAAATGCAAACAAAGAACAGGGGTTCATTTTTAGGTGATGTTATGGGCCAGGGTTTAGAAACCCCAAAGTATATTATGGAGTTCACCTGACCTATAACTTTTAGTTGAATTTGACTAGGATGAGCACAAGAGCCTTCCCTTCAGGTGTCATTCAACAGTCTTCCTAGACACTTTAATCAAAATAAGCTTTATTCTAAGAAGTTAGTTAACATTTATATAAACATGCAGCAAGAATTTCTATCAATTACAAACATAAAGACACCCCGCAACTACAGTAATCTATGTATAGCACTTAATGAATTCCCCCTTAACTGTTCCAATTCAAAAAAAAAATCCCAAAAGCCCAAACCCCTTTTCAAGGGCGTGGCCCAGCACTCTGCATTCTCACTTGAATAAGACTGGCTTTCCCTGAGATTCTGACCCCGTCTCACCAGCAGGTTTAAGCCCTTCCGGAGAGCAAACTATCTTCTTTAAGTTACTAAAGCAGGTAGCTATAATCAATGTTTTTTTTCTCTGGAGTAACTCTTTATAAAATGGAAATAGAGACAGGCTAAAACACTTATTTTCTCTGTCTGTAATTTACAGAAGTCAAACCAAAAATGAAAGCGAAACCAAAAATCTCACACAGCCACAGCCCAGCTCCACCCATAATGACATCACTGAAGACATGTGATAAGACAAAAATCTTTCTTAAAGGGGCACTCACATGACAATTGAAAATCGGTGTAGCTATATTAAACTTATAAAGAACCTTGGTTAGATCAGGCTGTGCAAAGTTCTGGTTTTCCTATTACTCAAAGGATATGAAAGCCTCAGAGATGGTGTAAAATACAATAATGAGAACAGTACTGAGATGTTTTAACTATTAGCAAAGATTGAGCAGATTGGGTTTTCTTTCTCCAGAAAAGGGAAGGCTGAAGGGTGACCTAATGGGAACATAGGAATTAGGAGCAGAAGTAAGCAATTCAATTCCTTGAGCCTGCTCCGCCATTCAATCAGATCATGGCAGCACAGTAGCATAGTGGCTAGTACAGTTGCTTCACAGCTCCAGGGTCCCAGGTTCGATTCCCGGCTGGGTCACTGTCTGTGCGGAGTCTGCACTTTCTCCCCGTGTCTGCGTGGGTTTCCTCCGGTTTCCTCCCACAGTCCAAAGATGTGCGGGTTAGGTGGATTGGCCATGCTAAATTGCCCTTAGTGTCCAAAAAAAATGTTAAGCGGTGTTTACTGGGTTGCTGGGATAGGGTGGATACGTGGGCTTCAGTAGGGTGCTCTTTATAAGGGCCAGTGCAGAGTCGATGGGCCGAGTGGCCTCCTTCTGCACTGTAAATTCCATTCTATGATCTCTTCCTGATCTCAAATCCACCTCCCTGCATTCCCCATCTTCCTTTAACCCATTTTTAAAATCAGAAATATATCTATCTCTTTCTTGAAACCATTCAATGAATCAGATTCCACCGCACTATGGAGGTCTTTAAAGTTATGAAGGGGTTTGATAAGGTAAGCATAGGTCACGTGAACCTATTTGATAATTAGTGCAAGGTTATTGCCAGGGACCAGAGGGTCGATATTGTTGTTGTGGAAAAGCCAGCATCAGGAGATGTAGTAGGCAAGGTGACAAAAGTCACGGGAGGCACTTTGTAAACACCAAACTCATTCAAGAACTATTTTAGTCAGGGATAGAGGTAGGAGAGAAAATAAACTGAGGGGTAGTGTTGGGTGACAGGAAGGATCATTACATGTGCGCCGCTGGAAGGTTCAACTTGGACTAGAGGTCAATGACAATGAAGACTATGGACGCGATTGTACCAAAATGGGACAGTCCCTTGTCAAGCGTGTTCAGCCGGGTGTTTCCCCGCACTGGCAGCACTGAGAAAAACCCTGCAATCGAACGGGACTCTGCTTCATTTTGAAGCCTCGGCGAGGAATGCCGCTGCGGCTGCACTCAGTCCCCTTTCCCGCACTAACAAGCTCCACTCGCCAGTACAGGAAGAGATTGTGATGTCATTTTCAAGGGCACCCCCATCTTAGACCCCCACCGCATCTTCCAGACCCCACCCCCCAACAACATCCCTATAAGGGAGTCATCAAGCCCCCCATATCCCACCTCATAAGGGCAGGGCGCCTCCAGGTCCAATCCTCAGCAAAATGCCACCCAGGCACATCTTGGCACTTCCGGGCTAGGTCTCGCTCATTGTGGCCAGGATTCAGATCGTGATATCTTGTGAGCTCCCTTAAGACCTTGCAAGGCATCGCGAGCTGGGTAAATCGTGCGATTTATCGACTGCATCATGTCCCGAGTCGGGTGCAGTACAGATGTTAGGTTTTGTCCTCTAATTCACGCATACCGTACTAAATAATTCAATCAAAAGTAAGTGAATACAGCCGTGATCTTCAAATAAAAAAATAGAATTTAAATGTTTGCGCACAGAATGTATAATTTCAAGGACTTAATGTTAAATTCACTATTTGCAGGAGACTCATATGGATGCTAAACCTCCCTGTGCACAAACAGCTTCTCCTCAGATGTGACTACGACTGAGATTTTCATCCGTGGTGAGCTGCATGCTAATCGTAATCTTCACCTTCTGGGCAATGTGAAGGAAACGGTTTGCAGCATAAACCTGAAATACAAATACAATTTGCATAAAGGGTGAGTCACAGACAAGTGGCTTTGATTGCATAGCGACATAGAAAACAGGAGCAGGAGGAGGCCATTCGACCCTTTGAGTCTGGTCCGCCCATTCATTATGATCATGGTTGATCATGCGATTCAATAGCCTGACCCCGCCTCCCCCCCATATATTAGAGAAACATCTGTAGATATATTCAAGAACATTTGGCTGATAAAGAGAATTTCCTCCTCACTTTTTGTGGTGAGTTATTTAGTATCTTCTTGGTGATTACCCTTTCTCTTCAGCCTGAATGGAAGCCCTCCACCATTTTGTAAGTTTCTCCATTTACCTCATGCAGATTGAGTGAACGTTATCAAAGTTGCTCCACCCCCCCCCCCCCCCCCCCCCCCGCCCCCGCCCCCCCAAGATTTTCTCTTCCAGGTCTTCTTTTGTTGCCTCTGTCACATTCTGGCAAAGGAAACAGCCTTAACCTTGCTAAATCTTGGTGTAAATTCTTGGTGTATTTTTGGCTATAATTATGACGCCATAGGATCAGATAAATAAATGCCTTCAATTGATTTGACCTCACCCTTCCAAAATACTAATGCTTCCTGTTCTTCAGCAGGTCCGGTGTTCTGTCATTAAACACCCTTCCTGCAACCTGTTCCAGCTAGTGAGCATCCTCTGTGCATGAAAGTATTTCCTGATAGAAATGAGCAAACATCCACCCAATTTATCTTTGGTTTGTGACTCGTTATAAACTTGCATGAAGGCGCAAAGTACCATTGAAGTACCATTGAACATGGGAAGGACTTCAGGTCGGCTCCCCCTGTTGCTAACTTTGGTTGGCTTTTAATTCGTTGCCCGTTGGGTCTTTACTGAATTTACTCTGTATCTATAACCTTTGCTCTAGAGTCGCCAGGTATCTTTATGACACCGCCACGAGGTTCAAGTTCAAGTACTGATCAATAACTCAACACACCAATTAGTTAGATTCAAATCAAAACACATTTATTATACACAGTAAATCACTCCTCATGCATAAACTCTACTTTCTAGACTATTCTCTATCACTAAAAGGCCTATACCTGGCTTCGGACTGGCCCACCAGGTCAGGGGAACAAATGGCCTTTTGTTCGATCAAAAGCTGGTATGGACTGGCAGCTAGGAGCGCCTATCTCGTAGCGTGTGTTGACTGGAGACTTACTTGGTTGATGCGGCAGCTTAGGCAGTTCACTCTCAAGGGTTGATTCGAGTTGCTGAGTGACCCTGCCAAGAAGGACGATTTGAACTTGGGGACTCTATTTTATAGTCCCCAGGGGCTTCACGGCCCTTCGAGGCGGACCCCGTACCTGGTTCCAAGTGATTGGACTACGTTCCGATCACTTGGATCGATTTCTCCAATACTGGAGTTGTTCCCTGTTGGCTGGGCGGTCCCTGAGTGTCCGTTGGCCTTCCTTTGTCTTGGCTCCTGCTGGCGCCGAGGAGTCTGGCTTGGCCTTATTCACCTTACATGTTTCAATTGTACCCGGGGATCGCTCATTAGTATGCAGACGGCTGTGAGTTTCAGTGCTGTCTGGGCTTTTGCAAGTTCTAATACACAGGGTTGTTGCACTTGCTAGTTTTTGCCTGTGTTGGCTGAATTTCCCTGTATTCTTTGCGGATCTCCATTTTAAGTCGGGAAGTGGCCAACCCAGGTGGCTACACCCTCTAGTGGTGAACTGTACAAATTCAGTTGGAGATACACTCATTGGGCCCCAGTGTGTCTGGTGAAGAGGAGGGGTGAATCAATCAGAGTTCCTGCTCCTCATCCTGATCCAGTGGCCTTTACTAGAAATACAGAAGCAATCCACAAGAATAATGTGGTGCGTTGCCCATTACCCCCCTTACTGCTAGCCAGACTGCCCAACATTGGGCTTGCCCGGAGTCAACAGCTGTCGTGGGGCATCCGCAGGATGGTAGTGAGGGCTGACCCACATGGATGGAGCCTTCTGCCTACTGGAAAAGCAGCGCATTCCAATGGTTGGCCATCCATTGGTCAAAATCTACCCTCTTATCTGTACAAATTGCAGTTTCAAGAATTATCTGGTTCTAATACACTGGTCTTACATGGCAGTCTAAATGATGTGCTTGTCTCAGGTGGGGTTTGAGAGCTAGGGCTAAGAGTGTGGCCACTCAGGGAAATATTTAAGTTTCTACACAGTGTTGGTTGCATAATATAAAAGTGGAATAAAATATGGGAAGACGGGACAGAGGATTTCCCTTGACTGCTGTTAGTGGGTTTAGCTCAGTTGGCTGGACAGCTGGTTCATGATGGAGAGGAAGGTCAACAGCGCGGGGTTCAATTCCCGTACCGGCTGAGGTTATTCATGAAGGCCTCGCCTTCTGAACCTTCCCCCTCGCCTGAGGTGTGGTGATCCTCAGGTTAAATCACCACCAGTCAGCTCTCCCCGCTCAAAGGGGAAAGCAGCCGATCGTGATCTGGGACGATGGAGACATTACTTACTTCTACTATTAGTTGGTGGTATTAGAACCAAGGTGGGAAGATTTCCTTTGTTCACTATATTATTGTGAAAGGATACATTTACGGCCTCACTGAAAATAGCAATCAGAGGAGATCTTCCTGCTACCCTTACAATGTTACCAACTCAAAATGGAGCTATTTAAATTTTTCACAATTCTAATAACTTCAAGAATTGGTTCCACCAGTTAACTTATGAGAAGCAACATTTTAATCTCACTGTAAACCACATTTAGAGAGTGCTTTAAAACGTTTTTTCCATGCTCAGCTGTAGGCTGGGATTCTCCGTTTGCCGCCCGCTGCTAAGATCAGGAATCCCGATCGGACGGAGAATCCCGCACCAGGGCAAAATTGTTAATTATTGTTCTGGCACCTCCCTCTTCCCAGCTGAGGGTCAAGCTGGCGTGAATTGGTGCAGGTATTGAGGAGCAACAATTGCCGCCAGGGTGTTGGGGGGAGGGGGGTACTTCCCAGGAGGGGGGAGTCAGGAGGAATTGTGCTGGGCTAATGGGGCTCAGGTCAGGGGGGTCTTCCTTGGGATGGGACTCCTTTTGCTTCTCTCCCCAACTGCCGCCTTTAACCCCATTAAACAGTCACTCAGCATGTAAAAGTTAACGTTTTCCCATAATAAAGTGAAAATGTTCTCATCTGCACCCTTTAAAAGAGGTCAATATGTAAGAAATAACGTTTTCTCATAATAAAGTGAAAGTGATCCCTCTGTTCCCCTAAATACTTTAAAAAGTCAGTCTATCAGTGTGCAAAGTTTGAAGGTCTGTGAAAGGAAGGCGAAAGTTACATCTTTAAAGTGGTGGAAACCTTTGATGTGATTTTCACACAGTCAATTTCATTGCCTTTTGAAGTATTGAAGGCAGTGTGTATGGCTAGGAGGCTGAATGCTTTGAACTGGATTGTTTAATTAGTGTAGAAGATTTTAGTTTAGACGGGTAGCATGGTCGACACGGCCTTGGAGGGCCAAAGGGCCTGTTCCTGTGCTGTACTTTTCTTAGTTCTTTGTTCCACATAGAAATTCGTACTCCATTGCCTGCTAAAATCATTGTGATTGACAGCCCACTGGAACTTCAAAGCGATGAATCAGATTGTTTATCATTATAGCTCTGCAGGGATCTGTGAAATCAGGGTAGCAGCTGTTTCTTTAAACACAATTTTATTAAATGCATCTGCCTCTTTGTTCTCCAGTGCTTCACAGAAAGTGAGGTGGCGGCCCCCACAGCTGTTGTTTTCTTTGAGAACAGAGGCAGAATCGTAAAAAATAGAATAATCAAGATGACACCGTTAAACACCGGATGTTAATTTACAATAAAAAGTGTGACGAGCCAGTTTCAATGAGAATAAAAATTAGAGCTCAGCTTATTAAAAGTTTGTCGAGTCTTCTTTCCCACTTCTTGAGCTTCCCCAGCACCATTTTCAGCATGTTTTTTGCATCGGGATGAGTGTTTTAAACTTCTCCGGACGGTAAAGACAATTTAAATTTTTTGCAGCTACACCAACAGAAGGGGGCACAATATCACAAATGGAGCCTGTGCTGATTTCTCACAGCCTTGAAGCACCTATTGCAGTTGATTCACTTCTAGTTCGTAAATGACTATGCAAGCTATAATCAAGTGAAATAAATCATCTTCAATCAGCATTTCTTTGGGATGTTTTACTTGTTTTTTTTTCTCCAACTTGGTTTCTTTAGCATTGAAGCACGCTTTCTTTTGTTAAGAATTACTCACCTCGATTTAATGGCTTTGCGACAGAAATATGTGATGCATAGTATTTGGGGTAAACTGTGTATTTGGGAGGGTCATATCTGCAGCTGCTGGTCTAGAATTGGGCGTCACTGAAAAGAATCAAGGTACGACATGAAATAAATTTGATTTACTCAACTACACCCCCCCTCCTCAGGCCTTCTAATTGTCTCCCCTCTGTCTGAAGTTGCTAATGTGTGTCCTGATATGATTTCACAAGCAGTGGGCACTTTGCTCCTGTGGTCATTGTTCCCACATAACCCTAGTCGGACACCATTGACAGGCTATTCAGCGATTTGAAACATTGCCTACAAGCCCATGAAAGAATTGAAAGAAGTACCATTTGACATCTCATTTTAAATTATCTGTCTTTCAGATTTATTTTTAGTTATTTGAATATTTTGACTGAGTGAGCAAAGGCAAATGATAATGGTTTTAATCTGTTTTGGTGACAACGGATTTGAATGTTTCAGTCATATTTAATTTGCCGCATTTTAGGATTTGAGCCGAGAATGGAAGGATGCATTACATTGCTGTGGTAAGCACCTTCCGTCTCCAGTAATAGAAATACTGAACCTCAGAAGGCCAAATGAGTGGGTAAAGGTTGAGCAATCCCACACCAATCATTCTAAAAGTGGTTGACAGAAACCTTGGGCTGGATTATCCGTTTCAGCATCCAAGTGCCGGGTCAAACGGAAAATTCGCCGGCATTTTACGACGCCAAAATTGGAGCCGAACCCTCACCGATTACGGGACCGGTGTGGGGCTGGTAGCGGCGCCGGGTGAAACTCCCGGCTCACGTGCCGCAAACGGCCGGAGGGTGGCCAGGCCCATGGCCGCGCATGCGCACGGTGAGGACCTGCAGAGGTCATGTCGTACAACATGGCACCGGCCGTGCGCGGACCCGACCCGCCATCCGCAACCCCACAGGCCACCCCCTGGCCACCCCCTGACCACCCACCACTAGTCCCCCCAGCACCCGCGGAAACCACCCCCCCCCCCCGGCCAGCTGCCCACCCACAGACTCAGTCCGCAGTCTCCACGCTGGGTTCCCGGCCGCTCAGACCACACGTCAACCGTGCGGTCGGGAATCCGGCCCATCGGGGGCGGAGCATCGCGGGAATGCCTTCCAATGACGCACCAATGCCGTTGAAATGGCAATTGTGCCGCTTCCGAGGGGGCGGAGCATGGCTGACCGGCGTCAAAACGGCCTCGGCCCCCGATTTGGCCGCCGGAATGGATTCTCCGCCCAATTGCCGATTACAATATCGGCTTTGGCCAACGGAAAATCCCGGCCCATGTCCGCTCACAGCAACGGGATTCTCCGGTCCCGCTGTAGTGATTGGAAGATTCGACTGAGCGCCGAATTCTCCGTCCTTGCTCGCAGCGGATTCGCAAAGGAGAATCCAGGCCCACAATTGGACAAGAGAAAGCAAGTACGAACTTCAACAATCTGCAAACTCCAATTCCAGCTCCTGAAACATAATTCTAGAAAGGGGGTTAGAGAGACAGAAAGGGCAGAAAAAAAGGATAAGCAAGAGGGTAGGGAAAGGGGGGGTTGTGGGAGGGAACAGGACAATTGGTGGAGAGAAGGGTTGAAGGCAGAAGAGAAAAAGAGGCAGACAGATGGAAGACAAATTTTCTAACCCTGCCCGCTGTAGGACTTGTCGGCATGGAACGTTTGACGGCCCGTTGATTTCATTGCATCATCGAATCTTTGCAGTGCAGAAGGAGGCCATTCAGCCCACAGAGTCTGCACCGACCCTCCGATAGAGCTCCCCACCTAGGCCCACTCCCCCACCCTATCCCCGTAAACCCACCTAACCTTTGGACACCAAGGGGCAATTTAGCATGGCCAATCCACCTAACTTACACATCTTTGGGCTGTGGGAGGAAACCGGACCACCCGGAGGAAACCCAAGCAGACGATATGCAAACACCACACAGATAGTTACCCGAGGGTCGGAATCGGAACCGGGTCCCTGGTACTTTGAGGCAGTAGTGCCAACCACTGAGCCTCAATGCCCCCCCTATCAGAATACGGAGGATTAGAAGGATTTTGGTATTCACAGAATGCCATAGAATCTCTACAGTACAGAAGGCCAGTCGTGAATTTCGGGTCCCACAATGGGCGCGAGAGAGAGAGAGAAAAAGAATAGTCAGGGCTAAATATTTTCAATGTGTTCTGTCATCCGACCCTAAATTATATAGCAATTTCCAACAACATGTGATAAGCTAATTGGCCTATAACCCCTTGGTTTCTCTCTGTTACCTTTCTCAAATAATAAGTGACGTGCACAATTTTCCAGCCTAAAGAAGCAAATCAAGAGAACTCTAAAGTATTATAATCAGGGTATCTGCAACGTTCTTGTGGTAGGCTATATTAGGGGTATCGCGGTACCTAGGTGGGATGTACCTTATACTGTAGTATGAGTGGTAGAACCTGCCTGCTGGTTCCGCCCAGCAGGCGGAGCATAAGAGTCTGTGTTTCACCCACAGCAGTCATTCTGTACCGGAGCTGCTGGGGTAACTACTTGTTCATTAAAGCCTTCAATTGGACTACAATCTCGCTTCAGTAGTGGTTGATCGTGCATCAGTTCTCAACTGCTTCCTCTCAACCCTGGGCCGGAAACCACCTAGTTTTAGGAACTTATCATTATTATCATAGAATTTACAGTGCATTATTTAGAGCCAGTATTACTGTTCATTACTGTTCATTACTGTTATTGTGCTTGTGTTAATTTTGGTGAGTCCCCAGTCCAAAGATGTGCAGGTTAGGCGGACTGACCATGCTATATTGCCCATAGTGTCCAAAAAATGTCGGGTGGGATTGCTGGGTTACACAGATAGGGTGGAGGTGTGGGCTGAGGCAGGGTGCCCTTTCCAAGGGCCGATGCAGACTCGATGGGCCGAATAGCCTCATTCTGCACTGTAAATGTTATGATTAAAGTGGTTAGAAATTGCAAAATGGTTCAAAGCCGTTCCCTATGCAGAGAGCTGTCTGTTCAGCAGCTTCCAAAACCTTTTTCTGACATTGCACACCTTTGTAGGAAAAGGGGCCTACAGTAACCAATGGTTTTGCTGCACGATGTACCTTTGCAGTTGGATGCCCTTGGCAAAATGAGCAAAGATATTCCCAGGACCATTGGGAGCGATTTTGAACCCGCGATGGCAGTCAGGATAAACGGCAATAAAGGGAGAATGGGGGGGGGTCCCTTATACATGGTGGGCCGGGATGGGGGAATCATGCCCTGATGCTTGTGGGGCGGGGGGGGGGGGGGGAGAGCTTGTTGGGGGAGATCTTGATGCTTGTGGAGGGGGGGGGGGGGGCGGCTGGATGCCTGTAAGGGGGGGGGGGGGCACGCACCGATATTTGTGGGGTGGGGCTTTGCCCCAATACTTATGGGGGAGGGTGTCCCCCATTTTCATGAGGGTGGGGGGGGAATGAGGGGAGTTTCTCTTTATCACAGATCGGGCTGCCCTATATCTCTGTAGAGCTGGTGTGGCCAACGCGACGCAATAATCGTGCCCCCAGATTTTCTTTACCCAGAGAGAGTTGCGGGCAGTTCTCTAGCCTCAGCCAGCACGCTATGCACCGAGGGGACGAATCCACCCACAATGGGCAGATCTGCTGTTCAAGATGGTTGATGTCCAGAAGCTATCCACTAAAGTGATGTCAGGATCATGGGGTATTTTCTGGCTCTTCCTGCCAGCGGGATCTTCCAGTCCTGCCAAAGGCGACCAACCCCCCACCCACACACCCACACCCCGCCACGGCGACCGGCAAGCAACACAAGTGGCCATTGGCGTTGGCGGAATCATCCAGTCCCACCGACAGCCCATGGCGGGCCACCTCCTCTGCTAGAAAATCTGCCGCAGGGATCGGGAAAATCCGGGCCACAGCATAATACATTGCAGAAGGAGAGACCATTTGGCCCATTGTACTTGGGCCGGCGCTTTCCAATTAATCTCACTCTCCTCCTTCCTCATATTCATGTCATTTTCCTCCCCTTCAATTATTGATTCAATCCTCTTTTGAATTTGCTGTCACCAGACTCTCAGGTACCCTTGTTTGGTAAAAAAAATATTTCCTCACGTTGCCCCCGGCAACGTTTGCCGGTCACCGGGCCCACCTTCCCAAGGCCGGAAACAGTTTTCTTTATTTACTTTATCAAAATCATAAAATTGTAACCCACTGGCATTGGGCTCTGGAATGTCTGCACTTTCCAAATGCACAAAGGCATTAGATTTAGCAGATTATTATCCACAGCCCACCCTATCAGCTCAGTAATTCAATTCGAATCAGATCTTCTGACAGAGAAAAAAAATGTTCCTCTTTGAAGTACTTATGGTAGAAATGGTCCAGTTTAAAAATAACTCTCTGCTGCTCAGAGCACATATATATCGTGAAAACTGCCTTCTGGATCTGACGCCATCTCAATTTCAACATAAGAATCTAACAGTTACCTGACAACCAGTTAAGAGATTTTGAGGTTAAGGTGACACAGGTTTCCTGCATGCCTCTTTCCAGGCTGATGGATTGAAATAAATACACAATAAAAACAAATTGCAGCTGACTTGTTGTGGGAAATATATGGAAATATCAGTTGCTGCCTTACCAGATTTAATAGGGGCCATTGATTAATATTTTACTCATTAAATTGAGCCATAATTTCCAGTTATTCCCGTTGCCGACCTCCCCAAACAGCGCCGGAAAGTGACGACTAGGGGCTTTTCACAGTAACTTCATGAAGCCTACTTGTGACAATAAGCGATTATTATTATTATTATTTTACATTCCCAGGATTTCACTGCCAGTATTTATTGTCCATCCCTCTGTTTCATTTGAGAATTCTCTCTCAAATGATGCTCCCAGTCGGACATCTTCAACAAGGATCCGCCTCCAGGGTTTCAGCCTTGCCTTTCGATGTGCCTTTCCCTTGGATCTCCGTGCACACTCAAGCTTACCTTCCACGTACACGCTCAGATATTCAGCTGTGACAAGCAGAACACTGCTGGTCCACAGGTCCGCAGTAAGGCGTCACCAACCTTTGTCGGCCTCCTTGGGTCTTCTGGTTTCTCTCAAGCTCACTTTGCTTCAAGCACGCTCCCCGCAGCTTTCTCTCTAAATCGGAGCCAATTGCGCGTTCCTTACTTTTAACTTCAGCAAACAGAACCCGTTCGTGTTCCTTCACTAGACTGTCTTCTTGGGATCTCTTTACATCCAATTCCCTGGTCAGGTGCCTTTTTCTTGATTTGGGGCCTGCTCCCTGTCCAACTTCCTTTGGAATGGTGCAATTCTTCCGGGTCACCTGGCCTCCTTTTCATGCTGTGTCACTTCTGTTCTTCATCTGCATGGGTGTGCCGGACCAACGTCCAACTGACCATTATCCGATGTCGGATGGCTGCGCACACCACTATTTTGATGCTAAGGACAACCACCAATACCAGCAGTCTGGGCTCATTCCTTTCCCCTACTTGTAGCAGCCTCAGAACCATAGGACCATAAGAGCATAGAAACAGGAGGAGGGAATTCAGCCCATCGATCCTACGTAATGCAATCATAGCTGATTGGACTCCTCAATACATTTTACACCCACTATCCCGCACGGCTGATACCACATCCTCCGCCCGATTGCCCAACACGATTTTGGCGTCGGGCTATGGAGAATCCAACCCCTTACCTGCTCTACCCTGCCTATTCACCTTTCCCTTTTCAATGAGATCACATCTCATTCACCAAAACCCCAGAGAATAGAGGCCCAGTTTGACCAATCACTCTTCGTATGAGGGTTCTGCCACCCCCGGCACAAGTCTGGTGAACGTTTGTCACGCACCCTCTATGGCAATCATATCCTTTCTGAGGTAAGGGGACCAAAACTGCGCACAAGAGTTTTTTTTCAACATTATTCTTTTGTACCCCACCTCCCTCATTGTTTCTCCGAATAATGTTGAATCCCTGAATGTGGTGATGTTACTGATGGTGTATTTGGATTGATGTCACCTCTACATATGGTGATGACTTGCCCGCACGTTGCAATGGTGTCCGGTGTTGGTGACCTCCATCTGCACTCAATTCCAATGATTCTATGATAGGGCGATTCAGCATTAGTTTCCTGGGGATGTCTGGCATTCTGACTTTTACTGTTAATGCTAACGTAAAGTAATCAATCAGCATGTCCACCATTCCCTTAGTTTTATTGACAATGTCAGTGTTATCGGTTTCCAAGGAGCAAAATTGCTTTTTTTCCTGAATATCAGGTTCTCCCCGACAAAAGATTTTTGTATTGATTGTGAAAGCCTTCACAAGTTTCTTGCCATGTTCCATTTTTGTATCCCTTACTATCTGATTCATCATCCTTTGCTGTACTTTGCATTTTTTCCATTATCCAGGGACTCTTTTTGTGTATTTTTGCTTGCTTTATCCTTTCGTTTTATTTTATCTTATATCTCTTCACTTGCCTGTGGCAGCGTTTTTATTCGGCAAGTAGAGCTTAACGGGCAAAAATTGATTGCGTACCACGTTAAATTATTTTTTCAACACCTCCCATTGAGCTTCGATCAGTGTACCCGCGAACAGGTTTTCCCAGTCTACTGTGAACCGTCTCTGGCTGTGATTTTCCACCCAGCCCGTCACTGGAATCTTCCGGTCTTGCCGAAAGTCAAGATTTTTTGGCTGGCCTTGCACATTGCCCAGGGTGGGTCACGCCACGAAGAGACCAGAGAATCCCAGCATCAGTCAGGGTGGCACGGTAGCACAGTGGCTAGCACAGTTGCTTTGCAGCTCCAGGGTCCCAGGTTCGCTTCCCGTTTGCACGCAGTATGCACGTTCTCCCCGTGTCTGCGTGGATTTTCTCCGGGTGGTTCCCATTTCCTCCCACAGTCCAAAGATGCGCAGGTTAGGTGGATTGGTCATTCTAAATTGCCTTTAGTGTCCAAAAAGGTTGGGTGGGGTTACTGAGTTCAGGGGATGGGGTGGAATTATGGGCTTGGGTAGGGTGCTCTTCCCATGTTCTAATGCAGACTCGATGGGCCGAATGGCCTCCCATGCACTGTAAATTCTATGATTCTCGTCCCATTGACCTGAGCCTTGCCTATATCAAGAATCTGAGTAAAATAAAAGCAGAAAGTGTTGGAAAACCTCAGTAGGATTGGCAGCATCTGAAAGAGTCATTCAACTTGAAATGTTACCTGTTTTACTTCCCTTACAAATGCTGCCAGAACCGCTGGGTTTTTCCAACACTCTCTGGTTTTATTTCAGATTTTCAGCATCCGCAGTATTTTGCTTTTATTCTAGAATCTCAGTGGCTGTTTTATGTTCCCCCCTTTCAAGCATAATGTTGAACTCAGTCACAGAACAATCATTAATAGATAAATGCTCACACACTGTTAGGCTGTTAACTAAATCTGGCTCATTAATCATCGTTAAATCTAATATGGAATGCTCCTTAGTTGGTTCTGAGACATACTGCCGCAGAAAACTATCCCAGGCATACTCAAACTATCATGTGTCAGCTCATACTGAAATTTAAAATGAAACATTTGGCCTCCATAGTAATAGTTTTGCAATGAGTATTGTGATACACAATGTAGATAAAATCTTTTTTCCAAAGGATATTGATTCCTGGAGGTCAGTTCTGAGTCAAAGGTTTAATTAGTTTCTTTCTTACTGACAGGCCTGGGACAATTGGTCGGAAATTGTGGGTCCACTTCAGAGAGCAGGGCACAAAGTCCAGGCTGGCACTCCCTGTGCAGTACTGAGGAAGCATTGCTTTGTCAGAGGTGCCATCTTTCAGAATGGCATCATCTTCCCTCTCAGGTTGATATAAAAGATCCCAAGGGACTATTGTTTGAAGGGAAGGGAAGCTCTTCCCGATGTCCTGGCCAACATTCATCCTTCAACTGACATCAATAAAACAGGTTGTCTGGTCTTTATCACATTGTGGGAGCTTGTTGTGCGCAAATTGACTGCTGTGCTTCCTATGTTAAAAAAGTGACTACTCTGAAATATTTAATTTGTTATAAAGTGCTTTGGGATATCTGGATACCATGAAAGTTGTTGGAGGGAGATAAAATAAAACTGGGGCCTATGGCCCAGATAACTTAATATCAGATTGACACGAGAAGCTGCGCTTAAAAAATTGGCAGAAGAACATTTCGAGACAGAAAATATAATAAAAAGTCAGCATGGCCAATTCATTAAGTAACTGTTACAACCTCCATGGAGGTCACGGGGTGCGGAACATCTGGTTCCCCAGGACATCTTCCGAGTACGAACTTCCCCGATTACGGGGTGGGGCTTCACCCTTAAAGAGGGGATCCCGTTGAGTATAAAAACCCTGACCTGAGTGTATGTCAGAACAGAAGACTCTTCAGGCAGTGGAGTAGTTTTATATATATATATATATTTATATGTATTAATTTTGCATCCTACCCCCTGTTCCTTGTGATCACTCTGTGCAGATTCTACAGTAACCTAATAGAATTATTTGGAGAAATAATGGAAAGAGTAGAAAAAGGAAATGTAGTAGATGTCATGTACTTAGATTTTCAAAGGCCCTTCAATAGAGTACCACATGGGAACGCACATGAGGTCAGGGAGAAAATAGCTGAATTGGCTACAAAACAGAAAGCAGAGAGTGTGGATAAAGGAAGCTATTAAGACTGGAGGAAGGTAGGAAGTGGTGTTCCATGAGGATCAATACTGGGGCACCTGTTATTCATAATTTAGTTCACTGCTTTAGATTTAGGTGCAAGTAACTCAGTTTCCAAATTTGCAGGCGATTCCAAATAGCTAACACGGAGGAGGAATACACCATAATACACAAAGGAATTAGAAAATTTGCAACCTGGCTAGTTAATGGCAAATGAGCATTACCAGAGATAAATGCAAGGCGATGGACTTTCGTAGGAAAATTATAAACATTACCCACACCTTAGAAAATAGGAAACTGAATGGGTAAAGAGCAAAGAGATCTGGGTGAACCCATCATTAACCTAGGGTTGCCAATCGACAAAGAAATCCAAAATGCGAATAATACACAAGGGTCTTTTTCGGTGGCGTAGAATTCAGAGGTATTGAAGTTGTGATAAACTTGTACAGGACCCTGGTCAGGCTACACTTAAAGATTGTGCTCAGCTCTGGTCTTCTTATTGTAAGAAGGACCAAGGGCGCACTGGGGAACATCCAAAAAGGATTTCCAAGAATGGCCACAGAAATGTGAAGTGACAGGTACTGGGAAACACTGAACAATTTTGTGTTTGGAGAGGAGGCCTGATGAAGGGCTTTAAAATTATGAACGCGTTAGGTAGGTTAGATGTGGAGAGAAATTTTCCACTTGTGGGAGAATCCAAACCCAGGGTCCGTAAGTACAAGGGGCGTAATTCCCCCATCGGGAGACTAGGTCCTGACGCCGGAGTGAAAACCGGAATGTTTCACTCTGGCGTCGGAGGCCGCTCCCAGCCCCCTATTCTCCCGCCCCTGGGGGGGCTAGGAGCGGCGCGCGCGTCATTTACGTGCGCCATGCCTTGGCGCCACGTAGAAGCGGCGCCGCGTAAATGACGCGACCGGCGCCACGTAAATGATGTCACCCACGCAAGCGCGGGTTGGCCGCCGCCACCCCGCGCATGCGCAGTTGCCGTCCTCCCCACGGCCGCCCCGCAAGAAGATGTCGGATGGATCTTGCGGGGTGGTGGAAGAAAGGAGGTCCTCCTTCAGAGAGGCCGGCCCGCCGATCGGTGGGCACCGATCGCGGGCCAAACCCCTTTTGAGGCCCCCCCGATGCAGGAACTCCCCTCCCCCCTCCCCCCCACAAGCCGCCCCCCCAGCGTTCCCACAAAGGACACATGTGGTATCCATCCGACATGTTCTTGCGGGGCGGCCTCGGGAAAGACGGCAACTGCGCATGCGCGGGTGACGTCATTTACGCAGCACCAGCTGCATCATTTACGTGGCGCCGCATAACGCGACGCCGCTCCTAGCCCCCCGGGGGCGGGAGAATAGGGGGCTGGGAGCGAACTCCGACTCCGGAGTGAAATACTCCGGTTTTTCACTCCGTCGTCGGTATTTAGACTCCCGATGGGAGAATTGCGCCCAGGGTTTGCAAACGTTGAGCAGCACTCGAAGATGCAGAAAAAATATACACTACTGTATTAATGTCCACTTCAGGCAGGTGTAGTGATACCATGGGTGTGTTGTAATTCACCGACTGACATTAGTATATACGTGAATGTTAGAGTCAGGTGACCTCACTGAATGGAGAGCTGGGAGAGAGATTGCTTGTGCATGTTCATACTGTTATTCATCTGTTGTTTTGCATATAGTTGACCCAAAGTTAATAATAAATCCTTTATAGCTTTCTTGTAATATAAATGAGGCCATCCGACAAGACCATTACAGCAGGTTCAATCAAGGCATTCAAGAAGGCGTTAGATGATTAATTGAATGGAAACAACTGTCGTGATTTTCCGGAAATGAAACAGAATCCTGTTTTTGGCACGTTTGGTACCCTGGCGCCAGGGTACTACCCTGCCCAGAGTCCAACCACCCAGGGGCCCCCAATCGCCTAGGAGGACCCCCCCCCCCCCACCAGGTGCCACTACGCCTGGTACAGGTTTGTGGAAAACAGTGCTAAACGGCGCCCGCTCATGGTCTTGAGGTGAGGCCACCTGGCCCCGTACCTTGGGTAATTCCAACGCAGATGTATTCCAGTGGATTAACTACTCACATGAATATGCAAATTTGGATCCTGACCTCAATGGCCGGGGTCAGATCGCGACGCCTCACGAGATCTCATTAGATCTCGCAAGGCAAGGCCGGTAAATCTTGTGGGAGGACTCTGGTGAGATTTACTGGGGCGCAATGAGGCTGATAGATCACGTCCAATGTGTAGGGGTACAGGAGAAATGCAGGGGAATGGCACTAAGCCATTTTTGGTTGTTTGGAGAGCTGGTGCAGTCACGATGGGCCAAATGGCCTGCTTCTGCTCCGTAACAATTCCGTGATCAGTAACACAACTGCAAAAAAAAGTAAGAGGATTAAGAAAATGGAGCAGCTCTCCCGTGTTATCCTATGGGAGTGATATTCACTAAATATTCATACCTCACCAACGTGATGTTCACAACAGGTTTGGCCAGAGGAGAAGTAGTTGAGGAGATCCCTCCAGGGGCGCGCCCTTGTGGGTGCCCCATGGGAGGAGATGCATTGATGTATGATGGGGGTAGGGGGGAATGTGGATACTAAGGGGAGGGTGAATTGTTGGTGATATGTTCTCAGTGTTGGTTGGGGGGGCGTGGAATTCTGGCGATGAAAGTTGGGCGGGGGGGGGGGGTTATGCCGCCGAGGATTGTCGGGGGTGGGGTGGAATGCCGGCGAGCATTGCCGGTGCGGGCGGGGGAGGGAGAGCCCCCGTTACCGCCACGATGGGGACTAGGGGACATTAGGCTGTAGCGCTGATTGTGGCGCTCTGATCTCTGTGGAGCCAGTTGCCGGCTCTATATGGGCCGCCCCACCAGAGTAATGGCATAAACCACACCCATGCCTTTTTTCTCTAAGACACTCAATATTTCGATTGCAAACTGGTCAGTGCAACTGATGAGTTACACACCAGTTTTCTGCCTGAGCCTGACGCTTTGCCAAATTCTGGTTAAAGGTGAGAGAAATACAAATTCTGATGTAGGGAAAACCATTTGAATGTATTTGCCTGAAGCTAAAGTATCATTGCAGTGTGCAGAAATACTGCTCTGTACTGTGACAGACTTTCTCCAGGGAGTCACTGGCAGATGATCAAGTCCTTTTGAAAAGTCAATGAGATTTAATGCTTTGAGAGATCAATACAAATCTGCTCCTCTTGGGGCCTGTACCTCTGCATAGAATAAGTAGAAATGTATTTTCCAATAGTGTGCCAATATTAACTGACGAGCTAGTTCTACATTTAGCACATAACAGGTGCTACTAACGTTACTGGAATGACAAACTCCGCATCATATTCATAATCTCTTGCTGCCCAATCAAGAATTAAATGCTCGATAATAAAAAAAACTCCTCTGTGGTTTTAAAATTAGTCTTCGTCCTCAATTCAATCTATGACAAGAAAAGACTTACTTGCAGAAGGCAATCTATTCTAAAGACCAATTAGATTGGATCCAATGCTTCACAGCTGAGTAAATTGGCAGAATGGGGAAGCCACTTTCTCCCCAGTCAAACACACAATTTGAAAACTCTCGGTTTTCTGCCAACTTTCGGTTTCCTGCCAAGGGTAAAATGGGTATTGATCTTTTACAGCAACTGAAAGGCCTCTTTATTTATTTTTTCAATCGTGTTCCGGCCACGTCCTCCCAGGTATTGTCACAACTCTGCTGAGCATCGAAACCGTAATGTTCTTAGCATCGTTAAACACCCCAAGGCAACTTACAAGGGCACTGTTATCGTGACTTTTTAAAAATTCATTCATAGGATGTGTCTCGGCCAGCATTTATTGCCATTCCCTAGTTGTCCTGGAGGAGGTGGTCGTGCTTGAGCAGAAAAACTGAGAGCTGACAAAGTAGCAACATCAAGGACACATTCATGCCCACGTTGGCCACAGGTCTCCTTGTAATTCTCGATGTCAGGGTAAATGTAGTCAGTGATACGATGGCATAATTCCATACAGTCTTGTTCGGAGCCTAGTGTAGTAATCTTTCCAGTGAATTGACCTGACACCCAGTGACTGTGTAAAGGTATTCCGTGGAGTTAGAATCGCTACAGTACAGAAGATGGCCATTCGGGCCATTGAGTTTGCACCGACCCTTGTACCCTACCTAGGCCCCACGCCCAGACCCTATCCCCGTAACCCAGTAACCCCACCTAACATTTTAGACATGCAGGGGCAATTGACCATGGCCAATCCCCCTAAGCTGCACATCTTTGGAAACCAGAGGAAGCCCATGCACACACAGGGAGGAAGTGCAAACTCCACACCGCGAGGCCGGAATTGAACCTGGGTCCCCGGCGCTGTGGGGCATCCATGCGAACCACTGAGCCCCCGTGCTGCCCACGCTCTGCCACCGTGCTGCCCCCACTGTGCCACTGTGTCGCCCTGACAGCAATGGCCCCAGCGCTCAACCCTGCAGACCCTTGACATCTTAATGCAGCTGCATCTTCACTCACATTGCACAACCTGGTCAGCAATTCAATGCTCAGCTAAAAGATTGAAGCAGCTCTGGGCAATTGGACTGATCTGAGCAAAATTCAAATTCATCTGGGATGGTCTTTCCGTTGATTTAATTGAAATAAGAAATCAAGAATCAATCTTGAAAAGATCAGGTTGCTAAGCTCAGGAGTGGGACCGTCAACTCTGTGTTTAAAAATATCATGCAAGAAGATATAAATAACCACTGTCCAGGATATTGCAAAACATTGTGAAATGTGCACAGTTTTAAAATAACTATATTCTTCACGTGTCAGCATTGCTGTTTGCTGAATTGAGACATAATCAGGGTGTCTTTCTTTTATCTGTTTCCATTATGTTGTCTTGTTGCTTTGTTTCTTTGAATTAAGAATTTGGGCAATTGTTTCCCCCGCAGCTGTTTTACTAAAATGATTCATCCCTTAATAATAATCTTTATTAGTGTCACAGGTAGGCTTATATTAACACTGCAATGAAGTCACTGTGAAAAGCCCCTAGTCACCACGCTCCGGCGCCTGTTCGGGTACACTGAGGGAGAATTCAGAATGTCCAATTCACCGGACAGTACGTCTTTTGGGACTTGTGGGAGTAAACCGGAACACCCGCAGGAAACCCACGCAGGCACGGGGGGAATGTGCAGACTCCGCACAGACAGTGACCAAGCCGGGAATCGAACCTGGGATTCTGGCGCTGTGAAACAACAGTGCTAACCACTATGCTACTGTGCCGCCCTAATTGAGGTGACAAAGATCTCGCCCGTCAAATGGCGAGCAGCTGACGAGTACACAGCGTCGTCTCCTTTCGGGAATGGTGCTGGGGTGGGGGGATGGGTTTCTGTAAAAGGTGTCTTTATCCGAGGGAATTACAGCTGAAGCCCAGTCGAAAACAAATTTTGGAATTTATTGTCCCACTTCGAGAAATCTACAGCCACTTGTATCCGTCAATCAACCTTCGAAATGTCAGGCGCCCCACTGATATACTTGTTTATGAATTCACTCACGCAGCGTTGTGTGCAGGTCATCAAATCCAAACCACGTTAGGTGAAATGGATATTTCATGGGCTGTTTAGTGGGGGAGGGGGACTGAGTCTTAAAAAGCATTGGGTAGGTGAGTGTATTAGAGGCTTTTCTTACTTTTTTTCCACAACATTTTCTGACAATTGCTGGAAATGTTGAATGGGTTTGGCAAAGTGTCAGGCTCAGACTGAACAGTGGCGTGTAACTCTCCAGTTGCACAGAACAGTTTCCTTTCCAGGTCTTGCGCCTCTTTAAAGAAGGAAAATGAGTGGGCGGGGTTTACGCCATAACTCTGTCAGGACGGGGCCTGATGGAGCTAGCAACCTGCTCCACCGAGATCGGAGTGCCATCTTTAAAGGGTCCTGAAGCCTAACTGCCCCCAGTCCCCATCACGGAGGTATCAGAAAATCTCCCCCCCACCCACCCACTTCCTCACCCAAATCATTGCTGGCTTTCCCCCACCCCGACAATCGTTGCAGGCATTCCCCTCCCTCACCCCGACAAGCATCGCACCCCCCCCCCCCACCCCGACAATCATTGCCCTCCCCACCCCGAATATCATTGCCGGCATTCCCCTCAGCCCCCCTGTCCTCCCACCACACAAAAATTAACCCCTCCCACCTTGGGCTCCCACTAGGGTCTGCCTCGCCACTGCCCTTGGCACAGGTTGGCACTGCTCGGTTGGCGCTGCCAGGCTGGCATGGTACCAACCTGACAGTGTTAATCTGTGACCAGAGCTGTGCCCTGCATGTGTCCCCCCTCCCACACCCTCCCCCCCCCACCCCACCCCCACCCCCACCCCCCCTCCCGAGCACTATACTTACCTCTGCGCCCTTGGAGGGTTCCCCGTGATTCTTATTTGCTCAAAGCTGCTGTAAACCTCGCCAACATGGCGTCACGTCGGTGAGATATGAATATTTAGCGAGGAGGTTATGTGGCGTTAATGATATTTAAATTCATTCAAATCTATTTAAATGAGGCCCCCACCCTTTGTCGCTGTGAACCTCATGATGTCGATGGCGAGGGGCGGGGAAAATCGGGAACCGTGATCTCTCCGGAGAGAATCGGGAAACACGATTTTCCGCCCGCTTTACCGATCCCACCCACCCAAAATCGCACCCATTTTAAAAAAAGTTGTTGGGAAAATGGACATAATGACCCATTCTCCTGACTGGTGCAGGTCTCTTGACCTTTGAGGCTTACTGGGATGTCATTGATTTTCAAAACCTCCTCCACAGGAGATGGAGACAAGCCGACAGCTCGGAGTTAAAGCACAGTAACCACCTTCACATTTAAAAAAGGACGGCTCAAAGTGGCTTGGTACATTCAAGATTTCCAGCTCCCCTCATTGCGGAGATGGCCCTTTCTTCATAGAAATCATAGAATTTACAGTCCAGAAGGAGGCCATTCAGCCGATCGAGTCTGCACCACCTCTTGGAAAGAGTACCCTACTTAAGCCCACACCTCCACCCTTTCCCCGGATCCCAGTAAGCCCAGGTAACCTCAACTAAAGAATACCAATTGTCTGACAGACTGTTCTATTTGACAGACCCAGACAGATCCCGAGCAAATTATTGTCTTCTTCCCTTTCCCATCAATTTGTTAGAGGAGCAGCCTCAGTTACTAACGCCACATGAACCCTGCTCCTTGTAATCTCCAGTGAATTCATCCATTTGCGCCTAAAGATCCAACAATGCAGTGTTACAAGCTAACCCTTCCCACTTAATATATTAGGGTCGGGTCCAAAAACTATCTGCAGCTGAAAGGTTTCATTTTACAACAAGCAGGTTGTACCGCCTTGTGTCACAAGGTCAATGAAATTTTCATTTAAGACACACAGAGCAACAAAGGCAGCGATTGTCCCACTTTACTCTAGCGGGGACCCTAGCCCAACTGAACTGCATATCAGAAATTTAGATACACTGCACGGCATTCCAACAACTAAGCTGACATTCAGATTTTCATTTTGGTCTATGAGTAGTTGAGGTTCCCTGCCAGCGAGGAAAGTCAGGAAATTACCCTTTGCAGCTTTCCTTTTGGACGCTGGAATGAAAATAAATCAAGTCTTGCATTTATATAGCATCTTTCACAACTGCAGGGCACCCTAAAGCACGATGCAACTATATCATAGACTCACCATAGAATCATAGAAAAGTTACAGCACAGAAGGAGGCCATTTGGCCCATCTTCTCCATGCCAGCCCGAGGACACCCGGGTGCCCTTTCTACTCCCACCTTATTCAACCCGGTCCACAGCCCTGAAGCTTACAGCACTTACGGTGCAGATCCAGATACTTTTTGTCTCTTCTACACCTTTTGCCACTCATCTTGAATCTATGCCCCCTGGTTCTAGAATTCTCCGCCAAGGGAAACAACTTAATCCTGCCAACTCTACAACTCTGTCTCTTCTCATCATAATTTTGTGCATCACAACTAAGTCACCCCCCTAGCCTTCTTTGTTCCAAGGAAAGTATCCAATCTCTCCTTGTAGATACGCTTTTCTAGACTTGACAACATGTCTCCTCTGCACTCTCTCCACACAATTACGTCCTTCCTGTAATGTGGTGACCAGAACTACGCACAATACTCCAGTTGTGGCCTCACCAGTGTTTTATACAATTCCAACATTATATCCTGACTTTTATATTTCATACCTCTGCCAATGAAGGAGAGCATTACATATGCCTTCTTTACATTCTTGTCTACTGGAACTGCTGCCTTGTACATGTACACCAAGATCTCTCACTCCATCTACCCCTCTTAGTATATTCCCATTTAATGTATACTCCCTATAACTGTTTAACCTCCCTAAATGCATGATCTCACATTTCTCTGAGTTAAATTCCATCTGCCACTTTATCGGCCACTCCACCAACCCATCTATTTCATTTTGGTGATGAGAGCAATTCTCTGCACCGTCCACTACTCGACCGATGATGTATTTCTTTGTTGGTGCTGTTACTGTTGTAATGTCAAAAATGCAGCAGCCAATTTGTGTGCAGAAAGCTCCAGCAAACGCCAATGACCAGGCAATCTGTTTTAATAACGTTGCTTGAGGGATATATATTGACCAGCACTGAGGCCTCCCTTCCCTGCTCTCCTGTAAAGTGATGTTATTGAATCTTTAACATAGTGATTATGTTACTGCACTAATAATCCAGAGGCCTGGAGTATTGACCCAATAACTATCATTATATTAGATTGATTATGGTAGAGTACTTCAGTATTAGATATAATGCGGAACACTCTGTACTCAGTGGGTCCCCTGACCTGGGGGTCAGAGGTCTGATAACACATGTAAATATAAGTTGTAAGCTTGCAATTGTGTCCAAGCTCTATTCTTAATAAAGTTAGTTTACAGTAACGATATTGGTCACCCTGCAACATAAAAACAAGACACGGTGTCAGGAGTGGTACCCAAGCTGTCATGTGAAATCCGGTGGACATATGGCTGGGAAAGAGGGAGTTTGCCTCTTTTCTACACACCCCCTGTGCCCCATCAGTGTCCCCGCACAAGTTAATTCTTTCCCCCCCAGGCTTCCCCTTCCTCTCAGCCCTGATCATTCCAACCCGCAACCCCCCCCCCCCCCACCCCCCACCCCCCACCCCCTCTCCACCCACCCACCACATCCCATATCGTAGCCTGTCAGCCTGTCAACCTGGCCCCAGAATGGCCCTGGACTTGCATTTAAGCCCCTGCTCCATCAGCGTATCTGCTTTGGGATTACCTGCATTCCCAGGAATAGGCTCTGCTCCCAGTGGATTTGCTGGGACAAGAGAGCTGTCAGCCCTCTCTGGTTGGCTGACAGCTCTTGGAGACGGGATTGCCTATCCAATAAGGGTGTAAGGCCCACCTCAAGCCAACTAAAAGTCCATTGGCTGCAGGGCGAGCCGGCCAGGCATAGTGGGGGCCTCTCGTTGATTTTTGGGTTGGCGATAGGGACCCTACCCCCCAATGTAAGATTCAGTCCATGAATTCATAGAATCAGAGGATTTACATAGAATCATAGAATTTACAGTGCAGGAGGCTATTCGGCCCATCGAGTCTGCACCGGCCCTTATAAAGAGCATCCTACTCAAGCCCACGTATCTACCCTTTCCCTGTAACCCAGAAACCCCCACTTAACCTTTTTGGGTACTGTGCAGTAGCAGAGAGGGTGACAATGGCCACCTTAAAGGTGATCTCCTCATACATTCGGTAGGCCACACTTGGAATATAGTGTTCAATTCTGGTCGCCACACTACCAGAAGGATGTGGAGGCTTTAGAGAGGGTGCAGAAGAGATTTACCAGAATGTTGCCTGTTATGGAGGGCATAAGCTATGAGGAGCGATTGAATAAACTCGGTTTGTTCTCACTGGAACGAAGGAGGTTGAGGGGCGACCTGATAGAGGTATACAAAATTATGAGGGGCATAGACAGAGTGGATAGTCAGAGGCTTTTCCCCAGGGTAGAGGGGTCAATTACTAGGGGGCATAGGTTTAAGGTGAGAGGGGCAAGGTTTAGAGTAGATGTACGAGGCAAGTTTTTTACGCAGAGGGTAGTGGGTGCCTGGAACTCACTACCGGAGGAGGTAGTGGAAGCAGGGACGATAGGGACATTTAAGGGGCATCTTGACAAATATATGAATAGGATGGGAATAGAAGGATACGGACCCAGGAAGTGTAGAAGATTGTAGTTTAGTCGGGCACGGGCTTGGAGGGCCGAAGGGCCTGTTCCTGTGCTGTACATTTCTTTGTTCTTTGTTCTTTGTTTGAAGCAGAATTCAGGGTTTGAGCAGGGAGCTTCATCAGTCCCCTAAGCTAATTTACACTGCAGCACGGTAGCACGGTGGTTAGCACTGTTGCTTCACAACGCCAGGGTACCAGGTTTGATTCCTGGCTTGGATCACTTTCTGTGCGGAGTCTGCAGGTTCTCCCCGTGTCTGCGTGGGTTTCCTCCGGGTGCTCCGGTTTCCTCCCACAAGTCTCGAAGGACGTGCTGTTAAGTAATTTGGAAATTCTGAATTCTCTCTCCGTGTACCCGAGCAGGCGCCGGAATGTGGCGACTAGGGGCTTTTCACAGTAACTTCATTGTAGTGTTAATGTAAGCCTATTATACAGAAAGGATTTTTAAAAAATGAATTCTTGGCAAACGTTCAGCCCATCCACACTAAACATGAACTGGGATTGGGGAGGGGAGGGTGGGAGTCACCAGTGGACTAGGTTTAGAAGCATCACCAAACACCAAGGAAGTTAAGATCGACTGCCATTGTAAACTCTAAAATCTATTAGCGTAAAAATTCAAATCCAACATTGTAGCTGGGTATTTTAAATTCAATTAATTAATTAAAATAAATCTGCTATAAAAAGCCACTATCATTAATAGGAATCATGAATCCACTGCATTGCCATAAAAACCTATACGGTTCACTAAATTCCTTTATGTAAGGAAATCTGCTGTACCTGCCTGGTGTGGCCTGTATGTGACGCACACCTAGATGGTTAACTCCTGCCTCTGAAATGGCCGAGAATGCATTCAGTTATACTCAAAAAAAGCTGGTTTGCCAGCGCCTCTTCAAGAGCAATTAGGGACGGGCATTAATTGCTGGCCTGGCCAGGCGCGTCCACATCCACCGACTGTGAGGGCAGCTCGAGTTCGGTTTAGTATCTCATCCGAGAGAGTGACAGCACCTCCGACAATGCAGCACTCCCTCAGTACCGCACTGGGAAAGCCAACCTTGACTATATTCTCAAGCCTCTGGAGCCGGGCTCGAATCCACAACCTTCTGACCCAGTAGCCAAGCGTTAACTGCTGAACTCATGGCGGACATTCATGAGGTAGCTGTGGAGGCTATACTCACTCAAAGGTGTGTTGTCCATCAAACCCCGGTTGTGAGCATTTGAGCAATAAAGACAGGTTATGACAGATGCAAAAGAACCTGAACTCTCGGCCTGTTATGAAAATGATATAAAAATTGGCACAATTCAAAATTCGAAGACATTTAACAATGTTCCAGGGGAGAAGAAACTGGGATTCTGTTTTACATAGAATATACAACACAGAAACAGGCCATTTGGCTCAATCAGTCGATACTGGCATGTACGCTCCACTTGAGCCTCCTCCCATCGATCACCGTACCCTCTTTTACCTTCTCCCTCATATGCTTGTCTAACTTCCCCGTACAAACATCAAGACCGTTGATGCACTAAGCGTCAAGAACCACAAAGACATGTGAGACTTTAACCAAGGCTTTAATACACTACATAGGAAGCTTACCCGACACAGACGACCCCAGACAAAATGGGTCAGGTCTCAGAAGCTGGGTCTTATACCTAACTACCGGGGGAGTGGCCAAGGCGGAGCTCTCCGTGGCCAGGTCAGGTTACATACAGGTGACCGAACCTCTACAGAGCTACAGTACAATACACAGTACAATACACAGGATTACAGGGCCACGTTACACACAACTATTATATAACTATGTACAATGCTAGGGAAGTACAGTGGTGTATCACAACAACCGTTCTCCTTTACCATTCTTTGTGATAGAGGGTTCCGCATTCTCGTCATTCTCTGGTCAAGAAGTTGCTTCTGAATTTTAAAAGTGAACACCTACCTTCGCAATACAAATACAATATTGTGAGCTTCTTAAAGAAACCCAGGGCAAAGGTTTCTGAGCCCATTCACCGTGAGCGCAAATCCCGTTATGGCCAGGAACTGTCACGAGAGGGTCATAACGGGTGGCGAGGAGACATTAGTTTGACATATTTCCTGCCCCCCACCCGCCCCCGCCGGCAAGTGAATCTGATTACCGTGGATTTGAATTGATTTAAATATTCAAAAGTGGCTTCATGCATTACTTCCAAAGACATCAGATGTCCCCCCCACCCCACCGGCGTGATGCAACATCGGCGGCAATCACTACCGGTTTCCAAAACCGAAAACAAGTCACCATGACCACACTATGGTGGGTATAGCCCCTGGGTGGGGAGGGCCATAACCGGGCAGAACCCGGGTTGGCACTGCCAGATTGGCACCGTCGGGTGGAGGGTTCCCATTATGTGGGGATGCCAGCAATGGTGGGTAGGGATGGTGAAGATGCCCTGATGTTAGCGATGGTGGGGGGTTGTGCCTGCATGGTGGTGTCGGGGAGGCAGAAGGTCGAGACTGGGAACGGGAGTGCCCCAATAGTGGAGAGGATGGGGGGGGTGCCCCAATGAGTGGAGAGGATGGAGGGGTGGTGGAAGATGCCCCGATGCCAATGATGGTGGAGTAGGGGGTGTTATTCCTGCATAGTGGTGGGTGGGCTGAGACTTAGAATGGAGGATGCCTTAATGCCAGAGAGGATGGGGGAAGGGGAGGTTAGGTCACCATGTGGTCTGCGTGGTCTGAAGGGGTTGGCCTGACCATTGAGTGATGGGGGAGCGATTGGCCCTCTGAGTTGGAGGGTTCGGGGTTTTCCTCTTGTCGGCCAGGGGTTCCAATGCCTGGGGGGTGGGGGGGCTTTAATTGCACTTTGAGATTTAAAAAGGTGCGCCGATCTCTGGCTCTATGAGGCCCCGCCCTACGGAAGTGACTCAAGAAAACACGCCCCTTGTTTTTTGACAGAATCTCAGAAAACATGGCTCTATTTCTGGGGAGAAACACACCAGTTTTCAGTCAGAATCTGACACTTTGCTTCCATTTGTTAGGAAAATTCCACCCCTGATGTCTGAAGATTCTGAAATGGCATTAAATTGCTGATTGACTGGAATGATTACTGTTTGGAATGGCCATCTCTGTCAGCAGTAGATTGCCCAGCGCAGGTTTAATAATAAGTCATTCCAGGATCGCCACCCCCAGCATGCTCCAGAAGTCAAATGGAATGAGTAGTATTCAACTGTGTCCGATGTGCAGACGCAATGTTCAATCAAGGATTCATAAAAGGTGACCTAGTTCTCATTTTCTCGTGGGAATTCTTACGAATGCAAAATATTAAAAGTTAGTGCCGTCAAGTCAGAATGTTTGCGTTTCTCTCTTTTTGGGGAAGGAGGAGTAGTTGATGAGCTCTGTGGTCACGTGACAATGTGATGACGCAGCTACAAAAGAGGTCACGTGGCAGGACCGCGGGAGTTATCACCGGCAGAGCGGGCAGCGCACAAGTGTTGAAGTAACCGCTCAGCAAGTGAATAAAACAGTCTTTGTTGAAAGCCCTTGTTGACAGTGATTCGGGAACCCACAACATTTACACGCACAACAAAAGACATGAAACCGTCTTTTGCCAGAGAAGACTAATGTTTTGACAGTACATTCCCTCTATTCCATATGTAATTTTATTATAATTTTAATTATAAATTCTTACATGTTTTTCCTTTGTGAAACACAATAAGAGAGCCCGAGTGAAGGTAAATCAACATAGATTTAAGCCCTTTGAAGCATTATCGTTTCTGACTTGTCCATATTACAGATTGATGAGGAAAAAGAAACATACAATGGGCCCCGTATCTACGGAAGGATGTGCTGGCCTTGGAAAGGGTCCAGAGGAGGTTCACAAAAATTATCCCTGGAATGAAGAGCTTGTCGTATGGGGAATGGTTGAGGACACTGGGTCTGTACTTGTTGGAGTTTAGAAGGATGAGGGGGGGATCTTATTGAAACTTACAGGATACTGCGAGGCCTGGATAGAATGGACATGGAGAGGATGTTTCCACTTGTAGGAAAAACTAGAACCAGAGGACACAATCGCAGACTAAAGGGACGATCCTTTAAAACAGAGATGAGGAGGAATTCCTTCAGCCAGAGGGTGGTGAATCTGTGGAACACTTTGCTGCAGAAGGCTGTGGAGGCCAAATCACTGAGTGTCTTTAAGACAGAGATAGATAGGTTCTTGATTAATAAGGGGATCAGGGGTTATGGGAAGAAGGCAGGAGAATGGGGATGAGAAAAGTACCAGCCATGATTGACTGGCTCCTATGTCTTATGGTCTTATGGTCTTAATGGACTAATGTTAAGAGTATTCAATGGTTTAGCCACAATATTGATTTAATACTGCTATGCAGAGCTTGTTGTTACTTTTGAGTAAATAAGAACAAGTGTTTTAGTCCTTAAATGTTAATGTTTACCTGCTTGAGAAATCGTTACCTGCTTCAGGTAACCTGGTATATAATTATGAATTACGGAAAAAGGTAGATGACTACTTCAACATTTTATGCAAGTGCCAACTTGTAACTCGCCTAGATTTCGGATAGGTCTGGATATTGCTCTCACCCAAGGACATAGCAAACCTATTTCTGGCTTGAAAACCAGCGGAACAAAGGCTGCGAGAAGAACCAATGCAGGCAGTTTCATTCCCATTACAGAAAATGACTGGATAAAAGCAAATTACTGCAGATGCTGGAATCTGAAAGGAAAGAGAAAATGCTGGAAAATCTCAGCAGGTCTGGCAGCATCTGTAAGGAGGGAAAAGAGCGAACGTTTCGAGTCCGATGACTCTTTGTCAAAGAAAATGACGGTAATCTACAAAACCTCCGTAAGGCTGGGACCTCACCTTACTGGTGAAGTTAATTTGTCACTGCATATATAAAGAGAAGGCTAATGTTTTGACAGGCTATGGGAATATGGGGAAGAACCCTGTTCTCGGAGAGCATGCACGTTTCCTGGCAATCTGTTAAAAGCCGTGTCAGTAGCCATTTCCTGGGTTGAACTATTAAAGTCTGCCGCAGCTGTAGACATGGATATTTCCTTGATAAAAATAACACTGTGTGACGAGGGACCAGATTCTAATAACCATTATGTGGAGATGCCGGCGTTGGACTGGGGTGAGCACAGTAAGAAGTTTTACAACACCAGGTTGAAGTCCAACAGGTTTGTTTCGATGTTTCGAAGCGAGTGACATCGAAACAAACCTGTTGGACTTTAACCTGGTGTTGTAAAACTTCTTACTGTAATAACCATTGAGCAGGGTTGTGTTCTAACTTACGCTGACCAACTGATGTACACCGAGTGGAGATGCCATTTGTTGAGGCTACCCAGGAAAAGTGATGTGCTGAACAATCTGTTCCAATAATGATTCAAATCACATACTAACCACGTCTGGCGCATAATTCAATTGGATTTGGCGGGAAACTGATAGATATCCTTTTTTTTTCTAATTAAGGGGCAATTTAGCGTGGCCAATCCACCTACCCTGCACATCTTTGGATTGTGGGGGTGAGACCCACGCAAACACGGGGAGAATGTTCAAACTCCACACGGACAGTGACCCGGGGCCGGGATTGAGCCCAGGTCCTCGGCGCCATGAGGCAGTGGTGCTAACCACTGTGCCACCGTGCTGTCATAATATACACCAGTATATCATGGTGCAGACACACACTGATGGATACACAATGGGACCAATCAACATACACAACACCGCAGCCAATCACCAGTGAGAGTACACGCACTATAAAGACAGGGGGCATCAGAGTTCCCGCTCATTCGAGTTGCAGCTAGCTAGGAGCACAGAGCTCACAGCCTGCAACACAGACATTCACCATGTGCTGAGTGCATCAACTGGTTAGGACAAGGCAAAGGTCTTTAGTTAAAGCTAGTATCGTATTTACCCACAGTTCATGTATGTTTAAATAGTTAACCTTGTAATAAAATAGTGTTGCACTACTTCAAGTGTTGGTGACCGGTATGTGATCCAGAACACCCAACACATCATAACACCAGGAGTGGTTGCATACTAGCACTTCTTAGACCTACCTGCAAGTGATCTGCCTTCTGCCAGCATTCCGTCATCCTGCAACATGGACAACAACAGCCCGCCGCCACCGCTCCGCATTGTCGGCAACCTCGGGGACAACTGGACGATTTTCAAACAGCGCTTCCAGCTCTTCCTCAAAGCCACGGACAGGGAGGGCGCCTCGGATACCAGAAAGATTGCTCTTCTCCTCTCCACGGCCGGGGACCATGCCATCCACATTTTCAACTCTCTCACCTTTGCAGATGACGAAGACAAGACGAAGTTCAAGACGGTTCTCCTCAAATTTGACACTCACTGCAGCGTAGAGGTGAATGAAAGTTTCGAACGCTACATGTTCCAGCAGCGTTTGCAGGGTAAGGACGAACCTTTCCAATCCTTTGTAACGCACCTCCGCATCCTTGCGCAATCTTGCAGCTACGGGCCCACCTCCGACTCCATGATACGCGACCAGATCGTTTTCGGTGTTCAGTCGGACCCCCTACGTCAGCAGCTCCTCAAAGTAAAGCAACTCACCCTAGCGACCACCATCGAGACCTGTGTCCTACATGTAAATGCCACCAGTCGGTACTCCCATATACAAGCGGCTGAAACGGCGCGGCAAGGTCCCCACGAGGCGGAACGGGTCCAAGTGATTGAGCACCTCCAGGGCCTCAGCCTGGATGAGGGCGGCCATTTCAAGCGCTTTTCGTGGACTCCCGCGCTTGTACGCACGAAACGAGGGGACGGCGACGTGGAGGAACGTAATGCGCAGGTGCACACCACGCATGACCGCACCGCGCATGCGCGGTGGCGCAGCAAACGTGCGGCAACTGTGGCTCCGCCCATTTAAAAGGGCAATGCCCGCAAAATCTCGACAATGCCTACGATTTGGAAGACTTTGCCACTATGCTGCCTGCTGTCGAGCAGCTCAGCCTGCCAATTCATATCGCTTCAGCCAGCCTCGCAGGAATGTTCGGGCAATTCAACCCACGGTCACCGCGTCCGATTCCGACCTCCCACACAGCAGTGACACCGAGGACCCGAAGGTGCCTTTTCGAGTCGGTGTCTTAACGAAAAACAGGCTGTCCCCGAAGCAAAGACACCAGCTGCTGTTGGTATACAGCATCGATCCAGACGATGAGTGGTGTGCCACCCTGATGGTCAACCGGTCCCAAATACGATTCCGCCTGGACACTAGTGCCTCCGCCAATCTCATGGCGTGGTCTGCTTTCCAAAGCCTTCATGTCAAACCAACCATTCTTCCATCGGCCTGCGAGCTATTGAACTACAATAGCAATATCATTCCTGCTACTGGCCCATGCCAACTCGAAGTGACGCACAAGTCACAAAAAGCCATCCTTCCTTTTGACATCGTGGGCTCCTCGAAGGACTCTCTGCTTGGCGCACAGGCGTGCAAGCTGCTAAACCTCGTTCAAAGAGTTCACTCTCTCTCTCCTGATGACAGGTCTGCCTTCCAGGATGCTGACTTCAGGGCGCAACTCAACTCCATCATCGACCAGCACCACGACGCCTTTGAAGACATGGGCACGCTCCCATATACTTACAAGATCCTACTCAAACAGAACACCACGCCTGTGGTGCATGCACCTCGCAGAGTCCCAGCACCACTCAAGGACCGCCTCAAGCAGCAGCTGCAGGACCTCCAAGACCAAGGAGTGATCTGCAGAGTTACGGAACCAACCGACTGGGTCAGTTCCATGGTGTGCGTAAAAAAGCCTTCCGGCGAGCTCAGAATCTACATTGCACCAAAGGATCTGAATCGCAACATAATGAGGGAGCATTACCCAATCCCCAAGCGCGAAGAGATCACATGCGAGATGGCTCGCGCCAAGCTCTTCACCAAACTTGACGCCTCGAAAGGATTCTGGCAAATTCAACTAGACAGATCCAGCAGGAAACTGTGTACCTTTAACACCCCTTTTGGCAAATATTGTTACAACAGGATGCCGTTTGGGATCATATCGGCATCAGAAGTGTTCCACAGGATCATGGAACAAATGATGGAAGGCATTGAAGGTGTTCACGTCTATGTCGACGACATAATCATTTGGTCCACCACCCTGCAGGAGCATGTCAGTCACCTCCAGCACGTGTTCAAACGCATACGGGAGCAGAGCCTACGCCTCAACAGAGCCAAATGCTCCTTCAGCCAGACGGAACTCAAGTTCCTAGGGGACCACATCTCCCAGTTGGGTGTACGGCTGGATGCGGACGAGGTGGCTGCCATCATAGCCATGAAAAAGTCAGAGGTCAAGAAGGCGGTCCTCCGATTTCTGGGCATGGTCAACTTCCTAGGGAAGTTCATCCCTAACCTCGCCTCTCATACCACAGCTCTCAGGAACCTGGTCAGGAAGATGAGAGACTTCCAATGGCTTCCTGCCCACGAGCGCGAATGGAGAGAACTTAAAACCAAACTTACCACGGCCCCAGTATTGGCCTTTTTTGATCCAGCGAGAGAGACAATAATTTCAACCGATGCCAGCCAATCTGGCATTGAGGCAGTGCTCCTGCAACGCGATGAGGCCTCATCATGGGCCCCCGTTGCATATGCGTCACGCGCCATGACCCCCACGGAACAGCACTACGCGCAGATAGAAAAGGAGTGCCTGGGCCTTTTGACCAGTGTCGTTAAGTTTCATGATTATGTGTCCGGCCTTCCCCAATTCACCGTTGAGACCGACCATCGCCCGCTGGTCAATATACTACAAAAAAACTTGAACAACATGACGCCTCTCCTCCAGCGCATTCTGTTCAAACTCCGGCGATACGACTTTCAGCTCGTATACACCCCGGGCAAAGACCTGATCATAGCCGATGCTCTGTGCAGGGCAGTCAACACCCCATGTGACCCAGCGGGATTCGCCTGCCAGGTTGACGCCCATGTGGCCTTTGTAGCCTCCAATCTACCGGCCACGGATGAATGCCTCGTCCAAATTCGCCGCGAGACTGCGTTGACCCTCTGCTACAGTGTGTCATGCACCACCTAACAGATGGGTGGCTTAAGGGCCAATGCTCGCAGTTCTACAACATCAGAGACGATCTGGCAGTAGTCGATGGTGTCCTCCTGAAGCTGGATCGCATTGTTATCCCGCACGGCATGCGCCAGCTTGTCTTGGAACAACTACACGTGGGCCATCTTGGCATGGAGAAGTGCCGCCGACGGGCCCGAGAGGCAGTGTACTGGCCCGGCATCAATGCCGACATCGCCAACACAGTGCTCAACTGCCCCACCTGTCAGCGGTTCCAGCCGGCCCAACCACGTGAGACCCTACAGCCCCATGAGTTGGTCACGTCCCCTTGGTCCAAGGTTGGCATCGACCTGTTCCACGCGCTGGGCAGGGACTATGTTCTGATTGTAGACTATTTTTCAAACTACCCGGAGGTGGTATGTTTGCACGACATCACATCGTCTGCAGTCATCCGTGCCTGTAAGGACACCTTTGCTCGTCACGGCAGCCCACTCACTGTGATGTCGGACAATGGCCCCAGCTTCGCAAGCCAGGAATGGTCCAACTTTGCCAGGAGGTACAACTTTGTGCATGTGACATCCAGTCCCCTGTACCCCCAATCCAATGGCAAAGCGGAGGAGGGCGTCCACAAAGTCAAACGGCCCCTCTGCAAGGCTGCTGATGCTGGGTCCGATTTCTACCTCCCCTTGCTGGCCTATCGCTCGGCCCCACTGTCCACTGGCTTGTCGCCAGCCCAGTTGCTCATGGGTCGCACCCTGAGGATGACGGTGCCAGTGCCCAGACCTCGACCACGTTCCGGTCCTTCGACGAATGCAGCTGTCTCGTGCACAGCACAAGGTGGCTCATGACTCCCGTGCAGCTGATCTCCCTGCTCTGGCTCCAGATGACAACGTCCGCATCCATCTTCTGGATGGTGGCTGGTCTGCAACTGCTGTGGTTCTTCGGCAGGTGGCTCCCCGCACGTTCCTGGTTCATCTACCGGATGGTTCCATTCTGCGCCGTAATCGACGTGCGCTTCGTCTCGTTCCGCGCTCGCTACGTTATACTCCACCAGTGCCATACCCTCCTGTTGTCCCTGACCTGGACTATGCGGAGATTCCGGTTACTCTGCATCCTCCTCACTCTGATGCAGTCCAGCCCGCTCCTCAGCAGGTGGCTCCCGACCCACCCTTGAGGCGGTCAACCAGAATTCGTCGCCCACCTCAGAGACTTAATTTGTGAACTTTGTGCACTAATGGACTCTCTGGTCTGTTCTGTTCTTCTGTTTAATCGTTCAAGTGGTTTGTATATAGTGTTCATCTCGTTATTTGTGTGACACATTGTTTTTTCTGCACCAGGCACCTTCCCATGTAAATAGCTTAGTTTTATGTACATAGTCCTGTAAATATTTCGCACACACTTAGTCAGGAACATTCACCACACACTATTTATTGTCACGCAGGCACATTTTTTAAATATAAAAGTGGGTGTCATAATATACACCAGTGTGTCATGGTGCAGACACACACTGATGGACACACAGTGGGACCAATCAACACACACAACACCGCACCCAATCACCAGTGAGAGCACGCGCACTATAAAGACAGGGGGCATCAGAGTTCCCGTTCATTCGAGTAGCAGCTAACTAGGAGCACAGAGCTCCCAGCCTGCAACACAGACATTCACCATGTGCTGAGTGCATCAACTGGTTAGGACAAGGCAAAGGTCTTTAGTTAATGCTAGTATCGTATTTACCCACAGTTCAAGTATGTTTAAATAGTTAACCTTTCAATAAAATAGTGTTGCACTACTTCGAGTGTTGGTGACCTGTATGTGACCCAGAACACCCAACACATCACGTGCTGCCCCCAACTGATAGATATCCTGATAACAATCCAATGTAAGTTCTTCAGTTAGCAGAATGGAGAGGCATTTTCAGCTCGCAAAACACTCGCGCCTTTTCACAACATAAACACGTAGGTTCGAACAAATGACTTAGTGGAACTTCATACTGGTAGAATCTGGTTTGGGCTAATTTTCAGACCCAAAATAGGTGATGCACAGTGAACGTGAACACTGAGAATCATGAAGCGATTCCAAAACTGGACCTCATGCCTCAGGTTTGACTCTGTTGCCTTGCCGACAGTGACTCTCAGGTAGAGCCAGGAAGGACAGTGGGGTGAGGGGTCAGGCACGACAGCCTTCGGCAAGGTTCTGGGTCAGATGAAGCATTTTCTTCCCAGTTTCACAGGAGGGAATTTTTTTTAAAAAAATGTCTCCTCACCCATTTGCTGCTTAGCCGTCCGAAGAATTGGAGAAGCTACTTGGGACACACTCTGACCAGCTTTTCACAAACTTTGCAGAAGGGAACTGAACTGTCTGCATTTTAAAATTGATCCATTTGTAGTTGCATCATCCTGCTAGGAATGCCTAAAAACAGTGGGACCTGATATGGTGGCGGCCAGTACAAATCAGGCACTGAAATGAACATAGACCAAATTTGCTAACCTTCGTTATGCCAAGAAACGGATCAAATGCATTTTTCAATTTTTCACCCCACAATCTGGAACTGGACTGGCTGGTGTATTTTCCTGTGTTTTGCCGAACCAAGTTTCACCTTAGTTCAGTACGTGGCTGCAGGATCTTTAGCTACCTCAGGGATAATATGCACCGTCTGTTTATCACCCACAGCTGCATAGTTATCGGCTTGCAATAAATCTCACAATGGGATAAATTGACCGCTGAATGTGGGATTAACTATGGCTTGGAGTAAAGTACAGGGCAGGAAGCAGAATGGATTGAGCGGAGAAAGGCTGAATACTTTCATTATCTTGCTCCAACGGGTAACACAATCCGAGGACAAAAGGTCCCTTTTAAATATAGGTCCCACACTTGCTCGATTCGAGCCCTGTAAGGCACACCCGTGTTCAATGAATCCCTCCATAATGCTATCCAATATCCCGAAATGTCTTCCCTTATTTTCCAGGGAGTATGCTATCTTCTCCAGCTGACCTGTTGGATTCAAGCCCCAGTACCTTATCAAGTGGCCTGTCTACTGAGCGTGTCGCAAAACTGAACAGCACGCTAAATTATACTTTGAACCCCGCAACTGCCCCACTTAAACCTGACCCTTTAACTTCAAAAAACAGACTGTCTTAGGAGACAAACATGATTTATTGTGAAGGACAAAGGGGAAGTGGAGCGTTGCACCTGCTTGCAGTGAGTCATTCGCAATGAAGCATTTCAGAAACAGATGGGATCGGAATTGAAACGGTTATGTTTGTCCGCGAATTTAAAACCATGAGGGGTCTGGAGAGAGTAGATAGGGGACAACACTCCACTTCCCTCTTGTCCTTCGGAATACGTAGATAGAGGAAACGGTTGGCCAGTGGCAGAACGGCGAAGAATCAGAAAGCAGCGATTTGGGGTCATTGGCAAAAGACGCGACAGCGATATGAGGAACAGCTTTTTCAGGTGGTGGATGGTTGGGATCTGGAATGAACTTCCTGAGTGTGTGGTGGGGCTGATTCAATTGTGGCTTTCAGAAGGTAAAATAGCCAAAGACAAATCGAAGGCTGGGCTGTGGGACAAGGTGAGTTGTTCTTGCAGAGAGCCGGCATGGACACAATTGGCCCAATGGCGTTCTCCTGTGTCACAGTCTTAGAGCCATAGGGTACAGAAGTGGCCCTTTGGTCCATCGAATCTGCACCGATAAAACTACACTAAATCTACACTGATCTCACTTTCTAGCACTTGGCCCATAACTTTGTCAGTTGTGACATTTCAAGATTGTGACGTTTCCCGCCTCCCTTACCCTCCAGGCAGAGCATTGCAAACTGCAAACACCCTCGGGATGAAAACATGTTTCCTCAAATCCCCTCTAAACCTCCTGTACTCACCTTAAAATTAATCCAGCTCGTTATTGAACCTACAACTAAAGGGAACAGCTGCTTCCTATCCACCCTGTCCATACCCCTTATAATCTTATACATCTCAATCAGCTCCTCCCTCAGCCTTTCCTTCTCTAAAGAAAACAACCCAGCCGATCTAGCCTCTCTGCTTAGCTCAAATGCTCCATCCCAGGTAATATCCTGGTGAGTCTCCTCTGCACTCTCTCCACTGCAATCAAATACTTCCTCTAGTGAGGTGACCAGAACTGCACACAGTACTCCAGCTGTGGCCGAACCAAAGTTTTGTACAGCTCCAGCATAACCTCCTTGCTCTGATAATCTATGTCGTGACTGATAAAAGCAAGTGTCCCATAAGCCTTCGTTAACCACCCTATTAACCTGTCCTATTGCCATCGGGGATCTGTGAACAAGGACCCCAAGATCCCTCTGTTCCTCTGACCTTCCTAGTATCTTGCCATTGATGTGTAATCCCTTGTCTTGTTACTCCTTCCAAAGTGCATCACCTCGCTCTTTTCGGGATTAAATCTTCATGTCATCCGCAAATTTACTTATCCCCTCCGCATTCTCATCTATTTTGTTTATTTACATCACGAACAATAAGGGACCCAGCACTGATCTCTGTTTTATGCCACTGGACACTGGCGTCTGGTCACACAAACAGCCTTCTATCACCAGCCTCTGTCTCCTATCACAAAGCCAGTTTTGGATCCAACTTGCCAAGTTCCCCTGGTTCCCCTGTGCTTTTACCTTCTTCTCCCTTGTGGGACCTTGTCAAAGATTTTGCTGAAATCCATAGAAACTCGATCAACAGCACTACCCGTATGGGCAGCACGGTCGCACAGTGGTTAGCACTGTTGCTTCACAGCGCCAGGGACCAGGGTTCGATTCCCATCTTGGGTCACTGTCTGTGCGGAGTCTGCACGTTCTCCCCGTGTCTGCGTGGGTTTCCTCCGGGTGCTCCGGTTTCCTCCCACAAGTCCTGAAAGACATGCTTGCTAGGTGAATTGGACATTCTGAATTCTCCCTCAGTGTACCCGAACAGACGCCGGAATGTGGCGACTCGGGGCTTTTCACAGTAACTTCATTGCAGTGTTCATGTAAGCCTACTTGTGACACTAATAAAAATTATTATTATTATCTACACACCCGATCACATCCTCGGAAAAGTCAATCAAATTCATTAGGCATGATCTCCCACTGACAAAGCCATGATGACTATCCCTGATCACACCTTGCCTCTCCAAGTGGAGATTAATTTTCTCCTTCAGAATTTTCTTCAATAGCCTCCCATACCACTGATATGAGATTCACTGGCCTGTAATCCTTTGGTTTACCTCTAACACTCTTCTTGAAAAATGGAACCACATTAGCGGTCCTCCAGTTCTCTCGCACATGCCCTGTGGCCAGAGAGATAGAAAAAAATTAGGTCAGAGCCCTTGTAATTTCCTCCCTCATCTCCCACAGCAGCCTGGGATACAACTCATCTGGACCTGGGGATTTGTCCACTGTGGCCATTCTATAATTCCATGTTTTATGGATATCTGTTGGGACAGGCCATCTGATTGGATGCTCCTGGTGGGGAATGATGATCAAGGAGAAGGGTGTGGTCTGAAATGTTGGACACTTTGACTAGTTTATATTAAAACTCATTTACCCAAGTGCCCTTGCTCATCAAACGAACAAAAGATAAGAGTGGATTTGTGTTTCAACCCAATTTTATTACCGCATCTTATTATCCAAACTCTATTCACAAAGCAACTTTAAATCCTTCATCAAACTTATGAATACTGTACTGTCTATCTGAGACTCTGATACCACCCATGCAGTTGAGCTTGACTAGGCAGCTCTGTCGGGTACGACTTGTTGCTGAGCTCTGCTGATTCTGACGACCTTGTCTCTGAACTCAGGGCCTTCTTTGCGAAGGTTGGTCTCGCACATCCTCTCCTGCCATTACCGTGTCTCCTCTTCCCTGGGGAGGAGTCTTCCCAGTGGCTTCCAGGTGTCTCTACTCACTCCCTTCTGAGCTCACATAGCCCGCCCATTCCATATACGGTGTTGAGGTGCCGTTGAGTCTGACCGCTATTTACAAATACAACTCAGCATTTGCAGCATTTTCTGTTTTTAATTCCTACATGGGGACTAACAATAAGGCTTCTTTAACCTTATACTTTAACCCCTTTGCAACAAAAGTCATCATACCATTCCTAATTGCCTGCTAACTGCTTGCTGAATGTGCAGGTCAACATTCTGTGATCTTTCACGTGATCCAACAGAGGCCTTTAAAATAATGAATGGTATGATAGGCACAGAGAAAGTGTTTCCTCTTGTGGGACGGAGAAAAGATCCAGGCCATCAATATAAAGTAGAGAGTGGTCAGGGAGTCAAATAAGGAATCCAGCAGACGCATCTTTACAAGAAACTGCTGAAACTGTGAGACTCGCTGAAGAGGTGGCGAGTGGTTGAGGTGATTGGTCGAAAGATATACATTTCAGTGGAATTTGGATCATCACACAGGAGAAAGGAAGAAAGGGATATGCTGATAGAGGTGAATGGGGTCTGAGTGGAGCAGGAACCAGGTGGGCCAAATGGCCTATTTCTGTGGGATAGATTTGATGGAATGAAATGACAATGAAATGAAATGAAAATCGCTTATTGTCACAAGTAGGCTTCAAATGAAGTTACTGTGAAAAGCCCCTAGTCGCCACATTCCGGTGCCTGTTCGGGGAGGCTGGTACGGGAATTGAACCGTGCTGCTGGCCTGCCTTGGTCTGCTTTAAAAGCCGGCGATTTAGCCCAGTGTGCTAAACCAGCCCCTGCATTCTCCCTTTTAGCACATTCTTCTTGTAAATAATTAACTTTTTTCTCTTATCCTCTTGAAATTCCATTGCACTTTAACCTTAGAACTCCAATGCCCTCTTTAACTGTACCATTTTCATGTCGCTTTCACACCACATGCAACTCAGATTTCTTCTCGTCTAAGATGTAAGGGTTGTGCAGAGGTACCTTCGCATAGACTCGACCTCCGAGGAACCAACCTTGCTTTGTGGCGTCCTTATTTCTTCATGCCAATAGGTGCTGAGACTCTGACCTGCTGTGCACCACTGCCCAATAGCACATTGCAAGGCTGGAAATTTACAGCGGCCAAACCTTCGGGTTGATCTGGACGCTCCAGGAATAGATGATCAATCTCCAGGGCACTGTGCAACCCTGGATAATAATCATCGGGACATTAAAAAATACTTTTTTGTTATTTGCTTTGAACATTTCTCTTTATCAGTTGTACAAATACTGAAAATTAGGGGTAGCGGGGTGTGTGGGTGGGGAGGGGGGGGTTGGTGTTGGCCGACTAACGGCTCGAGAGTGGGGGGAAGTCATGTGACATCTCCAGGAACACATTTAATTACAGTTAGCAATCCAAAATACCGTGCAGGTGAAAACTTGAAGACAATGCATAACAACAACAATTTGCATTTATATAGAAACTTTAATGTTGTAAAACATCCCATAGTGCTTTTTGTCCCATTGGTCAAGCCAGATAAGGAGATATTGGAACAAGAGACCAAAGACTTAATGGAACAGAGAGTTTAAGAAAATGCAATTTAAAGGAAGAGAGAATGATTGAAAAATATGAAGGTTTAACTGTTAATGTTGCAATCCTGTCACAGTGAAGTGCATCATCATAGAATTAACAGTGCAGCAGGAGGCCATTCAGCCCATCGAGTCTGCACCGGCCCTTGAAAAGAGCACCCTAATTAAGCCCCACGCCTCCACCCTATCCCCTTTATCCCCTTAACCCAGTAACCCCACCTAATCTTTTTGGACACTGAGGGCAATTTAGAATGGCCAATCCAACTAACCTGCACATCTTTGTGGGAGGAAACCGGAGCACCCGGAGGAAACTCACGCACACACAGGGAGAACGTGCAGACTCCACACAGACAGTGACCCAAGTCGGGAATCGAACCTGGAGCTGTGAAGTTACTGTGCTAACCACTATGCTACCGTGCTGCCCTATATGATCTAGTTGTAAGTGAGAGCAGTTGCGTTAGAGTGTACAGTTGCAGTGCGCAAGGTCAGCAGGAATAACCATGGTGTTTGGTAGCATAGAAAGTCAGCAGTAACAGTTTTAGTCATGAAAAGGTGTTAGGCAGGAACCTGTAAAGCAGAGGCTGTAACATCCACCACGAGAACCACGAGGACAGCCTAATTGATCTCCCCGTGGGTCTTACGGAATACAAACTCTCCCATTAGTGCGCATAGGCCCATCTGCTGGTGCTTGCCATAGTCACCTCATAAAAGGGATAATTTGATGGAGATCTTGAAGGAGAACCAACAGAGACCCTTTTCAAAGACCCTTTCTGTTGTGAAAAAGAGGACGTGAAAGCACTTAGCTGCTTTTGGTGGGAAGACTCTGTCAGTCTTAGTAAGAGTGTTTATAAATATTGTCACTAGTATCAAAGCAGGGTAATGGAAATGCACTCAAGCATGAAGAGAAAGATAGATGAACAATCCACCAAGCACCTGTCTCTGGAGTAATAAAACTGTCAATCACTGGCAAATGCAATGTATTGCTGTGTGAAATTGAATGGAAGATCTGTATTTCAAAGGCTGTCAACAGATTTGAAGCCCTTTGAAATGTACTTAGCTGTCAAGGAAGCTTTGACTCTTGTATCAGCTGCTGCTTTAAACACTTTAGTCTGAGGCAGCATATGTAAGGAAAGGGTAAATGAAAATGCTGTCATTTTTCACTGTCATCCTGAACTGCTCTTCAGCTTTCAGGCAGGAGTCTCAGGCAGGGGGCCTTTGATGGGGGTCTCTGTTAGGGGGTATTCTAATAGGGGGCTTTATGGAGGGGCACTGACCGGTGTCTCTATTGGGGGTGAATGATGGGGATCTCTGTTGCGAGTCTCTGATGGGGGTATCTGATGGGGGGCTCGGGCTTCTAGCCCGTAAATCAGATGCCAATGGGCGCAAATAACTCATTTGCATCCTCCCACCGGCATGGGCATGTAGCTCGCTGCCGCCGCTGACAGGGGACCGGAGCATGGGTGCCAATCCCATTTTTCGGCCAGCGCTCCATTCTCCGCCGAATCGGGAAAACCGTTACCGGTTAGGGCATTGGCGAATCCACCCCGTGACGCCATTTTTGGATTTTAAAATAATCTGGTTAGAGATGTGTGGGGCTTAAGCCTGACAGATATCAGTTGCTACATCTGTCCCTCTTTCCAATTGTCAGGTGCCAAGTAAGAATCGGGTGGTCAGCAATTGTAAATTTCCCCACGTCTCATTCTCTTTCGATGAGAGAACGAAACAAGCAAAAAACCTTTGAACATTATCCTTTCATCTCCAAAGTTCAATTCCAACATCAGCAAGATGAACAAAAAGGGTCCCCGTCTTCTCTTGTCAGCCTTGGCTCAGGCAGAGCACTCTTGTTTCAGGAGCAGACATGCATCAGCGAGAGAGTCGCTCTGGAGACTTGAAGCTGGGTTGAATTTTAGGCTCCAACGTGGGGCAGGCACAACGGTAGGTGGGTAGCGATTGTGAGCCATTAATAGGTGCTCTACTCAATTTAATTCAACAAAACCACCAATTTTAATTGATGTCTTGCCTTTCATGGAGCACATCGCAGGAGTGTTATCAATTATCTGACAGATGACTGAAAGATTGGTCAAAAGAGCTAAGTTTGAAAGAGCATCGTAAACGAGTTTGAAGGAGAGGGAGGCGAGGTTAATAGAGGAAATTCCAGAGTTGAACTCGATCACCAATGGTTGAACGATTGAAATCAGGATTGTGCAATTTGTCAGAACTGTAGAGATCTCAGAGATCTTGGTGGATTGTAGGGCTGGAGGCAGTTACACAGCTGGCGAGGGTCAAGGCCAAGAAAGAATTTGAAAATCAGGGCATTGGATTCTCACAGCTAACCGGAGGGAGGGAGGGGTGGGGGTGGGGGTGGGGGGGGGTCTCCTGAGCCCTTTGAAAATGGCAGACAGATCCCAGTTCCAGGATTCCCAGCCTTGTTCCTAGTCATACTCTCAGGATCAGCTTGAAAGGGTGAGGTGTGGTTCCAGACAAATGCCCATACCAGGCACTCCCAACCTGGCTGACTCCATAGTGGAGACAGGCGCATCCTACACCTCTGCAATTTCCATGGAGTCGAGCCAGGTTTTTAAAGAGTCGTGGTTCATGGCCTCGCCGTTGTGAATGCTAGTCTGTATTTGGGAAACTTTAAACGGGTAGGTTCAAAAGGTCCTCCTCATGCTCCCTCTGCCACACCCCATGGCCACTCATGCCTCCAAGCCAAGCTTCCCCACCCCCATGACCTGTCATAGTCCCCTCTGCCATTCCACTCATCCACTATAACCCCTCATGCCCCCATGCAAAGCTATAGCCATCCACCCAACTCCCCCCCTATGTCCCTACATACTCAATGCCAAATGACAGTACTTCCAAGCCCATTGGCCCACTGTACTCTGTATGGATCCAATGAACCATGTAGTGAGGGTGACAGTCTCCAGGTGCCATGTTTGAAGAAGACCATGGACCTTCACGTTAATTAGTTTGGATCATCACCATTGATGATACGTTCATCCAGTTTGTAAGGCTCGTTAAAAAGGTGTTTCTGCATCCACCTCAATCTCTTTTACCATCGCCCTTTTCCATCAATATTACACTTTCTAAAATATGGGGCTGGATTCTCAGGTCGCTGACGTCAAAATCGCATTCGCCGGTCGGCCGGAGAATCAAAGTTCCCAACCAGATCGGGGACGGCGCAGTTTTCGCGATGCTCCACCCCTGCAAAGCGGCATGTATCGCTACGCTTTCGTGATGCAACGCCCCCTCCAAAGCGGCATGTATCGCTATGCTTTCGCGATGCAACGCCCCCTCCAAAACGGCATGTATCGCTATGCTTTCGCGAAGCTCCGCCCCTCCAAAGCGGCATGTATCGCTATGCTATCGCGGTGCTCCGCCCCTGCAAAGCGGCATGTATCGCTATGCTTTCGCTATGCTCCACCCCTGCAAAGCGGCGTATATCGCTTTGCTTTCGCGATGCAACGCCCCCTCCAAAGCGGCGTGTATCGCTATGCTTTCGCGAAGCTCCGCCCCTGCAAAGCGGCATGTATCGCTATGCTTTCGCGATGCTCCACCCCCTCCAAAGCGGCATGTATCGCTATGCTATCGCGGTGCTCCGCCCCTGCAAAGCGGCATGTATCGCTATGCTTTCGCTGTGCTCCACCACTGCAAAGCGGCGTGTATCGCTTTGCTTTCGCGATGCAACGCCCCCTCCAAAGCGGCATGTATCGCTCTGCTTTCGCGATGCTCCGCCCCTACAAAGCGGCATGTATCGCTATGCTTTCGCAAAGCTCAGCCCCCTCAAAAGCAGCGTGTTTCGCATTCCTTTCGCGAAGCTCCGCCCCCTCCAAAGCGGCGTGTATCGCTACGCTTTCGCGAAGCTCCGCCCCCTCCAAAGCGGCGTGTATCGCTATGCTTTCGTGAAGCTCCGCCCACTCCAAAGCGGCATGTATCGCTATGCTTTCGCGATGCAACGCCCCCTCCAAAGCGGCATGTATCGCTATGCTTTCGCGATGCAACGCCCCCTCCAAAGCGACATGTATCGCTATGCTTTCGCGATGCAACGCCCCCTCCAAAGCGGCGTGTATCGCTATGCTTTCACGAAGCTCCACCCCCTCCAAAGCGGCGTGTATCGCTATGCTTTCGCGAAGCTCTGCCCCCTCCAAAGCGGCATGTATCGCTATGTTTTCGCGAAGCTCCACCCCCTCCAAAGCGGCATGTATCGCTATGCTTTCGCGATGCAACGCCCCCTCCAAAGCGGCGTGTATCGCTATGCTTTCGCGAAGCTCCACCCCCTCCAAAGCGGCGTGTATCGCTATGTTTTCGCGATGCTCCGCCCCCTCCAAAGCGACATGTATCGCTTTGCTTTCGCGATGCAACACCCCCTCCAAAGCGGCATGTATCGATATGCTTTCGCGATGCTCCACCCCCTCTAAAGTGGCATGTATCGCTATGCTTTCGCGATGCAACGCCCCCTCCAAAGCGGCATGTATCGCTATGCTTTCGCGATGCAACGCCCCCTCCAAAGCGGTATGTATCGCTATGCTTTCGCAATGCAATGCCCCCTCCAAAGCGGCGTGTATCGCTATGCTTTTGCGATGCAACGCGCCCTCCAAAGCGGCGTGTATCGCTATGCTTTTGCGATGCAACGCCCCCTCCAAAGCGACATGTATCGCTTTGCTTTCGCGATGCAACGCCCCCCCAAAGCGGCAAGTATCGCTATGCTATCGCGATGCTCCGCCCCCTCCAAAGCGGCAAGCATCGCTATGCTATCGCGATGCTCCGCCCCCTCCAAAGCGGCAAGTTTCGCTATGCTATCGCGATGCTCCGCCCCCTCCAAAGCGGCATGTATCGCTATGCTTTTGCGATGCTCCGCCCCCCCAAAGCGGCAAGTATCGACGGCCTCACGACATTGCCTGAGGCCCGCCCCGATGCGCTGCCCCCGACCGGCCGAGTTACCGACGGTGTCGGTCGTGTGTGGTCTCATCGGTCGGGAACTCGGCGTGGCGGCTGCAGACTCAGTCCATCACCACCACAGTCGGGAGAGTGCCAATACGTGGGCAGGGCGTACTTAACAGTCACTGACCCCACACACACTCATTGTCCCCCCCCACACACTCACTGTCCCCCCACACACACTCTCACTGTCCACCCACACACACTCACTGCCCCCCCCACAAACTCACTGTCCCCCCACACACACCCTCACTGACCCCCACACACACTCACTGTCCACCCCCACACACTCACTGCCCCACACACACACACTCACTGTCCCCCCCACACACACACTCACTGTCCCCCCCCACACACTCACTGTCCCCCACACACACACTCACTGCCCCCCACACACACACTCATTGTCTCCCACACACACACTCACTGTCCCCCCACACACAACCTCATTGTCCCCCCCCACACACACTCACTGTCTCCCCCACACACACACTCACTGTCCCCCCACACACACTCACTGTCCCCCCCCACACACACTCACTGTCCCCCCCCACACACACTCACTGTCACCCCACACACACACTCACTGTCCCCAACACACATTCACTGTCACCCCACGCACACACTCACTGTACCCCCACACACACACTCACTGTCACCCACACACACACTCACTGTCCCCCCCACACACACACTCACTGTCCCCCCCCACACACACTCACTGTCCCCCACACACACACTCACTGCTCCCCCACACACACTCACTGTCCCCCACACACACTCACTGTCCCCCCCACACACACACCCACTGTCCCCCCCACACACACACTCACTATCCCCCCACTCACACTCTCTCTGTCCCCCCCCCACTCACACTCACTGTCCCCCCCACACACACACTCACTGTCCCCCCTACAAACACTCACTGTCCCCCACACACACTCACTGTCCCCCACATACACTCACAGTCCCCCCCACACACACACTCACTGTCCCCCCCCACACACATTCTCACTGTCCCCCCCCCACTCACACTCACTGTCCCCCCCACACACACACTCACGGTCCCCCCCACACACACACTCACTGTCCCCCCCACACACACACTCACTGTCCCCCCCACACACACTCTCACTGCCCCCCCACTCACACACTCACTGTCACCCCCCACACACACACTAACTGTCCCCCACACACACACTCACTGTCCCCCCACACACACACTCACTGTCCCCCCCACACACACACTCACTGCCCCCCCCACACACACTCACTGTCCCCCCCACACACACACTCCCTGTCCCCCACACACACACTCACTGTCCCCCCCACACACACACTCACTGTCCCCCACACACACTCACTGTCACCCCCCACACACACACTCACTGTCCCCCACACACACTCACTGTCCCCCCCACACACACTCACTGCCCCCCCCCACTCACACTCACTGTCACCCCACACACACGCTCACTGTCCCCCCCACACACACACTCACTGCCCCCCCACTCACACTCACTGTCACCCCCACACACACTCACTGTCACCCCCACACACACTCACTGTCCCCCCCACACACACACTCCCTGTCACCCCACACACACACTCACTGTCCCCCACACACACACTCGCTGTTCCCCACACACACTCACTGTCCCCCCCACACACTCACTGTACCCCCCACACACACACTCACTGTCCCCCCCCCACACACAATCACTATCCCCCCCACACTCACTCACTGTCCCTCCCCACACACACTCTCACTGTCCCCCCCACTCACACTCACTGTCCCCTCCACACACACACTCACTGTCCTCCCCACACACACACTCACTGTCCCCCACACACACACTCACTGCCCCCCCCCACACACACTCACTGTCCCCCCCACACACGCTCACTGTCCCCCCCCACACACACACTCACTGCCCCCCCACACACACACTCACTGCCCCCCCACACACACACTCACTGCCCCCCCACTCACACTCACTGTCCCCCCCCACACACACTCACTGTCCCCCCCACACAGACACTCACTGCCCCCCCCCCCGCACACACTCACTGTCCCCCCCACACACACACTCACTGTCCCACACACACACACTCACTGTCCCCCCCCACACACACTCACTGTCCACCCACACACTCACTCACTGTCCCCTTCACACACACACTCACTGCCCCCCCACAAATACACTCACTGTCCCCCCCACACACACTCACTGTCCCCCACACACACACACTCACTGTCCCCCACACACACACTCACTGTCCTTCACACACACACTCACTGTCCCCCACACACACACACACTCACTGCCCCCCCCCACACACACTGTCCCCCCCCCACACTAACTCACTGTCCCCCCCACACACACTCACAGTCCCCACACACACACTCTCACTGTCCCCCCCACACACACAGTCACTGTCCCCCCCCACACACACACTCACTGCCCCCCCCACACACACACTCACTGTCCCCCCCACACACACACTCACTGTCCCCCCCCACACACTCACTGTCCCCCCCACACACACACTCACTGTCCCCCCCACACACACACTCACTGTCCCCCCCCACACACACACTCACTGCCCCCCCCCCCACACACACTCACTGTCCCCCCCACACACACACTCACTGTCCCCCCACACACTCACTGTCCCCCCCACACACACACTCACTGTCCCCCCCACACACTCACTGTCCCCCCACACACACACTCACTGTCCCCCTCACACACACGCTCACTGTCCGCCCCACACACACTCACTGTCCCCCCCACACACTCACTATCCCCCCCCACACACACTCACTGTCCCCCACACACACACACTGGCCCCCACACACACATTCACTGTCCCCCCCACACACTCACTATCCCCCCCCACACACACTCACTATCCCCCCCCACACACACTCACTATCCCCCCCCCACACACACTCACTGTCCCCCCCCACACACATTCACTGTCCCCCCCACACACACACTCACTGTCCCCCCCACACACACACTCACTGCCCCCCCCACACACACACTCACTGTCCCGCCCCCACACATACACTCACAGTCCCCCCCCCCACACACACACTCACTGTCCCCCCCACACACACACTCACTGTCCCCACACACACTCACTGTCCCCCCCATACACTCACTGTCCCCCCCACACACACACTCACTGTCACCCCCCACACACACACTCACTGTCCCCCCCACACACACACTAACTGTCCCCCCCACACACATACTCACTGTCCCCCCCACGCACACACTCACTGTCCCCCCCACACACACTCACTGTCCCCCCCACACACACACTCACTGTCCCCCCCCACACACACACTCCCTGTCCCCCACATACACACACTCACTGTCCCCCCCCACACACACTCACTGTCCCCCCCACACACACTCACTGTCCCCCACACACACACACTCACTGTCCCCCACACACACTCACTGTCCCCCCCACACACACACTCACTGTCCCCCCCACACACACACTCACTGTCACCCCACACACACACACTCACTGTCCCCCCCACACACACACTCACTGTCCCCCCCACACACACACTCACTGTCCACCCCACACAGACACTCACTGTCCCCCCCACACACACACTCACTGTCCCCCCCACACACACACTCACTGTCACCCCACACACACACACTCACTGTCCCCCCCACACACACACTCACTGTCCCCCCCACACACACACTCACTGTCCACCCCACACAGACACTCACTGTCCCCCCCACACACACACTCACTGTCCCCCCCGCACACACTCACTGTCCCCCACACACACTCACTGTCCCCCCCACACACTCACTGTCGCCCCCACACACACTCACTGTCCCCCCACACACACTCACTGTCCCCACACACACACTCACTGTCCCCCCCCACACACATACACACTGTCCCCCCCAGACACACTCACTGTCCCCACACACACACACTCACTGTCCCCCCCAGACACACTCACTGTCCCCCCCACAACCACAAACTCACTGCCCCCCCCCCCAAACACACTCACTGTCCCCCCACACACACTCAATGTCCCCACACACACACACTCACTGTCCCCCCCCACACACACTCATTGTCCCCCACACACACTCACTGTCCCCCTCACTCACACTCACTGCCCCCCCCACACACACACTCACTGTCCCCCCCACACACAACCTCATTGTCCCCCACACACACACACTCACTGTCCCCCCACACTCACACTCACTGTCCCCCACACACACACTCACTGTCCCCCACACACTCACTGTCCCCCCCACAAACACACCCACTGTCCCCCCCCACACACACATTCACTGTCCCCCCCACACACACACTCACTGCCCCACCCCACACACACACTCACTGTCCCCCCCACACACACACTCACTGCCCCCCCACACACACACTCACTGTCCCCCCCACACACACACTCACTGCCCCCCCACACACACACTTACTTTCCCCCCCACACACACTCACTGTCCCCCCACACACACACTCACTGTCCCCCCACACACACACACTCACTGTGCCCCCCACACACTCACTGTCCCCCCCACACATACACTCACTGTCCCCCCCACACACACACTCACTGTCCCCCCCACACACACACTCACTGTCCCCCCCACACATACACTCACTGTACCCGCAAACACTCACTTTCCCCCCCACACACACACTCACTGTCCACCCCCACACACACACTCACTGCCCCCCCCCACACACACTCACTGTCCCCCCCACACACACTCACTGTCACCCCCACAAACACACTCACTGTCCCCCCCCCCACACACACACTCACTGTCCCCCCCCACACACACTCACTGTCCCCCCCACACACACACTCACTGTCCCCCCCCCCACACACACACTCACTGTCCCCCCCACACACACACTCACTGTCCCCCCCCACACACACACTCACAGTCCCGCCCACACACTCACTGTCCCCCCACACACACACTCACTGTCCCCCCCCACACACACACTCACTGTCCCCCCCCACACACACTCACTGCCCCCCCACAGACACACTCACTGCCCCCCCACTCACACTCACTGTCCCCCCCACACACACTCACTGTCCCCCCCACACACACACTCACTGTCCCCCCCCCCGCACACACTCACTGTCCCCCCACACACACACTCTCTGTCCCCCACACACACACTCACTGTCCCCCCCACACACACTCACTGTCCACCCACACACTCACTCACTGTCCCCCTCACACACACACTCACTGCCCCCCCACAAATACACTCACTGTCCCCCCCACACACACTCACTGTCCCACACACACACACACTTACTGTCCCCCACACACACACTCACTGTCCTTCACACACACACTCACTGTCCCCCACACACACACACACTCACTGCCCCCCCCCACACACACACTCACTGTCCCCCCCACACACACACTCACTGTCCCCCCGCCCCACACACACACTCACTGTCCCCACCACACACACTCACAGTCCCCACACACACACTCTCACTGTCCCCCCCACACACACAGTCACTGTCCCCCCCCACACACACACTCACTGCCCCCCCCCACACACACTCACTGTCCCCCCCACACACACACTCACTGTCCCCCCCCCACACACTCACTGTCCCCCCCACACACACACTCACTGTCCCCCACACACACTCACTGTCCCCCCCACACACACTCACTGTCCCCCCCACACACACACTCACTGTCCCCCCCCCCACACACACACACAGTCCCCCCCCACACACACACTCACTGTCCCCCCACACACACACTCACTGCCCCCCCCACACACAGTCACTGTCCCCCCACACACACTCACTGCCCCCCCCACACACACACTCACTGTCCCCCACACACACTCACTGTCCCCCCACACACACACTCACTGTCCCCCTCACACACACACTCACTGTCCCCCCCACACACACACTCACTGTCCCCCCCACACACTCGCTGTCCCCCCCACACACACTCACTGTCCCCCACACACACTCACTGTCCCCCCACACACACATTCACTGTCCCCCCACACACACACTCACTGTCCCCCCCACACACACACTCACTGTCCCGCCCCCACACATACACTCACAGTCCCCCCCCCCACACACACACTCACTGTCCCCCCCACACACACACTCACTGTCCCCCCCCCACACACTCACTGTCCCCCCCCACACACACACACTCACTGTCACCCCCCACTCACACTCACTGTCCCCCCCACACACTCACTGTCCCCCCACACACACTCACTGCCCCCCCCACACACACACTAACTGTCCCCCTCACACACATACTCACTGTCCCCCCCACACACACACTCACTGTCCCCCACACACACACACTTACTGTCCCCCACACACACTCGCTGTCCCCCCACACACACACTCACTGTCCCTCTCACACACACACTCACTGTCCCCCCCCACACACACACTCACTGTCACCCCACACACACACACTCACATGTCCCCCTCACACACACACTCGCTGTCCCCCCACACACACACTCACTGTCCCCCCCACACACACACTCACTGTCCCCCCCACACACACACTCACTGTCACCCCACACACACACACTCAATGTCCCTCCCACACACACACTCACTGTCCCCCCCACACACACACTCACAGTCCCCCCCACACACACACTTACTGTCCCCCCCCACACACACTCACTGTCCCCCCCCACACACACACTCACTGTCCCACCCGCACACACTCACTGTCCCCCACACACACTCACTGTCCCCCCCACACACTCACTGTCCCCCCCCCACACACACTCACTGTCGCCCCCACACACACTCACTGCCCCCACCACCACACACATACACACTGTCCCTCCCAGACACACTCACTGTCCCCACACACACACACTCACTGTCCCCCCCAGACACACTCACTGTCCCCCCCACACACACACTCACTGCCCCCCCCACACACACTCACTGTCCCCCCACACACACTCACTGTCCCCACACACACACACTCACTGTCCCCCCCACACACACTCATTGTCCCCCACACACACTCACTGTCCCCCCCACACACAACCTCATTGTCCCCCACACATACACACTCACTGTCCCCCCACATACACACTCACTGTCCCCCACACACACACACTCACTGTCCCCCCCACACACACACTCACTGTCCCCCCCCCACACACACACACAGTCCCCCCCACACACACACTCACTGTCCCCCCACACACACACTCACTGCCCCCCCCACACACACAGTCACTGTCCCCCCACACACACTCACTGCCCCCCCCACACACACACTCACTGTCCCCCACACACACTCACTGTCCCCCCACACACACACTCACTGTCCCCCTCACACACACACTCACTGTCCCCCCCACACACACACTCACTGTCCCCCCCACACACTCGCTGTCCCCCCCCACACACACTCACTGTCCCCCACACACACTCACTGTCCCCCCACACACACATTCACTGTCCCCCCACACACACACTCACTGTCCCCCCCACACACACACTCACTGTCCCGCCCCCACACATACACTCACAGTCCCCCCCCCACACACACACTCACTGTCCCCCCCACACACACACTCACTGTCCCCCCCCCACACACTCACTGTCCCCCCCCACACACACACACTCACTGTCACCCCCCACTCACACTCACTGTCCCCCCCACACACTCACTGTCCCCCCACACATTCACTGTCCCCCCACACACACTCACTGTCCCCCCCACACACACACTAACTGTCCCCCTCACACACATACTCACTGTCCCCCCCACACACACACTCACTGTCCCCCACACACACACACTCACTGTCCCCCACACACACTCGATGTCCCCCCACACACACACTCACTGTCCCCCCCACACACACACTCACTGTCACCCCACACACACACACTCACATGTCCCCCTCACACACACACTCACTGTCCCCCCCACACACACACTCACTGTCCCCCCCACACACACACTCACTGTCACCCCACACACACACACTCACTGTCCCTCCCACACACACACTCACTGTCCCCCCCACACACACACTCACAGTCCCCCCCACACACACACTTACTGTCCCCCCCCACACACACTCACTGTCCCCCCCACACACACACTCACTGTCCCCCCCGCACACACTCACTGTCCCCCACACACACTCACTGTCCCCCCCACACACTCACTGCCCCCCCCCACACACACTCACTGTCGCCCCCACACACACTCACTGCCCCCACCACCACACACATACACACTGTCCCTCCCAGACACACTCACTGTCCCCACACACACACACTCACTGTCCCCCCCAGACACACTCACTGTCCCCCCCACACACACACTCACTGCCCCCCCCACACACACTCACTGTCCCCCCACACACACTCACTGTCCCCACACACACACACTCACTGTCCCCCCCCACACACACTCATTGTCCCCCACACACACTCACTGTCCCCCCCACACACAACCTCATTGTCCCCCACACACACACACTCACTGTCCCCCCACATACACACTCACTGTCCCCCACACACACACTCACTGTTCCCCACACACACACACTCACTGTCCCCCCCACAGACACTCACTGTCCCCCACACACACACTCACTGTCCCCCCCACACACTCACTGTCCCCCCCATAAACACACCCACTGTCCCCCCCCCACACACACACTCACTGTCCCCCCCCACACACACTCACTGTCCCCCCCACACACACACTCACTGCCCCACCCCACACACACTCACTGTCCCCCCCACACACACACTCACTGTCCCCACACACACACTTACTATCCCCCCCCCCACACACACTCACTGTCCCCCCCACACACACACTCACTGTCCCCCCACACACACACACTCACTGTCCCCCCACACACTCACTGTCCCCCCCACACACACACTCACTGTCCCCCCCACACACACACTCACTGTCCCCCCCACACACACACTCACTGGCCCCCCCACACACACACTCACTGTACCCGCAAACACTCACTGTCCCCCCCCACACACACACTCACTGTCCACCCCCACACACACACTCACTGTCCCCCCCCCACACACACACTCCCTGTCCCCCACATACACACACTCACTGTCCCCCCCACACACACTCACTGTTCCCCCCACACACACTCACTGTCCCCCCCACACACACACTCACTGTCCCCCCCAACACACACACTCACTGTCCCCCCCCCACACACACTCACTGTCCCCCCCACACACACACTCACTGCCCCCCCCACACACACACTCACTGTCCCCCCCACACACACACTCACTGTCCCCCCACACACACACTCACTGTCCCCCCCCACACACACACTCACTGTCCCCCCCACACACACAATCACTGTCCCCCCCCCACACACACACTCACTGTCCCCCCCCCACACACACTCACTGTCCCCCCCCCCACACAAACACTCACTGTCCGCCCCCACACACACACTCCCTGTCCCCCACATACACACACTCACTGTCCCCCCCCACACACACTCACTTTCCCCCCCACACACACTCACTGTCCCCCCCACACACACACTCACTGTCCCCCCCCCACACACACACTCACTGTCCCCCCCCACACACACTCACTGTCCCCCCCACACACACACTCACTGTCCCCCCCCCACACACACACTCACTGTCCCCCCCACACACACACTCACTGTCCCCCCACACACACACTCACTGTCCCCACCCACACATACACTCACTGTCCCCCCCACACACACACACTCACTGTCCCCCCCACACACACACTCACTGTCCCCCCCACACACTCACTGTCCCCCCCACACACACACTCACTGTCCCCCCCACACACTCACTTTCCCCCCCACACACTCACTGCTCCCCCCACACACACACTAACTGTCCCCCACATACACACACTCACTGTCCCCCCCCCCCACACACACTCACTGTCCCCCCCACACACACTCACTGTCCCCCCCACACACACACTCACTGTCCCCCCCCACACACACACTCACTGCCCCCCCCACACACACTCACTGTCCCCCCCCACACACACACTCACTGTCCCCCCCCCAACACACACACTCACTGTCCCCCCCACACACACACTCACTGTCCCCCCACACACACACTCACTGTCCCCCCACACACACACTCACTGTCCCCCCCACACACACACTCACTGTCCCCCCCACACACACACTCACTGTCCCCCCCAAACACACACTCACTGTCCCCCACACACACTCACTGTCCCCCCCACACACTCACTGTCCCCCACACACACACACTCACTGCCCCCCCCCCCACACACACACTCACTGTCCCCCCCACACACACACTCACTGTCCCCCCCAAACACACACTCACTGTCCCCCACACACACTCACTGTCCCCCCCACACACTCACTGTCCCCCCCCACACACACACTCACTGTCCCCCCCACACACACACTCACTGTCCCCCCCAAACACACACTCACTGTCCCCCACACACACTCACTGTCCCCCACACACACTCACTGTCCCCCCCACACACTCACTGTCCCCCCACACACACACTCACTGTCACCCCACACACACACACTCACGGTCCCCCCCACACACTCACTGTCCACCCCCACACACACACTCACTGTCACCCGACACACACACTCACTGTCCCCCCCCCCACACACACTCACTGTCCCCCCCCCACACACACTCACTGTCCCCCCCCACACACACACTCACTGTCCCCCACACACACACTCACTGTCCCCCCCCCCACACAAACACTCACTGTCCCCCCCACACACACACTCACAGTCCCCCCCACACACACACTTACTGTCCCCCCCCACACACACTCACTGTCCCCCCCACACACACACTCACTGTCCCCCCCACACACACTCACTGTCCCCCACACACACTCACTGTCCCCCCCACACACTCACTGTCCCCCCCACACACACTCACTGTCCCCCCCCACACACACTCACTGTCCCCCCACACACACTCACTGTCCCCACACACACACTCACTGTCCCCCCCACACACACACTCACTGTCCAACCCCGGACACACTCACTGTCCCCACACACACACTCACTGTCCCCCCCCACACACACTCACTGTCCCCCCCAGACACACTCACTGTCCCCCCCCACACACACACTCACTGCCCCCCCCACACACTCACTGTCCCCCCACACACACTCACTGTCCCCACACAAACACACTCACTGTCCCCCCCCCACACACACTCATTGTCCCCCACACACACTCACTGTCTCCCCCCCCCACTCACACTCACTGCCCACCCCCCACACACACACTCACTGTCCCCCCCACACACAACCTCATTGTCCCCCACACACACACTCACTGTCCCCCCACACACACACTCACTGTCCCCCACACACACACTCACTGTCCCCCACACACACACTCACTGTCCCCCCCACACACACACTCACTGTCCCCCCCACACACTCACCGTCCCCCCCACAAACACACTCACTGTCCCACCCCCACACACACACTCACTGTCCCCCCCACACACACACTCACTGCCCCCCCACACACACACTCACTGTCCCCCCCACACACACACTCACTGTCCCCACACACACACTCACTGTCCCCCCCCACACACACTCACTGTCCCCCCCAGACACACACTCACTGCCCCCCCCCCACACACACACTCACTGTCCCCCCCACACACTCACTGTCCCCCCCACACACACACTCACTGTCCCCCCCCACACACACACTCACTGTACCCCCACACACTCACTGTCCCCCCCACACACACACTCACTGTCCCCCCCCCACACACACACTCACTGTCCCCCCCCCACACACACACTCACTGTCCCCCACACACACACACTCACTGTCCCCCCCCCCACACACACTCACTGTCTCCTCCACACACTCTCACTGTCCCCCCCACACACACACTCACTGCCCCCCCCCACACACACACTCACTGTCCCCCCCCACACACACTCACTGTCCCCCCCCCACACACACACTCACTGTCCCCCCCCCACACACACACTCACTGTCCCCCCCAACACACACTCACTGTCCCCCCACACACACACTCACTGTCCTCCACACACACACACTCACTGTCCCCCCCACACACACACTCACTGTCCCCCCCCACACACACACTCACTGTCCCCCCCACACACACACTCACTGTCCCCCCCACACACACACTCACTGTCCCCCCCACACACACACTCACTGTCCCCACACACACACACTCACTGTCCCCCCCCACACACACTCACTGTCCCCCCCACACACACTCACTGTCGCCCCCCACACACACACTCACTGTCCCCCCCCCACACACACACTCACTGTCCCCCCCACACACACTCACTGTCCCCCCCACACACACACTCACTGTCCCCCCCCACACACACACTCACTGTCCCCCCCACACACACTCACTGTCCCCCACACACACACTCACTGTCCCCCCACACACACTCCCTGTCCACCCCCACACAGACACTCAATGTCCCCCCCCACACACACACTCACTGCCCCCCCACACACACTCACTGTCCCCCCACACACACTCACTGTCCCCCCCCACACACACTCACTGTCCCCTACACACACACTCACTGTCCCCCCACACACACACTCACTGTCCCCCACACACACTCACTGTCCCCCCCCACACACACACTCACTGTCCCCCCCACACACACACTCACTGTCCCCCCCACACACACTCACTGTCCCCCCCACACACACTCACTGTCCCCCCCACACACACTCACTGTCCCCCCACACACACACTCACTGTCCCCCACACACACACTCACTGTCCCCCCCCACACACACACTCACTGTCCCCCCCACACACACACTCACTGTCCCCCCCCACACACTCATTGTCCCCCACACACACTCACTGTCCCCCACACACACACACTCACTGTCCCCCCCACACACACTCACTGTCCCCCCCCACACACACACTCACTGCCCCCCCCACACACACACTCACTGTCCCCCCCACACACACTCACTGTCCCCCCACACACACACTCACTGTCCCCCCCACACACACACTCACTGTCCCCCCCCCACACACACTCACTGTCCCCCCCCACACACTCACTGACACCCCCACACACACTCACTGTCCCCCCCACACACACTCACTGTCCCCACACACACACTCACTGTCCCCCCCACACACACACTCACTGTCCCCCCCACACACTCACTGTCCCCCCCACAAACACACTCACTGTCCCCCCCCACACACACACTCACTGTCCCCCCCACACACACACTCACTGTCCCCCCCACACACACACTCACTGTCCCCCCCACACACACACTCACTGTCCCCACACACACACACTCACTGTCCCCCCCCACACACACTCACTGTCCCCCCCACACACACTCACTGTCGCCCCCCACACACACACTCACTGTCCCCCCCCCACACACACACTCACTGTCCCCCCCACACACACTCACTGTCCCCCCCACACACACACTCACTGTCCCCCCCCACACACACACTCACTGTCCCCCCCACACACACTCACTGTCCCCCACACACACACTCACTGTCCCCCCACACACACTCCCTGTCCACCCCCACACAGACACTCAATGTCCCCCCCCACACACACACTCACTGCCCCCCCACACACACTCACTGTCCCCCCACACACACTCACTGTCCCCCCCCACACACACTCACTGTCCCCTACACACACACTCACTGTCCCCCCACACACACACTCACTGTCCCCCACACACACTCACTGTCCCCCCCCACACACACACTCACTGTCCCCCCCACACACACACTCACTGTCCCCCCCACACACACTCACTGTCCCCCCCACACACACTCACTGTCCCCCCCACACACACTCACTGTCCCCCCACACACACACTCACTGTCCCCCACACACACACTCACTGTCCCCCCCCACACACACACTCACTGTCCCCCCCACACACACACTCACTGTCCCCCCCCACACACTCATTGTCCCCCACACACACTCACTGTCCCCCACACACACACACTCACTGTCCCCCCCACACACACTCACTGTCCCCCCCCACACACACACTCACTGCCCCCCCCACACACACACTCACTGTCCCCCCACACACACACTCACTGTCCCCCACACACACACACTCACTGTACCCCCCACACACACTCACTGTCCCCCCCACACACACACTCACTGTCCCCCCACACACACACTCACTGTCCCCCCACACACACACTCATTGTCCCCCACACGCACACTCACTGTCCCCCCCCACACACACTCACTGTCCCCCCCACACACACACTCACTGTCCCCCCCCCACACACACTCACTGTCCCCCCCCACACACTCACTGTCCCCCCCACACACACACTCACTGTCCCCCACACACACACACTCACTGTCCCCCCCACACACACTCACTGCCCCCCCCCCACACACACACTCACTGTCCCCCACACACACACACTCACTGTCCCCCCCACACACACTCACTGTCCCCCCCCCCCACACACTCACTGTCCCCCCCCCACACATACTCTCACATCCCCCCCCCCCCACACACACACATTCAGTGCCCCTCCCCCACACAGACAGAACCTCTGTCCCCCCTAAACACACACTCTCTTTCCATACAAACCCCAGGGTATTGATGGTATTCGAATAATGAGGGATGACATCACCATCAAATGTTACACCACGATGGTTAGATTCCCTCTTGTAGGATGTGATCATTGCCTGGCTCTTGTGTGCTGCGGATGTAACTTCCACTTGTCAGCCCAAGCCTGGGGATTGTCCAGGTCTTGCTGCATTTGAACATTGTGCAGAGATCAGTGAGTTTCCCCACTTTTGATGAAGCGTTGAAGATGGTTGGGCCGAGGATATTCCCAAGAGGATCTCCTGCAATGATGTCCTGGAGCTGAGAGGATTGACCTCCAACACCACAACCTGGGGGCTTTTCACAGTAACTTCATGGCGGTGTTAATTTAAGCCTACTTGTGACACTAACCATTATTATTCTCTTCCTTTGTGCTGGCTACGATTTCTTTGCAGGTCGGCTGGTCGAAGTGCATCCCCCCCCCCCAGACATACGGACCCTGCCTCAGCGGACACCATCTCCCAAGGCAGGCAGGCCGAGCAGGGAACGTTCCCAACTCCTGCTACCCGACTCGAGGATGAAAATTCAGCCCAACAATGAACAATGAACATTTTAAAATTAAAATGTTGCGGGCCCAGATGCCAATGTTGGCAAGCAAGACACAAAGGTGGTGATAGGCCAGCAAGGCAAGAATCTTTGGACTTTGGTGTGAGTGGAGGTAATGGTAGCAGAGTTTTGGATGCAGCCTGGAATTTGGGAGACAGTCAGAAGGCCATTCAAACAGTCACAAACATGACCAGCAACTAGCTTACACTTCATTAAGGTGCAATTGTCTCCTATATGTCATAATATACACCGGTATATTATGGTGCAGACACACACACTGATGGACACACAGCAAGACCAATCAACACACACAACACCGCAGCCAATCACCAGTTAGAGCACATGCACTATAAAGACAGAGGGCATCAGTTTTCCCGCTCATTCAGGATGCAGCCTCTCAGAAGGACAGAGCTTACAGCTTACAACACAGATCTTCACCATGTGCTGAGTGCATAGACTGGTTAGGACAGGCATAGGTCTTTAGTTTAATCTAACATCGTGTTAACCCACAGTGAAAGTGTGTTCCTAGCTTAATCAAATAGTGTTGCACTGTTACAAGTGTTGGTAGCCTGTCTATGTTACTGCTAAGGGAAACACAGTCTCCACAGATCCAGAGTACCCAACACATCATGGTACCAGTAGTTGAGGGATGTTAGAACTTCTTAGACCTACCTACAAGTGATCTGCCTTCCACCAGCATACAGCCATCCTGCAAAATGGACAGCGTCCACCTGCCGCCGCCAGTGGAAACAACCTGCCTGCATCTATCCTATCTATTCCCTTCATAATTTTATATGTCTCAATAAGATTCCCCCCCGCATCCTTCTAAACTCCAATGAGTACAGTCCCAGTCTACTCAACCTCTCATCATAATCTAATCCCCTCAACTCTGGGATCAACCTAGTGAATCTCCTCTGCACACCCTCCAGTGCCAGTACGTCCTTTCTCAAGTAAGGAGACCAAAAGTGAACACAATACTCCAGGTGTGGCCTCACTAACACCTTATACAATTGCAGCATAACCTCCCTCGTCTTAAACTCCATCCCTCCAGCAATGAAGGACAAAACTCCATTTGCCTTCTTAATCACCTGTTGCACCTGTAAACCAACTTTTTGCAACTCATGCACTAGCACACCCAGGTCTCTCTGCACAGCAGCATGTTTTAATATTTTATCATTTAAATAATAATCCCTTTTGCTGTTATTCCTACCAAAATGGATAACCTCACATTTGTCAACATTGTATTCCATCTGCCAGACCCTAGCCCATTCACTTAGCCTATCCAAATCCCTCTGCAGACTTCCAGTATTCTCTGCACTTTTTGCGTTACCACTCATCTTAGTGTCGTCTGCAAACTTGGACACATTGCCTTTGGTCCCCAACTCCAAATCATCTATGTAAATTGTGAACAATTGTGGGCCCAACACTGATCCCTGAGGGACACCACTAGCTACTGATTGCCTACCAGAGAAACACCCATTAATCCCCACTCTTTGCTTTCTATTAATTAACCAATCCTCTATCCATGCTACTACTTTCCCCTTAATGCCATGCATCTTTATCTTCTGCAGCAACCTTTTGTGTGGCACCTTGCCAAAGGCTTTCTGGAAATCCAGATATACCACATCCATTGGCTCCCCATTATCTACCGCACTGGTAATGTCCTCAAGAAATTCCACTAAATTAGTTAGGCACGACCTGCCCTTTATGAACCCATGCTGCGTCTGCCAAATGGAACAATTTCCATCCAGATGCCTCGCTATTTCTTCCTTGATGATAGATTCCAGCATCTTCCCTTCTACCGAAGTTAAGCTCACTGGCCTATAATTACCCGCTTTCTGTCTACCCCCTTTTTTAAACAGTGGTGTCACATTTGCTAATTTCCAATCCGCTGGGACCACCCCAGAGTCTAGTGAATTTTGGTAAATTATCACTAGTGCATTTGCAATTTCCCTAGTCATCTCTTTTAGCTCTCTGGGATGCATTCCATCAGGGCCAGGAGACTTTAGCCCCATTAGCTTGCCCATCACTACCTCCTTAGTGATAACAATCCTCTCAAGGTCCTCACCTGTCATAGCCTCATTTCCATCAGTCACTGGCATGTTATTTGTATCTTCCACTGTGAAGACCGACCCAAAAAACTTGTTCAGTTCCTCAGCCATTTCCTCATCTCCCATTATTAAATCTCCCTTCTCATCCTCTAAAGTACCAATATTTACCTTAGCCACTCTTTTTTGTTTTAAATATTTGTAGAAACTTTTACTATCTGGTTTTATATTCTGAGCAAGTTTATTCTCATAATCTATCTTACTCTTCTTTATAGCTTTTTTAGTAGCTTTCTGTTGCCCCCTAAAGATTTCCCAGTCCTCCAGTCTCCTACTAATCTTTGCTACTTTGTATGCTTTTTCCTTCAATTTGATACTCTCCCTTATTTCCTTAGATATCCACAGTCGATTTTCCCTCTTTCTACCGTCCTTCCTTTTTGTTGGTAAAAACCTTTGCTGAGCACTGTGAAAAATCGCTTGGAAGGTTCTCCACTGTTCCTCAATTGTTTCACCATAAAGTCTTTGCTCCCAGTCTACCTTAGCTAGTTCTTCTCCCTTTGTTTAAGCACAAAACACTAGTGTTTGATTTTACCTTCTCACCCTCCATCTGTATTTTAAATTCCACCATATTGTGATCGCTCCTTCCGAGAGGATCCCTAACTATGAGATCATGAATCAATCCTGTCTCATTACACAGGACCAGATCTAGGACCGCTTGTTCCCTCATAGGTTCCATTACATACTGTTCTAGGAAACTATCGCGGATACATTCTATAAACCCCTCCTCAAGGCTGCCTTGACCGACCTGGTTAAACCAATCAACATGTAGATTAAAATCCCCATGATAACTGCTGTACCATTACTACATGCATCAGTTATTTCTTTGTTTATTGCCTGCCCCACCATAATGTTACTATTTGGTGGCCTATAAACTACTCCTATCAGTGACTTTTTCGCCATACTATTCCTGATTTCCACCCAAATGGATTCAACCTTATCCTCCATTGCACCGATGTCATCCCCTACTATTGCCCGGATGTCATCCTTAAATAACAGAGCTACACCACCTCCCTTACCATCCACTCTGTCCTTTCGAATAGTTTGATACCCTCGGATATTTAACTCCCAGTCGTGACCATCCTTTAACCATGTTTCAGTAATGGCCACTAAATCATAGTCATTCACGATGATTTGCGCCATCAACTAATTTACCTTATTCTGAATACTACGAGCATTCAGGTAAAGTATGCTTATGTTGGCTTTTTTACCTCTGTTCTGAATCTTAACACCTCGATCAGTAACCTCTCCTAAGTTATATTTCCTCTTAACTTTTCTCCTAATTTTCCTTGTCATTGAACCCATATCTTCATGTAACAACCTGCCGCGTCGCTTACCATTAATGTTTTTACTTCCCGTTTTATTCCTTTTAGTATTATTGGTCCTATTCACTGAGCTCCCCTCAGTCACTGTACCTTGTACTGTCGCCCTTTTTGATTTTTGACCATGGCTTCTCTGCCTTACACTTTCCCCTTTCCTGACTTTTGTTTCTGTCCCTGTTTTACTACCTTCCAACTTCCTGCATCGGTTCCCATCCCCCTGCCACATTAGTTTAAACTCTCCACAATAGCTCTAGCAAACCCCCGCCCCCCCCCAGGACATTGGTTCCAATCCTGCCCAGGTGCAGACCGTCCGGTTTGTATTGGTCCCACCTCCCCCAGAACCGGTTCCAATGCCCCAGGAATTTGAATCCCTCCCTCTTGCACCATCTCTTGAGCCACGCATTCATCCTATCTATCCTGACATTCCTACTCTGACTAGCTCGTGGCACTGGTAGCAATCCTGAGATTACTACCTTTGAGGTCCTACTTTTTAGTTTAACTCCTAACTCCCTGAATTCAGCTTGTAGGACCTCGTCCCTATTTTACCTATATCGTTGGTGCCTATGTGCACCACGACAGCTGGCTGTTCACCCCCCCCCCCCCCCCCCCCCACCGAATGTCCTGCAGCGGCTCTGAGACATGCTTGACCCTTGCACCAGGGAGGCAACATACCATCCTGGAGTCTCGATTGTGTCCGCAGAACCGCCTGTCTATTCCCCTTACGATTGAGTCCCCTATCACTATAGCCCTGCCATTCTTCTTCCTGCCCAGCTGCGCAGCAGAGCCAGCCATGGTGCCATGAACCTGGCTGCTGCTGCCTTCCCCTGGTGAGCCATCTCCCTCAACAGTATCCAAAGCGGTATATCTGTTTTGCAGGGCGATGACCGCAGGGGACATCTGCACTGCCTTCCTACTCTTGCTCTGTCTTTTGGTCACCCATTTTCTATCTCCCACAGTACCTTTTACCTGCGGTGTGACCAACTCACTAAACGTACTATCCACGACGTCCTCAGCATCGCGGATGCTCCAAGGTGAGTCCATCCGCAGGTCCAGAGCCGTCAAGCGGTCTAACAGGAGCTCCAACTGGACACACTTCTTGCATGTGAAGGAGCCAGAGACAGTGGACGTGTCCCTGAGCTCCCACATCGCACACGAGGAGCATGACACGGGTCTGAGATCTCCTGCCATGTCTTAAACCTTAGGTAAACTTATACAACTACAATTCCAAAAAACGAAAGAAAAAATAAATAAATTAGACAATGAAAAGAAAAACTCCTTACCAGAGATAAAAAGCACCTCCTCCCCACCCAGCTTCGAATTCCCACCTAGATTCAAATTCCCAAACTCACTCTTTGTGTCTCACTCTGACTGTCTCTTCTCTGGCTCACTGGGAGAATGACTGTGGTGCACGCACCTCGCAGAGTCCCAGCACCCCTTAAGGACTGCCTCAAGCAGCAGCTGCAGGACCTCCAGGACCAAGGAGTGATTTCCAAAGTCACGGAACCGACTGACTGGGTCAGTTCCATGGTATGTGTAAAAAAGCCTTCTGGCGAATTAAGACTTTGCATTGATCCCAAGGATCTCAATCGCAATATTATGAGAGAGCACTATCCAATTCCCAAGCGCGAAGAGTTCACATGTGAGATGGCTCGCGCCAAGCTCTTTACCAAACTTGACGCCTCAAAAGGATTCTGGCAAATCCAGCTCGATGAATCCAGCTGGAAACTCTGCACGTTTAACACCCGCTTTGGAAGATATTGTTACAACAGGATGCCGTTCGGGATCATATCTGCATCAGAAGTGTTCCATAGGATTATGGAACAAATGATGGAATGTATTGAAAGTGTTCGCGTCTATGTCGATGACATATCATTTGGTCCACCACCCCGCACGAGCATGTTAGACGCCTCCAGCGTGTATTCAGACGTATACATGAGCATGGCCTATGCCTCAACAGGGCCAAATGCTCTTTTGGTCAGACAGAAATTAAGTTCCTCGGGGACCACATCTCCCAATTGGGCATGCAGCCGGACGAGGACAAGGTAGCTGCCATCACAGCTATGAAAACACCAGAGGACAAGAAGGCGGTCCTCCGATTTCCGGGCATGGTCAATTTTTTAGGGAAATTCATCCCTAACCTCGCCTCTCATACCACGGCTCTCAGGAACCTGGTCAGGAAGACAACAGACTTCCAATGGCTCCCCGCCCACGAGCGCGAATGGAGGGAACTCAAAACCAAACTCACCACGGCCCCGGTCTTAGCTTTCTTTGATCCAGCAAAGGAGACCAAAATCTTGACCGATGCCAGTCAATCCGACATTGGGGTAGTGCTCCTTCAACGTGATGAGGCCTCATCGTGGATCCCCGTTGCATATGCGTCGCGTGCGATGACCCCCACGGAGCAGTGCTACGCGCAGATAGAAAAGGAGTGCCTGGGCCTTCTGACCGGTGTGGTTAAGTTTCACGATTATGTCTACGGACTTCCTCAATTCACCGTCGAGACCGGCCATCGCCCGCTGGTCAATATAATACAGAAAGACTTGAACGACATGATGCCTCGCCTCCAGCGTATTCTTCTCAAGCTCCGACGATACGACTTCCAGCTGGTATACACCCCAGGCAAAGACCTGATCATAGCCGACACTCTGTCCAGGGCAGTCAACACTCCGTGTGACCCAACGGGATTCGTCTGCCAGGTTGACGCCCATGTGGCATTCGTGGCCTCCAATCTACCTGCCTCGGATGAACGCCTCGTCCAAATTCGCCGCGAGACGGCGGCTGACCCCTTGCTACAGCGTGTCATATGCCAACTAACGGACAGGTGGCTCAAGGGCCAATGCCCTCAATTCTATAATGTCAGAGATGATCTGGCGGTAGTAGACGGGGTTTTTCTAAAACTGGACCACATTGTCATCCCGCACAGCATGAAAATGAAAATTGCTTATTGTCACAAGTAGGCTTCAAATGAAGTTACTGTGAAAAGCCCTTAGTCGCCACATTCCGGCGCCTGCTCGGGGAGGCTGTTACGGGAATGTTACGGGCTGTTATGACATGCGTCAGCTTGTCCTGGAACAACTACACGAGGGCCACCTTGGCGTGGAAAAGTGCCACCAACGGGACCGAGAGGCAGTGTACTGGCCCGGCATTAATGAGGACATAGCCAACACAGTGCTTAACTGCCCCACTTGTCAGCGCTTCCAGCCAGCCCAACCCTGCAGCCCCATGAGTTGGTCACGTCACCATGGACCAAGGTGGGCATCGACCTGTTCCACACGCTGGGTAGAGACTATGTCCTGATCGAGGACCACTTTTCGAATTACCCGGAGGTGATACGGTTGCACGACCTCACCTTGTCGGCAGTCATTCGTGCATGTCAAGAAACCTTTGCTTGACACGGCATCCCGCTCACGGTTATGTCGGACAATGGCCCCTGCTTCGCCAGCCAAGAATGGTCCAACTTTGCCAGGCGGTACAATTTTGCCCATGTGACGTCCAGTCCCCTGTCCCCCCAATCCAACGGCAAAGCAGAGAAGGGAGTACATATCGTCAAACGGCTCCTATGCAAGGCGGCCGATGCTGGGTCTGATTTCTACCTTGCCTTGCTGGCCTATCGCTCCGCCTCACTGTCCACTGGCCTGTCGCCAGCCCAATTACTCATGAATCGCACCCTGAGGACGAAGGTGCCGTCCATCCATGTCTCAGACCTCAACCACATTCGGGTCCTTCACCGGATGCAGCTGTCTCGTGCACAGCACAAGGCGGCTCATGACTCCCGTGCAGCTGATCTCCCTGCTCTGGCTGCAGATGACAACGTCCGCGTCCATCTTCCGGATGGTGGCTGGTCTGCAACCGCTGTTGTCCTTCGGCAGGCGGCCCCATGCTCGTTCCTGGTTCGTCTACCGGATGCCTCTATTCTGCGCCGCAATCGACGCGCCCTTCGTCTTGTTCCACGCTCGCCACATGATCCTCCACTGTCGCCTCGCCCTACTGCTGACCCTGCCACGGACTATGCAGAGCTCCCTCTGCCTCCCCCTGACTTTGACGCAGTCCAGCCCGCTCCTGAACCGGCGGCTCTCGACCCACCCTTGAGGTGGTCAACCAGAATTCGTCACCCACCTCAGAGACTAAATTTATGAACTTTTCGAATTTATGGACTCTCTGAATTGTTTTGTTGCTTTGTTTGATCGTTTCCCTGGTTTATATATAGTGTTGATCTTGTTACTCTTGTTGCATACTGCATCTCTGCACCAGTCACCTTCCCATGTAAATAGCTTAGTTCTCATGTACATAGTCCTGGAAATATGTCTTCGCACCCCACACGTAGTTAGGAACATTATCACCACACATTATTTATTGCCACAAACATACATTTTTTTAATAAAAGGGGGGATATACACCAGTATATCATGGTGCAGACACTCACACTGATGGACACACAGCAAGACCAATCAACACACACAACACCGCAGCCAATCACCAGTTAGAGCACACTCACGATAAAGACATAGGGCATCAGTTTTCCCGCTGATTCGGGATGCAGCCTCTCAGAAGGACAGAGCTTACAGCTTACAACACAGATCTTCACCATGTGCTGAGTGCATAGTCTGGTTCGGACAGGCATAGGTCTTTAGTTTAATCTAACATCGTGTTAACCCACAGTGAAAGTATGTTCAACAGTTTCTAGCTTAATAAAATAGTGTTGTACTATTACAAGTGATGGTGGCCTGTCTATGTTACTGCTCAGGTCAAACGCAGTCTCCACAGATCCAGAGTACCCAACACATCACTATACATACTCCTTTCCAAATGGAGAGGGAGTTAACTAAACCCTCAACTTTACTTTGGTGTAGAATTTTGTAACCAGCCCATTTTCTGCAACTAAAAGGTGACAGCACTGGATTGAAATTGAGGGAACACAGATTATCATAGATTATCATAGAATGTACAGTGCAGAAGGAGGCCATTCGGCCCATCGAGTCTGCACCGGCTCTTGGAAAGAGCACCCTACCCAAGGTCAACACCTCCACCCTATCCCCATAACCCAGCAACCCCACCCAACACTAAGGGCAATTCTGGACACTGAGGGTAATTTATCGTGGCCAATCCACCTAACCTGCACATCTTTGAACTGTGGGAGGAAACCGGAGCACCCGGAGGAAACCCACGCACACACGGGGAGGATGTGCAGAATCACCTTTTTTGCACAGCAGTAACATGTGGGGGTGTCTGCGCCATCACACATCATTCAGCAATTGTGGCACAACTGCAGGTTATTGGTCACACAATACTTTCAAAATAAGGATTTTTGCTCCAATAGATTTTTGCTTGGTGATTTGATTTTTAAAAATTATTCATTAACCTTTCCTTAGCAGATATTCTTCAGTATCAGTATATCAAGCTTGTGTAGTTAGCAAAGGCCACCAATAAAATGAAGAACTGGATGGACTTTGACATTTTAATGTTTGAAGTTCAACATCTCAGCACTACAGAAAATGTAAGCTGTCCTTTAAATAGGACACAAAGGAGTTCATTGCATTGTTGTGATGAAGAGGAGGAGTCCTTTTCTCACTATCCTGACCAACATTTACCCCCAACAAGAATCACTAAAACAGATTGGTCATAAGCACAGTACGTGCATATTGGCTGTGTGGTTCCTACTATTGTGGCAGCTGGGATGTCCTCTACAATGTTCAAACAGCCTCATATGAATAGCCTGTCCGTACTCCTTCACAGGTTGCCCCTGTGATACCATTCTTGATGTGACCATGTGAGGTGCTGACTGATGTGTTGGGTGCTCTGGATCCGTGGAACACATACAGGCCACCAACACTTAAAATAGTGCAACACTATTTTATTAAGTTAGAAACTGTTGAACATACTTTCACTGTGGGTTAACATGATGTTAGATTAAACTAAAGACCTATGCCTGTCCTAACCAGTCTATGCACTCAGCACATGGTGAAGATCTGTGCTGTAAGCTGTAAGCTCTGTCCTTCTAAGAGGCTGCATCCTGAATGAACGGGAACTCTGATGCCCCCTGTCTTTATAGTGCATGTGCTCTAACTGGTGATTGGCTGCGGTGTTGTGTGTGTTGATTGGTCTTGCTGTGTGTCCATCAGTGTGTGTGGCTGCACCATGATATACTGGTGTATATTATGACACTGACAGCACAGCTTCACCTCGGCAATGCAGCCATTACTGCAGCCCTGCCTCTGTATCCTGTGGCAAAGCTTTTCACAATGCTTCCCCAGCGAGGAGTATCACTACAGAAGTCCAGCTGCAGAGGTAAAGTCTGTCAGTTGATGGGGCATGCAGTCGGTTGCAGGAAGTTCTGAGTTAGTCCCTTGACACATCGATATAAATTCTCTCCACCTGTCTGAGCTCTCGACAACATCAGGAAGCATTTCGTAAGACATTTGTCCCTGTAACAGCCGTGGCCCAGCCGTACCTTATTGCTCCACTATCTGGTATGCGACAAACACATTCAGATAAAGACCTTGAAGAAAGTTGATCTGCTTCGTGTCCAACTCTAATTCCCTCCCATGTTTGGTTTAACTGTAAGATGTCATTTCAAAGATAATATAGGTCATTTTTCAAGGATCATACAATTTTTATTTTAAATATATTGAAAAAAACATATTGCAAACCAGTTAAAATTTTGAGCCGTGATCACAGACAAATCTGTTTAATTGTTTTGAGGATTTAGTGCCATGACGCATAGCGAGAAGTAATTTGGCCCATTGCACGTGTGCTAGTTGTTTAATAAAGCTACCCAATGCGTCCTGTTCATTCTCATTAACATTGTAGGTTTTCCCCTTCCAATTCCAATTCAATTACTATCCAATCTGCTTCTAAAAAAAACCTCTCCTCCCTTCAGGTATTTTTTACCACTTGTTTTCCTACAATGATTCGCAGGAAGCATTGACATTCATGCACTTGTGTTTTTGCAGTTTGCGAAAGGGAAAAGGTTAGAAGAGCATTTTCCAGCTGCCTCAGTTTGTTCTGAATAAAGAGGTCAGCATGCTGTGTGACATATCCATGCAGAAACCCTTTCAATTGCAATTTTATGTCGAGGATGAGATTACCGTCACCAAGGGCCGGTCTTTACACTGGAAGGTGATGCCTGACTCACAGCTTTGAGTAGGCTGTCAACAGGAAAATTCAAAAGACAAGCCGCTCACATTAATATCAGACAATTAGTTAAATCAGGCAAGTAGCGACAACTATTTTCCATTATCATTGTTGTCAACTCCAAGCTTGCCAACCTTTTCAGGCAGAAACTGGTATTCAGCGTACAGTGGTTAACATTCAATTTTCTTAGCTGTTTAATTGCCCCTAACTGGTGTCTGGTTACAGCTTAAACTGGCTGCCTTCACAAACATGGCCAGCGAGCAGTTTACACTTCATTAAGGTGCAATTACCTCATATACGTAATGCTGTTCTAAATGGGGAGGGATTTAATGAAGCCCTCAAACTCACTTGGGTGTAGAATGTTTGTAAGTACTGTGGAATTTTGCAGTGAACAAAATCATCCAACGCAGGCTAAAAAAATGCATAAGCACAAATGGACCTGGGCTTTGTGAAATTAGATACGGATAATTTTGGATAGAATAGGAAACTATAAACTTGACCAGTTTGTCAATAGAAATGATGTGCACCGAACAGTCATGATGGAGAAACTATGGGCGGGGTCTCCGACCCCCCCCCCCGCCGGGTCGGAGAATCGCCGGGAGGGCGTGAATCCCGCCCCGCCGCTCCGCGTCAGCTGCCGAATTCTTCGGGGCCGGTTTTCGGGCGGGGGCAGAGATCGCGCCGCACCGCTCGGAGGCCGTTGGCAGCGTCACCCCCCCCCGTCAATTCTCCGGGCCCCAATGGGCCAACCGGCCACCCGCTTCTGGCCAGTCCCGCCGGCGTGAAATGGACATGGTCCAGCCCGGTGGGACCTGGCTTGTCAGATATCTAACGGGGTCCTCGGGGGGGGGGGCGCGTGGGGGGGGGGGCGCAGGGGGATCCGGCCCTGGGGGGTCCCCACGGTGGCCAGGCCCGCGATCGGGGCCCACCGATCTGCGGGCGGGCCTGTGCCGTGGAGGCACTCTTTCCCTCCGCGCCGGCCTCTGTAAGGTTCCGCCATGGCCGGCGCAGAGAACAAACCCCATGCGCATGCGCCAGAACACGCTGACGGTCCTGCGCATGCGCCAACTCGCGCCGGCCCTTCGGCGCCGGTCGGCGCAGCATCAACCCTCCAGCACCGGCCTAGTCCCCGGAAGTGCGGAGGATTCCGCACTTCCGGGCGGCCCGATGCCGGAGTGGTTCACGGCACTCTTGGCACCGGTAAGGGCCACCCCGTCAATTCCGGGAGAATCCCGGCCGATATCGCTTTGCGGCCTTTTGGCGAACATTGAGCGTGAGGTCAGGTGTAATGCCTGGATCTGGTATGTCTCTCTTGTGGGGACCGTGAATTGGATTCAATTTGAATTGGTTTTTGGAACAGACAAAGAGCTGGATTAGGGGTTTGTCCCTGTCCACACTCTGAGCTCTGGCTTTGTAACTCTGATAAAGTAATAAAAAGAAATTATGGAAAAGCCATCAACCTTTATCTTTAAAGGTTTACTGGAGTCAAGGACTGTTCCTGTAGAATGGAAGGATGCGTATATAATTCTAATTTTAATAAAGGATAATAAGAACCAGATAATCACAGGTTCAGTAACTTCAATACATGATAAGATGCTTGAAGATATCATTTGTGATGTCCTATATGTCACTTGGAGAAGAATGTACTGGGAAGACCCAAAACAACTTCTGGAAAAGAAAGTCCTGCCTTATGAAATTGACTGACATTTTTTGAAGTCACTGGTTAGTGGATGAGGCATTGTTTTTTTTATAATTTAGAGTACCCAATTATTTTTATTTGTTTCCAATTAAGGCGTAATTTAGAGTGGCCAATCCACCTAGCCTGCACATCTTTGGGTTGTGGGGGCGAAACCCACGCAAACACGGGGAGAATGTGCAAACTCCACACGGACAGTGACCCAGAGCCGGGATTGAACCTGGGACCTCGGCGCCGTGAGGCAGCAGGGCTAACCCACTGCGCCACCGTGCTGCCCTCGATGAGGCATTGTTTACCTGAGCTTTCAGCAAGCTTTTGGTAAAATGTACATCGCAAGTGACTTTTCCACAAAATGGAAAGTTGCTGGTGTATCTACGTGTATCTGCTTGAAGAGCAGTCACTGGTGCTTTTCTACACGGATCAGTGTTAGAATCTTGGCTGTCCACTACTGTATTTCCATTCAGCATTCAGATCTAGGTATAGTGGGGACCAACAGATTGCTGATGACACCAAACTATGTGCGAGTGTTAAGATTGTTGAGCGATACTTGTCAGCTGAAGCAAATCTTGACATATTGGAAGAATTGGCCCTGTTTGGCACGTAAAATTTAACTTAATTAATCATTGTGTTATATTCACGAACAGATTAACTGCCAAATTAGCTTAGAGCTAAGAGTTGTATGTCGGGTTGTCCAATAGATCTGGGTGTTTTCCTGCATCACTCTCCAGGGTCATGACTAATCCCATGTCACCAGAGCAAATGCAAATGATTTAAGCTTTTATCTGCTTTGCAATAAAACGGACCATACAGTTGTTTCCTTACACAAGGCCCTAGTTAGAATGCCCTCCCCAGCAAAGGATAGAAAGCAGGATGTTATCTCAGCTCCAGGACATCACAGCAGGAGTTCCTCAGGATGGCGTCCTGGGCCCAACTGAAGTCTTCAACTTGGTCATCAATGACCTTCTTTCCATCATAGGGTGCAGAGGTTCGCTGATGACTGCACATTATGCTGCACCATTCATGACTCCTTAGATACTGAAGCAGTCCATGTCGAAATGTAGCAAGACCTGGACACGGACCATACTCAGGCTTGGGCTGACAACTGGTAAGGAACAATCGTGCGACACAAGTGCCAGGCAATGGCCATCTCCAACAAGGGATAATCTAACGATCGCCCTTGACATTCAATGCCATTACCATCATTGAATTCCCTATTATCAACATCCCAGGGGTTACAATACACCAGAAACTTAACTGGATTAGCCATGCACTGTGGCTAAAAGAGCAGGCCAGAGGCTAGGAATCCTGCGGTGAGTAACCCATCTCCTGATTCGCAAAGTCTGTCCACCATCTAGAAGGCACAAGTCAAGAGTGGTGATGGAATACTCTCTAATTTCCTTGGACGAGTGCAGTTCCAACAACACTCAAGAAGTGTGACACAGTGGCAGCCGTGTGCAATCTACAAGATGCACTGTAGGAACTTACCAAAGCTCTTTCGGCAGCACCTTCCAAACCCATAAGCACTAGATTTACCAAGTTGTTGCCTGGGCTGGAGGGTTTCAGCTGCGAAGAGAGATTGGATAGACTTGGAGCAGAGGAGACGGAGGGGGACATGATTGAGATGTATAAAATTATGAGGAGACTGAGTAGATTGGAAGAGTCTTTTCCCCTTGGTGAAGGGATCAATGACCAGGGGGCATAGATTTACGGTAAGGGGCAGGCGGTTTAGAGGGGATGTGAGGAAAAACCTTTTTACCCAGAAGGTGGTGGGAGTTTGGAACTCGCTGCCTGAAAGAGTGGTGGAGGCAGAGACCCTCATAACATTTAAGAAGTATTTAGCTGTGCACTTGCGATGCCAAGGCACACAAGGCTATGGGCCAAGTGCTGGGAAATGAGATTAGAATACTGAGATGGTTGCTTTTGACCGGTGTAGACGCGGTGGACCAGGGGGCCTTTTCTGTAATGTAGGCCTCGATGACTCTGTGACTCTATATCATCGAAAAGGATAAGGGCAGCAGACACATGGGAACATCACCACTTGAAAGTTCCCCTCCCAGACACTTACCAGCCTGACTTCAAAATATATTGTTGTCCCATCTCTGTTGCTGGGTCAACATCCTGGTGTTCCCTCCCTACCAGCACTGTGGGTGTACCTATACCACAAGGGCTCCAGCAGTTCAAGAAGGCAGCTCAACACTGCCATCTCAAGTGAAATTAGGAATGAGCAATAAATATGGCAAGACAACGGTGCCTAGATCCCAAGAATTGATAAAAAGAAGTGTCCTGCAACTGGTAGAAGATTGAGAGCATGAAGAAGCGATCACACATCCAGTGCGTATGTCCAATCTGCTTGTGAGCACTGCAGCCCAAACCCCCATCTGACGTCCCTGTATATTCACATATTTACACTGCCTGATGCCCTGATGTTCATGTTTTCGGAGAGTAGGTGGTGCCACTTACCCTGGCAAAGTGCAGCAGATCTTTCATCCTCTTCTTGCACTGCTGGGTATTTCTTTGGTGGACTCGCGAGTGCTAACCTTCGCTGCGATCTCCGTCCAGGTCACTGTGGTCAGGCAGGAGGGCCTTCTGCTGCTAACCCAGGGAACCAGCACCTCCCGTCCTTATGGGGGCCCTTGAGGAAAACCTCCAGGGAAGCTTCGCTCAACCATGGAGCCACATATTGTCTGCACTTGGACATTGAACATAGTATCATCGAATCCCGACAGAGTATAAGGAGTCCATTTGGCCCATCGGGTCTGCATCGACTCTCCGAAACAGTACTCGACCTAGGTCCATGCCTCCACCCACCCCGGCCTATCCCCGTAGCCCTGTAACATAACCTACCCATCCCTGAACACTAAGGGGTAATTTAGCATGGCCAATCATCTAACCTGCACATCCTTGGACTGTGGGAGGAAACCAGAGCACCCGGAGGAAACCCACGCACACACGGGGAGATTGTGCGAACACCACACAGACCGTCACCGAAGCCCGGAATTGAACCCGGGTCCTTGGCGCTGTGAGGCAGCAGTGCTAACCACTGTGCCGCCCTAACATCCTGGTTGATGCTGACCTGCAGTGAATGAATACTGTCTGGCCACCCTTTAAATATGGCACCTGGACATGGAAATATAGAAAATAGGAGCAGACGTAGGCCTTTCGGCCCTTCGAGAATGCTCTCCCATTCATTCTGATCATGGTTAATCGTTCAACTCAGTAACCGATTCCCAACTTCTCCCATATCCTTTGATCCCTTTAGCCCTGAGAGCTATATCTAACACCTTCTTGAAAACACCAATGCTTTGGCCTCAACTGCTGGTCGAGAATTCCACAGGTTCACCGCTCTCTGGGTGAAGGAATTGCTCCTCATTTCAGTCCGAAATGGTTTGCCCCGTATCCTTAGGGTCTGACCCCTCTGACCCCTGGGTAATGAGATGATCAGCGCAAGATCGCTCACGGTCAGCTCCGGCCAGCAGATATCACTCTCACTTCCGCCCACGCCACACAATTAGACTCCAGATGGGAGATTCCAGTCATAAAAACTAATCCTCCACCCTCCCAACACATAATGAAAAAAGAATGAACCCTGGAGAAGATTGAAGACTTTTAACTTTTTAAAGAGAATGAGCATTACGTGACCTTGACAAACTACTTAGTCATCTGAATCTCTTTATTGAATTATAGCTGGCTCATTAGTTTGGACTAAATTTGTTGTGCTAATCAATAAACATCACTTTGCTGGTAAAGATGAACACTCGGATATAATCTCTTTATGGTCGTTACATTATGGAAAAAATTTAAGTTCATAAATTTAAAGGAATATTTCAGGATAAACTTCCACAAATGGTCTTCTATCTGAATAATTCCTCCCATCGTCCACCCTCCATTAACTGAAACTCACCCAAAACTCTGATGTCAGTATCCTATTGATACAGTCCCGCATAATGGGCTTTGTTACAAAGTTGAAGTCCATGGATAAAGGGGACAGTGGCAGCATGGATACAAAGTTGGCTGTGTGGCAGGGAAGAGAGCAGCAATGAACTGGAGGAAGGTGTATAATGGGGTTGCCAAGGGTTCGGCACTGGGACCACTATTTTTCGTGATTATACATATTAATTACCTAGACTTGGGCCCATTTCATAATTTGCAAAACTTGGAAAGATTGTGAATTTCCAGGAGGATATTGTTGGGAATCAAAAGGGCGCAGGCAGGCTTGTGGAATGGGCAGATGTGTGACAGATGACATTTAATGCAGAGGGGTGTGAAATGAAGGAAGAACAATGAGAGGCAATAGAAAATAAAGCGTACAATTCTAAAAGGAAAGCCCGGGGGTACGTGTGCACAAATCGTTGAACGAGGTATGGAAGGTTGAGAAAGTAAGGCTCGCAGTGTCTTAAACATTATAAATAGAGAAATCGGCTCGGACTTTCCTGTCCTGGTGGACCCACCGTGGGAGATTCGGCAGCCCAGCCAAAGGTCCTTTGGGCGTCACGGTAGCACAGTGGTTACCACTGTTGCTTCACAGCGCCAGGGTCCCAAGTTCAATTCCTGCCTTGTGTCACTGTCTGTGCAGTGTGCACGTTCTCCCCGTGTCTACGTGGGTTTCCTCCGGGTGCTCCGGTTTCCTCTCACAAGTCCCGAAAGACGTGCTTATCGGGTGAATTGGACATTCTGAATTCTCCCTCAGTGTACCCGAACAGGCGCCGGAATGTGGTGACTAGGGGCTTTTCATTGTAACTTCATTGCAGTGTTAATTTAAGCCTACTTGTGACAATAAAGATTATTATTTAGCTTTTGGCAGGACTGGACGACCCCAGCAGCAGGTGGTGCTGGGAAATCCCGTCCACTCAGTACAAAAGCAAGGCAGTTATGGTAAACTTCTAGCCTGGCCGCAACTGGATTATTATGTCCGGGACACAGCACTTTAACAAGGATATGAAGGCTTTAGGGAGGGTGCAGAAAAGATTAAAAGCCTGTTCCAGGACTGAAACTTCAGGGCTGGTTTCTCTGGTCTCCTACAGCGAAATCACGTTTGGCGATCGGCCGGAGAATCCATGTTGGCGCCGAAATCGGGGGCGGCGACGCTTTTGCGAAGACCCCCCCCCGATGCTCCACCTCTGATGGGCCACATTCCTGATGGCATGGGTCTCTCGTGCTATTTCTATTCGGGGACCCGGCGTGGCGACTGCGGACTGGGTCCAACGCCGCCACAGTCTGGGGGGGGTGGGGAGCCGACCCGCAGGCAGGGGGGCAGGGGCTGGGTGCACTGTAGGGGGGTGCTCTAGGGGTGGCAACTGGCCATAGGGGGCCGCTATACGGCAGGCCAGGTCCGCGCGCGGCCAGCGTCATGTTGCACTGCACAGCCACTACAGGCTGCCGCCGTCCGCACGCGCGGCCACGGCCCCGGCAGTTCTCCAGCCGTATCCGCAGCTAGAGCCAGGGCTTCACGCGGCGTTCCTGCTAGCCCCCAGCAGACGGAGGATCGATGGGGGTTTTGTGCTGTTTTGTGGATAGATTGGAGAAGTTGGAGGACGTGTCGTTAGAGAAGAGAAAGTTGAGTGGGGATTGGATAGAGCTGTTCAAAAATAATGAGGGTCTGGATAGACTGGATAAGGACAAATTGTTCCCATTAGCTGAAAGGTCGAGAACCAGATAGCACCGATAAGATAGGCCAAAAGCTACAAAGAAGAATGTGAAGAAATGTTATTTTAATGCAGCAAATGGCTAAGACTTGGAGTTCATTGCCTGAAAGAGTGCTGGAGGCGGATTCAATCATAGATTTACAAAGAGAACGGGAAAACCACAGCTACCCAGATCTTTTTACTTCACCTCGTTCACCTTTGTGTGGACCAGAGCTAAACGGCGCCATGACGCGGTCTCCCAGATGTGGACGTTTGTACCCGGGTCACGGGGGAATCGAGTGCCGACATATTGAAGTGAACGTAATGGGTCACTTAAATATGTTAATCTGGATCTCGTCCAGTGAGGGCGCTATCCAGATCGCAAAGTCTCGCAGGATCCCGCGAGGCCTTCCAAGCGCTGCTAATCTTGCGGGAGGCCTCTTGTGAGATTTAACGGTCTTACCGCACCACCGAGTCAGGCGCGACGAGGCCGTTTGATCGCGCCCACCTTTGGAGTTAGGAGGTCCATGCTTGTAATGTTTGAATCTGAAAATAAGTAAAAATTAGCTCCAGTATCACCCTTCAATAACTGGCTTCCTGGAATTAACACTTACCTCCATTCTCCTCCAGCCCTAAAATCCTCAGAGTTATCCTCATTTCTCAGATTCTGACTTCTTAATCACTCCACCATTCGTGGCCAGGTCTTCAACTGCCTTCGATCTAAGCTCTGGACTGACCTCTTGAACCGCTTCAAGTTGTTGTTTTTATTGAAATTCATCTGAAAATTGATCCACTCCAAAATATATATTGGCCCAAAACTTCCATTCCCGGCATCCAGGTGGAGAGGGCGGGGCCGGGGGTGGGGGGGGAGAGAAAGAGAGAGAGAGAGTGCGGAGGGTAGCAGTAGGGAGGGAGGTTGGTGGGTGGGCGATGTCATGATATTCAAACACACATCACAACACACACATCATGATAGACAGACCAACAGACCAATTAGCACACATAACACGACAGCCAATCACAGACAAGAGCAGACACAGTATAAGACAAGAAACACAACACCTGCTGGCCAGTCCATCTGGAGACAGGACAAGGCCAGGACCTCATTAACAAGACACTCACACAGTCACCACGTGCTGAGTACCAAGTCAGATGTGTAAATAACTAGTTGGAATAAAACTGTGTTGTACCAATCGCAACCGTGTTGGTTCATCTGTACCTCAGAGCACCCAACACCACATAGTACCAGTGAATGAATCGATACTTACCGGCAAATCTGCCATCCTGAGCCATGGACACCCACAACAAACCGCAGCCGTTGCAAGTCGCTGGGAACCTGGGCACCAATTGGAAGCTCTTCAAGCAGCGATTCGAACTGTTCATGCGAGCCAACGAAAAACAGGGTGCCTCGGACGAAACAAAGATTGCCATGCTCCTCACTACCGCAGGTCAGTACGCCATCGATGTATACAACTCCTTGGTGTTCGCGGAAGGCGAGAACAAATCTAAATATGACACGGTCCTCCTCAAGCTCGACCAGCACTTCAACGTTGAGGTCAATGAAAGCTTTGAGAGGTATATCTTTCAGCAGCGCCTACAAGGTAAGGATGAGCTCTTTCAGTCCTTCCTGACGCACCTCCGCATACTCGCGCAGTCCTGCGGTTACGGCACCACCTCAGAGTCCATGATCCGGGACCAGATCGTTTTTGGCGTTGCCTCCAGTGGCCTACGCCAGTAGCTTCTAAAAATTAAAGGCCTGACCTTAGCATCTGCAGTTGAAGCCTGTGTTCTGCATGAAACTGCGACCAGCCGCTATGCCCAATTTCAGGCGACCGAATCGGCACGGAAGGGGTCCCAAGCGATCGAATCGGCAAGCCACGCCACCCACGAGGCCGAACGCATCCAGGCAATCGAGTTTCTCCCGGCCCGCGGCCCGGATGAGGGCGGCCGTTTCGCGCGCTTTTTGAGGCCTCCCGCGTTTGTGCGCGCCAAAACCTACGGCAACACTGAGGGACGTGCTGCGCAGGCGCACCCGACGCAAGACCGAACTGTGCATGCGCAGTGGCGTAACGAACGCCATGACGTCATGACGTGCGGCAACTGTGGAGCTGCACATTTAAAAGGGCAATGTCCTGCAAAAACCCGACAATGCCTACGCTGTGGCAAGATGGGCCACTACGCTGCCTACTGTCGAGCGGCTCAACCTGTGGATCTTCCACATTTCCGACAACCTCGCAGACACGTACAGACCATTCAGCCTCCACATCACGACATCCAAATCGACGACACAGATGACCAAGACGCCTTCCGGGTTGCGGTCATTGATGTGAACCGGGTCAACACCATCAATCCGGCCGATGAATGGAGTGCCACCCTGACGGTCAACCTGAATTCGTCGCCCACCTACTAGACTGGACTTATGAGACTGTTCACACCTCAAATTTTAGCAACTACTGTATTGTAACATGTCACTGTTTTATCGTTCCAGGCCTCGTTTGATCGGTCCAAATTTCAACGTTCTTCTTCTTTTGTTATGGTACAACCTCGTTAGCATGTCACACCTGACATCGCCCCTTGTATATAGTTACGCCACATGTACATGCTGTAAATATCACGCGCACACACCTTTAGCTGCACTCAGGACACATTTATATTTATAACCACGTAGGCACATAATCTTGTAAAAAAGGGGGGTTGTCATGATATTCAAACACACATCACAACACACACATCATGATAGATAGACCAACAGACCAATTAGCACACATAACACGACAGCCAATCACAGACAAGAGCAGACACAGTATACGACAAGAAACACGACACCTGCTGGCCAGTCCATCTGGAGACAGGACAAGGCCAGGACCTCATTAACAAGACACTCACACAGTCACCACGTGCTGAGTACCAAGTCAGATGTGTAAATAACTAGTTGGAATAAAACTGCGTTGTACCAATCGCAACCGTGTTGGTTCGTCTGTACCTCAGAGCACCCAACACCACATGCGACGTAGTGGGGATCTTGTACCACAGAGATATCCCAGAAGATGCCCCACGTCCACGAAGATTGGCCACGCTAAAATGTGACCCTTAATTGGAAAAAATGATTGGGTACTCTAAATTTATAAAGCAAAAAAAGAAACTAGGGTTTTTTTCAATGCGATCTCTCCAAATACTTGACTGACCCCCCTGACTACCCTCTCACCCCACCACTCCAACCAACACTCACCCTCTGACTCTCCTCCTGAACCCCCAACGAACCCCTCTCCCCTGACTAGCCTTCCAATCCCCCAACTATCCCCCAGTGGCATGAACATCTTCCAGACTTCCTGGCTGCATCCCCACCAACTGACTACCTTCCATACCGCTAACCGACTCAACCCCAAACCCAACTGTGGTGATTTGTGGTGGTTGTTCCTTTAAGGGTAACACAGCAGAAGAGGGTCACCTGGCTTTGGGGGAACAATTGGGACTGAGAGTGGGTAGTCACCCCAGGGGTGAAGTCATGCTCAAAGTCATGGGGCGAGATTCTCCACTCCCGCACCGGTTGGGAGAATCGCCTGGGCCGCCAAAATCTCCCGGGACGCCGGTCCGACGCCCTCCCGCGATTCTCCCAAGCGGCGGGAAAGGCCCGGTCGAGTTCCGCGGGCCGCAGGCCAGAGAATCGCCGGAGACACCCAAAATGGCGGTTCTCCGGCACCCCCGCTATTCTCAGGCCCGGATGGGCCTAGCGGCCAGGCCAAAATGGCGGGTTCCCCCCAGCGCCGTCCACACCTGGTCGCTGCCGTCGTGAACGGTGCGTGAACGCTGGGGGGGGGGGGGCGGCCTGCGGGGGGACGAGGGGGGATCCTGCACCGGGGGGTGCCTCAAATGTGGGGTGGCCCACGATCGGTGCCCACCGATTATCGGGCCGTCCTCTCTGAAGGAGGACCTCCTTCCTTCCGCGGCCCTGCAAGATCCATCCCCCACCATCTTGCGGGGCGGACTTAGAGAGGACGGCAACAGCGCATGCGCGGATGACGCCCGTTATGCGGCGTTGGCCGCGTCATCTATGCGGCGCCGCCTTCACGCGGGCGACAAGGCCTGGTGTGTGTAGATGACGCAGCCCCGATCCTGGCCCATTGTCAGGGCCTGAATCGGTTGGGATCGGGGCCGTTTCGCGCCGTCGTGAACCTCGACGCCGTTCACAACGGCGCGGCCACTTCGGCGCGGGAGTGGAGAATCCCGCCCCATGTAGTGCACTGGAGCAGCTGGTGGACTGCTCTAGGGCAGCAGGGTACGGCTACTGGGTCTGTACAGTTTTTCCCATTAATAAATACCTATTGTGTTCCTAATGAAGTATGTGAAAATGCATTATTACACCAAATACACTCCCAAATCCACCCCCCCCCCCGACTATCTCCCACTCCCATGACCTCCTGACCCTCCAACTACCCACCCACACCCCCACCTACACATTCGACAATCCCCACTCCTTTCACCAACTGTCTGAATATTTCCCCAACCCCAACCACCCTCCTGGCCCCCTCACCGCCTGACCACCCAACTCCCCCCCCCACGCCGGCGACTACCGTCCCAAACCCCCCACCCCTGACCAGCTGACCCCTGCCTGGCCACCTGACCCCCAGGATACCCAAACCCCTCCCCCTCCCCCTTGAATAAAGTGCCCCTTCATCCACTTAACTTTACACACTTACACACACCCTGGCTTCTCAAAATGGCCGAGACCTTTAAACTTACCCGCTTTACGGCAGCTAATGATTCACTTCCCCACTGTCCTGCGCTGGAAGGTGTCAGAGACCTGCGGGGCATTCCTCGCCAGGCCGGGATCGGACGTCCAGGCGTGAAATGTGCAATTCCAGACTTGGAAGCAGGCTGACAATCTGACGGTGATCGCCACTCCATCAAAGTCGAGGCCTAAAATGATTCCAACACGTGTAATGGTTTTTCATTTCTGTACTGTCACTGGTTTCCTGAATGGATTTTCATGCTATTTTCAAACACAGTGTGTGAACTTCAATTCTGATTGGTTTTGATGGAAACACTATTGAGAACTAACGTATCAGGGGCTGAATTCTCCGCTTTGCGACGCCGGCGGCGAGAATGACGATTGGGTGAAAAAGCGCTCAAAATGGTAACGAATCTGTTTTGCCCCGCTGCTGATTCCGACTGCATGCTTCGGTCCCTCGCTGGCGGCGTTATAGAATTTTGCACCCTGCGCTGGTGGGTCCATGCAGAAATGTCATTTGCGTAGGTTTAAATGCGAGCCTTGTGTGACAGCCCACCCTCTCACAGTAGTTCACTTACCCCTACAACCCTGGAGAATCCACAGATAGACCTCAGCCTTGTCATAATGGAAAGACTATCCATGTGAGACCTTGTCCAGGTGTGATCATGAACCTGGGAGGATGGAAGTTTGCAGTCGCGAGCTGGCAGCCATTCACTGGCTTGCCCTTTGTGGTCCTCCACCGCCCTCTCTCCCTTCACCACTCAACTTGACTGCAGCCCAGGGCGTATGGGCTGGTAGTGGCTGGTTTAGCACAGTGGGCTAAACAGTTGGCTTGTAATGCAGAGCAATGCCAGCAGCGCGGGTTCAATTCCCGTACCGGCCTCCCCAAACAGGTGCCGGAATGTGGCGACTAGGGGCTTTTCACAGAAACTTAATTGAAGAATATTTGTGACAATAAGTGATTATTATTATTATGGCTCAGAACGAGCGGCAGTTCAACACCTAGGTGGGATCTCGTAGCTTTGAGGACCCTCAGAGATGTTGCCTTGTGGGTTTCCCCATACTGTTGGGATTTTAAATGACCACATCAATCATTGTTCCCATTATTATTGGGGTGTACCTTTAAATGTCTAGTTGTGTTGATCTTGCGCTCCACCCACCTGAAAGGACCATCCTCCTACCTGAGCGACTGAGCTGCCTTTGTGGGGATGGTATGCATCTGGTTTCACAGCCACTCTACTAACTTTTACCCTCCCCATGTCACCCAGCAACTTCCCCCCCACTATCATCGACTCCCCCAATGTTACATTCAACCTCCCCTCTGTTACCCTTTAACCTCCCTACATCACCCTGGACCCTATAACAATAACCCTGCAAATGCCTCCCCTCCCCATAGAGCCCAGAACCATCACCATTCCTTGCCACTCCTCTTACTGGGCAACACTTCATCTTCCCCTTCATGACCCTCTGAACCAATACTACAAGATTAAAGGTGAACTTTCCCCCACCCACCCTCCCGTGTCCCACTTCCCTGTAACTGCGACCGTCCCCTCTGAATATCTGCACCCTCAGTTTTGCTCCACCCTGCCCACCTTATAACCCACTATGCCCCCCCCCCCCCCACGCCGATCCACCTTCCCTGGATTCCCCCCACCCATTGCAAAGTGGGCCTCCCCATCCTTCCTTTGTGTCTTCCAACCCCCCCTCACCATTCCTTCATGAGCGTGGCATCTACTGGGCAATACACTGGTTGGCACCCAAGGAGAAGGGTGTTGCAAATGGCGAAGGCAGCGTCCGGTTTGCAGGTAAGTGAAAGAGATTTTGAACAGTCTGATTTCCCGCTGACATGGCGGAAGATTTTGTGGGGGCACAAGATTCCAGTCCGCAGGCCCGTTAATAAGCGTTCACGACATGCACATTACAACCCCGATCTTCACCTGCAGGAATGGGGATCTGCCATGAAAACGCTGAAGGGAAAATTGTGACTTATTTCCCTACTGATGGAATTCCGACTTTGGACCGTACTCCAGATTTTACTGTCCCGCGCACCATGATTCCGGGACCAGAACATTTCGCCAATGGAGACCAAACGTGCCCACAGTACTCCAGAAGTGGTCCAACTAAAGCTTTGTACAATTGTGGGGCGGCATAGTGGCACAGTGGTTAGCACTGCTGCCTCAGAGCGCCAGGGACCCAGGTTCAAATCCGGCCTTGGGTGGCTGTGTGTGTGGAGTTTGCACTTTCTCCCCGTGTCTGCGTGGGTTTCCTCCGGGTGCTCCGGTTTCCTCTCACAGTCCAATCCACATTAGGCGGATTGGCCCTGCTAATATTCTCCTTAGTGTCCAAAAGGTTAGGTGGGATTACTGGGTTACTGGTAAAGGGTGGTGCATGGGCTTTGATAGGGTGCTCTTTCCAAGGGTCGGTGACGACTCGATGGGCTGAAAGGCCTCCTTCTGTACTGTAGGGATTCTATGATATAATTGTAGCAAAAACCTCCTTTTTCTTGTACTCCAATTCCCTCACAATAAAAACCAAATTGCAATTTGTCGTTCCAATTGCTAACTGTGCTCACCTGCTAACCTTCTGAATTCCTTTTATGAGTGCACCCAAGTCCCTCTGACCATAAAATTTTACAAGTTTCAAAAAAAATTCTGCTTTTTCTATTTTTACCATCAAAGTAATTTCTGTATTTTCCAGTTCTATTTTCATAATGTTTGCATTGATGTTAAGCCACACTACATTGGCAGTGGTCCATGGCAATTATTTACATTGCACTTGGAGTCCAAACACAACCATTCTTATTAATGTAAGAGTAACTAACCCTCCACCCTGGGTCAGCAGTATCCCATCAATAATAATCAGAAGTATGACCAGTTAAATTGTTTTTGATGGCATTGGTTAATTAATTAATTAATTATCCCAGAGTACGGTGCATGCTGGGACAGTGAGTAAATTTAAGGAGGAGTAGACAGATTTTTAATTGGTAATGGGTTGAAGGGTTATGGAGAACGGGCAGGACGGTGGAGTTAAGGCCAGGGTTGGACCAGCCATGATCGAATGGCGGAGCAGACTCGATGGGCCAAATGGCTTATGAACTTAGAAGAGGGGAATATTGACATCAGGAGAATTCCTGCTTTTCTTTAAATGTTGCCATGGGATCTTTATCAGCCATTTGATTCGCAAGCAGCTTAGAACTTTGATATACTTTTTTGACAAATACATGAATAGGATGGGAATAGAGGGATACAGACCCCGGAAGTGTGGAAGATTTTAGTTAGATGGCCAGCATGGTCGGTGCAGGCTTGGAGGGCCGAAGGGCCTGTTCCTGTGTTGTACATTTCTTTGTTCTTTGTTCTTATAACATCACATCCAGAGGATAGACTATTACAGCTCACAGCGGATACTTTTTTCTGATGCCTAATGTTACAACTCTTCTGCAGGGAAGGTTCTTTTTGCATGCAATAGTGTAGGAGTCCTTGCTCCCAATGATGAATGGGAACATATCTTTTTGCATGCAATAGTGAAGGCTAGGACGTCCCAAGTGTATAAGAGCCAGAAGAATTCCATTACCTCTAACATCACTTCAAACACAATCATGCCCGACATGTTCCATAACAGGCTAAGTTATTAAATGTATTTATTGAATTATAGAATTATTTGTAGCAGTTAGCAATACAACTGGAGTAACGAACTGGAGAGGCAATTCACAACTGGTTGATCAGACATGTCAATCAAATTAGATTCCTTTGCCATCGACTTTGCAGCACTTCGAATACAATTATTCTCAGAAACTTGTTCCTTCGCCGAATATCTCCATAATCGTTTCTGCAGCGTTTATGTCTCCCGTTATACTCTCTCCCATGCCAGAAGAAAACCAAATTTCTGGTCTTTGAGAAGGCGCCAGTTCTTTACATCCATGAAGTTCTTTGGAAATCAGGCCCTGCTTTCAAGACCAGTCTGTAAAACAACCAGCGAGCACACTTCAAAAATACTTCATTGGTGTAAAGGTGGTCATGGAAAATGCTGTATAAAAGCAAATCTTTCTTTTTTTCGACTGCCGTAGTCATCTTATCTCAAATGTTTTCACGTTTGAATTAAGTGGGGTATTTGGAGACTAAATTTAAGATGCACAGCAATGGAAAGATACAAAAACGTGGATGGAATATTCAATTTTCTGTCACATTCCTCTGTCAAGACACTATTTTCTCTGGACAATACTGGAGTGTCAGCCTAGACAATTAGTTCAAAATGCCCGAAGCCGGGGGTGGGGGTGGGCATCAAATGGATTTATTGGTCATAGCCCTGTATACAAATGAAAAGAAAGTACAACTTTAACTTAGATTTTACAATAGATAAATAACACCTATTGGATAACTCTGCATAATATGTAAAAGAAAAATTTCTTTGGGTTCCTCCACAATTGAGACCAGATAAGATTTTGCCCCTTAGTTAGGTATTCTAATCTTCTTCTTCAGGTTCCTTCCTTTTGCTGAGGATCTGATGCAATGTTTCACCAGTCGTTCTAATGAAAGCGACAGCACTTTTGTTACCAGGTTTTGTGGGGTGATACACAGTAAGGTTCCATTCCTTGCCAAATTGACTGGCCACATGTCTGCTTCATCATAGGTGCCGAACATTTTGCTGGTATCCATCTTGACAGCCATTGTCCCTTTGCTAAGGTAAAACAAAAATAGTCTGGAATGAATAATAATAATATTATAATAATAATTAAAGCTAGTCTCAGGGTTATCGTAAAAACCCATCTGATTCACTGATGTCCTTTAGGGGAGGAAATCTGCCATCCTTACCTGGTCTGGCCTACATGTGACTCCAGACCCACAGCAATGCGGTTAACTCTTAACTATCCTCTGAAATGGCCCGGCCAGCCACTCAGTTGTCAAGGCCATTAGGGATCGGCGACAAATGGCCTGGCCTGCATCCCATTAATGAATTTTTTAAAAAAGCATCTGTCTCTTCCATCATTCCAGACTTTGTGCACTTTGAGCATTGACGTCCCAGGCATAGCCGATGGTAGCTTCTCAGCTCAGCCCGTCAGTTGAGGTGAGGTACCAAGGTAGCCGGGAGCTCGCTGGTGTGCATCATCAGCTGCTGGGAAGCATAAGTAAGAAGTGAGGATGCTGTGGGAGATCAATGGCTCTTACCCACCTTCAAAACTGGACTGTACCACTGGCAGTGACTCATTGCTGCTAGTCCTGTCACAGAAATCTCCCCCATGTAGCTCAAAATATTCTGAACTGGGGCAGCTGCACAGAGGAAATAACCAGTCTCAGTGACCTTAGCACAGGTATGAGAAGGTCAATTGGGAAACCAATTTCAATGCAGTGTTTCATTCTGGAAGTGAGTGCTTATAGATAGAAACTAAATCAAGCTATAAGACCATTAGATCAGACCTGTCTTATCCCCATAACCCTTGATTCCCTTACTGATTAAAAAATCTGTCTATCTCAGCTTGAACATACTTAACGACCCAGCCTCTACAGCTCTCTGCAGTAAAGAATTCCACAGATTCACTCCCCTCTGAGAGAAGAAATTCCTCCCCATCTCAGTCTTAACTGGGCAATGCCTTACTCTCAGATTATGTCCTCTGGTCCTAGACCCTCCCACAAGGGGAAACAGTCTCTCACCCTCTGTTGACACTGTCATCCTCACCACTTGCCTTCCTATCTATTTTTGTGACATCCACAAACTTGGCAATAGTACATTCACTTCCCTCATTCAAGTCATAAATATATTGTAAATATATATATATATTTATATATAAAATATACATATACAAATATGTATAAAATATATAAATATATATTTACAGTATATTTTATACATATTTTTATTTTGTAAATATACTGTAATTACTGAAAATATATATATCAATAGCTCAGCTATAATTGCTTCTGTGACCAAAACTCTTACCTACACAACATCAAGATTTATACATGAATACATGCTACATTCAAAAACAACAATAATAGTTAACACAACAGTGATTTAAGATTTTTTAAAGAATATTGACTATTTCCAGAATGAAATATTGATAACCATGCAGAGGAGTTCAGGTTCTAATATAGCGGACTCAGAGATGGAATGATAAGTAAATAAAGTATTCAGTTCGATGGATAATGGCTTTTAAAGAAACACTCTGCTGACTTGTATCCAACCTCAAAATCCATGAGCATGTAAGATTTTTCTCAAATCTTTGCCACACTTTGCTGACTTCATTGCCAGGATGTTCCAGGCTTAGGATCAGAGGCACTTCAAATCTCGCTTGTCAGAATATGGGATCATTTCCTGAACCCCATGCCCTACCCACAACAAACCCTCCTTCCTATTTTTTTTTCTTTCTCTGAGCCATTCTATTATCATTGCACAAGCCGGCAGCGTTGTCATTTTTGTCAACATCAGTTTCACTTCAGTCCTGGGCAGTGTTCCAGCTTTTGATTTTCACAATGAAATTGAAGACAAATTATTGACTTGGCTAAGCAATTGACCGAGTGGCAAGAGACAGAGATTAGGGATAATGGATAAATCGTTTAATTGGCAGAATATGACTAGTGGTGTACTGCACATATCTGTGTTGGTGCCTCATCTATCCACATATTTATTAACGACTCCGATGATAGAATGGAAAGTCACACATCCACGTTTGCCAATGACATGAAAATAGTCACGCCTTATTAGCAATGCAAATGGACAGCACGGTAGCACAAGTGGCTAGCACTGTCATTTCACAGCGCCAGGATCCCAGGTTCGATTCCCTGCTGGGTCACTGTCTGTGAGGAGGCTGCACGTTCTCCCCGTGTCTGCGTGGGTTTCCTCCGGGTGCTCAGGTTTCCTCCCACAGTCCAAAGACGTGCAGGTTAGGTAGATTGGCGAGGCTAAATAGCCCCTTACTGTCCAAAGATGTGTAGATTGGGTGGGGTTGTGAGGATAGGGCAGGGGATTGGATTAAGGTGGGATGCTCTTTTGGAGGGTCGGTGCAGACTCGATGTGCTGGGTGGCCTCCTCCTGCACTGTAGGGATTCTATCTTCTATGTTTTCAAGGAATCAGGGATGGGCAATAAATGCTCATATAGCCAGTAACTCCCACATCCCATGGAAGATTAAATAAATAAAAAGACACACTGACCAGAACTGCTCATTGTACTCCAGATGTGGTATATTTCTAACCCTTTATATTCTACTCCTTTAGATGTAAAGCAAGCATTCTATTACCCGTGTTGATTATTTTCTGTTACTGTTCGTGACATTTTAATGATTATTATCCAAGGACTCCCAAATCTTTTTTGGACCTTCCCTGTTCTAGCCTTTCTCCATTTAGAAAGTACACAGTTCTATCCTTTATTAGGCCCAAAGTGTAGGACCTCACATTTGCTGACATTGAAATCCATCTACTATATCCACCCAGAGGAAACCCACGCAGACACGGGGAGAATGTGCAAACTCCACGCAGACAATCGCCCAAGGCTGGAATCGAACCCGGGTCCCGGGCGTTGTGACGAAGCGGTGCTAGCCACTGTGCCACCGTGTTGCCCAAGAAGGAAGTCTTAGGAAGAGTATATTGACCTTGGAGGGACTGCAGTGCAGATTTACTGGAACGTTACTTGGGTTCCAAGGGTTGAAGTAAAAGTAGAGACGATGCAAGCTATGGTACCATCCTTGCCATTTCAATGGTTAACGATGATTAGATTGATAATTTCAGGATATTAAGGGAAAAGATAAGGGAGGAAAATATGTTCACTATTTGGAGTATAACTGGAGTCTAAAAATCAGGAGTGAAATAATTAGGAATCACGCCTAAACCCATAGGGTGGCAGAGGTTTGGAACTCTTTCTCAAATGGCAACAAATGCTGGATCAATTATTAATTTTAAATCTGAGTTTAGGACGGCACGGTGGCACAGCGGTTAGCACTGCTGCCTACGGCACGGAGGACCCGGGTTCGATCCTGGCCCCGGGTCACTGTCTGTGTGGAGTTTGCACATTCTCTCTGTGTCTGTGTGGGTCTCACCCACACAACCCAAGAGAGGTTAGGTGGATCGGCCGTGCTAAATTGCCCCTTAATTGGAAAAAAATAATAATTGGGTACTCTAAATTTATATTTTTTAAAATTTTAATCTGAATTTGAGACATTTTTGTTAACCTAAGGTATTAACGGAGGTGGAGCAAAGGTGAGGATATGAGATTAGGCTGCAGATGATCTTAATGGATAGCGGCAGGGCCAGAATAATAAATCATGGGCCCTGGTGTTTCTCCTGTTTCCAGGACCTCAGGTGTGCCTGTACAAGAGAACTTCAGTGAACTTATTGTGAAAATCCCCTAGTCGCCACACTCCGGCGCCTGTTCGGGTACACAGAGGGAGAATTCGGAATGTCCGATTCACCTAATAAGCACGTCTTTCGGGACTTGTGGCAGGAAACCAGAGCACCCGGAGGAAACCCACGCAGACACGGGGAGAAAGTGCAGACTCCGCACAGACAGTGACCGAAGCCAGGAATCGAACCTGGGACCCTGGTGCTGTGAAGCAACAGTGCTAACCATTGTGCTACCGTGCCGCCCACTACCTTGCAAGACAACTTTACCAAAGCCTCAAAGGCCTCGTAAAAAGCACCAAGTGGGCCAATGGGTAAGTGGGCAAAAGATTGAAGTCAATGAAATAGACTCTTGAGAATCACGTGCAGTGTAAAACAGGGTTACTGAGCCCATTACACACTCCTGTCTGACAATCTCACCCCACAAAGCCCGCTCACAGTAAATTTTCATTAGCAACAAAATAAACAGAACTCCAGCCATGATTCCACCCTCTGTTCGCAAGATAATTATAGATGGCAAAGGTCATCTAGCCCAGCTCATCTCACCCATCCCAGAATGACATATATATACCCATATTCAGAGCAGGAGTAGGCCATTTTGGCCCTTCGAGCCTGCTCTGCCACTTGATAGCATTGCCTGCATTATACCAGTGACTATAACGCTGCAAATTTGAGATATTGTGAAAGGTGCTATATAAATGTAGGTTTTGGCTTTCTCTCGTTATACCTGCTTGCAGGAGGGAGGGTGTCTGTGGAAGTGGCTACAAAGAAATTACTACATTTGCAAAAACAATTCAGCTCAACTCTAATCTCCCTCCAACTCCCCTCCAACTTAATCTCCCCAACACACCCTCCAACCCCCTTCTAACCTCTCTCAACCCGCATTCCAACCTCCCTCCCAACTTCCCCAATCACCCTCCAACCTCCCCACGCCAAACCCCCTGTAATTTCTTCTCCAACCCCCTTCAATCTTTCCCCAGCCCCCTCCTCCTCCAACCTCCTCCCCTTCAAGCCCCCATCCCACCTACAACCTCCCCCACCATCCTTCCCCCCTCTCTCCAAACCCCCAAACAGCATCTAATTGGTTCTAATAATTACAGGGTCCCTTTTTTTCAAAGCCGGTCCTTCGAGTTGGCAACTCTGGCTGCACGCCCCCCTGTCCCAGGCGTTGGGAGGCAGAACAGATTTGGTTGGGGTTAAATGTCCTACTCCACATTTTGGTGAGGGACAGGTTTTATTTGCTTTCCTTGGAGTCATGTTGCAGTGAAAGCAAATGTTGCAGTTTATATGTGTGCGTGTGTATAATATTTCTCGGAGGTGGGAAAACTTCACAATGTCAGAGCTCATCATTTGGGCTAAAATTGGTCGATCAATTTATTGGCAAGATTTATCTGTGTACTGGTGCAAAAGAAACACAGCCAGTATTCAGAGGTACATAGCCTGGCTGACACAATTATAACATTCTCAAAAGCAACATGCTGTAAACATTTTAAGTCCTTTTGAGAACCTTTTAAGTGACACTTTGATGAATCTAATATGGGAACTCAATTGATCCGTAATGTCCCGTCGCACCGCTGTACCACTGGGAATAAATGGTTGAGGGAAATGAATTGAACGACAAAATAAGGGAGTATTTATAGTATTGCAAACAAAAAATCCCGGCACTCAATGATCAAAGCAGCCCTTTCACACTAAGCACACAAGCATGTTATTATCAATTTCACCTTGCAGACAGCGAGAATGTGATTCCCAGGCTTCCAGATCGTTCAATGGATTTTGAGTGTTTTTGACATCTGACAGACACGTCGGAAAGCTCAGCTGTAGTTGACATCAATACAAGTCTGCAAGCTTGAATGCACTAACGTCTGAAAAACATGAGAGGATTGGAGATGCAATTAACTTGTGAGCTTTAGCAATTGGCAGCACCATGGGGTATGAGTTGCCAACTCCCCCCCCACTCCCCTTCCCTACAGCTCTCCCAACCTAATAATCATCACAAGGCGGTTTTGTGCATTGCCTCAATTTGTTTCGGTAGGCAGAAATCTTTGCAGCCATTTGGTCAGCGGAGCACCAGGCCCCTGGCCTTGCGCCACCAGCTGCTATTTCTCACTTGTGCTCCATGGTTCACTTATTGCTACAACCCAACAGTGTCCATTGTGTCTCCTGTGGCTCACTCTTACCTCTCAATTGCTGACTTATGTGTTCGGGATCCACTCCAGATGCTTGAGGGTGGAAATCTAGGCTGACACCTCAAGTGAGGGAGTACGGCACTGTCAGACTTTCGAATGGGACATTGAGCTCAGGTCCTGAATGAAAAAAAAGAACGGAGGATTTATATCTCAGTTGTAGTGATATGCTTATGGTCTATATCATAGTTGGATGGTGTGCGACCGCCAAATAGGCAGGTGGCGGCGGTACAGACACACCATGCGGTCTCTGGACCAAGGTCATGTGACCTGTGACTCGGATATAAAGGGAGACACATCCGGCCATCTTCAGAAGAAGATTGAGAGGGTAATAAGCTGTACGTGTGAATGGTCAGTGCCAGATGCAGATTCCAGAGCAGTAGTTAGCAGACTCCATGATAATGTGCTCTGTATCAGATTGCTATCTTACCACATGAGACTTAATAAAAGATTCCGGTCTGGACAAGTCAAAGTGTTTGGTGGATTCCTTTGTGAAGTATAAAGGACCGAACACAACATCAGTGGCTCGGCCAATATTCACCCCCAAATCAGCACCACCAAACAGATTAACTGGTTACTGCCACATTGTTATTTGTGGGGGCCTGCTGTGCCCGATTTGTTTGCTAAATGTCCGGCATTACAACACTTCAAAGGTCAATGGTCACTGGCAACAAGCACCTGGGGGGGGTACCGAGATCATGAGAGGCACTACATAAATGAAAATCTTTCTCTTTTTCAATTACAGTCATGCAGCAGCTAATCATGAAACCGATAAAATCCATTCTCTACAGCTTGCAGCTCTTGCTCATTTCCACCCCACACGCTGATGTGGTTTGAAAAAAATAATCAAACCTCGACTCCGGGTTCACAGAGGCTGCTGTCGAACTTTACTTCATATGGGGAGATGTAAGCGCCAATTCCTCACCGTTCAACTTCACGTTTTCCATTCATGTATCTAATCGTTTGACCTCAGAGCATAGAGCAGAAATAGATTCGAACCACTTCTTACTGCAGGACAGCCGCACCTCACTTCTTATCTGTACATGTGTAACTGTTGGTATAAGTGAGGGATGTCCATTTTTCACGGTGGCTGCTAGGTTTGGGCCTCTGCCCCTGCTGCGGTTTCACCGAGCGTTTGATATCAATCAAGCTTCAAGCAGGCTTTGCTGTTGAGCTTCAGGCAGGTTTTGACACTGCAACACGCCACGGTGCAAACTCAAGAAACATGTAACTGCTCAGAGTCTCGGATGGGGAACAGTACAGCAAGCAACGTCAGCACTGAGAAGCAAGCTTATTTTTTATTCAACGCCTAGGAGTGACTGGTATCACCTCAAGTTATGTTCAAGGTTCCATTCCAACAGTGGTTATGTGTGATAATGTATGGACAGCACGGTAGCACAAGTGGATAGCACTGTGGCTTCACAGCCAAGCCCCGCTGGGTCACTGTCTGTGCGGAGTCTGCAAGTTCTCCCCGTGTGTGCGTGGGTTTCCGCCGGGTGTTCCGGTTTCCTCCCACAGTCCAAAGACGTGCAGGTTAGATGGATTGGCCATGATAAATTGCCCTTTGATGCACTATCAATTACCACAACGACGGGAGTCGTGGAATAATCGAGGCTTTATTGAGCAAAGATGTTGTGCCTCCTGTAGCTGGAATCAGAATGGCTGCAGCACCGGCGAGCACACACATTTATACACCACCTACTGGGCGGAGCCAGCAGGCAGGGATTTACCCATGTACCTCTACTGTACGGCCTTACCGTAATACATGTAATACTACTTAGTGGTGACTACCACACCCTTAGTGACAAAAAGGTTAGGAGGGGTTATTGAGTTATGGGGATAGGGTGGAAGTGAGGTTTTAAGTGGGTCAGTGCGGACTCAATGGGCTGAATGGCCTCCTTCTGCACTGTATGTTCTATGTTCTATGATCACAGGCAGCACCTATTTTTGGATTTGCATCAGATTTGCACATGCCGTTCAATATATTACCGTCTGTGCTAATACGGCGAGGGTCACTTTAACTCCCACTGACCGTGCCGGCCTCTGGCCACACAGCTGAAGGCTATTGCTAATAGGGAATTGGCAATATTAGTAATGTGAGCACTTCAGAGCTCACAAGTGGATTCCCATGTGCAGACGTGCCATGTCGCAGGCGAGTGTTACTGCCCAGCATCCCAATCAGACTATGAGGCCTGGACACTGGGGCTTTCAGAACTGCAGGGCAGCACCCAACAATCGAACACCCAAGAGGCGCCCTGCAGCACTGGGAATATCCCCACAACAAGAGGGAGGGTGTGTGGATCGGGGTGGGGGGGGGGGGGGCTACCTGAGCTCTGTCCCAGTGCTGTTCCCGGCAGAGTCTGAGGTCCGATGCCCAGATACCCTTACCATGGCCAGGGGTGCACGTGCAGGGCGGGGTCTCCCAGCAAAACCGGCTCATTGGATGCCACCCTGAAAGATGGCAGCGAATGTAAGGATGGGGGAGGCTTAGGGTATTCGAGGACACCAGGGTGGAATCCCTGACAGGTTGTCGGCCTCTCAACCTTTCGAATTCCTTACAGATATCGCGGTCTGGATGGTGTTGTAGACCCTGCCGTAGCTGCCCTCGCGGCGGAAGTCCAGGCCGCCAGACGCTGGAGAAGGCGGCAGCAGCAACGTCAACAGAAGCTCAAGGTGGCAGCCCATGTGCAGGGGCCCACCCCACAGCCTGAGGACCCGGCCACCCATCAGACCAGGGAGGGACCCGGGGGGGAGGCCACGACGGCTCAAGGTGTACAAGCGTCGCTGGTCATTCGAAGAAATGTCGGACAGCATGCACCATAGGAGTTTCCGCCTCATCAATGGGACGGTGCGTCACCTGTACCGTGTCCTTGCGGACATGGCAGCACATGGAGGAGGAGGAGGATACCTGCTCCCAGTGGCTGTCAAGGTCACCGCAGCCCTCAACCTTTACACCTTGGGCTTATTCCAGGCATCGAGGGCGGGCGTGTGTGGCAGTTCCTAACCTACAGCCCACAGCTGACTGTATAAACTTTGACCTGGTCCCGGTAAGCAGGATTCTCTGCCATTGCCGGGGTACACAGGTCCAGGGGGTCTCAGAGGCACGCGGGTCACCTTGTGCACACTGGGCAGTCCAGGAACGCCCTTCATTAACAGGAGGGGGTTCTATTCCCTGAACATCCAACTCACGTGCAACCACCACCCAGATGATGCACATGTGTGCACACTTCCCAGGCAGTGTGTACGCTTCCCAGGCAGTGTGTACGCTTCCCAGGCAGTGTGTACGCTTCCCAGGCAGTGTGCACGCTTCCCAGGCAGTGTGTACGCTTCCCAGGCAGTGTGTACGCTTCCCAGGCAGTGTGTACGCTTCCCAGGCAGTGTGCACGCTTCCCAGGCAGTGTGTACGCTTCCCAGGCAGTGTGCACGCTTCCTAGGCAGTGTGCATGCTTCCCAGGCAGTGTGCACGCTTCCCAGGCAGTGTGTACGCTTCCCAGGCAGTGTGCACGCTTCCTAGGCAGTGTGCATGCTTCCCAGGCAGCGTGCACGCTTCCCAGGCAGTGTGCACGCTTCCCAGTCAGTGTGTACGCTTCCCAGGCAGTGTGTACGCTTCCCAGGCAGTGTGCACGCTTCCCAGGCAGTGTGTACGCTTCCCAGGCAGTGTGTACGCTTCCCAGGCAGTGTGTACCCTTCCCAGGCAGGCGCATGCTTCCCAGGCAGTGTGCATGCTTCCCAGGCAGTGTGCACGCTTCCCAGGCAGTGCGTACGCTTCCCAGTCAGTGTGTACGCTTCCCAGGCAGTGTGTACGCTTCCCAGGCAGTGTGCACGCTTCCCAGGCAGTGCGCAAGCTTCCCAGGCAGTGTGCACGCTTCCCAGGCAGTGTGCACGCTTCCCAGGCAGTGTGTACGCTTCCCAGGCAGTGTGCACGCTTCCCAGGCAGTGCGCACGCTTCCCAGGCAGTGCGTACGCTTCCCAGGCAGTGCGTACGCTTCCCAGGCAGTGTGCACGCTTCCCAGGCAGTGTGTACGCTTCCCAGGCAGTATGCATGCTTCCCAGGCAGTGTGCATGCATCCCAGGCAGTGTGTACGCTTCCCAGGCAGTGTGCACGCTTCCCAGGCAGTGCGTACGCTTCCCAGGCAGTGTGTACGCTTCCCAGGCAGTGTGCACATTTCCCTGGCAGTGTGTACGCTTCCCAGGCAGTGTGCACGCTTCCCTGGCAGTGTGTACGCTTCCCAGGCAGTATGCACGCTTCCCAGGCAGTGTGTACGCTTCCCAGGCAGTGTGCACATTTCCCTGGCAGTGTGTACGCTTCCCAGGCAGTGTGCACGCTTCCCAGGCAGTGTGCACATTTCCCTGGCAGTGTGCACATTTCCCTGGCAGTGTGTACGCTTCCCAGGCAGTGTGCACGCTTCCCAGGCAGTGTGCACATTTCCCTGGCAGTGTGCACATTTCCCTGGCAGTGCGTACGCTTCCCAGGCAGTGTGCATGCTTCCCAGGCAGTGTGTACGCTTCCCAGGAAGTGCGTACGCTTCCCAGGCAGTGTGTACGCTTCCCAGGCAGTGTGTACGCTTCCCAGGCAGTGTGTACGCTTCCCAGGCAGTGTGCACATTTCCCTGGCAGTGTGCACATTTCCCTGGCAGTGTGTACGCTTCCCAGGCAGTGTGTACGCTTCCCAGGCAGTGCGTACGCTTCCCAGGCAGTGTGCATGCTTCCCAGGCAGTGCGTACGCTTCCTAGGCAGTGCGTACGCTTCCCAGGCAGTGTGTACGCTTCCCAGGCAGTGCGCACGCTTCCCAGGCAGTGCGCACGCTTCCCAGGCAGTGCGTACGCTTCCCAGGCAGTGCGTACACTTCCCAGGCAGTGTGTACGCTTCCCAGGCAGTGTGCACGCTTCCCAGGCAGTGTGTACGCTTCCCAGGCAGTATGCATGCTTCCCAGGCAGTGTGCATGCTTCCCAGGCAGTGTGTACGCTTCCCAGGCAGTGTGTACGCTTCCCAGGCAGTGTGCACATTTCCCAGGCAGTGTGCACATTTCCCAGGCAGTGTGTACGCTTCCCAGGCAGTGTGAACGCTTCCCAGGCAGTGTGTACGCTTCCCAGGCAGTATGCATGCTTCCCAGGCAGTGTGCATGCTTCCCAGGCAGTGCGTACGCTTCCCAGGCAGTGTGTACGCTTCCCAGGCAGTGTGCACATTTCCCAGGCAGTGTGCACATTTCCCTGGCCGTGTGCACGCTTCCCAGGCAGTGTGCACATTTCCCAGGCAGTGTGTACACTTCTCAGGCAGTGTGTACGCTTCCCAGGCAGTGTGTACGCTTCCCAGGCAGTGTGCACATTTCCCTGGCAGTGTGTACGCTTCCCAGGCAGTGTGCAAGCTTCCCAGGCAGTGTGCACATTTCCCTGGCAGTGCGTACGCTTCCCAGGCAGTGTGTACGCTTCCCAGGCAGTGCGCATGCTTCCCAGGCAGTGTGCAAGCTTCCCAGGCAGTGTGCACATTTCCCTGGCAGTGTGCACGCTTCCCAGGCAGTGTGCACGCTTCCCAGGCAGTGTGCACATTTCCCTGGCAGTGTGCACGCTTCCCAGGCAGTGCGTACGCTTCCCAGGCAGTGTGTACGCTTCCCAGGCAGTGTGTACGCTTCCCAGGCAGTGCGCATGCTTCCCAGGCAGTGTGTACGCTTCCCAGGCAGTGTGTACGCTTCCCAGGCAGTGTGCATGCTTCCCAGGCAGTGCGCATGCTTCCCAGGCAGTGTGTACGCTTCCCAGGCAGTGTGTATGCTTCCCAGGCAGTGCGCACGCTTCCCAGGCAGTGCGCATGCTTCCCAGGCAGTGTGTACGCTTCCCAGGCAGTGTGCACGCTTCCCAGGCAGTGTGTACGCTTCCCAGGCAGTGTGTACGCTTCCCTGGCAGTGTGCACGCTTCCCAGGCAGTGTGTACGCTTCCCAGGCAGTGTGTACGCTTCCCAGGCAGTGTGTACGCTTCCCAGGCAGTGCGCATGCTTCCCAGGCAGTGTGCACATTTCCCTGGCAGTGTGCACATTTCCCTGGCAGTGTGTACGCTTCCCAGGCAGTGTGTACGCTTCCCAGGCAGTGCGTACGCTTCCCAGGCAGTGCGTACGCTTCCCAGGCAGTGTGCATGCTTCCCAGGCAGTGTGTACGCTTCCCAGGCAGTGCGTACGCTTCCCAGGCAGTGTGTACGCTTCCCAGGCAGTGTGTACGCTTCCCAGGCAGTGTGTACGCTTCCCAGGCAGTGTGCACATTTCCCTGGCAGTGTGCACATTTCCCTGGCAGTGTGTACGCTTCCCAGGCAGTGTGTACGCTTCCCAGGCAGTGCGTACGCTTCCCAGGCAGTGTGCATGCTTCCCAGGCAGTGCGTACGCTTCCCAGGCAGTGCGTACGCTTCCCAGGCAGTGCGTACGCTTCCCAGGCAGTGCGCACGCTTCCCAGGCAGTGCGCACGCTTCCCAGGCAGTGCGTACGCTTCCCAGGCAGTGTGTACGCTTCCCAGGCAGTGTGTACGCTTCCCAGGCAGTGTGCACGCTTCCCAGGCAGTGTGTACGCTTCCCAGGCAGTATGCATGCTTCCCAGGCAGTGTGCATGCTTCCCAGGCAGTGCGTACGCTTCCCAGGCAGTGTGTACGCTTCCCAGGCAGTGTGCACATTTCCCAGGCAGTGTGCACATTTCCCTGGCAGTGTGCACGCTTCCCAGGCAGTGTGCACATTTCCCAGGCAGTGTGTACGCTTCCCAGGCAGTGTGCACGCTTCCCAGGCAGTGTGTACGCTTCCCAGGCAGTATGCATGCTTCCCAGGCAGTGTGCATGCTTCCCAGGCAGTGCGTACGCTTCCCAGGCAGTGTGTACGCTTCCCAGGCAGTGTGCACATTTCCCAGGCAGTGTGCACATTTCCCTGGCAGTGTGCACGCTTCCCAGGCAGTGTGCACATTTCCCAGGCAGTGTGTACACTTCTCAGGCAGTGTGTACGCTTCCCAGGAAGTGTGTACGCTTCCCAGGCAGTGTGCACATTTCCCTGGCAGTGTGTACGCTTCCCAGGCAGTGTGCACGCTTCCCAGGCAGTGTGCACATTTCCCTGGCAGTGCGTACGCTTCCCAGGCAGTGTGTACGCTTCCCAGGCAGTGCGCATGCTTCCCAGGCAGTGTGCAAGCTTCCCAGGCAGTGTGCACATTTCCCTGGCAGTGTGCACGCTTCCCAGGCAGTGTGCATGCTTCCCAGGCAGTGTGCACATTTCCCTGGCAGTGTGCACGCTTCCCAGGCAGTGTGTACGCTTCCCAGGCAGTGTGTACGCTTCCCAGGCAGTGTGTACGCTTCCCAGGCAGTGCGCATGCTTCCCAGGCAGTGTGGACGCTTCCCAGGCAGTGTGTACGCTTCCCAGGCAGTGTGCACGCTTCCCAGGCAGTGTGTACGCTTCCCAGGCAGTGTGTACGCTTCCCAGGCAGTGTGTACGCTTCCCAGGCAGTGTGCATGCTTCCCAGGCAGTGCGCATGCTTCCCAGGCAGTGTGTACGCTTCCCAGGCAGTGTGTACGCTTCCCAGGCAGTGCGCACGCTTCCCAGGCAGTGCGCATGCTTCCCAGGCAGTGTGTACGCTTCCCAGGCAATGTGCACGCTTCCCAGGCAGTGTGTACGCTTCCCAGGCAGTGTGTACGCTTCCCTGGCAGTGTGCACGCTTCCCAGGCAGTGTGTACGCTTCCCAGGCAGTGTGTACGCTTCCCAGGCAGTGTGTACGCTTCCCAGGCAGTGTGCACATTTCCCAGGCAGTGTGCACATTTCCCAGGCAGTGTGTACGCTTCCCAGGCAGTGTGAACGCTTCCCAGGCAGTGTGTACGCTTCCCAGGCAGTATGCATGCTTCCCAGGCAGTGTGCATGCTTCCCAGGCAGTGCGTACGCTTCCCAGGCAGTGTGTACGCTTCCCAGGCAGTGTGCACATTTTCCAGGCAGTGTGCACATTTCCCTGGCCGTGTGCACGCTTCCCAGGCAGTGTGCACATTTCCCAGGCAGTGTGTACACTTCTCAGGCAGTGTGTACGCTTCCCAGGCAGTGTGTACGCTTCCCAGGCAGTGTGCACATTTCCCTGGCAGTGTGTACGCTTCCCAGGCAGTGTGCAAGCTTCCCAGGCAGTGTGCACATTTCCCTGGCAGTGCGTACGCTTCCCAGGCAGTGTGTACGCTTCCCAGGCAGTGCGCATGCTTCCCAGGCAGTGTGCAAGCTTCCCAGGCAGTGTGCACATTTCCCTGGCAGTGTGCACACTTCCCAGGCAGTGTGCACGCTTCCCAGGCAGTGTGCACATTTCCCTGGCAGTGTGCACGCTTCCCAGGCAGTGCGTACGCTTCCCAGGCAGTGTGTACGCTTCCCAGGCAGTGTGTACGCTTCCCAGGCAGTGCGCATGCTTCCCAGGCAGTGTGTACGCTTCCCAGGCAGTGTGTACGCTTCCCAGGCAGTGTGCATGCTTCCCAGGCAGTGCGCATGCTTCCCAGGCAGTGTGTACGCTTCCCAGGCAGTGTGTATGCTTCCCAGGCAGTGCGCACGCTTCCCAGGCAGTGCGCATGCTTCCCAGGCAGTGTGTACGCTTCCCAGGCAGTGTGCACGCTTCCCAGGCAGTGTGTACGCTTCCCAGGCAGTGTGTACGCTTCCCTGGCAGTGTGCACGCTTCCCAGGCAGTGTGTACGCTTCCCAGGCAGTGTGTACGCTTCCCAGGCAGTGTGTACGCTTCCCAGGCAGTGCGCATGCTTCCCAGGCAGTGTGCACATTTCCCTGGCAGTGTGCACATTTCCCTGGCAGTGTGTACGCTTCCCAGGCAGTGTGTACGCTTCCCAGGCAGTGCGTACGCTTCCCAGGCAGTGCGTACGCTTCCCAGGCAGTGTTCATGCTTCCCAGGCAGTGTGTACGCTTCCCAGGCAGTGCGTACGCTTCCCAGGCAGTGTGTACGCTTCCCAGGCAGTGCGTACGCTTCCCAGGCAGTGCGTACGCTTCCCAGGCAGTGCGTACGCTTCCCAGGCAGTGCGCACGCTTCCCAGGCAGTGCGCACGCTTCCCAGGCAGTGCGTACGCTTCCCAGGCAGTGTGTACGCTTCCCAGGCAGTGTGTACGCTTCCCAGGCAGTGTGCACGCTTCCCAGGCAGTGTGTACGCTTCCCAGGCAGTATGCATGCTTCCCAGGCAGTGTGCATGCTTCCCAGGCAGTGCGTACGCTTCCCAGGCAGTGTGTACGCTTCCCAGGCAGTGTGCACATTTCCCAGGCAGTGTGCACATTTCCCTGGCAGTGTGCACGCTTCCCAGGCAGTGTGCACATTTCCCAGGCAGTGTGTACGCTTCCCAGGCAGTGTGCACGCTTCCCAGGCAGTGTGTACGCTTCCCAGGCAGTATGCATGCTTCCCAGGCAGTGTGCATGCTTCCCAGGCAGTGCGTACGCTTCCCAGGCAGTGTGTACGCTTCCCAGGCAGTGTGCACATTTCCCAGGCAGTGTGCACATTTCCCTGGCAGTGTGCACGCTTCCCAGGCAGTGTGCACATTTCCCAGGCAGTGTGTACACTTCTCAGGCAGTGTGTACGCTTCCCAGGAAGTGTGTACGCTTCCCAGGCAGTGTGCACATTTCCCTGGCAGTGTGTACGCTTCCCAGGCAGTGTGCACGCTTCCCAGGCAGTGTGCACATTTCCCTGGCAGTGCGTACGCTTCCCAGGCAGTGTGTACGCTTCCCAGGCAGTGCGCATGCTTCCCAGGCAGTGTGCAAGCTTCCCAGGCAGTGTGCACATTTCCCTGGCAGTGTGCACGCTTCCCAGGCAGTGTGCATGCTTCCCAGGCAGTGTGCACATTTCCCTGGCAGTGTGCACGCTTCCCAGGCAGTGTGTACGCTTCCCAGGCAGTGTGTACGCTTCCCAGGCAGTGTGTACGCTTCCCAGGCAGTGCGCATGCTTCCCAGGCAGTGTGGACGCTTCCCAGGCAGTGTGTACGCTTCCCAGGCAGTGTGCACGCTTCCCAGGCAGTGTGTACGCTTCCCAGGCAGTGTGTACGCTTCCCAGGCAGTGTGTACGCTTCCCAGGCAGTGTGCATGCTTCCCAGGCAGTGCGCATGCTTCCCAGGCAGTGTGTACGCTTCCCAGGCAGTGTGTACGCTTCCCAGGCAGTGCGCACGCTTCCCAGGCAGTGCGCATGCTTCCCAGGCAGTGTGTACGCTTCCCAGGCAGTGTGCACGCTTCCCAGGCAGTGTGTACGCTTCCCAGGCAGTGTGTACGCTTCCCTGGCAGTGTGCACGCTTCCCAGGCAGTGTGTACGCTTCCCAGGCAGTGTGTACGCTTCCCAGGCAGTGTGTACGCTTCCCAGGCAGTGCGCATGCTTCCCAGGCAGTGTGTACGCTTCCCAGGCAGTGTGCACGCTTCCCAGGCAGTGTGTACGCTTCCCAGGCAGTGTGTACGCTTCCCTGGCAGTGTGCACGCTTCCCAGGCAGTGTGTACGCTTCCCAGGCAGTGTGTACGCTTCCCAGGCAGTGCGTACGCTTCCCAGGCAGTGCGCACGCTTCCCAGGCAGTGTGTACGCTTCCCAGGCAGTGTGTACGCTTCCCAGGCAGTGTGCACGCTTCCCAGGCAGTGTGTACGCTTCCCAGGCAGTGTGTACGCTTCCCAGGCAGTGTGTACGCTTCCCAGGCAGTGTGCATGCTTCCCAGGCAGTGCGCATGCTTCCCAGGCAGTGTGTACGCTTCCCAGGCAGTGTGTACGCTTCCCAGGCAGTGTGTACGCTTCCCAGGCAGTGTGTACGCTTCCCAGGCAGTGTGTACGCTTCCCTGGCAGTGTGCACGCTTCCCAGGCAGTGTGTACGCTTCCCAGGCAGTGTGTACGCTTCCCAGGCAGTGTGTACGCTTCCCAGGCAGTGCGCATGCTTCCCAGGCAGTGTGTACGCTTCCCAGGCAGTGTGCACGCTTCCCAGGCAGTGTGTACGCTTCCCAGCAAGTGTGTACGCTTCCCTGGCAGTGTGCACGCTTCCCAGGCAGTGTGTACGCTTTCCAGGCAGTGTGTACGCTTCCCAGGCAGTGCGTACGCTTCCCAGGCAGTGCGCACGCTTCCCAGGCAGTGTGTACGCTTCCCAGGCAGTGTGTACGCTTCCCAGGCAGTGTGCACGCTTCCCAGGCAGTGTGTACGCTTCCCAGGCAGTGTGTACGCTTCCCAGGCAGTGTGTACGCTTCCCAGGCAGTGTGCATGCTTCCCAGGCAGTGCGCATGCTTCCCAGGCAGTGTGTACGCTTCCCAGGCAGTGTGTACGCTTCCCAGGCAGTGTGTACGCTTCCCAGGCAGTGTGTACGCTTCCCAGGCAGTGTGCATGCTTCCCAGGCAGTGCGCATGCTTCCAAGGCAGTGCGCATGCTTCCCAGGCAGTGTGTACGCTTCCCAGGCAGTGTGCACGCTTCCCAGGCAGTGTGTACACTTCCCAGGCAGTGTGTACGCTTCCCTGGCAGTGTGCACGCTTCCCAGGCAGTGTGTACGCTTCCCAGGCAGTGTGTACGCTTCCCAGGCAGTGTGTACGCTTCCCAGGCAGTGCGCATGCTTCCCAGGCAGTGTGTACGCTTCCCAGGCAGTGTGCACGCTTCCCAGGCAGTGTGTACTCTTCCCAGGCAGTGTGTACGCTTCCCTGGCAGTGTGCACGCTTCCCAGGCAGTGTGTACGCTTCCCAGGCAGTGTGTACGCTTCCCAGGCAGTGTGTACGCTTCCCAGGCAGTGCGCATGCTTCCCAGGCAGTGTGTACGCTTCCCAGGCAGTGTGTACGCTTCCCAGGCAGTGTGCACGCTTCCCAGGCAGTGTGTACGCTTCCCAGGCAGTGTGTACGCTTCCCAGGCAGTGTGTACGCTTCCCATGCATTGTGCATGCTTCCCAGGCAGTACGCATGCTTCCCAGGCAGTGTGCACGCTTCCCAGGCAGTGTGCACGCTTCCCAGGCAGTGTGTACGCTTCCCAGGCAGTGCTTACGCTTCCCAGGCAGTGTGCATGCTTCCCAGGCAGTGCGTACGCTTCCCAGGCAGTGCGTACGCTTCCCAGGCAGTGCGTACGCTTCCCAGGCAGTGCGCACGCTTCCCAGGCAGTGCGCACGCTTCCCAGGCAGTGCGTACGCTTCCCAGGCAGTGCGTACGCTTCCCAGGCAGTCTGTACGCTTCCCAGGCAGTGTGCACGCTTCCCAGGCAGTGTGTACGCTTCCCAGGCAGTATGCATGCTTCCCAGGCAGTGTGCATGCTTCCCAGGCAGTGCGTACGCTTCCCAGGCAGTGTGTACGCTTCCCAGGCAGTGTGCACATTTCCCAGGCAGTGTGCACATTTCCCTGGCAGTGTGCACGCTTCCCAGGCAGTGTGCACATTTCCCAGGCAGTGAGTACGCTTCCCAGGCAGTGTGCACGCTTCCCAGGCAGTGTGTACGCTTCCCAGGCAGTATGCATGCTTCCCAGGCAGTGTGCATGCTTCCCAGGCAGTGCGTATGCTTCCCAGGCAGTGTGTACGCTTCCCAGGCAGTGTGCACATTTCCCAGGCAGTGTGCACATTTCCCTGGCAGTGTGCACGCTTCCCAGGCAGTGTACACATTTCCCAGGCAGTGTGTACACTTCTCAGGCAGTGTGTACGCTTCCCAGGCAGTGTGTACGCTTCCCAGGCAGTGTGCACATTTCCCTGGCAGTGTGTACGCTTCCCAGGCAGTGTGCACGCTTCCCAGGCAGTGTGCACATTTCCCTGGCAGTGCGTACGCTTCCCAGGCAGTGTGTACGCTTCCCAGGCAGTGCGCATGCTTCCCAGGCAGTGTGCAAGCTTCCCAGGCAGTGTGCACATTTCCCTGGCAGTGTGCACGCTTCCCAGGCAGTGTGCATGCTTCCCAGGCAGTGTGCACATTTCCCTGGCAGTGTGCACGCTTCCCAGGCAGTGTGTACGCTTCCCAGGCAGTGCGTACGCTTCCCAGGCAGTGCGTACGCTTCCCAGGCAGTGCGCATGCTTCCCAGGCAGTGTGTACGCTTCCCAGGCAGTGTGTACGCTTCCCAGGCAGTGTGCACGCTTCCCAGGCAGTGTGTACGCTTCCCAGGCAGTGTGTACGCTTCCCAGGCAGTGCGCATGCTTCCCAGGCAGTGCGCATGCTTCCCAGGCAGTGTGTACGCTTCCCAGGCAGTGCGTACGCTTCCCAGGCAGTGCGCACGCTTCCCAGGCAGTGCGCATGCTTCCCAGGCAGTGTGTACGCTTCCCAGGCAGTGTGCACGCTTCCCAGGCAGTGTGTACGCTTCCCAGGCAGTGTGTACGCTTCCCTGGCAGTGTGCACGCTTCCCAGGCAGTGTGTACGCTTCCCAGGCAATGTGTACGCTTCCCAGGCAGTGTGTACGCTTCCCAGGCAGTGCGCATGCTTCCCAGGCAGTGTGTACGCTTCCCAGGCAGTGTGCACGCTTCCCAGGCAGTGTGTACGCTTCCCAGGCAGTGTGCACGCTTCCCTGGCAGTGTGCACGCTTCCCAGGCAGTGTGTACGCTTCCCAGGCAGTGTGTACGCTTCCCAGGCAGTGCGTACGCTTCCCAGGCAGTGCGCATGCTTCCCAGGCAGTGTGTACGCTTCCCAGGCAGTGTGTACGCTTCCCAGGCAGTGTGCACGCTTCCCAGGCAGTGTGTACGCTTCCCAGGCAGTGTGTACGCTTCCCAGGCAGTGTGCATGCTTCCCAGGCAGTGCGCACGCTTCCCAGGCAGTGTGCACGCTTCCCAGGCAGTGTGCACGCTTCCCAGGCAGTGCGCACGCTTCCCAGGCAGTGCGTACGCTTCCCAGGCAGTGCGCACGCTTCCCAGGCAGTGCGTACGCTTCCCAGGCAGTGCGCACGCTTCGCAGGCAGTGTGCACGCTTCCCAGGCAGTGTGTACGCTTCCCAGGCAGTGCGTACGCTTCCCAGGCAGTGTGTACGCTTCCCAGGCAGTGCGTACGCTCCCCAGGCAGTGTGCACGCTTCCCAGGCAGTGTGTACGCTTCCCAGGCAGTGCGCACGCTTCCCAGGCAGTGTGCACGCTTCCCAGGCAGTGCGCATGCTTCCCAGGCAGTGTGTACGCTTCCCAGGCAGTGTGTACGCTTCCCAGGCAGTGCGCACGCTTCCCAGGCAGTGCGCATGCTTCCCAGGCAGTGTGTACGCTTCCCAGGCAGTGTGCACGCTTCCCAGGCAGTGTGTACGCTTCCCAGGCAGTGTGTACGCTTCCCTGGCAGTGTGCACGCTTCCCAGGCAGTGTGTACGCTTCCCAGGCAGTGTGTACGCTTCCCAGGCAGTGTGTACGCTTCCCAGGCAGTGCGCATGCTTCCCAGGCAGTGTGTACGCTTCCCAGGCAGTGTGCACGCTTCCCAGGCAGTGTGTACGCTTCCCAGGCAGTGTGTACGCTTCCCTGGCATTGTGCACGCTTCCCAGGCAGTGTGTACGCTTCCCAGGCAGTGTGTACGCTTCCCAGGCAGTGTTTACGCTTCCCAGGCAGTGCGCATGCTTCCCAGGCAGTGTGTACGCTTCCCAGGCAGTGTGTACGCTTCCCAGGCAGTGTGCACGCTTCCCAGGCAGTGTGTACGCTTCCCAGGCAGTGTGTACGCTTCCCAGGCAGTGTGTACGCTTCCCAGGCAGTGTGCATGCTTCCCAGGCAGTGCGCATGCTTCCCAGGCAGTGTGCACGCTTCCCAGGCAGTGTGCACGCTTCCCAGGCAGTGCGCACGCTTCCCAGGCAGTGCGTACGCTTCCCAGGCAGTGCGCACGCTTCCCAGGCAGTGCGTACGCTTCCCAGGCAGTGCGCACGCTTCCCAGGCAGTGTGCACGCTTCCCAGGCAGTGGGTACGCTTCCCAGGCAGTGCGTACGCTTCCCAGGCAGTGCGTACGCTTCCCAGGCAGTGCGTACGCTCCCCAGGCAGTGTGCACGCTTCCCAGGCAGTGTGTACGCTTCCCAGGCAGTGCGCACGCTTCCCAGGCAGTGTGCACGCTTCCCAGGCAGTGCGTACGCTTCCCAGGCAGTGTGCACGCTTCCCAGGCAGTGCGTACGCTTCTCAGGCAGTGCGCATGCTTCCCAGGCAGTGCGCACGCTTCCCAGGCAGTGCGTACGCTTCCCAGGCAGTGTGCACTCTTCCCAGGCAGTGCGTACGCTTCCCAGGCAGTGTGCACGCTTCCCAGGCAGTGCGTACGCTTCCCAGGCAGTGCGTACGCTTCCCAGGCAGTGTGTACGCTTCCCAGGCAGTGCGTACGCTTCCCAGGCAGTGTGCACGCTTCCCAGGCAGTGCGTACGCTTCCCAGGCAGTGCGCATGCTTCCCAGGCAGTGTGCATGCTTCCCAGGCAGTGTGCACGCTTCCCAGGCAGTGTGCATGCTTCCCAGGCAGTGTGCACATTTCCCTGGCAGTGTGCACGCTTCCCAGGCAGTGTGTACGCTTCCCAGGCAGTGTGTACGCTTCCCAGGCAGTGTGTACGCTTCCCAGGCAGTGCGCATGCTTCCCAGGCAGTGTGTACGCTTCCCAGGCAGTGTGTACGCTTCCCAGGCAGTGTGCACGCTTCCCAGGCAGTGTGTACGCTTCCCAGGCAGTGTGTACGCTTCCCAGGCAGTGTGCACGCTTCCCAGGCAGTGTGTACGCTTCCCAGGCAGTGTGTACGCTTCCCTGGCAGTGTGCACGCTTCCCAGGCAGTGTGTACGCTTCCCAGGCAGTGTGTACGCTTCCCAGGCAGTGTGTACGCTTCCCAGGCAGTGCGCATGCTTCCCAGGCAGTGTGTACGCTTCCCAGGCAGTGTGTACGCTTCCCAGGCAGTGTGCATGCTTCCCAGGCAGTGCGCATGCTTCCCAGGCAGTGTGCACGCTTCCCAGGCAGTGTGCACGCTTCCGAGGCAGTGCGCACGCTTCCCAGGCAGTGCGTACGCTTCCCAGGCAGTGCGCACGCTTCCCAGGCAGTGTGCACGCTTCCCAGGCAGTGGGTACGCTTCCCAGGCAGTGCGTACGCTTCCCAGGCAGTGCGTACGCTTCCCAGGCAGTGCGTACGCTCCCCAGGCAGTGTGCACGCTTCCCAGGCAGTGTGTACGCTTCCCAGGCAGTGCGCACGCTTCCCAGGCAGTGCGCACGCTTCCCAGGCAGTGCGTACGCTTCCCAGGCAGTGTGCACGCTTCCCAGGCAGTGCGTATGCTTCTCAGGCAGTGCGCATGCTTCCCAGGCAGTGTGCACGCTTCCCAGGCAGTGCGTACGCTTCCCAGGCAGTGTGCACGCTTCCCAGGCAGTGCGTGCGCTTACCAGGCAGTGTGCACGCTTCCCAGGCAGTGCGTACGCTTCCCAGGCAGTGCGTACGCTTCCCAGGCAGTGTGTACGCTTCCCAGGCAGTGCGTACGCTTCCCAGGCAGTGTGCACGCTTCCCAGGCAGTGCGTACGCTTCCCAGGCAGTGCGCATGCTTCCCAGGCAGTGTGCACGCTTCCCAGGCAGTGTGCACGCTTCCCAGGCAGTGTGTACACTTCTCAGGCAGTGCGTACGCTTCCCAGGCAGTGTGTACGCTTCCCAGGCAGTGTGTACGCTTCCCAGGCAGTGTGCACGCTTCCCAGGCAGTGTGTACGCTTCTCAGGCTGTGTGCACGCTTCCCAGGCAGTGTGCAAGCTTCCCAGGCAGTGTGTACGCTTCTCAGGCAGTGTGCACGCTTCCCAGGCAGTGTGTACGCTTCCCAGGCAGTGTGTACGCTTCCCAGGCAGTGTGCATGTTTCCCAGGCAGTGCGCACGCTTCCCAGGCAGTGTGTACGCTTCCCAGGCAGTGTGCACGCTTCCCAGGCAGTGTGTACGCTTCCCAGGCTGTGTGTACGCTTCCCTGGCAGTGTGCACGCTTCCCAGGCAGTGTGTACGCTTCCCAGGCAGTGTGTACGCTTCCCAGGCAGTGTGTACGCTTCCCAGGCAGTGCGCATGCTTCCCAGGCAGTGTGTACGCTTCCCAGGCAGTGTGTACGCTTCCCAGGCAGTGTGCACGCTTCCCAGGCAGTGCGCATGCTTCCCAGGCAGTGTGTACGCTTCCCAGGCAGTGCGCACGCTTCCCAGGCAGTGCGCATGCTTCCCAGGCAGTGTGTACGCTTCCCAGGCAGTGCGCACGCTTCCCAGGCAGTGCGTACGCTTCCCAGGCAGTGCGCACGCTTCCCAGGCAGTGCGTACGCTTCCCAGGCAGTGCGCACGCTTCCCAGGCAGTGTGCACGCTTCCCAGGCAGTGCGTACGCTTCCCAGGCAGTGCGTACGCTTCCCAGGCAGTGTGTACGCTTCCCAGGCAGTGCGTACGCTCCCCAGGCAGTGTGCACGCTTCCCAGGCAGTGAGTACGCTTCCCAGGCAGTGCGCACGCTTCCCAGGCAGTGTGCACGCTTCCCAGGCAGTGCGTACGCTTCCCAGGCAGTGTGCACGCTTCCCAGGCAGTGCGTACGCTTCCCAGGCAGTGCGCATGCTTCCCAGGCAGTGTGCACGCTTCCCAGGCAGTGCGTACGCTTCCCAGGCAGTGTGCACGCTTCCCAGGCAGTGCGTACGCTTCCCAGGCAGTTTGCACGCTTCCCAGGCAGTGCGTACGCTTCCCAGGCAGTGCGTACGCTTCCCAGGCAGTGTGTACGCTTCCCAGGCAGTGCGTACGCTTCCCAGGCAGTGTGCACGCTTCCCAGGCAGTGCGTACGCTTCCCAGGCAGTGCGCATGCTTCCCAGGCAGTGTGCACGCTTCCCAGGCAGTGTGCACGCTTCCCAGGCAGTGTGTACACTTCTCAGGCAGTGCGTACGCTTCCCAGGCAGTGTGTACGCTTCCCAGGCAGTGTGTACGCTTCCCAGGCAGTGTGCATGCTTCCCAGGCAGTGTGTACGCTTCTCAGGCAGTGTGCACGCTTCCCAGGCAGTGTGTACGCTTCCCAGGCAGTGTGTACGCTTCTCAGGCAGTGTGCACGCTTCCCAGGCAGTGTGTACGCTTCCCAGGCAGTGTGTACGCTTCCCAGGCAGTGTGCATGCTTCCCAGGCAGTGCGTACGCTTCCCAGGCAGTGTGTACGCTTCCCAGGCAGTGTGCATAACAGCCACATTCAGGGGCAGTCGGAAATCCCCGGCATCTTCCAGGGACCCGCCAGGATGACTGGTTGGCTCTTGGGGGATAAGGGGTACCCGCTTAGGACCTGGTTATTGACGCCAGTGCGGACGCCGATGACCATGCAGAGACCTGATATTACAAGGCCCGTGTGACCTCCCGGCCGATGCCGCGACCGCTTTGGTGGTGCACTGCAGTACACTCCCCCGAGGGTTGCCGTTTCGTGGCGGGCTGCTGTGCCTTCCACAAGTTGGCACATCAGCGGGCGACGTGGAGGAGGAGGAACATGCGGCCTCATCAGAGGAGGAGGACAAGGAGTGGCTTCATCCATCATCACCATCACTCTCCCCTTCCTACCCACAATTCCCCCCCTCCCATCTGCCACCCCCTCACTACGGTCTGCCTCTCCATCCCCTCTCCTTCCCCCCTGAACCATTCTCTCTCTCTCCCCCCCCCCCCCAATCGCCCTGTTCCACCCTCCCAGGGTCAGTGTTACATCACTCCAGATTGATGGGGCTCTGTTGGCACTGTCAGTGGGTCAGTGTCCAAGGCAGGGGGTATGATGATAACCTGCTGTGAGGGGAGCTCTGCTGCTCCTCAATCTATGCCATAGTCCGACTCCTGTCTGACTGCTCCCAGCGTGATCACCACCCACCACCTGCACGTCGTATACCTTGGGGAGACCCAGATCTAGGACCACTGTGCCTGGAGGGCTGCGGCTGGGGGTTAGGGCAGAGGGCAAATGCGGGAGAGGGGTGCAGGCAGCCCGCAGTGCGGAATACCGTGACTGAGGCTTCGCATGTTTCGGGTGTAGCATGTCTTAATGGTGTACAATCGTCACCCTAACAGTCACTAGTTACCGATGGCCCCTCCCCGCAGTGTCCTCTCAGTGATTTTCAATTTTCTTAACTCTCTGTGCTCTGCCATTATGTCTGGGTATCTTCCCAGGACGCACATCACAGGTGGAGGCAGCCTGCTGCCTACCGCGCCCGGTGGCATTGACGGCCCTGCCGGGCCTGAAGCTGGAGGGCCCCAGCCGACATGCCAGTGGCACATGCCTCGCTGTTCTGCCTGATGACCCCAAGACACCATTGTCAGGAGGGGGAACCCACCAGAGCTGGTGACCGCTGTCATCTCCCATAGGGCAGTTCCGAGTCAGCCTCCAGTACCCCTTCCTCCTGGTCAGTGCCCATCTGGCCCAAGGGGTCACTTTGGGACGGAGGGGCAGTTGGATTGAGCTCCAGAGGCCCCTGCGTCGTCTGTCTCTGCCGGCCCTGGCGGCCTCCCATTGTCTGCACCACGGTGTTGATACCTTCAGCGATGCTCCTCTGTGACTGGGCCACACTCTACAGTGCATCGCCAATGTCCACCTATGTCTGGGACATGTTCCTCAGTGACTGGGACATGCCCTGGAGTGCCTCGGAAATGCCCACCTGAGATTGGGACATGCTCCTCAGCGAACGGCCAGCGACGCCTGTACACCTTGAGCCGTCGCAGTCTCCCCCCCCCGGGTCCCTCCCTGGTCTGATGGGCGGCCAGGTCCTCAGGCTGTGGGGTGGGCCCCTGCACATGGGCTGCCGCCTTGAGCTTCTACTCTGATGCAGTGCACCTGCGTCAAAGATACGTCCCCCAGCGACTAGGACATGCTGTCGAGGCCCTCACCATGGCCGTCTCTTCCTGAGCAACGCCTTGGACACCACCATTCATGCTGTTAACGTGCTCCAGGCTTTCCATTGCAGTCGCCACCCTAGCAGTGTTGGCCTCGTTGCCGCGCATTGCCGGTGTCATCTCCTGCGCCCGTAGCCTTTGGGATTCCTCCAATCGGCTATGGAGCCGCTGGAGTGTCGCGAACATCGCCCTCTGAATCTCACTGCTGCACCCTTGTATCCACATCAACTCCGGGATAACCTGGTCAAGAGGCTCAACATCGGACTTGGACCCAACAGGGCCCTGGGGCCCAGCAGACCTCCGACTGTTGTCTCCCCTGGACGTTCCTGCCTCCACCTAATGCGCATCAGCAACTGTGTGGTTCCCTAGATGCCTATTCACTACTTTTGCCCACCGAGATGTGTTTCTCTGCGCTGATGGAGGGTGGTGATGACAGCTGTGCTGCCTCGCCCGTGGCCTCCTTGGAGGTCTCCACTGAGGTGTTCTCTTGCAAGGCAGGGTCCCAGGTGGGCTGACACCATCGGATGGAGATGCTGCAGGAGGATGGAGATGTGGTCAGTGAGAGGGAAGGACCATTATGTCTGGCACTAACAACACATATGTGACAGGCCACCTGGGTGGGGGCCGGTGGATCCTCACCTCCGTGGCGCAGGCCAAGCCCGACGTCGGTGACCAATCTGTCCTCGGCCACCCCTGCGACCTCCAGGGCCCATTCCTCGTAGAGATGAGGACTCTGATGTCTGGCACCCTGCTGCCTGTGGGGACAAAGAGAGAGCATCGTGAGCCACGCGCTTCATGCATGCGGAGGTCCGACACCACCACTGGGCATGGGTGGGGTGCGCAGGTGGGTGCAAGGGTTTGTTGGGGCACAGGTGTGGTATTGTGCTGCGGGGGTGGGGGGGGGGTGATGTCGTGCTGTGTCGTGCCAACCTCAGGGCTGCCGGGGGAGGCAGGCGGGACCGGTGCGCGGGGGTCTCACCTGTGCGGCCCTCTGAGGTTGTTTATCACTGGGTGGCGGTCCTCCTGGTTACAGTCCGCCTGCTGCCGGCCGCTGCCACTGCCTCCCAGGCGGCACTGGCTGCCCTATGGTTGACCCTCTGACCCCCTCGGGGAAACAGGGGGCGGGATTCTCCGAGCCCCCACGCCAAAATCGCGTTCGGCGCGGGGGCGGAGAATGGGCGTTGATGCCGAATTCCGGCACGACACCGCTCTCCGGTTCCTGGCGAATGAGCACGAATCGCGCGTGGTCTACGCGTCGCGGATAGGGGTCCCCGTGGCGATACTGCGAGGACAACTGTCCAAGTTCCCGATGACGTGGTTCTAACCACACTTTGCCTGTCGGGAACGGCCGTCCTGCTGGGGGGGATATGGGGATCCTTCACTGGGGAGGGGGCCTCATAGACGACCAGGGGGGGGGGGGCGATCGGGCGGAACCGATCCGCGGGCGCACGCGACCTCGGGGGACCTACATTTTTTGTGCCGCTCCGCGGGCTGAGTCCGCCATCTCGCACGGGGCCGCCGCCGGAGGTGCGGGGCCCTGTATCCGCAGCCAGAGCTGCGAGGAGCACTCCGGGGCTCTGCTGGCCCCCTGCAGGTAGGGGAATCGCTCAGGACTTTCTTCAGGAAAGTCCAGAGTGAAACACCCGCGTTTTGACGCTAGCGTGGGGACATAACCCCATTATTGGAGAATCCCGCCCAGGGTTTCCCGACTCTACCCCGTCCAACAGTCGGGCCGGGCCGGCATCACCAAAACATGGGGCTGGGCTGCGTGGTGGCATGGCTGTCTGGAGTTTGCTCCGCGAGATCGGTTGAAGAGCTGCTGCCCTTGGTTAGCGGGGGAGCTGCCCCACGCGGTCCAGGCAAATCAGCTGGCAGGAATGTCATTTCCGGCGTGAACCTGTGGGGTTTCAATAAGTGCCCTAATTAATGTAAGATACCGGTGACAGCCTCGCCTGGTCATCCATCCGAAAAACCCAGCAGTTTCTGCTCGCTACCACATTTAGAAACTTTTCCTTTGGATCGCGCACAATATAACTTCAAGACCCAGCTGCCTCAAGCAGTAGTGGTGCTACCAGGCCACTCGGTAATGGGCATTGAGGTCTCCCGCCAACAGCATACTGCCATCCTTTGTATGGGAGCAAAGTTGAATTGTATTCTGTTGTCGGATTATCTGAAACATTGACCTGTATTTTTCACTCTTTAAATACTGATTAATCTCTGGCGCAGTTGAAACACTTTCTGTCCTTAAAAGGCACGCTTAGAAATTACCGTTGTCGATAATAAGATATGCCTGAACTGTGAGTTAAAAGAATATAAGGATTCGGAGCTGGACTAGGCCATTTGGCCCTTTGAGACATGCTCTGCTGTTCTACAAAAACATGGCTGATCCTCCCCTTGCACCATCGCCATATCCCTTCATTCCCTGAGTAACCAAAAGTCTATTTTGGTCACAGTGGGAATAGTGGAATCATTGGGGTTGGGGAGGGACTCTTCCTGCCTCCACTGTTACAAATGTTAAAATTGAGCCTGCTCCTCTGATCGAAATCCATTTTATCGGACTTACGTCCAATTTTCCGTGGAGTGTTTTGGTTGTGGCGGACGTGACCTTCCATTCGCTGGCGCCAGGATCTTCCGGTCCCACCACTGGAAATAGGGTTTCCCTTTATTCGCACCCCCCACCCCCCGTCAGCAGAGGCTGACGGCTGGCAGGGCCAAAGGATCCCACCAGTGGGAAGGGCGGGACCACCCCGCTCATGAGCGTCTCTGCGTCGCTTCCAAGCAAAGTAAAACTCAGCACAACCATCACTTCAGGTTTCACAGCTTCCATTTAAAACAAAGAACTTGCATTTACATAGCGCCTCTCATGACTTCGCGACATCCCAAATTGCTTTACAGCCCATTAACTGTTGCACTGTGGGAGTTTTTATTTCCTACCGCTGACATATCCTCAAGTGCAGGTGTCAGGAACAGTATCCAACTGAAGTTAGTTCATGCATTTACACCGAGAGACATCGCTTTTGGGCGAGTGGAAAGGGATGATTTGAAGTTTGGACATGGGCTGCAAACTGTTGAAAATGGGTCAGCCACCCAGGTCCGACATCAATGGTAACAAAACTCTGGCAGGAGCTCGAGCAGGCAGAACTTTACCCACAAGTGATGTTTATCCCTTTCATTTGCAACTCATCTTAAAATAAATATCTCTACCCAAGCAGATGAAATTTAATGCAAAGAAGTGTATGAAGAGATACATTTTGGTAGGCAGAAGGAGGCGGGGTAATGTAATATATAGAGCGCACAATTCAAAAAGGGGGTGAAGAGGGCAGCGTGGTGGAGCAGTGGGTTTGCCATGCTGCCTCACGGCGCAGAGGTCCCAGGTTCGATCCCGACTCTGGGTCACTGTCCGTGTGAGGTTTGCACATTTTCCCCGTGTTTGCGTAGGTTTCGCTCCCACAACCCAAAGATGTGCAGGCTAGGTGGATTGGCCGCGCTAAATTGCCCCTGAATTGGAAAAAATGAATTTATTTTTAAAAAGGGGGTGAAGGGGCAGAGGCACCTGGAGGGTGTTGTATCTCTTCCCACATCTGGTGGTGGAGTAAGGCAGATTGTTATTTGTTCCCAGAGCAATGTTCTTCTACACCCGGGAAGGACCCACTCATCCGGGTCCGCGTCATATGAACCCGATGTACCACCTTAAAGCGTGAAAGACTCATCCTCGCGCAGGAGGAGGTTGAGTTGATTCGGTGGACTATCTCACTCCAGATTCCCCACCCCATCCAAATCCGTACCTCAACCTTCCTCAAGGCCCCCCCCCCTCTCTCCCAACCACCCTGAAATATCCCCGACTCTCCCTTCCACCCACTCCTCCGGGACCAAGAGCTTCCCCAACAGCGTTTTGTCTGCCACCCGAGGAAACAAGGGCAGTTCCTTCCACGGAAAAACCCCGCAACGTGCAATATCTGAACCCGCTCACCCTCGGCAACTCAAACCTCACAGCCAGTCACCCAAGGCCGGAATTGACCCAAGTCCCCTGCCGCTGTGAAGCAGCAGTGCGAACCTTACTCCCTGTGGCTCAGTGGGAGCTCTCTCAGCTCAGAGTCAGAACGCTGTGGATTCAATTCCTAATCCAGGGGCTTGAGTAAATAACCCGGGTTGAAGTTCCAGTGGAGTACTGGGGGAGTGCTGTACTGTGTTTTGGATGAGAAATAAAATTGAAGACCCATTTACCCTTACAGGTGGACATAAATGGCCCCACAACATTATTCAAAGAAGAACAGAGAAGTTCCTCCTGCTGCCCCATTTATCTCTAATTTAACGTTAAAAAACAGATTACCTGGTCATACCTCAATGGTGTTTGTGGGAATTTGCCGAACACAAATTAACTGATTGTTTCCTACCTGTACAACAGTTCTTCAAAGAGCACCTTTGGCTGTAAAGGGCAACCTTTTCTCAGTCAGGTGGAGGCAGGTTCTGATGCATAAAGGGTGGGAAAGTGCTGGAAAATTACATTGAGTCCGGATCCCAACCTGTTCCCACCATTTTCTGGCTTTCCCTGCGATGGATTCCATGTCTGTGGTGGTCTGTATTAGGGGTATTACGGTACCTAGGTTGGAGGTACCTGATACTGTAAGATCATTGGTGTTGGAGGTACCCGATACTGTAAGATCATTGGTGGAGCCTGCCTGCTGGTTCCGCCCAGAAAGGCGGAGTATAAGAGTCTGTGTTTCCCTAGCTGCTGCATTCTGTACCTGCGCTGCTGGGGGAAACATCTAGCTCAATAAAGCCTTCAATTGTCCTACAATCTCGCTTCGGGAGTTATTGATCGTGCATCAATGTCCTGCCGGGATTTTTTGATGAGTCTGTCGGGAAAGCAGTTGATGCAATCGAATAGGGAACGAAGAGCCTTTTTAACTAGAGAATTTCTTCCTTGCCAACAGCACACACGTTCCACACTGTGCCTGAGATGAGTGCGCAGCAGGAAGGTTTCTTCAGGTGGAACTGACAAGGTGGAAAGGCTTTGATCAGTTACACTGAAGAGCTCCAGCCATAGCCAGATTGCTAGTTCTCTCAGAGAATGAAATCGCTGCTGACGTTTGAGTGCCTAACTTCAGCTGTCTCACATCTCGCTCACCTTCAGCTGCACGTTCCTGCCGCCAGCCTCCACCACAGCATCGGAGCAGTTTATACAGCTCCAACTTTCATCTCTGCTGTAGATCAGGAGAGGGCAGCATGCCAACACCAATTGCTCCAGGAGCAGCAACAGCATCAGCTGCCTTCTACTCGGCCACACACCTCTCCACAGGGAAAGGGGGATGAACACGGACACCCAGCAGGAAGGAGCCGAGACCACCAGCACAGGGATAGACGATCAGCTCTCTGGAGGTGTCTGGACACCAGTACCTCAGGAGGCTCAGGCTCTCATGGCAGGTCGTCTCCAGGAACAAGACGTCCTTCCCAATGGCGTAGGTGGGCACACGTAGCCAATGTAATGCCTGCCACTGGAGCCCCTCCTCCTGGCCCGCCTCTCCGCCTCTCACAGGGTAGTGTGCTCTCTTCTCCCACAAGGGGAGAGAGAGCAGAGAGATGTGAATGTTTATAATGGCTTGTGTGTGGAGGAGGGAAGGACTCCATTTGCGGAGGGTGACTTTGAGGCAAGTGTGCAAGAGGACAATAGACTGATGGTGAGTGTCAGTCTTGGCTTTTCAGATGCGCAGTGCTTGTAGGGGGAGCAATGGACAGGAGCTACAAGGCGTGTTGTTCAGAGGAATGCTGTGCAGGGGAATGATGGGAAAGTTAGAGTGTGGGGATTGGCACATGAACATCTTACACCACTCACCTGCGATGCCTATTCACTTGGGGCACTGTCTCTAGGTTGGAGGGGCTACACTTTTTCCATTGACTTTCTCGGCCACATCCACCCACCCTGCTTTGTTGGAGAGGTTATCCTCTCTCCTCCCACCCTTGGGAAACCTGACTCGCTGCAGCCCCTCAGATTCCGCGGCAGGAGAGACCCAGGGGACAGCCTTCCTATAGGCCTCTTCATCAATCCTGTGGTGGTTTCACCCTCAAAAACCCAAGTATTGGTGAACCCTTGTAACCCACGTCATGGTCTCTTTATTGAATATCCTTCCTTTGACTGAATGGACGGGTCATTCTGCCTGTCCTCCCCGATTGGTCGGGAATGCGGAGACGGGATGATAATTAGGTTGCTCTGGTGAAGAACATAGAACATAGTGCAGAAGGAGGCCATTCGGCCCATCTAGTCTGCACCAACCCACCTAAGCCCTCACTTCCACCCTATCCCCGTAACCCAACAACCCCTCCTAACCTTTTTTGGACACTGAGGGCAATTTATCATGGCCAATCCACCTAACCTGCACGTCTTTGGACTGTGGGAGGAAACCGGAGCACCCGGAGGAAACCCACGCAGACACGGGGAGAACGCGCAGACTCCGCACAGATAGTGTCCCAGTGGGGAATCGAACCTGGGACCCTGGCGCTGTGAAGCCACAATGCTAGCCACTTGCGCTACTGTGCCGCCCACACGGCAGCACAAGAGCACAGGCTGTGCAAATCAATTGGATTCCGCCACTTGCCTCACTGATTTGGTTGGGACAATGTGGATAGGATTCTTCCCAATGTGTGCTGAGAATATCCTGAAGTTGAGAAATGTGTTGTATCAATGCGATTAAACAAATGTTTATTTCTGATTGGTTCTGGCAGGCTTGATTCCCACTTCCCGATGAGTTTGACAGTTTCTGCTGTTGACCATTTTGTGTCAGGTGGAAATGGGATCTATTACTGACAGCTAGATTTCAACACTTAACATTTGGCACGTTCACGTTCAAAACAAACCACTGTGAAATAAACAGAGGTCAAGTACGTAGACTCCAAAACCAATATAATTAGTGTCGGGAGTGGGTTTGCTGGGTGGTCGTGCGTGTGTGAGGTATCCCGTGCAAGGCCTGGCCTGGGTTTTACTCAATAGTTACTCTGGAGTTAGAAGTGATTTTTTTTCCCCTCTAACTCTTTCAGAGTAACTATCAAGATAAAACTGGCAAAACCAGCCAAAGTTAACGATTAAAATCCCTACTATCGGATGGTTCCCAGCCCAGCACAATTGTCCATTGGAAGTTAGCACTTCAGGGCAAATGCCGGGTAAACCCTTACGTGGGACCACCCCAGAGGGGTTCCCCAGCGCATCATTGGCGTGGCCCCTAAATGCGACCAGGACGTTTTGGGCCAATAGAAGCAGTTGCCTTGAATTCAAGAGGAATAATGTCTTGTTGAGCAGAATTGAGCGCAGTCAACAGATCTAAAAATTTGTTGAATTTGATATGTGCATGTTGCAGCTGTCTGAGGTTATTGAATCGTAGCTAAAAGAAACATCCATTTTAGCAAATAAAACAGGCTTGAATTTCAGCAATTGTTGGGGTTTTTTTTGAATCACTTTGCCAAAGCATTGGGCAGGGCGATGGGTCCACAGGGCTTTCTGTTACCTCAGGTGTTCAAATCCACACCAAGCTGACAGTGTGGGAGCCTCCTCCATGTGCTCAATGGTAGGATGCGGAGGTGATGGTCGCTCTGGAACGTCCCTGCTCGTGTCAAGTGCGTACTGCCCCTCAAAAATACCATCAGCACGGCTCAAGGGAGAAATGCTCCTTGTTGAACAACTTTATTTTAACATTGACAAGCTTGAACACCAGGAATTTCAGACAGTCCTCTCAAAATTCACAACAAATAGCAACTTTTTTTCATTTTAAGCCATTTCGCAACTGGGGGGGAATTTGCGGACCCGGGGCATGTGGGACCAGAAAACCCCACTGATAAACCAGAACTTTCCAGCCGTTCCTGCCGGCGGAACCTTCCGGCAAACAAAATTCCCCCCATAGGCTTTCAAACTATTCTTTTTCAAATATTTATCTGATTTATTTTTTAAAACTATTATGCTTTCTGCTGCCAACACTGTTTCTGGTCCAGCATCCCATATCATAATAACACTCGAAGTATAAAAATCTCCTGTGATGATTGGAAGATGTTAGGAAAATTGGATTATAAATGTAATGGGCAATTTGAGAGTTAAATGCCTGGGGTTAGAATTCTGTTCTGCAAGGCCTGCCTGGGTGGTTTTAACAGCCAGCAAGTGAAATTGATGAAACAATGCATTTTTCAGTTTGGGCTAATGCATAGTGGTTTGTCTGGGGAAGTCCCTGGGGAGTTAATGTGCTTTGCAGTCTGCAGAGATAATTTGTTTTTTTATCTTGGGGAGATTAAGTAATTTCTGGGTGGAGCCAAGAAAGGCAGAGAGACAGGGAGTTTGGAGAAGCTTTGAGAGAGAGAGAGGAGCCGAGTTCTGATCTGCCTGACTCTGAGTCCACGAAATTTTCTAAGTAGGATAGTAAAAAAAAATATTTTAAAGCAGAGCAGTCTGGTCTGAAGACAAGGAAGAGGCTGAAACAACCTAGTTGATGCAGTGATTTGATGATATTCAGCCAGAGTCTGATGGGATCCAACTGGAGCCAAATCTGTTTTATAAAGCATGTATATCCTGCTAATTGTAAGCAATCTGGGTTAAGGAGTTGTATGTTTCTTGTTGCTTAACGGGAAATTGTATAGTTGTGTTAAGGGGTAATTGTAAGCTGTTCTTTTCGGGTGTGAAGTTGAAAGTTTAATATTGTATGGCCATACAAATAGAATTTTTAATACTTTGAATAAATTAATTGAATGTTCATAACTTAGTGCGACATGACTCAGGTAAGGACCAGCACCAACAAGAGAAAATCTAACTATCTCCCCTTGACATTCAATGGTTCACCATTGCTGAATCCCTAACTAACATTCTAGAGGGTACCATTGACCAGATTATGAACTAGATCAGTCCTATAACTACTGTGGCTACAAGAGCAGGTCGGAGGGTGAAGATTCTGAGGTGAGTAACTCGTTTCCTGCCTCCCCAAAGCCTGTCCACTATCTGCAATGCACAAGTCAAGAGTGTGATGGAATACTCTTCAGTTGCCTGAATGAATGCAGCTCCAACAACGCTCAAGAAGCTCAATGCCATCCAGCACATGTTCACCTCCTTGATGAGCAGTGCCTCACCAACCAACGTTCACTCCCTCCACCAGCAACTCACATTGGCAGCACTGTGTACTATATGCAAGATGCACTGCAGCAACTCACTAAGGTTCATTCGACTGCAGGTTCCAAAATTGTAACCTCTACCATCTAGACGAACAAGGGCAGCAGGTGCTTGGGAACGGCCAAAACGGCGCCAATCAGACGGGCATGGCGCCGCCCCAAAGGTGCGGTATGCTCCGCATCTTTGGGGGCCGAGCCCAAACATTGAGGGGCTAGGCCGACGCCGGAGGAATTTCCGCCCCGCCAGCTGGCGGAAACGGCCTTTTTTGCCCCGCCAGCTGGCACGGAAATGACATCTCGGGGCGGCGCATGCGCGGGAGCGTCAGCGGCCGCTGACAGTTTCACGCGCATGCGCAGTGGAGGGAGTCTCTTCTGCCTCCGCCATTGTGGAGACCATGGCGGAGGCAGAAGGGAAAGAGTGCCTCCACGGCACAGGCCCGCCCGCAGATCGGTGGGCCCCGATCGCGGGCCAGGCCACCGTGGGGGCACCCCCCAGGGTCAGATCGCCCCACGCCCCCCCCAGGACCCCGGAGCCCGCCCGCGCCGCCTTGTCCCGCTGGTAAGGTAGGTGATTTAATTTACGCCGGCGGGACAGGCAATTTATCTGCGGGTCTTCGGCCCATCCGTGCCGGAGAATCGAGCAGGTGGGCCCGCCAACCGGCGCGGCGCAATTCCCAACCCCGCCGAATATCCGGTGCCGGAGACTTCGGCAACCGGCGGGGGCGGGATTCACGCCAGCCCCCGGTGATTCTCCAACCCGGCGGGGGGTCGGAGAATGTCGCCCCATGTGGGCGTGAATTGGTGCTGATCCTGACAAGTGCGGCCCTGACTTGGTGGATCTCGCAGTGAGCCAAGGGGGTAATTCTTTGAGGGAGTTGACCCCAAAGTCGATTGGAGGGCCACCCTCCTCCCCACCACACTGCAAGACATTCCCACCCCACTCCCACCAGACCCCTCACTACCAAAGACCCCCAATTAAAGACCCTAACAGAGACCCCCAATTAAAGAGACCCACCACCAGAGACCCCCCTAATTACAAAGACCCCCACTCGAGACCTTCAGAAGAGATACCCCTGTCTGTAAGCCCCCCCCCCCCCCGAAGAGAGACCGCTGTCTGAAAGCCCCCCACAAGAGAGTTCCCTGTCTGTAAGCCCCCCTGAAGAGAGACCGCTATCTGAAAGCCCCCCAGAAGACAGACCCCTGACTGTAAGCCCCCCAGAAGGGATACCCCTGTCTGAAAGCCCCCCCAGAAGAGGCTTCCACTGCTGGCCAATGGCCGGCTGCCTCCACCACCATAAAGCACACTACAGGGGTTCCGGGGGGAACAAAACTCTTGCCCAAACCTTCTGTTTCGCTCTGTCTCTCTCTTGCTCTGCCTCTGTCTCGCTTTGTCTCTCTCTTGCTCTGTCTCTGTCTCTCTCTTGCATTGTCTCTGTCTGCCTCTTGCTCTCTCTGCCTCTTGTTGTCTATCTCTTTATGTGTCTGTGAGACGGTGCGTGTGTGTGTTTTTGTATGTGTGGACGTGTGTGTGTGTGTATCGCTCTCTGTGAATATCTTTCTCTTTCCATCACTAATATTAATATGGTTGGTGGTGCTCTAACTTGATCTTTCGCTCCACATCCTCAGTCATCCTCACTGCTAAATGAACAGGGTAAATAATTCAGTGATCCGCGAGTGAGCTCAAAAAACTGAGGGAAGAAAGATAAAAAGCCAAACCACCTGCTTTGTTAGGCTAAACCTTTATAAATCACAGGCGAGGCCCAAGCTGGATTATAGTCAATTACGGCACTTTAGGAAGGGTGCCAAGGAAGGCACAGTAACACAGTGGTTAGCACTGTTGCTTTACAGTGCCAGGGACCTGGGTTCAATTCCCGGCTTGGGTTACTGTCTGAGCGGAGTCTGTACGTTCTCCCCGTGTCTGCGTGGGCTTCCTCCGGTTTCCTTGCACATGTCCCGAACGACGTGCTTGTTAGGTGAATTGAACATCCTGAATTCTCCCTCAGTGTACCCGAACAGGCGACTAGGGGCTTTTCAAAGTAACGTCATTGCAGTGTTAATGTAAGCCGACTTGTGACAATAATAAAGATTGTTATTATTATTAATTGTACTTAGTCATGCCAATTCTTGGAGGTTTTTTTGGCATCACAACTGTCATTTGCAATGGTACGTCCCCCAGAAACCTGCTTCATTCACCAACTCCGCAAACCAGAGATACTGCCAAACGTGACCCTCTGACTGTCTGAGACAGAATGTGCAAGTGATAGAAGGATTTAATAAAAAGTGATGCATGTTTGATGGAGTAATATAACTTGTGTGGTAGCCCTGACCTGCTGGAGAATAAATAAGTCACTGATGGGGTTTATGAACCAACTTTCTGTTTTGGTTTAGGTTTGTAAAATAAAGAAAGACTTGACGTTATGTAATGTTTTTCAGGACCATAAGATGCCTCAGTGCTTCACAACCTTGAGGTACATTTTTTGAAGTTTAGCCACTGTTATAATGCAGGGAAAAAATAAATTCATGATACTTATATCAGATTCTTGATTTGTCTCTCGACTTACGAGACGGTGGATTTGCTATGCCTGTGTTAGCGTGAGAGCTGAATTAATATCAGTATTTAGACATCGGGGGCGAAATTCTCCGTATTCGACGCGATGTCCGCAGACCGGCGCCAAAAACGGCGCAAATCAGTCCGGCATCACGCCGCCCCAAAGGTGCGGAATCCTCCGCACCTTGAGCGGCCCAGCCCTAACCTTGAGGGGCTAGGCCCACGCCGGACTGATTTTCGCCCCGCCAGCTGGCGGGAAAGGCCTTTGGTGCCCCGCCAGCTGGCGTGGAAATGACATTGCCGGGCGGCGCATGCGCGGGAGCGTCAGTGGAGGGGGTCTCTTCCGCCTCCGCCATGGTGGAGACCATGGCAAAGGCGGAAGGAAAAGAGTGCCCCCACGGCACAGGCCCGCCCGCGGATCGATGGGCCCCGATCGCTGGCCAGGCCACCGTGGGGGCACCCCCCGGGGCCAGGACCCCGGAGCCCGCCAGTGCCGGAGAATTCGGCAACCGGCGGGGGCCGGATTCACGCCCGCCCCCGGTGATTCTCCGACCCGGCGGGGGGTCGGAGAATCACGCCCCGTGTATCAATGACACAAAAACAGAAAACACTGGACAATCTGTGGAGAGAGAAGGTAGCTAACGTTCCGAGTCTGGATGGCTCTTCGTCAAAGCTAGAGATAACTAGGAATGGGGTCAGATTTATACTGTAGTGGGGGGGGGGGGGACGGGGAGCGTGGAGCAGTAGGGCTGGAAAGTGAGCCAGCAATAGGTGGAGATAGATAAAGATGTCGAGGACAGAAGACAAAAGGGATGCAAAGGGGGGTGATTGACAGGTTTGTTTCGAATCACTTTCGGTGCGCAGCTCCTTCCTCACGTGAATGAAGAGATGGGTATCATCTTGCGTCATTGACTTTGTCCATATATGTGGTTGTGGAACCCACCTCTTCATTCTCCCGAGGAAGGGGCAGTTCTCCGAAAGCTAGTGATTCAAAACAAACCTGTTGGACTTTAACCTGGTGTTGTAAGACTTCTTACTGTGCCCACCCCAGTCCAACGCCGGCATCTCCACACCGGGGGTGATTGGGCCTAAGAAGGGTGCTGATAGTGGCACATAAAGAGATTAGAATGTGTGAATGGTAGAACAAAGTTGAGCAGTGTGTTAAAGGCAACAAGGTGAAGTTGGCCCAAGTACAATGGTGGTTGCACTGGGCTTCACTGCGACATTGTAGCAGGCCAAGTGCGGACATGTGGACGTGAGAGTAGGACGGGGAGTTGAAATGGCAAGTGTATCAATGAGTTTATTTGAACTGTTTGCATATCAACGCAGCTCCTTCACTAGTGGGCTCAATAGGTCTGCCATGCCAGCTTCCTCTAATCATATCATCAACAAGTAACACGGCTTTGTAACATTAAAGTGAAGTTAAAAAATAGGAAAGTAAAATCTTAAGATATTCATAGAATGTAGAGTGCAGAAGGAGGCTATTCGGCCCATTGAGTCTGCACATGCTATTAGAAAGACCACTCTACTTAAGCCCACACCTCCACCCTAATCCCGGAACCCAGAAACCCCATCTAACCTAAGGGCAATTTATCATGGCCAATCCACTTAATGTGCACATCTTTGGACTGTGGGAGGAAACCGGAGCATCCGGAGGAAACCCACACAGACACGGGGAGAAAATGCAGACTCCGCACAGACAGTGACCCAAGCCGGGAATCGAACCTGGGACATTGGAGCTGTGAAGCAACTGTGCCAACCACTGGGCTACCATGCTGGAATTATTTGTAAAAGTTAACTTTTAAAAAGTTGTGCTGGTGAAAAGTGCTGAAGAGAATATAGGCCGGGAGTCTCCGATCCCGCGGCCAGGTTCGGAGGCCGCCATCAAAAGCGGCGCGAGCCACTCGGGCGTCAACGGGCCGGCAGGCACGGGTATGCACCCCTTCCTAGCTGGCTAGTACGGCGTCGGAGTATGTCCGCTGCTCCGACACTCGGAAGCCGGCGCGCCACTGCCGGCACGGGTCTGCGCAAGCGTGTGGGTTCCCATCTCCGCGCCGGCCCCCGGGCAATATGGCGGAACCCTACAGGGTCCCGGCGTGGAGGAACATAGGCCCCCCCAAGGAACTAGCCCACCCGCCGATCGGTAGGCCCTGATCGTGAGTCAGGCCATTGTGGAGCGCCCCCCCCCCCCCCGAGACGGATCCCCCCCCCCCCCCCGCCGCCCCACCAGGACGGCCTCCGCAGCCAGAACTCCGAGGTCCCGCCGGGTGGGACCATACGTAACCCATGCCGGCGGGACTCGGCCGAACGAGAATCGGTGGGGGTCGCTTTCAACGGCCTCCGATCAGCGCGGCGCCGATCCCGTGGCCGCCCGATTCTCCGACCCGGCGTGGGGTCAGAGAATCCCGGCCATTATTCTTAGCATCCATTACCAGGGGAAAAAAATCTACATACTGGAGTGTTGAGAATATACAACAGCCAAGTGCTATATCCAATTCAACAAAACGTTCATGCCAGATTGGCAGCACACTGGCACCCCCAGGGCGAGGAGATTCCAGGCAGTATTTAAAATATTTCTCAGCATGTGGCAACTTAATAAATCATTTCTTGGATGTAACCCCCACATGGTCAAGGTTTTATTGCTTTTTTTTAAGATGTAAGCACTTCTGTGAAGGAACCTGTGTAAATATATTCAGCCGTCATGATTGTTATTTACCCAAATATAAGAACTTAGAAAGGATTCCTCTCTGCTGAAGGATAAAAGCAGTTCACAAGGCCTGACCACAGGACTCTGCATGTAGAGACTTGTGACTTCGTACAGCAATAGGAAAACCCTTGATAAAAGGGATGCACACCAAAAATTGCAGAATAACACAAAATTTCAGGAAGACTGGCACAGTGTAAGGCATGATGAGACAGGTTTATACCAGTAACCTGAGGCCACAATCAACTGGAAGTTTTACAAAGGCTTGAGCTAACATTTTTAATCTTAAAGAACAGATTCATGATTAATGAAAACAAAATGATCATCCTGAGAATCGACAAGATCTAGGCCATACATGGAATTTAACAATTATAAAATCTTCTTAAAATCAAGGAGGCTACTTAGAAATTAATGGTGTTCAAAACCATGTTTGGAACATAAAAAGGCTGAACTGAATGCATGAGATGGGGCGGCACGGTGGCACAGTGGGTAGCACTGTTGCTTCACAGCGCCAGGGACCCGGGTTCGATTCCCGGCTTGGGTCACTGTCTGTGCGGAGTCTGCACGTTCTCCCAGTGTCTGTGGGTGTTTCCTCCGGGTGCTCCGGTTTCCTCCCACAAGTCCCAAAAGCCGTGGGGCGAAATTCTCCTACCCGCCCCGCCACATTTCTGCCCCGACCGGCCGGCGGGAGTCTCCGTAACACTGGCCGGTCAATGGGGCAGCCCCACGCCGTCGGGAAACCCCCGGGCGCTGGCAAAACGGAGACTCCCGCCGGCGGAGAATGACGCCCCAGGTGTTAGGTAATTTGGACACTCTGAATTCTCCCTCCTGTGTACCGAAACAGGCGGCAGAATGTGGCGACTAGGGGCTTTTCACAGTAACTTCATTGCAGTGTTAATGTAAACCTACATGTGACACTAATAAACATTATTAGCTTATTATTAACAAATTATGTAGTCTGAGACACATTATGAGGGTTAAAAACAGACATAATTATTTTTCAAATTTGCTGAACTTGCTCCCAGTCTCTCTGATAGTGAAGGGCTCAGCAAGATAATTCCCTCCCCTGAGTGGGACAGTCATCTCGCTAACACTGTAGCAAGATGGTTAAGGTAAATGCTATTTTAATAATTGATGAGTACGCTACTTCACATATTTTACTGCTACAATATTTGAATTTAAAAACTAGATTCTCTACTAGAAATAAGATTGTATTTTCTCTCTTGTCCTAGAGCTATTTAATATTGTGACTAGCTGTTTTCACCTCACTGTTAATTACATGCTTGTAATTAATAAACATCTCTATATATTTTAGAAATTATATTGTTCCACATGGGCATCTGTAGGGCTAACTCATGAACATGACTCTATCACCTCTTTGACTGGGGGCTACATTAGTGAGGAGTTATATACCCTGATCTTATTCATATCTGGGATATTATAATTGTAATATCCTGACAGACGGGCGACCGCCAGACTGATTAATGATTGAACAGTTTATTAAAGGAAGAAACTATGTACTGAGAGCTACCATCTTGCAAGACTCCAAACTCCTAACTGCCTGGGAACCTGTGCTCTGCCCCCAGGGTTTGCTCACTCCCGCCCCATTAGCTGATTGGGTCACGTGACCCTCCAGGACCACACCCTCTTAAAGGGGCACGTTTCCACATCCATCCCCCTTAAAGTCCCTGATTAATATTCTCAAATAACAAAGGAACTATTGATAGAAAACATACAACCAATGGCTCTGAAAACAGTCTCTTGTAAGGTAAGTCGGTCAGAGGATTTCTTAATCCTTTGAAAGCGATGCAATTCATTGACAAGTCTACTAGAGCCAGGTTATTCCACTGGTTCAGTGTGCAGTTCTCTTTTCCTTAAGTGGTCCAAATATTTTTTTAACCTTCTCTCTCGTACTTCTATCTCGTATGATATTGGGTCTGTTTTGGTCATGTCTATTCCTGGGAACCAACTTGGGCCAGCACTGAAATTCGTCAAGTACAGTGGTGTTTTGTCTGCTCCCTCTGTTTAGCCTCCACCCTCCCAGCCAAATTTGGAAATATAAGATTTAATTGTGTTCTAATGCGTCGACCCATCAATAACCGGCAAGTGCAACATCTGTGGCGGTATGAGGTGTAGTACGAGAGGTCAGTACGAACCAGGCCAGTCTGAGTTGTAAAAGGTGTTTCTTCATGACTGTTTCTTCATGGCGGCCTTGAATGTTTTCACGGCTCCCTCAGCCACTCCATGTGAAGCAGGGTGGTAGGGAGCAGTTTGAATATGTTGAATGCCGTTGGTCCACATAAAATGTTGCAATTCCTCACTTCTTAAGGCAGTCCCATTATCTGAGACCCGAACCTCAGGCAATCCTTGGGTGACAAACGTCTGTCGTAAAATCTCTACCATTGCTGATAAGGTCGTGGACTTCAACTTGTGTATCTCCGACCATTTGGAGTGAGCTTCAATGATAAGTGAGGACATGGAGTCATTAATAGTCAGTAATAAAAGAATGACTAGGGTAAGAGTAGGGCCAGTCAAGGACAGGAGTGGGAAGTTGTGCTTGGAGTCCGAGGAGATAGGCGAGGTGCTAAATGAATATTTTTCGTCAGTATTCACACAGAAAAAAGACTATGTTGTTGAGGAGAATACTGAGATTCAGGCTACGAGACTAGAAGGGCTTGAGGTTCATAAGGAGGAGGTGTTAGCAATTCTGGAAAGTGTGAAAATAGATAAGTCCCCTGGGCCGGATGGGATTTATCCTAGGATTCTCTGGGAAGCTAGGGAGGAGATTGCTGAGCTTTGGCTTTGATCTTTAAGTCATCTTTGTCTACAGGAATAATGCCAGAAGACTGGAGGATAGCAAATGTTGTCCCCTTGTTCAAGAAGGGGAGTAATGACAACCCCGGTAACTGTAGACCAGTGAGCCTTACTTCTGTTGTGGGCAAAATCTTCAAAAGGTTTATAAGAGATAGGATGTATAATCATGTGGAAAGGAATAATTTGATTAGAGATCGTCAATACGGTTTTGTGAAGGGTAGGTCGTGCCTCACAAACCTTATTGAGTTCTTTGAGAAGGTGACCAAACAGGTGGATGAGGGTAAAGCAGTTGATGTCGTGTATATGGATTTCAGTAAAGCGTTTGATAAGGTTCCCCACGGTAGGCTACTGCAGAAAATACGGAGGCATGGGATTCAGGGTGATTTAGCAGTTTGGATCAGAAACTGGCTAGCTGGAAGAAGACAAAGGGTGGTGGTTGATGGGAAATGTTCAGACTAGAGTCCAGTTACTAGTGGTGTACCACAAGGATCTGTTTTGGGGCCACTGCTGTTTGTCATTTTTATAAATGACCTGGAGGAGGGCATAGAAGGATGGGTGAGTAAATTTGCAGATGACACTAAAGTCGGTGGAGTTGTGGACAGGGCAGAAGGATGTTACAAGTTACAGAGGGATATAGATAAGCTGCAGCGCTGGGCTGAGAGGTGGCAAATGGAGTTTAATGCAGAAAAGTGTGAGGTGATTCATTTTGGAAGGAATAACAGGAAGACAGAGCACTGGGCTAATGGTAAGATTCTTGGCAGTGTGGATATACATAGAACATAGAAAATACAGCACAGAACAGGCCCTTCAGCCCACGATGTTGTGCCGAACCTTTGTCCTAGATTAATCATAGATTATCGTTGAATTTACAGTGCAGAAGGAGGCCATTCGGCCCCCTGAGTCTGCACCGGCTCTTGGAATGAGCAGCGAGATCTCGGTGTCCATGTACATAGATCCCTGAAAGTTGCCACCCAGGTTGAGAAGGTTGTTAAGAAGGCGTACGGTGTGTTAGCTTTTATTGGTAGAGGGATTGAGTTTCGGAGCCATGAGGTCATGTTGCAGCTGTACAAAACTCTGGTGCGGCCGCATTTGGAGTAATGCGTACAATTCTGGTCGCCGCATTATAGGAAGGATGTGGAAGCAGTGGAAGGGAAGCATTGGAAAGATTTACCAGAATGTTGCCTGGTATGGAGGGAAGATCTTATGAGGAAAGGCTGAGGGACTTGAGGCTGTTTTCGTTAGAGAGAAGAAGGTTAAGAGGTGACTTAATTGAGGCATACAAGATGATCAGAGGATTGGATAGGGTGGACAGTGAGAGCCTTTTTCCTCGCATGGTGATGTCTAGCATGAGGGGACATAGCTTTAAGTTGAGGGGAGATAGATATAAGACAGATGTCAGAGGTAGGTTCTTCACTCAGAGTAGTAAGGGCGTGGAATGCCCTGCCTGCAACAGTAGTGGACTCGCCAACACTAAGGGCATTCAAATGGTCATTGGATAAACATATGGATGGTAAGGGAATAGTGTAGATGGGCTTTAGAGTGGTTTCACAGGTCGGCGCAACATCGAGGGCCGAAGGGCCTGTACTGCGCTGTAATGTTCAATGTTCTAACTGACGATGTGTAGTCTCACCCAGGAGCGACCTGGCCGCTCCCAAATGTGGACGAGGGCCACAGATGGCAAATGTTGCTGCATTTGACACTGGACACGTTGTTTGAACAGATTCTCTATCCATCCCGGGCCACTACATGTAACGGGGTGAGAGCATCTTCATTTGCAGCAGCTCAGGATGAGCACAGTATAGCTCCTGTAACGATAGCTTCCGAGCATCTTTTCTTATCTGAAAGGGCCATAGCAATTCAGACCTGTTATCATAATGCCATGTGCTTGACCTACAATAATAAGGGGTTCATTTGGATCCAAAGCTTGACCTGCCTCGCCGGCACAGGCAATGTATCAAGAAAATGCAAAGCAAGAACGGTCTCCTGTGACAGTGGTGGAGGCGCTACACTCTGAGGTAACGAAAGGCGACTCAAAGCATCTGCATTCGAAATGTGGGTACCCAGCCTATGTTCAAACGTATACTCTTAGGTTGCTAACAATAAAGCCCAGCGTTGGACCTCAGCTGAAGCTATGGGGGGAATGACCTTATCATCTCATACATAGAGACATACATAGAAAGTAGAAGCAAGAGGAGGCCATCCAGCCCTTTGAGCCTGCTCCACCATTCATTATGATCATGGCTGATCATCAAGTTCAATACCCTGATGCCACCTTTCCCCCATATCCCTTGATCCTTTTAGCCCCAAGAGCTGTATATAATTCGTTCTTGAAATTACACAATGTTTTGGCCTCGACGACTTTATATAGTAGTGAATTCCACAGATTCACCACTCTCTGAGTGAAGAAATTCCTCCTCATCTCAGTCCTAAAAGGCTTACCCCTTATCCTCAAACTATGGCCCCTCGTTCTGGACTCCCCCGCTATCGGGAACATTCTTTCTGAATCTACCCTGTCTAATCCTGTTAGAATTTTGTAAGCTTCTATGCAATCCCCTCTCACTCTTCTAAACTCCAACGAATATAATCCTAACCGACTTAGTCTCCCCTCATAAGGCAGTCCCACCATCCCAGGACTCAGCCTGGTAAACCTGTGCTGCAGTCCCTCCATAGCAAGAACATCCTTCCTCAGATAAGGACACCAAAACTGCCCACAATACTCCAGGTGTGGCCTCAATAATACTCTATGCAATTGCAGTAAAACATCTTTATTCCTATACTGAAATCCTCTTGCTTTGAAGGCCAACGTACCATTTGCCTTCTTTACTGCCTGCTGTACCCGCATGCTTACGTTCAGCGACTGATGTAGGAGGACACCAAGGTCTCTCTGAGTATTCACCTCTCTCAATTTACACCCATTCAAATAATAATCTGCCTTCCTATTTTTGCTACCGAAGTGGATAACCTCACCTTTATCCACATTATACTGTACCTGCAATGCATGTGCCCACTCATTCAGCCTGTCCAAATCCCGCTGAATGATCTCTGTATCCTCCTCACAGCTCACCCTCCCACCCAACTTTGTATCATCTGCAAATTTGGAGATAACACATTTAATTCCCTCATCCAAATCATTAATCTACAATGTGAACATTTGGGGTCCTAGCACTGATCCCTGCAGTACCTCACTAGTCACTGCCTGCCAATCAGAAAAAGACCCATTTATTCCAACTTTTTGCTTCCTGCCTGCTAACCAGCTTCTTATCCATCTCAAGATGCTACCCATAATCCCATGTGCTTTAACTTTACATATTAATCTGCTATGTGAGACCTTGTCAAAAACCTTCTGAAAGTCTAAATGAACCACATCCACAGGTTCTCCCTGGTCAGCTCTACTAGTTACATCTTCAAAGAATTGCTTTTTAAAAAATTTTATTTTATTACGAACATGTATCAAAACAGGTTACAGCAAATAAACACCCCGGGAGACATAATTCCCAACAATTGACTACACAGTCTGTACAGATTTTTCCCTATTTTCACCCCCCCCCTCCCCCTGCGATGAACAGCCCCTCAAATACGGTCACAAACATCCCCCACCTTTCCTTAAACCCCTCTGCAGAGCCCCTTAACTCATACTTGATCTTCTCTAATCGCAGAAAGTTGTACAGGTTGAGGCACGATCAATTTGACTGGAGACGAAGTTGAATCCAAACTGAGACTTTATCAGTATCAGATGTGTGGCCTCCCACAGCAGCTGACTAAATGGCTGCGAGCTGGAGGCCACGCATATTTATAACCTGGCTCCTGGGCGGAGTTAGAATGCAGGGGCCCCAGGTGAACCTGTAGTGCAGGTTCTACCATACAACCCTTAATATAAGAACACAGTGGTTTACCACATTCACCCCCTGTTAAAATTGAGTCCAGCGGGGGTGGTGGATAACTATATACAATTAGCAATTTTTAAAATTTACAGAGCAGTAAAAAAAAAATGTCACTGGTCATCCGTCGGGCCGGTCAGAGGTTCAGCCGGTCCGGCGCCTTGATCGTCCTTTGAGATCAACGAAGTGGAGACGGCGATGTTGGTGCTGTTGTGGTCGAAGTTGACTCCAGGAGCGTGCCAAAATCCTCTTCATCAACGGGGGTGGGCAGGGGGAGGACGGACGGTCCTCAGGGGGGTGATGGGGGTGGCGGGTCAGGGGAGGGTGGCGCCGGGGGTGACGGGGGTGGTGTGGGGGTGGATCCTGCTGGTGCCAGGTCCCTGAGGGAGACGGTATCCTGGCGGCCGTTGGGGAACGCCACGTAGGCGTACTGTGGGTTTGCGTGGAGCAGGTGCACCCTTTCCACCAACGGATCCGCCTTGTGGAGCCGCACATGTTTACGGAGAAGCACGGTTCCCAGAGCTGTGAGCCAAGTTGGGAGCGATACCCCGGATGTGAACTTCCTGGGGAAGGCAAAAAGACGTTCATGTGGTGTACTGTTAGTAGCAGTGCAAAGTAATGAGCAAATGGAATGTAGTGCATCAGGGAGGACCTCTTGCCAGTGGGAGGCCGGGAGATTTCTGGACCGTAGGGCCAGCTGGACGGCCCTCCATACTGTCCCATTCTCCCTTTCTACCTGTCCGTTTCCCCAGGGGTTGTAGCTGGTCGTCCTGCTGGAGGCGTTACCCCTGCTGAGCAGGAACTGACGTAGCTCATCACTCATGAATGAGGATCCCCTGTCACTGTGGATGTAGGCGGGGAAGCCGAACAGAGTGAAGATAGAATTAAGGGCTTTAATGACGGTGGCAGACGTCATGTCGGGCATGGGATGGCGAAGCGGAACCGGGAGTATTCATCGATCACACTGATGAAATATGCGTGTCGATTGGAGGAGGGGAGGGGGCCTTTGAAATCCATGCTGAGGTGTTCAAAGGGGCGGGAGGTCTTCACCAGGTGAGCGCGGTCCGGCCGGTAGAAGTGCGGTTTGCACTCTGCACAGATTTGGCAGTCCTTGGTGATCGTCCTTACTTCCTCGACAGAGTAGGGCAAATTTTGTGCCTTCATGAAGTGGTACAACCGAGTGACCCCTGGGTGACAAAGGCTGTCGTGCAGGGCCCGGAGTTGGTCTACCTGTGCGCTGGCACATGTACCTCGGGATAGGGCGTCTGGGGGCTCGTTGAGTTTGCCAGGGCGATGCTTAATCTCGTAATTATAGGTGGAGAGCTTGATTCTCCACCGCAAGATTTTATCGTTTTTGATCTTGCCCCGCTGTGTGATGTTGAACATGAAGGCTACCGACCATTCGTCAGTGAGGAGAGTGAATCTCCTGCCGGCCAAGTAATGCCTCCAATGTTACACAGCCTCAACGATAGCCTGAGCCTCCTGTTGGACGGATGAGTGCCGAACTTCGGAGGCATGGAGGGTGCGGGAAAAGAATGCCACGGGCCTGCCTGCCTGGTTGAGGGTGGCAGCAAGGGCGACGTCCGATGCGTCGCTTTCTACTTGGAACGGAAGTGTTTCGTCTACAGCGTGCATTCCAGCTTTGGCAATATCAGCTCTGATCGGGGCAAAAGCCTGTTGGGCCTCGGCCGTCAGGGGGAAATGAGTGGACTGTATGAGTGGGCGGGCCTTGTCTGCATAGTTTGGGACCCACTGTGCGTAATACGAGAAGAACCCCAGGCAGAGTTTGAGGGCCTTGGGGCAGTGGGGGTGGGGGAGCTCCATGAGGGGGCGCATGCGGTCGGGATCGGGCCCCAGAACTCCGTTCTGGACTGCTTAGCCGAGGATGGCTAAGCAGTTTGTACGGAACACATACTTCTCCTTGTTATACGTGAGGTTGAGGAGAGTGGCGGTGCGGAGAAATTTAGCGAGGTTGGCATCGTGGTCCTGCTGATCATGGCCGCAGATGGTCTAGATACGGAAACGTGGCCCGCAAGCCATACCGGTCGGCCATTCAGTCCATCTCCCTTTGGAAGACCGTAACCCCATTGGTGACGCCAAAGGGGACCCTAAGGAAGTGATATAGCCGGCCGGCAGCCTCGAAGGCGGTGTATGGCCGGTCGGATTTACGGATGGGGAGCTGGTGGTAAGCGGATTTTAGGTCCACCATTGAGAAGATCCGGTACTGTGCAATCTGGTTAACCACGTCAGATGTGCGTGGGAGGGGGTACGCGTCAAGCTGCGTGTACCTGTTGATGGTCTGGCTGTAGTCCACGACCATTCGGTTTTTCTCCCCAGACTTAACCACTACCACTTGAGCTCTCCAGGGGCTGTTGCTGGCCTCGATGACTCCCTCCCGAAGCAACCGCTGGACCTCGGACCTGATGAAGGCCTCATCCTGGGTGCTGTACCGTCTGCTCCTGGTGGCGACGGGTTTGCAATCTGGAGTTAGATTGGCAAAGAGGGAAGGAGGATTGACCTTTAGGGTCGCGAGGCCGCACACATTGAGGGGTGGTAAGGGTCCGCCGAATTTAAGGGTCAGGCTGTGGAGATTGCACTGAAAATCCAGGCCAAGGATAAGTGCAGCGCAGAGGTTAGGGAGAACGTAGAGGCGAAAACCGTGGAACTCTACGCCTTGGACAGTGAGCGTGACCGTGCAGTACCCCCGGATCGCTACGCGATGGGATCCGGAGGCCAGGGAGATACTTTGATTGGTAGGGTGTACCTTAAGGGAGCAGCGCCTTACCGTATTCGGGTGTACAAAGCTCTCGGTGCTCCCGGAGTCCAGTAGGCAGGAGATCACATGGCCGTTGACTTTCACGCTGGTGGATGCGTTGGTCAGAGTAAGTGGTTGGGACTGGTCGATTGCCATGGATGCGAGACGTGGTTGATCGTCGGGTAGTGAGGCGGCCGTTGAGTTGGGGTCCTGAAACGCCGTTGGTCTCCATGTGCTGCAGGGTGGACAAGATGGCGACGCCCGGAGGTCCTGGGGATTACAAAATGGCGGCACACATGGAACGCACAATGCGGGGGTGGAGCAAGATGGCGGCGCCCTTGACACGCACGTGGTGTGCGGTGGAGAAGATGGCAGCGCACATTGCTCGCACATGGCCTGGGGGGGAGAGGAGCATAGCGCCGCCCATTGTCAGTGACCGGGGGGGTGGGGGGGGGGCGACCACGGCTGCTGAGCGGGACTGGCACACCGCTGCATAGTGGCCCTTCTTCCCGCAGGCTTTACAAAGGGCAGCGCGGGCCAGGCAGCCTTGGCGGGGGTGTTTTTGCTGGCCGCAAAAATAGCATCGGGGCCCCCCGGAGATCACTTGTTTGCGCGTAGCGCAGGCGTATTGGGTGGGTAGCGCCCCCGCTGGGGCGGCTGCCTGTGGGGCCCATGAAGTGTAGGAGGAGTGGGCCGTGCGGTTGGGGGCGTAGGACTGGATATTGCGCAGGGCGACCGTCATGGAAAGCGCTAGTGTTTTAGTCTCTGCGAGGTCGCGCGTGACCCCTTCTAGGAGCCGCTGCCTGATAACATCGGACCCAATCCCAGTTAGAAAAGCGTCCCTCATAAGGAGATCTGGGTGCTCCTTAGCTGTAACGTCCTGGCAGTCACAGTCCCGAACTAGTGGGATCAGGGCCCTCCAGAAGTCCTCGATTGACTCACCAGGTAGTTGAGTACGCGTTGCGAGCGAGTGTCTGGCGAAAAGCGTGTTCGTCTTCTGCTCATAATTTTCTTTGAGTCGAGTCATAACTTCAGCGTAATTGGGCACATCCTGGATCAGCGGGAAGACTTTGGAGCTGAGTCTGGAGTACAAGATTTGAATCTTCTGAGCCTCTGGAACAGGGGTCGGCGCCGCGTTGATATACGCTTCAAAACAAGCTAGCCAGTGCTGAAAGTCCTTTCTGGCGTCGCTTGTGTGTGGATCCAGCTGCAGGCGATCTGGTTTAATCCGGAGCTCCATCTTCTAAATCAGATACTAATAAATTGAGGCACGATCAATTTGACTGGAGATGAAGTTGAATTCAAACTGAGGCTTTATTAGTATCAGATGTGTGGCCTCCCACAGCAGCTGACGAAATGGCTGCGAGCTGGAGGCCACGCATATTTATAACCCGGCTCCTGGGCGGAGCTAGCATGCAGGGGCCCAGGAGAACCTGTAGTGCAGGTTCTACCGTACAACCTCTAATATCAGAACACAGTGGTTTACCATACAGGTCACCCAACCAAGCCGCTACCCCCGGTGGCGATGCCGACCGCCACTCCAGTAAAATTCGCCGCCGTGCAATCAGAGAGGCGAAGGCCAAGACATCGGCCTTCCTCCTCTCCATGAGCTCCGGCTTCTCTGAAATCCCAAATATCGCCACCAAAGGGCCCGGGTCCACCTCCTCCTCCACTATCCTGGCTAAGACTGCAAACACTTACGCCCAAAATCTTCCCAATATTTCGCAACCCCAAACCATGATTCACTGGCCCCCGCCCACACCTCTCACACTCATTTGCTACCCCTGAAAGAACTCACTCATTCTCGCCCAAGTCATATGCACCCTGTGCACCACCTTAAACTGTATCAGGCTCATCCTTGCACAAGACGAGCTCCCGTTTACCTCATGCAGTGCCTCACTCCATGTTCCCCAATTGATCTCCATTCCCAACTCTGCTTCCCATTTCTCCTTGATCTTCACCACCCGCTCGCTTCCCTGATCCCAACCACTTGTATATATCCCCAATTCGTCCCTCCCCTTCCACATCCGGAAGCTGCAGTCGCTCAAGCAGGGTGTATCACGGCAACCTAGGGAATCGTTCCAGACTTTTCGCGCAAAGTCCCTGTGGTATTATAGGTATTACGGTACCTGACAGGCTAAAGCACCAGTGGTGGAAACTGTACGCTTTCTATTGGTTAGAGTGTATGATAGCTCTGCCCTGCTAGGCGGGGTATAAGAACCCGTGCCGCCCCAGCAGCCTTCATTCTGTACCTGAGCTGCTGGGGAAACATCTAGCTTATTAAAGCCTTCAGTTGGGCTATAAACTCACTTTAGTGGTCATTGATCGTGCATCAATTTAATAAGCTAGATTTTAAGAAGAAAGGATGGAGCTCCGAATCAGGCCGGAGTGTCTGCAACTCAGCCCCCACGTGGCAAACTCAGCGGCGATCTTTAAGCACTGGCTGGCGTGCTTTAAAGGGTGTCTCGAGATGGCCAAAAACGCACCCACGGGAGAGCAGAAACTGCACGACCTGCACTCAAGGGTGAGCCCGGAGATTTACATCCTTATCGAGGAAGCGGAAGACTTCGATGCAGCAATAGAGCTGCTAAAAGGACACTATATTCGCCCGGTAAACCAGGTCTAAGCCTGGCACCTGCTTGCAACAAGGCGACAAACCCCTGGGGAATCGCTGGAGGAATTCTACCGTGCACTCCTGGTGTTGGGCAGAAGCTGCGGCTGCCCGCAAGTTTCGGCGAGCAAACACACGGAACTCTTAGTCAGGGACACTTTTGTGGCAGGTATGCTATCGTCACAAATCCGCCAGCGCCTGTTAGAAAAGGACACCCTGAGTCTCAGGGAGGCACGGGCCCTTGCAGGCTCCCTGGACGTGGCCTCCAGGAATGCCCGCGCTTACGTTCCCGACCGCGCGGCAGCCCCCTGGGCAGCGTGGAACCCCTCCGTGGCCGACCCCGAGACTTCCCCCATTCCCCCACAGGCCTGCGCTGCAAGGCGGCCTGGCAACCCCGGAGGGGCCGTGCTGCCACTTTTGCGGGCAGGCCAAGCACCCCAGCCAGCTCTGCCCGGCCCGCGCATCTACCTGCAAGGGATGCGGCAAAAAGGGCCATTTCGTGGGGGTATGCCAGGCCCGGGCAGCTGGCACGGTCCGGCAGCGGATGCAGACCGCAACCACAAACTTCTCCACGGGCCCTGTGCGGCCAGCGGTCGCCGCCATCTTCATATCCCAGGGCCACGTGCGGACCCCGGGTGCCGCCATCTTGTTCCGCAGGCGCCACGTTGGAGGGATGGGCGCCACCATTTTGTCCACCCCCAGCCATGTGCGACCAATGGGAGACGCCATCTTGGATGAACCCCCAGGACCCCAGCTCGGCTGACCACGCACTGCCCGAAGAGAACTCTCAACTGCTGCTATTAGCCTCGGTGACTCTGGATCAGTCTCGGCCTCGAACACTCTCAACTGCTACAACGACCGTATTCATCAACGGGCACGAGACGTCCTGCCTAATCGACTCTGGGAGCACGGAGAGCTTCATACACCCTGACACGGTAAGGCGCTGTTCTTTCCTCATCCACCCCATTCATCAAAAAATCTCCCTGGCTTCCGGTTCCCACTCAGTGGAGATAAAGGGGTTTTGTGTCGCAAACCTCACAGTCCAGGGAAGGGAGTTCAAAAATGTCTGTCTCTACATCCTTCCCCACCTCTGCGCGGCTACACTCCTGGGTTTAGACTTCCAGTGTAACCTTCAAAGTCTGACCTTCCAATTCGGCGGCCCTATACCCCCCCTTACTGCCTGCGGCCTCGCGACCCTTAAGGTCGACCCACCTTCCCTGTTTGCGAACCTCACCCCGGATTGCAAACCTGTCGCCACCAGGAGCAGACGCTACAGTGCCCAGGACCGGATCTTCATTAGGTCAAAGGTCCAAAGGCTACTGAGGGAAGGGGTCATTGAAGCCAGTAACAACCCCTGGAGAGCTCAAGTAGTGGTGGTAAAGACCGGGGAGAAGCATAGGATGGTCATCGACTACAGTCAGACCATCAACAGGTTTATGCAGCTGGATGTGTACCACTTCCCCCGCATATCCGACCTGGTAAACAGGATCGCGCATTATAAGGTCTTCTCCATGGTGGACTTCAAGTCCGCCTACCACCAGCTCCCCATCCGCACTAGTGACCGCAAATACACTGCCTTCGAGGCGGATGGGCGGCTCTATCACTTCTTAATGGTTCCCTTCGGTGTCACTAACGGGGTCTCGGTCTTCCAGCGCGAGATGGACCGAATGGTTGACTGGTCCGGTTTACAGGCAACATTCCCGTATCTCGATAATGTCACCATCTGCGGCCATGACCAGCAGGACCACGACACCAACCTCCGAAAATCTCTCCAGACTGCTGAAATCCTTAACCTTACATACAACAAGGATAAAGGCGTATTTAGTATCGACCGCCTAGCCATCCTCAGCTACGTAGTGCGAAATGGAGTTATAGGCCCCGACCCTGAATGCATGCACCCCCTTATGGAGTTCCTCCTCCCTCACTGCTCTAAGGCCCTGAAACGTTGCCTAGGGTTTTTTAGCTACTACGCCCAGTGGGTCCCCAACTACGTGGACAAGGCCCGTCCCCTGATCCAATCCACAGCTTTTTCCCTGTCGATAGAGGCCCGCCAGGCCTTCAGCCGCATCAAAGCAGACATTGCAAAGGCCACGATGCACGCCATCGACGAGTCCCTCCCCTTCCAAGTCGAGAGCGATGCGTCCGACGTAGCTCTAGCGGCCACCCTCAACCAAACGGGCAGACCCATGGCCTTCTTCTCTCGTACCCTCCATGCTTCCGAAATCCGCCACTCCTCAGTCGAAAAGGAGGCCCAGGCCATAGTAGAAGCTGTGCGACATTGGAGGCATTACCTGGCCGGCAGGAGATTCACTCTCCTCACTGACCAACGGTCGGTTGCTTTCATGTTTGATAATGCACTGCGGGGCAAGATAAAAAACGACAAGATCTTGCAATGGGGGATCGAACTCTCCACCTGCAACTATGAGATCCTGTATCATCTCGGGAAGCTAAACGAGCCTCCTGATGCCCTGTCCTGCGGCTCATGTGCCACCACACAAGTGGACCGCCTCCGAGCCCTCCACGAGGATCTCTGCCACCCGGGGGTCACTCGCTTTTTCCATTTTGTCAAGACCCGTAACCTGCCCTACTCCATCAAGGTCAGGACAGCCACCAGGGACTGCCAAATCTGTGCGGAGTGCAAACCGCACTTCTACAGACCAGAGAAAGCCTGATTAAAGCTTCCCGTCCCTTTGAACGCCTCAGCATGGACTTCAAAGGACCCCTCCCCTCCACCGACCGCAACACGTACTTCCTGAACGTGATTGACGAGTACTCCCGGATCCCATTCGCCATCCCCTGTCCCGACATGACCACAACCACCGTCATCAAGGCCCTCCAGGGTATCTTTGCACTGTTCGGGTTCCCCGCTTACATACACAGTGATAGGGGGTCCTCCTTTATGAGCGACGAACTGCGTCAATTACTGCTCAGCAAGGGCATCGCCTCGAGCAGGACGACCAGTTACAACACCCGGGGTAACGGACAGGTAGAGAGGGAGAACGGAACGGTCTGGAAGACCGTCCTACTGGCCCTACGGTCCAGGAAGCTCCCAGTCTTCCGCTGACAGGAAGTCCTCCCGGATGCCCTCCACTCCATCCGGTCACTGCTTTGTACGACAACCAATCAGACACCTCACGAACGTCTCCTTGTCTTCCCTGGGAAATCCTCCTCTGGGACCTCGCTCCCGACCTGGCTGGCAGCACACGGACCCATCCTGCTCCGACAATACGTGTGGGCGCACAAGTCGGACCCGTTGGTCGAGAGGGTCCATCTGCTCCATGCTAATCCCCAGTACGCCTGCGTGGCGTACCCCGACGGCCGACAAGATACGGTCTCCCTACGAGATCTGGCACCCGCCGGAACCACACACACATTCCAGCTGCCAGTCCCACCCTCCCTTCCACCGCAGCACCTGACAGGAGGATCGGTCCTTCCGCCGGCCCCGCCTAGGCCCCCCACCCACCCACGCTCCCTTCCCAGGTCAACCGTTTTCCCCACCAGCGCCATCTAGGGGTGCTGAAGCTACCATGGAGATCGAGGCCACACCCCCGGAGTCACAGACACCCGAGCCTCCACCGGAGTCACCACCGAAGCTCCGACGATCGCAGAGGACGACCAGGGCCCCCGATCGACTGTGCTTCATTTTAATTGTAATCTGTAAATATAAACCATCAAATGTACATAGCTATCAGGGTGCCGGGGGAGGATGCCTCCCAGGACCGGGATTGCGTGCCGGTGATCGGTGTCAGTGACGGGTGTGGTTGGGGGGGGGGGGTGCGAGGAGATCGGGGGTGCCGGGGATGGGATCGGGAGTGCCAGAGAGGGGATCGGGGGTGCCGGGGATTGGAGTGCCGGGGAGGGGATCGGGGAGGGGATCGGGGAGGGGATCGGGGAGGGGATCGTGGAGGGGATCGGGGAGGGATCGGGGAGGGGATCGGGGAGGGGATCGGGGAGTGCCGGGCAGGGGATCGGGGAGGGGATCGGGGAGGGGATCGGGGAGGAGATTGGGGAGGGGATCGGGGAGGGGATCGGGGAGGGATCAGGGAGGGGATCGTTGAAAAGGAATGGGGGAGGGGATCGGGGAGGGGATCGTTGAAGAGGATCGGGGAGGGGATAGGGGACGGGATCGGGTTGCTGGGGAGGGGATCGGGGAGGGTGTCGGGAAGGAGATCGGGGAGGGGGTCAGGGGTGCCGGGGAGGGGATGGTGAGGGGATCGGGAGGGGGGATGGGGTGCCGGGGAGGGGGTCGGGGAGGAGATCGGGGAGGGGATCGGGGAGGGGATCGGGGAGGGGATCGGGGAGGAGATCGGGGAGGGGATCGGGGAGGAGATCGGGGAGGGGATCGGGGAGGGGATCGGGGAGGGGATCCGGGGTGGCAGGGAAGGGATCGGGGTGCCGGTGAAGGGGTTCGGGAGTGCCGGGGAGGGGAGTGCCGGGGAGGGGAGTGTCGGGGAGGGGATCAGGGATGCTGGGGGGAGGGGTATACCTGGCCAGGTGCCAGCTGGCAACAGTGGCGACCATGCTGCCCATGGCACCTGGTTGCGGAGGGAGGTATGTGCAATGATGATATGTCGTCTACCCCCACCTCCTGCAGACCGTTATTTTGGGGCATCACCCAGTGCCGGCTGATGTTTGTTGCGACCCTGCAGCCGTGTCCAGGGTACAGGACCTTCCTCCTCTGCTCCACTGCGTCCAGGAGCGCCTCGATGTCCCACTGCTGGAACCTCGGCGCTGCGCGGCGGGCAGCCATTTAGCCGTCTCTCTGACGGGGGCATCTTTTGTGGAGCGATGCTTGCGTCCGTGACCCCGTTCCCGGGTCATGCCGTCGCGATTGGCATCACGCCGGTGCTAGCCCCTTCTGGGGCGGAGGATTCCGCAACTTCCGGTCGGCCCGACGCCGGAGTGGTTCGTGCCGTTTTTGATGCCGGCGGAGAATCCTGTCCCTTGAATCTTCAAAGTGTTCCAGTAGATTTGTCAAGCTTGATTTTCCTTTCCTAAATCCATGCTGACTTTGTCTGACTACACCACTGCTTTCTAAATGCTGTGCTGTGAAATCCTTGATAATGGCCTCCAGCAACTTCCCTACTACAGATGTTAGACTCACTGCTCTATAGTTCTCTGTTTTCTCTCTAATTCCCTTTTTGAACAGTGGGGTTACATTCGCTACCTCCAACCTGTAGGAACCATTCCAGAGACCAAAGAATTTTGGAAAATGACCACCAATGGATCTACTATTTCTGGGACCATTTCCTTAAGTACTCTGCGATCAAGATTATCACGTCCTAGAGTTTGTCCACGTTCAATCCCATTAATATCCCCAAAACCATTTCTTTACTAATACTGATTTCCTTCAGCTCCTCACTAATGTTGCGCTTCTCAGAACTTCCGGTACATTATTTGTGTCGTCCTTTGTGAAGTCAGAAGCAAAGAACGAATTTAGTTCCCCAGCTATTTCTTTATTCCCCGTTACGAATTCCCCCATTTCTGACATTAGTTTTTATTAATCTTTTTCTCTTTATATACCGATAGAAACTTTTACAGCCAGTTTTTATGTTTGCTTTCAAATTATACTTTTCCCTACTTAATCAATCCCTTGGTCCGCCTTTGCTGAAAATTGAATTGTTCCCAATCATCAGGTCTATTGCTTTTTCTTGCTAATTTGTATGCCTCTTCTTTGAATGTAATACTGGGCTGGATTCTTCTACCTCCCGCCGGGTCGGAGAATCGCGGGGGGGGGGGGGGCGGCGTGAATCCCACCCCCGCCGGCCGCCGAATTCTCTGGCACCGAAAATTTGGCGGAGGCGGGAATTGCGCCGCGCCGGTCGGCGGGTCCCCCCCCCCCGATGATTCTCCGGCCCGCGATGGGCCGAAGTCCCGCTGCTGTCATGCCAGTCCCGCCGGCGTGAATCAAGCCACCTACCTTACCGGCGGGACTGGGGGGGGGGGCGTGGGGCGATCTGGCCCCAGGGGGGCACTGGGGGCACTCTTTTCCTTCCGCCTCGGCCACAGCCTCCGCGATGGCCGATGGGGAAGTGACCCCCCCTGCGCATGCGCGGGGATGACGTCAGCAGCCCGGCGCAGTCCCTTCGGCCCAGGCTGGCGCCACGCCAAAGGCCTTTCCCGTCGGCCGGCGACGCGCCAACCACTCCGGCGCAGGCCTAGCCCCTCAAGGTCAGCACTGGTCAAAGTCCTGGAGGCAAAGGCAATGGGTCTCTTGGTACCATCCTCCATTTTCTGGGCTAAACCTACCCCTATTCCATTAGGGGATGCATCACTGGTAAGGATTATCTCTTTTGACTGGTCAAAATGGGCCAAGAGACTGGATGATTGTAAAGCTAGTTTAACCTGTTCAAAGGCTCTTTCTCTGATGCTCATTCCTAATACCACCTCTGTTGCTTCTTGAGTGCTGTGTGTAAGGGTACCTGCAATGTGGAAAGATTAGGAATAAATCTGCCAGAAGTGTTCACCATTCCTAAAAGGGATTTCAACCCGGTGTGTTTTTGAGGCCTGTGCACATTTAATGGCTTTGATCTGCTCCTCCATAGGGGGTAGCCCTTTGGCGGTTGCTCTGAACTCTAAGTATGTTACTTCATAAGCTTGGAATGTACATGTTTTTCTTTTCAGTCTTCCTTCGGCCTTCTTAAATCTTTTTAAGGCTTCTTCGAGATTTGCTCGTTGCTCCTCTTCGAACGTTCCTGTAATCAGTGCATCATCGAGGTAGACAATCACCTTGGTTAGGTCCTGTATCACACCTTCCATCGTGCGCTGGAATATCGCACAGGCAGATGGGATTCTGAAGGGTAACTGTGTATATTGATATAAGCCTTTGTTGGAGTTTATGGTAGAAAATTCCCTGGTAGCTTTCTCTAGCTCCAATTGTTGGTACACATGACTCATATCAAGTTTGGTGTACGCTAAAGCTCCTGCTAATTTGGCGTATAAATCCTTCATTCTTGATATTGGGTACTTGTCCATTTTGACTGCCTGTGTCACTGTTAGCTTTTCGTCCCCGCATATCCCATCTGGCTTCACCACTGGCACGTTGCTTGAGTTCAGATTCAACCTTCTAATTTAAGGCACGGGGACGGGGTCGAGCCCCGAAACACTTGGGTGTGCCCTCTGGATCCACAGAAATATTTGCTTTACGGCCCTATACACTTCCCTGCTCATTTCGGAAAACCTCCTGATTTTCTTTAAACGTCATACGAGACCTCCGTTGTTTAATTTCAAAGATTTCTAGCCAATTTAATTTCATTTGGCGAAGCCAATCCTGGCTCGTCAGACTTAGCCCTTGGTCCCACACGACAATTAGGGGGAGTTGAGCTGACTGGTTTTGGTCGCTTACGGGTGCTGTGGTCATTCCTAGGGTTCCTAAAGTTGCCCCAGTATATGTGGCTAACCTGGCCAATGTGCTTCTCAACTACAACAGTAGCAGAGGCCTCCATATCCACCTCCATTCGAAGTAACCGAACATTTACTATCACCAAAATCAGAATTGGGGGAATCTTGCCCACTTTGATATTGTATAAGGTACTTCTGATTGTTTTTAACACTGTGTTATAGAGTCTGACTTTTTTTTTAAGAGCCCCTGTGGGCTCTGCTTAGTCTTGCATTTCCTTCTAATGTGCCCCCTTCTGTTGCAGGCATAACATGTAGCCTCCCTGCATTTACATCTATCACAGGGTGATCTCCCCCACACCAGAAGCATTCTGCATATAACTCCTGGTCCGCAGGCCAAATTCCCGCTATCTCCGCACTCTCTTTTGCTCTGAGCCTTCTTGCTCAACGGTTTCTGTGCCATCAATTCTGGCATCACAACGGCCAGTGACTTCCCGCCAAACCTGGTGGGCCTCATCTGCTTGCACGCTCTGCACCTCAATTGCCCTCTTTTGGCTCTTTCCATAGCCTGGGAAACCTCTTGTGCCTTCTTTAAGGTAATCTGTGCCTCTGCTAACAAATTGTTTTGTATGGCTGTGCCATTAACACCACAGACCAGCCTGTCTCTCACCGCATCGTCGAGTGCAGACCCAAACTCACATCATTCAGGTGTTAGTTTTAGGCGCACCGTGAATGCCAAAATCATCTCCCCTGGGGTGCTTGCCATTGAACTGAATTTCTATGCTGCATTATTATCCAAGGCTTTGGGTGATCATGGCCTTTTACAAACGCCACTATTCCTCAACTGTTTTGAAATCGGGAACATCTGGAGAAGTCAGAGTTCTAATCAGGTTGTCAGTGGGAGCCCTTCAGGCCATTAGTAGGATTAGCGTCTGGTTTCCCTCCCCTCCCCTCAATTCCTTTAGCCTTGACACAGCAACAGAGGTGTTCAATGCAGAGCGGCCATAGTTCCATATTCGGGTCGGATGTGTGGTGTTGGGTGTTCTGACACACAGATGAGCCAACACGGTTGTATATGGTACAACGCTATTTTATTTAAACTTACTATGTACAGTTTTGTCTTGACACTCTGCACGTGGGGATTCCCTGTTTGTGATTTTGTAACAGCTCTTCTCCGTGTCTTTGTCCCCAGACCTACTGACCACCAGGTGTCGTGCTCGTGCTTTTTATGTGGTTGGTGTTCTTGTGTGTGATTGGTTGTGGTGTTGTGTGCTCTGATTTGCCTGTTGGTGTGTCCATCATGATGTGTGTGTTTGAATATCATGACATCCCCCCTTTTTACAAAGATATGTGCCTACGTGGTAATAAATATGATCGCGTCGTGAGTGCATCTAAGAGTGTGTGTGTGTCGTGTACAGCATGTGCATATGACGGAACTATTTACATGGGGCGATGTCGGGTGCGTCACATGAACCAAGTTGTACCATAACATAACATGAATGCGAACGAGAGAAAAAAAAAACTTGAACAGTTGTCCAGTCAGACGATATCTGGAACGATAAACAACAACAGGTTATCATGTAAAATTGTGCAACTTGTTAGACATATGAACGGTATTATAAGTCCAGTCTAATGGGCTTGTGACGAGTTTGGGTTGACCGTCAGGGTGGCACACCACTCATCGGCTGGATTGATGGCATTGACCTTGTTGACATCGATGACGGAAACGCGGAAGGCATCCTGGTCATCTGCATCACTTAACTGGAAGTCTTGATGCGTGGGCTGGACGGTCCTGACTTGTCTGCGAGATTGTCGGGGATGTGCCGGATCCATGGGTTGAGCCGAACGACAGTGGGCAGCGTAGTGGCCCATCTTGCCACATCTGAGGCACTGTCGGTTTTTTGCAGGACATTGCCCTTTTAAATGTAGAGCTCCACAATTGCCGCACGTCATGACGTCACGGCGTTCGTTGCGCCACTGCGCATGCGCAGTGCGATCTTGCGGTGGGCGCGCCTGCGCAGTGCGTCCCTCGATGTGGCCGTTATTTTTGGCGCGCACCAGCGCGGGAGACCGCGAAAAGCGCGGGAAGCGGCCGCTGTCGTCCGGGCCGTGGGTCGGGAAGTAATCGACGGCCTGGATGCGTTCGACGTCGTGGGCGGCCTGGCTTGCCGATTCGACGGCTGGGGACCCCCTCCGTGCCAACTCGGACGCCTGAAATCGGGCAAAACGGCAGGTAGCATTTTCGTGGAGGACACAGGCTGCCACAGCAGATGCTAAGGTGAGGCTTTTTATTTTAAGAAGCTGCTGGCGTAGGCCACTAGAGGCAACGCCAAAAACAATCTGGTCCCTGATCATGGACTCTGTGGTGGTGCCGTAACCGCAGGACTGCGCTAGAATCCGGAGGTGCGTCAAAAAGGGTTGAAAAAGCTCCTCCTTACCTTGCAGGCGTTGCTGAAAGAGGTATCTTTCAAAACTTTCATTTACTTCAACTTTAAAGTGCTGGTCCAGTTTGAGGATGACCGTGTCATATTTGGATTGGTTTTCGCCTTCTTCGAACACCAGTGAGTTGAAGACGTCGAGGGCGTGCTGACCTGCGTAGAAGAGGAGCATTGCAATCTTCGTTTCATCCGAGGCACTCTGTTTTTCGGTGGCACGGATGTACAGGTCAAATCGCTGCCTGAAGAGCTTCCAATTGGTACATAGGTTCCCCGCGACTTGCAACGGCTGCGGTTTGTCGGTGCGGTCCATGTCCAGAATGGCAGGTTAGTTGGCAGGTATCGATCCACTCCTGTACCATGTGGTGTTGGGTGTTCTGACACACAGATGAGCCAACACGGTTGTATATGGTACAACGCTATTTTATTTAAACTTACTATGTACAGTTTTGTCTTGACACTCTGCACGTGGGGATTCCCTGTTTGTGATTTTGTAACAGCTCTTCTCCGTGTCTTTGTCCCCAGACCTACTGACCACCAGGTGTCGTGCTCGTGCTTTTTATGTGGTTGGTGTTCTTGTGTGTGATTGGTTGTGGTGTTGTGTGCTCTGATTTGCCTGTTGGTGTGTCCATCATGATGTGTGTGTTTGAATATCATGACAGGATGGTTCTAATTTGCCAAAAAGGGGCATTGTCACTCATAGACTATGGGACGAGGTTGCTTCAAAGGGAAAGCTTTCACATGAGGCCTGCTCTCCCGATTGCTATAACAGCTGGAGGGCACTCCTATCCTGACAGACAGGCGGCCATCAAACTGAATAACAAATGAATGGTTTATTAAAGGAAGAAACTAACTATGTGCAAAAAGTGAGATAAAAACCACCATGACCCAAGACTCCAAACTCTGAACTACCTGGAACCCGCTCTTTGTCCCCAGGGTTCGCGCGCTCTGTCCCCATTGGCCGATTGGGTCACATGACCATCCAGGAATTCACCCCCTTAAAGGGGCGTGGTACCTCTATTATCTTGTAGGGAAGTTGTTTCCATTAGCAGGGGAGACTAGGACCCGGGGGCACAGCCTTAGAATAAAAGGGAGTCACTTTAGAACAGAGATGAGGAGAAATTTCTTCAGCCAGAGAGTGGTGGGTCTGTGGAATTCATTGCCACAGAGGGCGGTGGAGGCCGGGACGTTGAGTGTCTTTAAGACAGAAGTTGATAAATTCTTGATTTCTCGAGGAATTAAGGGCTATGGAGAGAGAGCGGGTAAATGGAGTTGAAATCAGCCATGATTGAATGGTGGAGTGGACTCGATGGGCCGAATGGCCTTACTTCCACTCCTATGTCTTATGGTCTTATGGTCTTAAAAGGCTATCTGAGGGATGATGACGATCACGGGAAGATCATTTCCTTTGGGGAGAGATAGTTCAGTCCTTCAGGCGTACTTAGCGTCGATAGGATTGGTCTTTCTCAACCTAAAGCTGAGAGGAACTAACTGAGGGGTACGCCCGATCTGAGATTGTCCATATAAGGGGCTAGGACTAGTCCACCACATTTTGATGTATCTTTCTTTGTATCTACACTTTAAAACAACATTGTTTCTATTGGCAGAATGCCCACAAGTAATCATAAAATCGTCCAGAGGCTTGTGGGTGCGAATTCCACTGCCGGCTGGGCGGAATGGGTTGTAAAGGTAATCTCCAGCAGGTGCTTCCACAAATGCTGCTGTCCCGTTACATGCTGCACCAGAAGTCTCGTCCACAAGTAGAATTGCTGTGAATGCCCACAGCAGCATTACCCTCTGCCCTGTTATCTGTAACGGCTGCTGACTCGGAAATATTCCCCAGACTCTGAGTCATAACACAAACAAATATGGTCTTGGTGTCTGCGGACAGCTCTTCCATGTTGCAGTCTCACAGCCCAAGACAGCGGACAACTTTGGTTTAAAATTATTCCCAGGAACTAGCTCTGGTTGAGAACAAAAAGTCCGAATGTGAGCCTGAACTGCTTGAACAATCCAGCTTGAACTGCCTCTCTTTGGCGTGGAAGTCATGTTCTTCCTTTTGCTTCTCTTGTCTCCTGCCCTAGAACCTGGGTGAAGCAAATCAAGGTGAAAGTTTGCACCATCATTTTTAAGGACTGGAATGTCTGGAGCTTCCCAATGAGAAAACTGAATAGGCTCAATGGGTCCAAACCGTTGCAGCCATTGCAACCCCTCCTCCACTTCCCTTCTCATGGCAGAGGGCACTGTCCTGGGCTTGGGAATCGTGGAGTAGCCTGTGGATCTACGTACACCTTCACAGGAGCTCCACGCAAAGTACCCAGTTCACACTTGAACATGTCCAGGTGCTTCATAATAACATCCTCGGTCACCCTTGTGATGTCTGATCTCACCCCACTTCAATGGAATTTTGCTGGGACAGTCATGCCCTAGCAAACTCTGCCCCTTCCCTTTGACCACAAGGAGGCATGCCTGATACGCAATCAATATACACAAGTCGAAGGTACTTAGTAACTGAGGCTTTAATACTCTAAGAACTGATCCCCAGCAGCTTCAGTACAGAAAGTGAAGGCTGCTGGGACGGCACCGTCTCTTATACTCCGCCTTCAGGGCGGAGCTACTTCACACAGCCAATGGTGGACTCCAAGGTCTCAACCAATGGCGTCGGGCTCTCAGGTACCCCAATACCTGGTACTACCACAATGCCCTTGCTTCTCAAGTATTATACGCAATATGGGCCTCCACATCGGATATGCTGCAGAATACTCCGTCGGCGGGATCCTCCAGCCTGCCGGCAATACACCCACGCCCGTGGGTTTCCCGGTGGCGTGGGGTGGCCACAATGCAGAACCCCATTGGCCGTATGCGGGAACAGAGAATCTCGCTGCTGGCGGGAGCGCGCTGTGCCAGAAAATGCAGCTGGCGGACCGGAGAATCCCTTCCATGGACTCCCTGATGTATGTCTAGAGTTTGACTTCTACCAGAGTAAGGGCTTGCGCGGTTAGAGTCCCATGTCGACTTCTGGGTCTCTTGACTGGTTACGGATGTGGAGGCTCCTGTTTCCACCTTCACTTTGATTTGCTTTCCATCCACCACTGTCGTTTAAATATGCTCCGCTTGCGCTTTATTAATATTAAACATACTCCTTCGCCTACTCTGAGCTGTCCACATGGTCCATAGCCGCTTAAGGCCTCCTCAAATTTAAATTTTCTTGCTCAAGCTTCACACCCCTGCATTTCTTTGCGAAATGCCTCTTCTTGTTGCATAGGTGACAAATAGCTTCCGGAAAACTGCAGAGATTCACATACTGTGGCCTTCCCCACCTAAAACACTCCACTGCTTTTACCTGCCTGCTTGCAGTTCCTTTCTGTACTTGGTATCGCACTCTCGTCTGGGAACTGCCGTTGAACTGCCTGCTGAACATGTCTCGCATTGCTGGCAGCAAGTTCCACACCTTGAGAAATTTCCAGAGTCTTCTTAAAAGTCAGTGTGGCTTCACCCAACAAGCGACGCTGCTGAATGCTGTCCTGGTTAATGGCGCTGACCAGCCTATCTCTAAGCATATCTTCTAAAACTGCTCCAGAGGGGCTGGTTTAGCACAGTGGGCTAAACAGCTAGCTTGTAATGCAGAACAAAGCAGCAGCGTGGGTTCAATTCCCGTACCGGCCTCCCCGAACAGGCGCCAGAATGTGGCGACTAGGGGCTTTTCACAATAACTTCATTGAAGCCTACTTGTGACAATAAGCGATTATTGTTATTAAAATTACAATGTTCTGAAAGCTGGCATAATTCTGCCACAAAATTAGTTGCTGATTGACCTGCTTTTTGAAAATGTCTTGAACTTTGAACAATCACGGAGGGCTTCGGGTGATGGTAATCTTGGACCAGAGTAATTAAAAGTGCTAATGAAACCTCTCCGCGCTTCCATAACAGCAAGATTCCTCATCAATGTATAAGTCTTTGCCCCACATACACTGAGGAGAATCGAACTCTGTTTGGCCTCAGATTCTATTCCATTTGCTAAAAGGAAATATTTCACCTCTCCAAGTATTCAGCCCAGTCCGAGCTTCTCTCCGTGAACTCACCAACTTACCTGAACACAGCCATGGTGCTGCTAACTTGAAATCCCATTGCATAAACTCACAATAAAAACTAGCTACTCACTGTTGCCGCACTGAACATCTGAACACTGTTTTCTTCTTGCCACCAGAGATGCGGTAAATTGAGGCCACGAAGTAGGTGGTCAAATGCGTTGTTTAAAAGAAGGAACGTCTGAAAACAGGAGCTCTGATAAAACAGGTCTTGCTTAAAGGCCTCCTATTACAAACTGAAAAAGCCCGCCCAAAGTTGCACACTCTCAGGACCCTCAACAGATGCCAGTAAAACAATTGTACAGGAGGGAGGCTCACAAGAACACTCTGTACTCAAAATGACACTCCGTAACAGGGCCACTGTTTGAAAATAAGGGATCAGCCATTTAAAACGGCAAAATCTTTTCTCCCAGAGGGTTGCGAGTCTTTGGAACCCTCTTCCTGAGAAGGGGGCGGAAGCAGAGTCTTCGAATATTTTTAAGTCGAAGATGGATAGTTTAACAAGGACACAGGGAGTCCACACTGAGTAAAGTGAAGAGCTTTGATTTATTCACAATAACGGTATATACACTTCCCACTAGATCCCTACCGGGTCTCTCCCTGCTCCATACCTTACTGGCAGACGTTTTATACAATGCTAAATCGAGTTCCCCGCCCCCCCAGCGAGGGAGCTCGTACTCTGCGAGAACCACGGGGAAGATAATAATTTCCACCCCATAAGCCCCGTGCGGGATATTGCGGATAGATTCTTGGTAAGCGAGGGGGCGATAGGTTGTCAGATGTAGGCAGGATGTAGAATTGAGGTCACGATCAGGTCGGCCATTGCCGTATAAAATGGCGGAGCAGACTTGAAGAACTGAATGGCCTCCTCCTGATCCTTGTTCGTATGCATAGGGCACAGGGGAAGCATGGAAAGGTCGATTAGAACGCATCGGATCTTTAAAATAGCTAGGCTGCTTGGGCAAAGTGGTGAATAGAACATCTAATTACGATGCTTCTGAGGAACATTGGAGAGAAAATTAAACAGTAGCAAGAGAGAAAGGAAACGTGAAAAAAAACATTACAACCCACAACAGTAATACTTTTGTAATCATTCTGGACTGTATTCTCGGCCCATGCGTTTCCTTTTAGGAAATTACAGGATTGTTAGAAAAACTGAGTTATTACTACAATTTATGAAAATATGTTTCAATTACCCAGGGTATTTTTAACCAGGTCACGAGGGGAAGAAGATTTGAACCAATTTAATTAATTAAGTCATTCACTCCATTATTTTAAGCACCAGGCATAATTTTCAATGCATATACCTTATGGCTGGGGATTAATTCATAATTTTAACAAGGTCAAACAACAACAAGTTAAACTATCAATACTTGACTGGCGACTGTAATGTAATAAAATGTCCCAAAGTGCTTCACAGCAGTATTATAAGACAAGATACGACACTGCGTCGCGTAGGTGGATAGAAGGGGAAATGTTGAGCCCGCGTTAGCCGTGAGCCGGATTCCCGGCATGGGCGGAAAATCCAGAGAGAATCGGGAAACACAATTCCCTCCGGCGAGATCGAGGGCGGGATTCTCCAACCCCGGGCCGGGTCGGACAATCGCTGGGGTGGGGGCGCAATTCACGCGACGCCGCCCCGACGCCGGTCCGCCAATTCTCCGGTGACCGGAGAATCGGCGCCATTGAAGCCTGCGCGGTTGGCACGGCGCCAGTCGTGCCGCTCTACGCGCCCCCCCCCGGCGCAAAGGTAAGTATAGCCCCGAGGGAGCATGACATGCCCCCTGGCACTGCCCCTTGGTGCAGGCTGGCACTGCCAGGTTTGCCTTGCTAGGTTGGCCAATGTGGCAGCCCCAACCTGTGTCAAGGGGCAGTGTCGGGGCAGAGACAAGGGTGGGCCCTCTGGGGACTCACGTGGGGAGAGTTTCCCGTTATGTGTAGTGGGGAGTAGGCCATTGAGGGAGGAACATGCAGGAACAGTGGGGGAACGGATAGTGAGGGAGGAGCACCCGCGATATGTCCAAGCGAGGGAAGAGCCCTGATGATTGTGCGGGAGGCAGAATGCCAGAAATATGGTGGCACAGTGGTTAGCACTGCTGCCTCACAGCATCAGGGACCCAGGTTCATTCCAGCCTTGAGTGACGGTGCGGAGTTTGCACATTCTCCCCGTGACTGCATGGGTTTCCTCCGGGTGCTCCGGTTTTACTCCCACAGTCCAAAGTTGTGCAGGTTTGAGGATTGGTCATATGCGGGGTTACGGGGATAGGGCAGGGGAGTAATCCTAGGTAGAATGTTCTTTCGGAGGTTCTGTGCAGACTCGATGGGCCGAATGGCCTCCTTCTGGAATGTAGGGATTCTATGGATACCTCCGTGGTGGAGGTGGGACCTTCAGTTCTGTTCGGGGCGCCCTTTAAAGGTGGCACTCTGATCCAGCTCTATCAGGCCCTCCCCTTGCCAGACTGACTAATTTTTTAAAAGCCAGCGAGGCTCAAAATCTGGAGTGAAAAGTGATCTGTGCAACGGGAGTGCTCCCCGCCAGGTTTCAGTCTGAGCCTGACTCTTTGAAAAAATATGATAAGATTTCGCCCACTGGGTCAAAAGACAAAGAGTTTGGTCAAAGAGATAAGTTTTAACAGGCATCTCAAAGGAAGCGATAGAGTGTGGCGCACAAAGACTCCGTGAGACAAATAGAGTGAAGTCGATGAGGCTTTATTAAGCGTGTCTGTTCCCCAGCAGCCCGATAGTAAACTGGCCTGCGGGGGAAGGCACCGGCTTCTTATACTTCGCCTTCAGGGCGGAGTATGAGGTCAACGGCCAACCAGGACCCGGGATCTGTCAGCCAATGACATTAGGGCTTCCAGTCCCACATGACCCCCAATACATACTACCACATAGAGTCAGAAGGATTTAGGAACGGAATTCTAAACTTAGCTTTGGTGAATCGGAATTCGAAAGAATACACTGGGGAAGAGTTGAGGTGGAATGCATTTGTGCTGAAAAAAGTAATCTTGTCAAAACTTTTAATCTTATACTCATCAGGACAATCGAACGCATTTTAATATCAATTTTCCGACATTGTTCTGGGGAGCGCAAGATGAAAAGCTTCGACAAAAAAGTATTTTTTCAACTATACTAAAGTTCTGTGCTGCCAAACAATTATTTGGAAGTATTTGTGGTTGGCCAGTCCAAATCTGCAGCTAGCAACCAGGGACTGTACCTCATAAACCATCTTTAATTCAACATGAAATCAGTCATCCCACTCGGAGACCACAGAGTAGCTGGTGCAAGACAGGAGAGTCACACTGGCATGGTACCAGGTGTTCTGAGGTTAGGGCACCAGTAGAGCGTTGCTTTATCCTGCCTCTAACTGACGTTCCCCCTCAGCTGCAAATGCTTTGTGGTGAAACACATGATGCCTGAGGTAGGAAGCGCTCAGGTCTGATTTGAAAATTCATACCTCGGGCGTGGAACGCACAACCCCCTACAGCCTCCCCATTTTTTGCGGGAAATCTACCTCTTCCCAAAGGAGATGTGGTGTGGGAATGTTTGGACCTTCCCCCTTGAGGCATTTGTTAGTGAATAAAAACTTATCCCCCGGGTAGAGTGTCTTCTTTCAACTTGGAATGCACTGCAAGGTCAGAGTTTTCTCTCTCTCCTTCTTTCTTTTTGTGCTCTCCAAGTTTCCTTGCATCGGGTCAGCCAGCTGTAATCTCCTGTAATCCCATTTGATTCATGCAGCCAAACAGGCTAATTCTATCTCTTCGTAGCGGTTTGCGCAAAACTTGAAATTATTTTTCAACATATTACTCTTTGCTGATGTTTCAAATAAAAATAATCCAAACATTGGCAAATATGCCTAATTTTTGACGCATGTTTTAGTTTTTATTTAAGTATTTTCCCTTATAAAGATTTTAAAAAAGACTTGCATTTTTATCTTTTACATCCTCAGGATCACCTGGAATACTTTACAATCAGTGAACTACTTATGAAGTGCAGTCACTGTTGTAATTTGAAAAAAAATAAAATTTAGGGTACGCAATTACTTTTTTTTCCAATTAAGGGGCAATTTAGTGTGGCCAATGCACCGACCCTGCACATCTTTGGGTTGTGGGGGTGAGACCCATGTAGACACGGGGAGAATGTGCAAACTCCACACAGGCAGTGACCCAGGGCCGGGATCACTGGGACCTTAGCGCCATTAAGGAGCAGTGCTAACCACTGTGCCACCATTCCATCCTAGTCCCTGTTGCAATATAGGCAGAAGAATACCCAATTTAAGTACAATAAGCTCCCACGAGGAGTAAAATATTATCAATGATGGAAATCTAAAATAAAGACAGAACATGTTGCTCATTTTCAGCAGGTGAAAGAGAAACTGAGAAAAGGTAAGAGATGTAATACCTTATACATTCGCTCCCTCCACCAATGATGTACAGTGACAGCAGTGTGTATTATCTCCAACGGTATTTTTCGAACTTTTTTTGCCGATCGGCCGACCTTCGGGACACACGCTGGCACATGCTGGTGACCGTCGCGACACACGCCTGGTTCACTTATCTTTAATGTGAAAGGGCGGCCTGCTTGGTCCCCACAATCTCACTTGAGTCAGGTTCAAAGCATATCAGATGCTGACTTCAGCCAGTTCCTTTGAGCCGACTTCACCTTTATGAAAATGGAAAATCCAACCTCACACATGTATGTCGCGGGGAGGGCAATAGCAACAAAATGCTTGTTTTACTCAGCACTGGATACACCTCGGAGATGCCACTCCAACATGCTGACAGCCTCATGGGCTTTTGCTGTGTTTTAATGTGGTATTACAGATCAGCTACAGCAGTGTAGTCTTTTAATTTGGAATCAGCTGTAAGTTAGTAGTTGACTCTGGGGTCTCAGCCACAAAAGTAATTTTTCACCCACCACTTTTTTTCAAAATTGGAAACGTCTCCTCTCATTTTCCAGTGTTTCCCTGCATACAACAGCCATGAACTTTGCATCCTTATTTGCATTGGCACAATTGACAAAATCATACCTCAAGAAATCATCTTTATACCACTTTGTTCCTGAGTTAAGTTTTTTCTTTGTAGGCTGTTAATCAGAGGCCCTGGAGCTTTGTATAGAATTAACACTAGCACAGATCTGTCCTGCGCTGGACTCTCCTGAGCAGCTCTCTCCAGAAGATCGTCCTGTGAGATCCTAGCCGGCAGGTACATTGTCTGTTTGAATTTCTGGCCGTCATTTACTTTTAACAAAACAATCTATCTTCACAGTCCTTGCTTGCTAGCAGCTAGAAAATGGAAGCAGCTCTCCTCCATAATTTTGTGCCAAAAGCAAGTACATAGAGAGCACTTGAGTGTATGTGTCGGGCATGCGGCCTGCTCTCTGCTGCCGCTTATGGCTAGAAGACTGCACACAGCTTAATTTCTTTTCATTTCAAATGTGGCAGCGGCCGCCATTCCCAATTTAAAAGTCAGTAGCAGCCATTGGGCGCTTCTCGCGTGATCGGGACCATCGCGGGAATGGCACGACTGATTCTTCCACGACCCTCCGGACAGCAGACTGCGACCCCACCCGTGGGTCATGACCCGCACTTTGAAAAATCATGGGCAGGATTCTCCGTCGGCCAGGGCCGGAATCGCACAATGCGATTGGGCGGGGAATCGATTTTGATGCCAGTTTTGTTGTCATGGAGGTCCACGAATCCTGCCCCGTCGTAAGCACTCAGCGCAGGATACTCCGCCCCGCCGCACCACATTTCTGCCCCGACCGGCCGGCGGGATTCTCCGTTACGCCAGCCGGTCAATGGGGTTTCCCATTGTGGGGCAGCCCCACGCCGTCGGGAAACCCCCGGGCTTCCGGCAAAACGAAGAATCCCGCCGGCGGAGAATCCCGCCTGAGGATCCAGCCGCTGATCTATAAGATGCGCTGCAGCAATTTACCAAGGCTCCTTCAACAGCACCTTCCAGACCCTCGACCTCTACCACCTGGGAGGGCAAGGGCAGCAGACACATGACAACACCTCCACCTGCAAGATCCCCTCCAAGCCTCACACCATTCCGATCTGGAATTGCATCACCTTTCTTCCACTGTCCCAGGATCAAAATCCCGGAACTCCCTTCCTAACAGCACTGTGGGTGCACCTACACCACATGGACTGCAGCGGTTCAAGAAGTCGACTCACCCTTACCCTCTCAAGGGCTATAAGGATGGGCAACAAATGATGGCCCTTTAAATACCGGCCAGTTTGATCATTCTTATCCTGTATGCTTCAGGCATTGAACCAGAGGCTTCGTGAATATCACCTTTTACAACATCATGTTTTATTCATTTTAATTTGATTTGGTTTGATTTATTATTGACACATGTATTAGTATACAGTAAAAAGTATTATTTCTTGCATGCTGTACAAACAATGCACACCGTACATAGGGAAGGAAGGAGAGACTGCAAAATATAATGTTACAGTCATAGCAAGGTGTAGAGAAAAGATCAACTTCATACGAGGTAGGTCCATTCAAAAGTCTGATGGCAGCAGGGAAGAAGCTGTTCTTTACTCGGTTGGTACGTGACCTCAAACTTTGGTATCTTTTTCCTGACGGAAGAAGGTGGAAGAGAGTATGTCCGGGGTGCGTGGGTTTCTTAATTATGCTGGCTGCCTTTCTGAGGCAGCGGGAATTATAGATAGAGTCAATGGATGGGAGGCTGGTTTGCGTGATGGACTGGGCTACATTCACGACCTTTCGTAGTTTCCTGCAGTCTTGGGCAGAGCAGGCTCCATACCAAGCTGTGATACAGCCAGAAAGAATGCTTTCTGTGGTGCATCTGTAGAAGTTGGTGAGGGTCGTAGCTGACATGCCAAATTTCCTTAGTCTTCTGAGAAAGTAGAGTCGTTGGTGGGCTTTCTTAACTACAGTGTCGGCATGGGGGAACCAGGACAGGCTGTTGGTGATCTGTACACCTAAAAACTTGAAGCTCTCGACCCTTTCTACTTCGTTCCCATTGATGTAGACAGGGACATGTTCTCCACTACGCTTCCTGAGGTCGATGACAATCTCCTTCGTTTGGACGGAATGGACGGAACATTACGAGCTGGGGAAGCACAGAAGCAGAAAACTCTGTCCTACTTCTCCCTGTGAGGAAAGGGGAAACAAAGGAAAGAAAACGAACAAACACATTTTTGGGGCACCTTATCAAACCTTTCAAGCGCCTCCTAAAACGGGCTTCGTGTAAAATTAATTACTTTGACGAAGCACGATTCTGGCTCTGTGGGAAAGGCGACAAAACTCAGCTCCACTATTCCCACCATGACTGTTTTTAATTATTTCATTCGCGCGGGTTCAAATGGCGTCTTTTGTTAACTTAAAGCTGTCAACAACAACAACAACAAAAAATGTGGCGGAGGCAGCCTGTGCTCCCAAGACATGATGTCCTGCTGCTGATGGTTGTTGGAATTGCCTCAGGAAACTGCAAGCACTTTTCTGTTTATTTTTCACCTCAATGCAGGATGAGTATTAACACCCATTAAAGAAATTCCCTTTTGGTTTTAATGACTAGTAAGAACCTGTTATGTGACAGGGCTAATTATAAAGCTTTCCTGTGTTGCCATTTAACCTGTCTCTGTATGTTTTTTCCTGCAGTAACAAGCAACGTGGCATCATCTGGTAACAAAAGGTTGCTTAATGATCTCACCAGAGGACTAAATAACTGCTCTTTAGCCAGTAGAAAGCAGTCGTCCGAAACTGGATTTTCCTGTTGAGGTGACACAACAACAAAAAAAAACAGATTGGCTGCTACAGGGAGAGAGAATTATGAGTGTCAATGATTTAATTCGAGGATTTAGTTCCCCTTCATGCCACCGTCCCATTTTCTCACATCATTTCTTCATCTCTCTTGGGCACCAGTCGCCCTCAGCCATCTCAAACTAACTTCATCTGCTGTGTGTCCTCTTGTGCTGGAAGATGGAGGAATGATCTAATTAAGGGGCGCAAAATGATAACGTCGGGTAGATACGCGGGAAGCATGGTGCAGGGGTGGGGGGGGGGAGGGGATCGAGGGTTCATCAGAGGTCACTGAGGGGTGAAATCAAAAGGCACTGATTCGCACAATGTGATAGTAGATTTCCGAAACTCTCTCTCTTCCGAAAAGTTGGGGCTGCTGTGATAATCGAAGCAATCAACGTGGATAGGTGAAGAATGGATCAAAAGATATGGAGCAATGGGGTTGGGGAGCAGATTGGCAGTGATCTGACTGAATGGATCTAACCTGAAGGGCCGAATGGCCTTTTCCTGCTCCTAATCTTCATAAGACACCAAACGTTGGCGGTGCGCAGCTGCCCTTAACCAATAAGGTGCACAATCGGAGAAGGAACACTGGTTGATCTCATTTGACCCCCACCTCCAGCCGCTTCCCCCCCCCCCCCGCCCTACCCCCGCCCCCCACCCCCACCCAAGGATTTTCCATGGATACCTAGGTGCCTAAGCCTCTTGGGTAGCCAAGGTGGTGTCTTAAGTTGAAACACCAACTTAGTCCAAATTTGGACCAGATTGGTAAAGTTGAAGTCGAGCTAAGAATGGCCACATGAAGGACCAGTAAGTGGCTGAATGCTTCTTAAATTGCTTCTGAGACCCTCATTAATGAAGCTGCATGGCATTTTGCTGGCTAGGGTTTGACCGTAACACCCTCTCCTAATTCAAACCACATGATTGGGAGTAATTAAACCCTTAGAATCATTGAATCATAGACATTGCTGAGCAGAAGGAGGCCATTCGGCCCATGGAGTCTGCACCGGCTCTTGGAAAGAACACCCTACCTAAGCCCCCCCCCCCCCCCCCCCCCCACCCCCCCACCCTATCCCCGTAACCAAATAACCCCACCTAAACATTTCGGACAATAAGGGCAATTTGCCATGGTCAATCCACCTAACCTGCACATCTTTGGACAGTGGGAGGAAACTGGAGCATCCAGAGGAAACCCACGCGGACACGGGAAGAACGCTCAGACAGTGACCCAAGCCGGAAATCGTAGCTGGGACCGTGGAGCTGTGCAGCAACAGTGCGAACCACTGTGCTAACATGCCGCCCCTTGCTGAGGATTTTGAAGGCTATTTAAAGATACATCATATTTTACTATTCACTTGCTACCATAGGGTTAAAGAGGGCTTTTGAAGCACATCGGAGACTCTCTGGGACAGTTTGCAAAGATTCAGCATTTATTCTGGAAATTCTATGTGGACTTCACCTAAAAAGGGTACAGGTTGTCTTACTCTACTTGTAGGAGTCAGCAGTAGAAAGGGAATGCTTGGTCATCAGCAACTTGCTAGGGGTCCCTTTAGTCTGCATTAGAGAGCATTTTGCCTGTGGACAATGGCAAAATCTCAATGTTCAGCAGCTGAATGGATGAAAGCCAAGGGCACACTGTTCACACCAATAGACCATGTGACCTGGATTCTCCGACCCCGCGCCAGGTCGGAGAATCCCCGGGGGGGGGGGGGGGCACAAGAACATAGAACATAGAACATTACAGCGCAGTACAGGCCCTTCGGCCCTCGATGTTGCGCCGACCTGTGAAACCACTCGAAAGCCCATCTACACTATTCCCTTATCGTCCATATGTCTATCCAATGACCATTTGAATGTCCTTAGTGTTGGCGAGTCCACTACTGTTGCAGGCAGGGCATTCCACGCCCTTACTAGTCTCTGAGTAAAGAATCTACCTCTGACATCTGTCTTATATCTATCTCCCCTCAATTTAAAGCTATGTCCCCTCGTGCTAGACATCACCATCCGAGGAAGAAGGCTCTCGCTGTCCACCCTATCCAATCCTCTGACCATCTTGTGTGCCTCAATTGAGTCATCTCTTAACCTTCTTCTCTCTAACGAAAACAGCCTTTCCCTCATAAGATCTTCCCTCCAGACCAGGCAACATTCTGGTAAATCTCCTCTGCACCCTTTCCAATGCTTCCACATCCTTCCTATAATGAAGCGAGCAGGTGATTAGAAAGAGTTAGCTCAGCAACTTTTATATTTTTTAGAAGTTATTTAACTTACAGGGTATTTTCATGTTTTTTTTTGATGAGGAAAGCCTAATTTATAGCTGTACCATTGGTTTGATGCTGTTTTTTCTTATTTTGACACTGTAGTCTGTAGTGAGCGTTGTCATGCTCCTTTTTGTTTTAAACTTCAAGAATGCAATATTGAAGGCTATTATCCTGCTGTTTTATTTCATTTTGACATTTTCATAGTAAAATGATAATGGTTATTGTCCTGCTATTGAGTGTTATTTTGGTCCCCACCAACAATTCTGAAGCAAGTGGCATTAAAATGGGGGTCACACCAGGTAAACGTTCAGGGAGCTTTCTCGGGCGCCTGCAAGATCACCGCCGCGCCGGTCGGGGGCCGTTGAAAGCGTCCCACCCCCCTGGTGATTCTACGGGCCGCGAAGGGCCAAGGGGCCGCCGGTTTCGGTTGTGTCCCGCCAGCGTGGGTCACGTATGGTCCCACACAGCGGGTCCTGAACGTTCTGTGTGTGAGCCCGTCCTGGTGGGTGAGGCAGGGGGATCTGACCCCAGGGGGGGGGGCCTCCACGGTGGCCTGGCCCGCGATCGGGGCCTACCGATCGGCGGGCGGGCTAGTTCTGTGGGGGCCTATGTTCCTCCACACCGGGCCCCTGTAGGGGGCCGGGTGGAGACGGGAGCCCATGCGCATGCGCGATCTCGCGCCTCCCGCAGTGCAAATGCGTGGACTCGTGCCGGCCGTGCCGCGCCGGCTGGAGCTGCGGAGACCACTCCAGCACTGACCTAGCCTCCTAGGAAGGGGAGCAGACCTGATAATTGGGGACCGTTGACACCAGAGTGGTTCACGCTGCTTTTCATGCCGGCGTCAGAACTTGGCCGCGGGATTGGAGAATCCCGGCCTATGTACTTCAAATCCCTACAACCTCAGGAGCAAATTACCTCCAGGTATCCTTGAAGCAATACCATAATTTGTCCATCAATGTGCATCAAACAATGTTAATCATGTGATTGAAACTGCTCTCTGATATTGAAATTATTTTATACCAGAAACGCAGACAAGATCTGGGCAGTCTGCAGCCCAACATCAAAAATATCAAATCCTAAGAGAAAGGCTGAGCCATCTTCTCTTTCAAGAATTGCGAGGCTTAAAAGTCCTTTTTTAAAAAATTATATCTTTATGAAATCTTTCCGTTTTTTACAATTAACGCAACAACAAAAAATATCAATGCAAAACGGGTACAGTGCAGAACAAGAATCATTGCAAATATAGGAACAAGCAAGACAGGATCAAACTACAACAACAAACTTAAGGAACTTGTGCCTCCAGCTTTAATACCTGATCAATCCAAAAACAAATTGCGGGAGGGAAAGAGGATAAGGCCATATAAGTACAAAAGGATAACCACTCAGGCCGCATATCTTTATGTACAGCAAGATCGATACTTACAATTTAGCTCACGGGAATCCTAACTGGAGCAAGTCAGAGAAGGTAGAGTCTACAACTTTGAGATAGGAGAGTATAGGATATTCTTACGAGCTGCAAAAGTTAGGATATTGTACAACCTTTTTTCATTAGCATCAGTAATTCTTCCATCTGGGTGACCCAGCATTAGAGACAAAGGATTAAGCTGTATGGCTCTGTGAAAGATCTTCTCCAGCTCACTGACTACACCAGACCAATAAGATTTAATCGTAACAGAGGTCCATACACAGTGTATATAATCACCTTCGACCAGCAGGCACTTTAGGCACATCAGGGATAGAACAGGCTCAAATCTGTATCTAAGATTCAGCCTGATATACAAATGGTGCAATGTCTTCAGCCGAGCCTCCTTAATTCTATTGCAAACAGAATCTTTACTGGCATAATCCCATATACTACACATTGTCTCCTCATCAATATTAGCTGCCAAGTTTTTTTTCTCAAGGTTTCAAAGTACTCAATGTACTAATGCAGGATCTAGAACATAAAGTATCATAGGACTTGCTGATTACCTGTTTAAGCTCCACAGAATTCAAGACTTTTTCCACCGCAGAAATAGAGGAGTCAAGAAGCAAAGTTGTCTTATTAAGGATAAAATCTCTAAGTTATAGATACTTAAAAAAGGAGTGTCTCGCAATGTCAAATTGCTACTTAGCATAGCTGCTCAAGGGATGACAAGGAAGTATCACTGAACATGTGTCCCACCCTACACATGCCTCTACCCCTCCATGTATCAAATCTATGGTTCATCAGATCCGTGGAAAGTCTGGGCTTTCCTGGATGCTGCTCAGGAAAGTTGGGACTACTATATCGGCCAAAACTCTGTTCCCCTGGACAAAGTATAACTGCCTAAAAGAGAAGGTAATTTTAATACCAGGTACTTAAACCCCAATGGAGACCAGCTAAAGGGGAAATTAGCAAGGGAGAAGGTCTGCCCCTCAGCTCTCCCATCAGCATTGCTTCCTATTTTGGAAAAATGGTCTCAGAACCACAGAAGGCACTAAATCTATCTACAATGTTAATAATAGCGAGAACCGAGACATCCAGCTTCGAGACAAACACCGCACATCATCCGTATAAAGCGTTACCTTGTGCTGCTTCGCCCCATAACCCAGCCCTCAAATTAGAGGGCCCCGGCTAACAGTCTTCGCCAATGGCTCTATGACTAATGAAAATAGCAAGGGGGATAAGGGACAGTCCTGTCTTGTCCCTCTCTGCAGACCAAAGTTCTCAGATCGGAAACCATTCGTGAGCACTGCCGCCAGCGGTCAATGGTATAACACCTGAATCCCTTTAATATATCCCTCACCCAGCCCAAATCTCCACAACCTGTACACCAGTTAATTCTACTCAACTCGATCAAAGGCTGTCGCCGCATCCAGGGAGAATGCCAGTCCATCCACTGCCCACTTCTACATTATTACTGGCGATTCTGCCCTATATAAACCCAGTCTGGTCCTACTGGACAATCGTCAAAGGATACCCTCCAACCACTTCGCCAATATCTTCGACAACAACTTCAAATCAACATTCCGAAGAGAGATTGGCTTGTAAGAGGCACATTCCTTTTGACCCTTGCCCATGCTCAAAACCAGGATGAGGTTGGCCTCCTGGATTGTCGGTGTCAATAGCCCTGTCTCAAAGGAGTGACAGTACATACCCACCAATCACTCTATTAACAGATCTTAAACTCCCTGGGAAACTCACACCCAAAACCAACTGGCCCTGGGGCCATACCTGGTTGAACCTCCTTAATGGCTGCAGCCACCTCGCCTTTAGAGATAGGAGCATTAAGGGCCAAACACTGATCCTCTGAAGCCACTGGGAGCCTGAGGGAAGAGAAGAAATGCTCTATCCTATGTTTCTCCTCAACATCAGCCGAAAAAACCTCCAATTGATGCCCGGCACTCCAACGTTCTTCGTCTTTTGTTGGCTGTGTAACAAATAATCAGCCCCTACGCATAGGCTTTACAGGTTTCCCACAGCGGAAGGAGTGACATCAGAAGGGGAATTAACTGAGTAAACAAACTCAAACTCCCTCTTAAAATGTGTAGTAGAGTATTTATCCCTAGTACGGAGGGGTCAAACCGCCATGACCTAGCGTCCGGGGTGGGGTGGGGGGACGCTCTCAATCAAAAGTTCCACGAAAACAGGAGCATAGCCAGAGATTGCAATAGTACCTGTAGAGAAAGACAACACTAAATGTAGAATAGCCACAGGCACAAGGATATCATCAATTCTAGTGCAACATTGATGAGGGGCAGAGTCCACCTCACACCCGAGTATCCCCCTTCCTCACACGCCAAGGCCAGTGCGTAGCCTCGAGGGTGGGGGGATTACTAGTGACCGGGAGATTGTCCATCAAGGGGTTCAGGTGACAATTAAAGTCACTGCCCACAAAAGAATTAGCCGAGGCCAACTCTGCAAAGTTCCAGAAAAGCCTGAGTGACAAACTCCGGGGAGTAACTCGGCGGGCCAGACACATTCATTATTGAGACTGTTGGGGCAGCACGGTGGCGCAGTGGGTTAGCCCTGATGCCTCACGCCGCTGAGGTCCCAGGTTCGATCCCGGCTCTGGGTCACTGTCCCTGTGGAGTTTGCACACTCTCCCCGTGTTTGCGTGGGTTTCACCCCCACAACCCAAAAGATGTGCAGGCTAGGTGGATTGGCCACGCTAAATTGCCCTTGAATTGGAAAAATTAATTGGGTACTCTAAAGTAAAAATAAAAAAAGGGGGCGCAGTGGTAGCACTGCAGTCTCACGGCGCCGAGGTCCCAGGTTCGATCCCGGCTCTGGATCACTGTCCGTGTGGCGTTTGCACATTCTCCCCGTGTTTGCAAGGTAGGTGGATTGAACATGCTAAATTGCCCCTTAATTGGAAAAAATGAATTGGGTACTCTAAATTTTTTTTTTTTAAAAGAGACTGTTTCTCTCTATATTAGCCCTTTACAATCCACCCTGATCCTTTACACAGTTCTCCACCTTCTCTTGTGGACCAGGATTGCCACACCCCTACTGCTCATCAAAAAAGAAGCAAAAAAGACCACCAGGTAGCATAGTGGTTAGCACTGTTGCTTCACAGCGCCAGTGTCCCAGGTTTGATTCCCGGCTTGGGTCACTGTCTGTGCGGAGTCTACCCATTCTCCTTGAGTCTGTGTGGGTTTCCTCCGGGTACTCCGGTTTCCTCCCACAGGTCCTGAAAGACGTGCTATTAGGTAATTTGGACATTCTGAATTGTCCCTCTGTGTACCCCAACAGGCGTCAGAAGCACCGGAATTTCCCTAACAGGTTCCTCTCTCAGATAAGAGACCAATGCAGGATATAGTCAACAACATAGAGACTCCAACATAACAAAAATGCAAAAGAATTATAACCACAATAGTTCTAAAGGGACATTCCTCAGTAAGAGTGAGGACACACAGGACTGACCCTACGACCATACTGTCATTACCATCAGGATGCAAACCCCTCAACAAGGAGGAGAAGAAAAGAGCCAACAAGGGGTTGGGAGTCCGTAGTCCCTCCTACATTTTAAACAAACCCATGATGACCTGCACCCTCCACCCGCCTCTCAGCGCCCGCCCAGTTCTGTAATGATTAAGACATGGATAATAAGAAAAGACAACGGATAATTAGTACACGGCACAGTCACCATGAATAATGATAATAAAAGTCCCCATAGCAATTAAGGACAAGAAAAAGACAATCATTACAGTGCTCAGTGTTAACACTTCCCACTAAGCAGGATTATATGACAATGAAATCAGACAAACAACAACATGATCGTCCGGATTTAAATTTTACATTTTCCGAACTGCAGTCGAACTCCTTGCCCTCCATTGACTTAATGAAGACCTTGGAACTAGTCAGATTATCGAAAGACTTAATGCAGTCGTCGGGTGTCACTTTTAGGGTTGCAGGATGATACGTAACATAATTCACTCTGTCTGCCTTGGGTTGCCTTCGAACTTCATCGAAGCCTTGCTGCTTCAGCTGTGTCACAGCCGAAAAGTCCTGGAAAACAGAGATCCTCGCTCTCGCATTATGCCAGGCCCCACCACACCTTTGCCATCTACAGAACCCTCTGGCGAACTTTATAATTGCGCAAGCGAATGATTATAGGCCTGGGACGCTGATTGTCCCTTGGCCTCAAAGACAGGATACGGTGCGCCCTTTCTAATTCAAAAGGCCCAGCCTTCACACCCAGCTTAAGAAAACGTGGCCGCCAGTTCTCAAAAAACTTAACAGGAGCCTTACCCTTCACTCCTTCGGGGAGACTGACGACCCGCAAATACCGTCTCCGCCCTCAGTTCTCCAAATCTTCCAGGATTTCTGAAATGCCACTGGTTTGCCAAGGACTCAATGTGAGCTTCAGCTGAAGAAGCAAATATTTTCGATGTTCAGGATTCTTTCCTCTGTTTCATCACGCCTCTTACTCGTATTCTGCAGCTCGTCCTCATGAGCACTTGGGTTTTGTGTCAACCAGCTGAGTCTCTGATCTAATACTCGGATAATGTTTGCAGTCATAATATTCAGTGCCTCAGAGAGTATCGCAGAGGTCTGGCTCATGAGACTGCTCGAGGACCATGGCGCCATATTGCAAAGGCAGCTCCACCCCAATCAAATCTGACTGCGCTCTTTAATCTCTGAATTTCATCACGTTTTTCAGCATTTCCGCTCCAATGCCTATCCCAAAGTCAACCAAATGATAACTCTCAGATGAGGTGAGCGTGTGCTGGGCAAACAGGCTAAAAGATGATTATAAAGCAAGTGGTGCCAGAGTCGACCGAAAAGCTGCTATTCCTGCTCCTGCATCACATAGAAACATAGAAGATAGAAAATAGGAGCAGGACGAGGCCATTCGGCCCTTTGAGCATGATCCAGCTTTCCCCCATATCCTTTGATCCCATAAAGGGCGGGATTCTCCGTTGACTGACACTGAAATCGCAAAACGTGCTTGGGCGGGAATTATCGTGGCGGATGCCGATTTGACGCCAAATCACTATTCTCCATCACCTCGACAGCGGAGTCAACAGTAGAGACCGTTTGCATGTCATTAGTGGGCCCGACCCGGTATTCTCCGGGGCCTCCGTGATGCTCCGCCTCCGATGGGCCGAGTTCCCGAGGGCGCGGTTCACTTGTGTTTTTAATAATCGTGTTGTGGCTGCTGAGGGAGGGAGAGGGAGTTTGAAAAATGTCCAACATCGCCAGAGTTTGCTGACAGTTGTGTCGCTGGCCGGGGGGGAGGGGGGGGGGGGGCTTCTGCCAGGGCTGGGGGGAGAGCAGGGGATGGCCAGAAGGTGGGCTGTGGGGTCGGGGTTATAGGCACGGAACACCATTGCCGCAGCCAGCAAGGAAGCCATGCAGTTGCGTACGCCGCTAACAGCCCACTGTGAACACGGGTCGTATAGGTGTCTCCCCAGGCCACCCCCCTAGGTACCCTCTGGCCCCAGCCAACCCATCAGCTGTATGGGCGTGCTCCAGCACAACTATGCCATCCTGTTGGCTGGGATGAGTGTGTGTGGGGAGTGTAATGTGTATATGCGGCTGCAGCTTGTCAGCCTCCCGAGTGTCAATCACGGACCTGCCAAATCACGGACCTGCCGAATCACGGACCTGCCGAATCACGCACCGTTTCTCTCCACAGATGCTGAATCGATCCAGGTTCGGGGCCAGTTTTGCTGTCATGAAAGTCCACAAATTCTGAGTTGGCGTCAACTCTTAGTCTCAAGAACAGAAATCCCCGCCCACAATGTTAGGGCCTCAACTACATCCTGCGGTAAAGAATTCCACAGACTCGCCATTCTCTAGGTGAAGACATTTCTCCTCATCTCTGTCCTAAATGGTCTACCCCGCATCCTCAGACTGTGATTCCTGGTTCTGGGCACACCCACCATCGGGAACATCCTTCCTGCATCGACCCTGCCTAGTCCTGTTAGAGTTTTATAGGTTTCTATGAGATTCCCCCTCCCTCATTCCAGGGATCATTCTTGTGAACCTCCTCTGGACCCTTTCCAAGGCCAACACATCCTTCCTTAGATACGGGGCCCAAAACTGCTCACAATACTCCCAATGAGGTCTGACCAGAGCCTTACACAGCCGCAAATATTCATCCCTGCTCTTGTATGCTAGCCCTCTCGACATGAATGCAAACATTGCATTTGCCTTCCTAATTGCCAACTGAATCTGCACGTTAACCGAAAGAGAATCTTGAACGAGGACTCCTAAGTCCCTTTGTGCTTTTGATTTGCTAAGCCTTTTCCCATTTAGAAAATAGTCTATGCACCCATTCTTCCTACCAAAGTGCATAACCCCACACTTTTCCACATTGTATTCCATCTGCTACTTCTTTTAAAAAAAAATGTTTATTCAAATGTTCCAACAACATCTAACCCCCCACCCCCCACCCCCCCCACCCCAGTAACAAAAAGAAAGAAACACAAACACAACAGTCAAAATTATACAAAACTTATACATTGGGTTTCCCCATATACAGTAACCCCCCCATATGACATCCAAAGGTACCCGTAGGGAAGCCCCCCCCACCCACCCGAATTCCCCCCCCGAAAGAGACCCTCCCCTCCCCCCCACCCTTGGGTTGCTGCGGCTGCTGACCTCCTCCTAACGCTCCGCGAGATAGTCTAGGAACGGTTGCCACCGCCTGAAGAACCCCTGCACAGACCCTCGTAAGGCAAACTTGATCCTCTCCAGCTTAATGAACCCTGCCATGTCATTTATCCAGGCTTCCACTCTGGGGGGCTTCGCGTCCTTCCATAATAGCAAGATCCTCCGCTGGGCTACCAGGGACGCAAAGGCCAGGATACCGGCCTCTTTCGCCTCCTGCACTCCCGGTTCGTCCGTTACCCCAAATAATGCCAACCCCCAACTCGGCTTGACCTGGACTTTCACCACCTTGGACATAGTCCTCGCGAAACCCCTCCAAAACCCACCCAGTGCCGGGCACGACCAGAACATGTGGACGTGATTCGCCGGGCTTCCCAAGCACCTCCCACATCTGTCCTCCACCCCAAAGAACCTACTCAACCTCGCCCCTGTCATATGCGCTCTGTGAGTAACCTTGAATTATATTAGGCTGAGCCTGGCGCAAGAGGAGGAAAAATTAACCCTATTCAGGGCATCAGCCCACAGACCCTCATCTATCTCCTTCCCAAGCTCCTCCTCCCACTTGCCCTTTAACTCCTCTACCGAGGCCTCCTCCTCTTCTTTCAGCTCCTGGTAGATCGCCGAAACCTTGCCTTCTCCAACCCATACACCCGAAATCACCCTGTCCTGAATCCCCTGTGCCGGGAGCAGCGGGAATTCCCTCACCTGCCGCCTCACAAATGCCCTCACTTGCATATACCTAAAAGCATTTCCCGGGGGTAACCCAAACTTCTCCTCCAGAGCCCCTAGGCTCGCAAACGTCCCATCTATAAACAGGTCCCCCATTCTTCTAATCCCTGCCCGATGCCAGCTCCGAAACCCCCCATCCATCCTTCCCGGGACGAACCGATGGTTCTCCCAAATGGGGGACCAAACCGAGGCTCCCACCTCACCCCTGTGTCGTCTCCACTGCCCCCAGATCTTCAACGTCGCCGCCACCACCGGACTCGTGGTGTACCTTGTCGGCGAGAGCGGCAACAGCGCCGTCGCCAGCGCCCTCCGGCTCGTGCCCACACAGGACGCCATCTCCAACCTCTTCCACGCCGCCCCCTCTCCCTCCATTACCCACTTACGGATCATCGCCACATTGGCAGCCCAATAATAGCCGCACAAATTCGGCAGCGCCAGCCCTCCCCTGTCCCGACTACGCTCCAGAAACACCCCCTTTACCCTTGGGGTCTTATTTGCCCACACGAAACCCGTGATGCTCCTACCTACCCGTTTAAAAAAGGCCTTAGGAATCATAATGGGAAGGCACTGGAACACAAAGAGAAACCTCGGGAGGACCATCATTTTAACCGACTGCACCCTGCCCGCTAGCGAGAGTGGCAGCACATCCCATCTTTTGAAATCCTCCTCCATCTGCTCCACCAACCGCGTCAAATTGAGCTTGTGCAGGGCCCCCAACTCCCAGCCACTTGGATCCCTAAGTACCGAAAGCTCCTTTCCGCCCTCTTCAACGGTAGGTCGTCTATCCCCTTTCCCTGGTCCCCTGGATGAACCACAAAGAGCTCACTTTTCCCTACATTGAGCTTATACCCCGAGAAGTCCCCAAACTCCCTTAGGATCCGCATGACCTCCGCCATCCCCTCCACTGGATCTGCCACATACAGCAACAGGTTGTCCGCATACAGCGACACCCGATGTTCCTCTCCCCCTCGGACCAGTCCCCTTCATTTCCTGGACTCCCTTAGTGCCATGGCCAGAGGCTCAATTGCCAATGCAAACAACAAGGGGGACAGGGGACACCCCTGCCTCGTCCCTCGGTACAGCCGAAAGTACTCCGACCTCTGCCGATTCGTAGCCACACTCGCCACCGGGGCTCTATATAGCAACCTGACCCAGCTGATGAACCCCTCCCCGAACCCAAACCTCTGCAGCACTTTCCAAAGATACTCCCACTCCACCCGGTCGAAGGCCTTCTCCATGTCCATAGCTGCCACTACCTCCGCTTCTCCCTCCACCGAGGGCATCATAATCACATTGAGGAGCCTCCGCACATTACTGTTTAGCTGGCTGCCCTTTACAAATCCTGTCTGGTCCCCATGAATCACCCCCGGGACACAGTCCTCAATTCTCGTAGCCAGCACTTTTGCCAGCAACTTAGCATCCACATTGAGGAGCGAGATCGGTCTATCCGACCCACATTGCAGTGGGTCCTTGTCCCGCTTCAGGATCAGAGAGATCAGCGCCCCAGACATTGTCGGGGGCAAGGTCCCCCCTCCCTTGCCTTATTGAAAGTCCTCACTAGCAACGGGCCTAGCAAGTCCACGTATTTCCTGTAAAACTCGACCGGGAACCCACCTGGCCTCGAGGCCTTTCCCACCTGCATGCTCCCCAATCCTTTAACCAGCTCCTCCAGCCCAATTGGCACCCCTAAACCAGCCACCTCCTGCTCCTCCACCCTCGGGAACCTCAGCTGATCCAAAAATCGTTGCAACCAATCCTCCCCCGCTGGGGGCTCGGAATCTGTACAGATCCCCATAGAAGTCCCTAAATACCTCGTTTATTCTCACCGCACTCCGCACCGTATTTCCCCCGCTATCCTTAACTCCACCTATCTCCCTCACTGCATCCCTCTTACGAAGTTGGTGCGCCAGCATCCGACTCGCCTTCTCCCCATACTCATACGTCGCCCCCTGCGCTTTCCTCCACTGTGCCTCTGCTTTCCCTGTGGTCAACAGGTCGAACTCCGTCTGGAGGTTCCGCCGCTCCCTGAGTAATCCCTCCTCCGGGGCCTCTACATATCTCCTGACCACCCTTAAGATCTCCCCCACCAACATCTCCCTCTCCCTGCCCTCTCTCTTCTCCCTGTGGGCCCTGATGGAGATTAACTATCCCCCGACCACCGCCTTCAGCGCCTCCCAGACTACCCCCACCTGCAGCTCCCCGTTGTCATTGGCCTCCAAATATCTTTCAATGCACCCCCGCACCCGCCCGCACACCCCCTCATCCGCCAACAGTCCTCCATCCAGGCGCCACAGCAGGCGCTGGTCCCTCTCCTCTCCTAACTCCAGCTCCACCCAGTGCGGGGCATGGTCTGAGATAGCTATGGCCGAATACTCCGTTCCCTCCACTTTCGGGATTAGGCTCTATGGACGTGGGAAAAGAATGAAAATTCCCTGGCCACGGGCCTGACAAACCTCCGTGGATCCACTCCCCCCATCTGGACCATAAACCCCCTGAGCACCTTGGCCGCAGCCGGCCTCTTACCCGTCCTGGACCTAGACCGGTCCAATGCTGGGTCCAGCACTGTGTTGAAATCCCCCCCCATTATCAAGCTTCCTACCTCCAGGTCTGTAATCCGACCCAGCATGCGCTTCATAAATCCGGCATCATCCCAGTTCGGGGCATGTACATTTAACAGTACCACCCGCACCCCCTGCAACCTACCACTCACCATCACATATCGACCTCCATTATCCACTACAATATTCATTGCCTCAAACGACATCCGCTTCCCCACCAGTATTGCAACCCCTCTGTTCTTCGCATCCAGCCCTGAATGGAATACCTGTCCTACCCATCCCTTTCTCAGCCTAACCTGATCTGCCACCTTCAAATGCGTCTCCTGAAGCATAACCATGTCTGCCTTCAGTCTCTTTAAGTGCGCGAACACCCAGGCCCTCTTGACCGGCCCGTTCCGGCCCCTCACAATCCAAGTTATCATTCGGATCAGGGGGCTACTCGCCCCCCCCCCCCCCCCCCCCCCCCCCCCCCCCCCCCCCCCCGCCGACTAGCCATCTCCTTTTCTAGGCCAGCCACGTGCCTGCGCCTCCCGCACCCTCCAGTCCCCCAGACGGCGGACCCCCACCCCGACCACCTCTCCTACTTCCAGCCCCCCTTTGGCCAATGCAGCAGCAACCCTATATCCCCCCTCTCCCACCCCCCCCCCCACCCTCCCCCCGCTAGATCCGCATCTCGCTCTTTTGCTCCCCCCATAACACTCCGGTAAGTCAGCTGACTCCTGCTGACCCCGGCCTCTCCCGCCATTCCATCGACCCCCCCCCCCCTCCCCAGTGTGAGAATCCCCCCTCCCCCTCCCTGGCAGTCAGTGTGCACTCCTCTCCAGCACCGCCCACCCCCCCCCCCGGCCCCCACCCCCGTCCTTCCCTAGCGCGGGAAAAAGCCCGCGCTTTCCTGAGCTGGCCCCGCCCCCTCTGGCGCAGCTCCTTTTGCGGCCTTACCCCCATTCCCCATCCCCGGGCCTCCACTCCCCCTCTTCCTTCGTGGGGGTCTGCCCCTCCAACACCGGCGCCCACACTCTCCCACAGTCTCCCCATCAAATCCCTTCACCCATCCCCATCCAGCACCCAAACTAAAGGAACATTCCCTAAACGTAATAAACACCAGATACACAGTAAACATCCCCCCACAACAAACCCTCAATTTGAGTCCAACTTTTCAGTCCGTATAAAGCTCCATACCTCATCAGGCGTTTTGAAATAGTGGTGCCGATCCTGGAACATGACCCACAATCGCGCTGGCTGCAGCATACCGAACTTCACCCCCTTTCGATGGAGCACCGCCTTAGCCCGATTGAAACCAGCCCTCTTCTTAGCCACCTCTGCACTCCAGTCCTGATAAATTCGGATCTCCGTGTTCTCCCACCTGCTGCTCCGCTCTTTCTTGGCCCATCTCAGGACACACTGTCTGTCCATAAAGCGGTGACACCTCACCACTACAGCCCTTGGCGGCTCGTTGGCCTTGGGTCTCCTTGCTAGGACCCTGTGAGCCCCATCTAGCTCCAGAGGCCTCGGGAAGGCTCCCCCGCCCATCAGCGAATTGAGCATCATGCTCACATATGCCCCAGCATCGGGCCCCTCCACTCCTTTGGGGAGACCCTGAATCCGAAGATTCTTCCTCCTCGACCTATTTTTCAGATCCTCAAATCTTTCCACCCACCTCTTGTGCAGCGCCTCGTGCGCCTCCACCTTCACCGCCAGGCCCAAGATCTCGTCCTCGTTCTCCAAGGCTTTTTGCCGCACCTCCCGGATCGCCGCCCCTCGGGCCTTCTGGGTCTCCACGAGCTTCTCAATTGCCGCCTTCATTGGTGCCAGCATTTCGGTTTTCAGCTCCTCAAAGCAGCGTTTAAGAAACTCCTGCTGCTCCTGCGACCACTGCGCCCATGCTGCTTGGTCTCCACCCGCCGCCATCTTGTTTTTTCTCCCTCTCATTTTTCACTGCTCCAAGATCACTTTCTTTCACCGCTCCACTCCTGGTCCAATCCATATAATGTCGGAGGGACTTTGCTGTCGCCTTCCCACACTGGAAGCCGTCGAACAATTGCCGTTGGGGCCCCTCTAGAGAGCCCAAAAGTCCGTTCCCGGCGGGAGCTGCCGAACGTGCGACCTACCTCGGCATAGCCGCACCCGGAAGTCCATCTGCTACTTCTTTGCCCACTCTCCTAACCTGTCCAAGTCCTTCTGCAGCCCCCTTTGCTTCCTCAATACTACCTGTCCCTCTACAGATCTTTGTATCATCTGCAAACATAGCAACAGTGCCTTCAGTTCCTTCTTCCAGATCATTAATGTATATCGTGAAAAGTTGTGGTCCCAGCACAGACCCCTGATGCACACCACTACTCACCGGCTGCCATCCTGAAAAAGACCCCTTTATCCCCACTCTCTGTCTTCAGCCAGTCAGCCAATCCTCTAACCAGGCCAGGATCTTACCCTTAACACCATGGGCGCTTAATTTATTTAACAGCCTCCTAAATGGGACCTTGTCAAAGGCCTTCTGGAAATCTAAATAGATCATGTCCACTGGTTCTCCTTTGTCTAACTTATGTGTTACCTCCTCAAAGCACTCTAACAGATTTGTCAGCCATGACCTCCCCTTGACGAAGCCGTGCTGACTCAGTCCTATTTTATCATGCACTTCCAAGTACTCCGCAATCTCATCTTTAATAATGGACTCTAAAATCTTACCAATGACCGACGTCAGGCTAACCGGCCTATAATTTCCCATCTTCTGCCTCCCTCCCTTCTTAAACAGGGGTGTTACGGACATGGGTTGTTTTTCTTGACCAATTTGTATGCTTCTTCCTTGGATCTAATATTATCTCTAATTTCTCTTGCAAGGTATGGATTGTCCACCTTTTCCGTTTTATTTTTGTGCCAGATAGGAATAAACAATTGTTGCAGTTCCCCCATGTGCTCCTTGAATGATTGTCATTGCCTCCCCACTGTCATCCCTTTAAGAAATGTTCCCCAATCGATCAAAGCCAACTCACGCCTCATATCATCGTAGTTTCCTTTATTTATTTATTTTTTTTTAAATTTGGGTTCCCAATTAATTTTTTCCAATTAAGGGGCAATTTAGGGTGGCCAATCCAACTACCCTGCACATCTTTGGGTTGTGAGGTGAAACCCATGCAAACACGGGTAGAATGTGCAAACTCCGCACGGACAGTGACCCAGGGCTGGGATTGAACCTGGGACCTCGGTGCCGTGAGGCAGCAGTCTAACCACTGTGCCAACCACAAACTGCCCTTGTAGTTTCCTTTATTAAGATTCAGGACTCTAGTCTCTGAATCAATTACTTTATCCTCCTGATGTGTTGGGTGCTCTAGATCACTATTTTATTAAGTTGGAAACTGTTGAACATACTTTCACTGTGGGTTTACACGATGTTAGATTAAACTAAAGACCTATGCCTGTCCGAACCAGTCTATGCACTCAGCACATGGTGAGGATCTGTGCTGTAAGCTGTAAGCTCTGTCCTTGTAGGAGGCTGTATCCTGAATGAGTGGGAACTCTGATGCCCCCTGTCTTTATAGTGAGTGTGCTCTAACTGGTGATTGACTGTGGTGTTGTGTGTGTTGATTGGTCTTGCTGTGACGGGGGTCCATGATGAGGCCTCATCACGTTGAAGGAGCACTGCCCCAATGTCGGATTGACTGGCATCGGTCGGAATTTTGGTCTCCTTTGCTGGATCAAAGAAAGCTAAGACCGGTGCCGTGGTCAGTTTTGTTTTGAGTTCTCTCCATACGCGCTCGTGGACAGGGAGCCATTGGAAGTCTGTTGTCTTCCTGACCAGGTTCCTGAGAGCCGTGGTATGAGAGGCGAGGTTAGGGATAAACTTCCCTAAAAAATTGACCATGATCAGAAATCGGAGGACCGCCTTCTTGTCCTCTGGTGTTTTCATAGCTGTGATAGCAGCTACCTTGTCCACATCCGGCTGGACACCCAATTGGGAGATGTGGTCCCCAAGGAACTTGAGTTCCGTCTGACCAAAAGAGCATTTGGCCCTGTTGAGGCAGAGGCCATGCTCATGTATACGTCTGAATACGCACTGGAGGTGACTGATATGCTCCTGCAGGGTGGTGGACCAAATGATTATGTCATCGACATAGACGCGAACACCTTCAATGCCTTCCATCATTTGTTCCATAATCCTATGGAACACTTCTGATGCAGATATGATCCCGAACGGCATCCTGTTGTAACAATATCTGCCAAAGGGGGTATTAAATGTGCAGTTTCCTGCTGGATTTATCGAGCTGGATTTGCCAGAATCCTTTTGAGGCGTCGAGTTTGGTGGAGAGCTTGGCACGAGCCATCTCACATGTGAGCTCTTCGCGCTTGGGAATTGGATAATGCTCCCTCATGATATTGCGATTTAGATCCTTGGGATCAATGCAAATTCTCAATTCGCCGGAAGGCTTTTTTACACATACCATGGAACTGACCCAGTCGGTCGGTTCCGTGACTTTGGAAATCACTCCTTGGTTCTGTAGGCCCTGCAGCTGCTGCTTGAGGCGGTCCTTAAGGAGTGCTGGGACCCTGTGTGCACCACAGGCGTGACATTCGGTTTTAATAAAATCTTGTCGGTGTACGGGAGCGTGCCCATGCCCTCGAAGACATTGTGGTACTGGTTGATAATGGCGTCGAGCTGCGACCTGAAGTCAATGTCCTGGAAGGCAGACGCGTCAGCAGGAGAGAGAGAGTGAATTCTCTGAACTAGGTTCAACAGCTTGCATGCCTGTGCGCCAAGCAGGGAGGCTTTCGAGGAGCCCACGATTTCAACGGGAAGGATGGCTTTGCGTGACCTGTGCGTCACTTCAAGTTGACACGAGCCGCTGGCAGCAATGGCATTGCCATTATAATCTAACAGCTGGCAGGCTGATGGGAGGATGACTGGTTTGACACGAAGGCTTTGGAGGTCAGACAATGAGATTGGCGGAGGCACCAGTGTCCAGGCGGAATCGTATTTGAGACCGGTTGACCATAAGGATGGCACACCACTCATCGTCCAGATCGATGCTGTAAACCGACAGAGGCTGGATTCTTTGCTTCGGCGACACCCTGTTTTTTGTAACGATACCGAATTGAAAAGGTGCCTTTGGGTCTTCGGTGTCAATATCGGGTAGTAGGTCCGCATCGGACTCGGTGACCGTGGGTTGAATGGTCCGGACATTCCTGCGAGGCTTGCTGGAGCGATACGAATTGGCAGGCTGAGCTGATCTGCATAAAGCAGTAGCGTGGTCAAGTTTGCCACATATCAGGCTTTGTCGGGATTTGGCAGAGCATTGCTGCTTTAAGTGGGCGGAGCCACAGTTGGCGCACGTTGTAGCGTCAGTACGTTCGCTGCGCCATCGCGCGGTGTGGCAGTACTTGGTGCGCGCCTGCGCAGTACGTTCGTCGACATCGCCGTCCCCTCGTTCGATGCGCACAAGCACGGGAGTCCGCGAAAAGCGCGCAAAATGGCCGCTCTCATCCAGGCTGAGGCCTGGAGTTGCTCAATCGCTTGGACCCGTTCTGCCTCGTGGGGACCTTACCGCGCCGTTTCAGCCGCTTGGATGTGGGAATACCGAATAGTGGCGTGTTTGTGTAGCACGTAGGCGGTCGATGACGGTCACGAGGGTGAGCTGCTTTACCTTGAGGAGCTGCTGGCGTAGGGGGTCCGACTGAACACCGAAAACAATCTGGTCGCGTATCATGGAGTCGGAGGTGGGCCCGTAATTACAGGACTGCGCAAGGATGCGGAGGTGGGTGAGAAAGGACTGGAAAGGTTCATCCTTACCCTGCAAATACAGTTGGAATACATAGCGCTTGAAACTTTCATTCACCTCTATGTTGCAGTGAGTGTCAAACTTAAGGAGGACCGTCTTGAATTTTGATTTATCTTCATCATCAACAAAGGTGAGAGAATTGAAAATGTGGATGGCATGTTCCCCGGCCATGCCGGAAGAGAGCGATCCTCCTGGTGCTAACACCTCCTCCTTATGAACCTTAAGCCCTTCTAGTCTAGTAGCCTGAATCTCAGTATTCTCCTCAACAACATTGTCTTTTTCCTGTGTGAATAGATTATCATAGAATTTACAGTGTAGAAGGAGGCCATTCGGCCCATTGAGTCTGCACCGGCTCTTGGAAAGAGCACACTACCCAAGGTCAACATCTCCACCCAACACGAAGGGCAATTTTGGACACTAAGGGCTATTTAGCATGGCCAATCCACCTAACCTGCACATCTTCGGACTGTGGGAGGAAACCGGAGCACCCGGAGGAAACCCACGCACACACGGGGAGGATGTGCAGACTCCACACAGATAGTGACCCAAGCCGGAATCGAACCTGGGACCCTGGAGCTGTGAAGCAATTGTGCTATCCACAATGCTACCATGCTGCCCCGGAGCGGCGGCGGGCAGACGCTGTCCATTTTGCAGGATGACTGTATGCTGGTGGAAGGCAGATCACTTGCAGGTAGGTCTAAGAAGTTCTAACATCCCTCAACTCCTGGTATCATGATGTGTTGGATGCTCTGGATCCGTGGAACACATACAGGCCACCAACACTTAAAATAGTGCAACACTATTTTATTAAGTTGGAAACTGTTGAACATACTTTCACTGTGGGTGAACACGATGTTAGATTAAACTAAAGACCTATGCCTGTCCGAACCAGTCTATGCACTCAACACATGGTGAAGATCTGTGTTGTAAACTGTAAGCTCTGTCCTTCTGAGAGGCTGTATCCCGAATGAGCGGGAACTCTGATGCCCCCTGTCTTCATAGTGAGTGTGCTCTAACTGGTGATTGGCTGTGGTGTTGTGTGTTGATTGGTCTTGCTGTGTGTCCATCAGTGTGTGTGTATCTGCACCATGATATACTGGTGTATATTATGACACCTCCATCTTGATAAAAAATTCTATCATATTATGGTCGGTCGCTCATCCCCAAGGGGTCTGGCACAACGTGATTGCCAATTATTCCATTCTCATTAGGCAGTACCCAATCCAAGATGGCCTGTTCTCTAGTTGATTCCTCAAAGTATTGGTCCAGAAAACCATCCATTTACACACCAGGAATTCCTCCTCTATGGTATTGTGACTCATTTGCCCAATTCATATGCAGATTCAAATCGTTCATAATTACAGATGTTCCTTTCTTGCATGCGTCTCTAATTTCCTGTTTAATGCCACTCCCAAAATCACCACTGCAGTTAGGGGATCTATATATATGATGCCAACTAATGCGTTTTGTCCCTTGGTGATTTTCAGCTTCACCCATATAGATTCCACATTGTCAGAATTAATATGCTTCCTCACTATTGCTTCATTTCCTCTTTAACCAGCACTGCCACTTCACCACCTTTTTATTTCATCTGTCCTTCCAAAGTACTGAATACCCCTGGACATTCAGTTCCCATCCCTGGTCACCCTGCAGCCATGTCTCCGTAATTGCAATTATATCATACCTGTTTAACATACCTGTGACTTTCTAACCCACAGACCACAATCAGTAAGAATGAACATCAACACCTCCTCCACAATAGTCCTCAACACCGGAGTCCTGCAAAGCTGCATACTTAGCCCTCTACTCTATTCCCTGTACACACGCGACTGCGTGGCAAAATTTGGTTCCAATTCCATCTACAAGTTTGCTGACAATACGACCATAGTGGGCCGGATCTCGAATAACGATGAGTCAGAATACAGGAGGGAGATTGAGAACCTAGTGGAGTGGTGCAGAGACAACAATCTCTCCCTCAATGCCAGCAAAACTAAAGAGCTGGTCATTGACTTCAGAAAGCAAAGTACTGTACACACCCCTGTCAGCATCAACGGGGCCGAGATGGAGATGGTTAGCAGTTTCAAATTCCTAGGGATACACATCTCCAAAAATCTGTCCTGGTCCACTCACGCCGACGCTACCATCAAGAAAGCACAACAGCGCCTATACTTCCTCAGGAAACTAAGGAAATTTGGCATGTCCACATTGACGCTTACCAACTTTTACAGATGCACCATAGAAATCATCCTATCTGGGGCTGGTTTAGCACAGGGCTAAAGATCTGGCTTTTAAAGCAGATCAAGGCAGGCCAGCAGCACGGTTCAATTCCCGTACCAGCCTTCCCGAACAGGCGCCGAAATGTGGCGACTAGGGGCTTTTCACAGTACCTTCATTTGAAGCCTACTTGTGACAATAAGTGATTTTCATTTCGTTTCATTTTTCATCTGGCTGCATTACAGCCTGGTATGGCAACTGCTCGGCCCAAGACCGCAAGAAACTTCAGAGAGTTGTGAACACCGCCCAGTCCATCACACAAACCTGCCTCCCATCCATTGACTCCATCTACACCTCCCGCTGCCTTGGGAAAGCGGGCAGCAAAATCAAAGACTTACTCACTCTTCCAACTTCTTCCGTCAGGCAGGAGATACAAAAGTCTGAGAACACGCACGAACAGGCTCAATAACAGCTTCTTCCCCGCTGTTACCAGACTCTGAAATGACCCTCTTCGGGATTGACCTCATCAACACTACACCCCTGTATGCTTCACCCGATGTCGGTGTTATCTAATTACATTGTGTACCTTGTGTTTCCCTATTATGTATTTTCTTTTATTTCTTTTTCTTTTCATGCACTTAATGATCTGTTGAGCTGCTCGTAGAAAAATACTTTTCACTGTACCTCGGTACACGTGACAATAAACAAAATCCAATCCAAATTCAACAAAATCCAATCTTATTTACGTGGTTCCCCCCCTTAAACATTTCTGTAAAACAGCCTCCATCCGCCTGTTTCCGTAAAGCTCTGTGTTTACGTGTAAAGAAACAAGACCTCTGGTTACAATAGCCGCTAGTGGCTGTCTACATGACCTGCTGAAGGAACCCTGAAGTTTAGCTGGACCTGACCCCAGCCATCTGAACCACAATTCCAGATTGGAAAAAGCTCTCTCATTCATTGGACTCTCAAGGACATGTGAACTGTTTACTATTCTGTTTGGATTTAATACTCGTAGAAGTGCGCTGCCTTCTTTAACTGTATCTTTCTTGGATGTGTATTATGAGGTATTATGAGGTGTGACATTTCAAGGCATGATGGAAGCAAGCCTTTTATTTACACACAGATATGGCAAATTGGTGATGGGAACCTTATTTAAAGGTGTTCTGCATTGGGTGTGAGGGGGCAGAATGTGTGTCCTGAGAGATCGACACCCAGGCTGCTCCATGCTAAAGTCCTCGCTGAAGAATTAGTGGGAATAATTGTAGCATTTTAGTCCAGTTTACATTCCAGGTTATCAAATGATAGCACAAAGCTAACAGTCAGTGAAAAGCAGTGCAAACCTTACAGAATTCAATTGTAATTATCATTGTTTGCCCTTCTCGTCTCCCATGCCACAGATATCCATTTGTGGAAAGGATATTACTTCATCATGGCCTTTGTGCTTTCTGCTCCCAGATTAGAATCAACAGTGTTGTGAAATTTCTCAGCTGTGTACTGATGAGGTCATAAAAAGAATTTTAAAGAGCAGTTTCTAACTGTGGATCGTGAACTAATTTTTATGTTTTGAGCCCAACTGAATATAAAAAAATGTACAGCGAGATAAATCAAGACTGCATTCAATCCAAAATAACTTTAAAATCATGTGCTGCTCTGAATTAGGTTCAACATTATTAACACCTGACCCATCCTAACTTCATAGTTTCTCCATTGAGGGGCTCATGAATAGTTTTATTGGCCAGTTTTGACAACTTTTTTCATCTGAACTCCCACCCCCCAAAAGTTCACCACCGTAATAGTTACTGACCTGCCATCTTAAGGCCTTGATTTTCATCGATTTTTTTTTCATTGGCTCACGGATGTGAGCCTCGCTGGGTATTTATTGCCTGTCCCCTAATTGCTCTTGAGAATGTGGTGGAGAGCTTCTTGAAACGCTGCAGTCCATGAGATGCAGGTACACCCACCATGCTGTGAGGTGGGGGTGTTCATTTTTTTTTGATTTTGTGGCAGGTTGATACAATTGAATTCACAGAATCTATAGAATCCCTACAGTGTAGAAGGAGGCCATTCGGCCATCGAGTCTGCACCAACCCTCTGAGAGCCTCCTACCCAGGCCCACTCCCCCATCCTATTCCCATAACCCCACCTAACCTGCAAATCTTTGGGCACTAAGGGGCAATTTAGCATGGCCAATACACCAAACCTGCACATCTTTGGACTGTGGGAGGAAACTGGAGCACCCGGAGACACAGACACAGGGAGAATGCACAAACTCCACACATACAGTGACCAAGGTGCTTATTGAGGGAACACTGTCACTCCTTTCAACCCACACAAGGACATCAAAGACAGGCATAACTTTAAGACTTACCTGGACCTTTTCTAGCCATTTGGCTCCATCAGCTATGTCACTGTTGCTGGGTAACTCCCAGCTGTGAAACTTGGTGCAACAGATCTTCCTGCCTTAAATAATTTCAATACAGTACAATGTACTTCATCCTGACCCCCATCTCAGTCATAGGCTGATGACAGTGAAGAATAAGGCCCTTTATGTAAGGAAGGACGTGCTGGCCTTGGAAAGGGTCCAGAGGAGGTTCACAGGAATGATTCCCTGGAATGAAGAGCTTGTCATATGAGGAGCGTTTGAGGACTCTGGGTCTGTAGCCGTTGGAGTTTAGAATGATGAGGGGGGATCTTATTCAAACTTACAGGATACTGAGAGGCCTGGATAGAGTGGATGTGGAGAGGATGTTTCCACTAGTAGGAAAAACTAGAAACCGAGGGCACAGCCTCAGGCTGAAGGGACGATCCTTTAAAACTGAGATGAGGAGGAATTTCTTCAGCCAGAGGATGGTGAATCTGTGGAACTCTTTGCCACAGAAGGCTGTGGAGGCCAAATCACTGAGTGTCTTTAAGACAGAGATAGATAGGTTCTTGATTAATAAGGGGATCAGGGGTTATGGGGAGAAGGCAGGAGAATGGGGATGAGAAAATATCAGCCATGATTGAACGGCGGAGCAGACTCGATGGGCCGAGTGGCCTAATTCTGCTCCTATGTCTTATGGTCTTTATAAGGTTTTCAAACCTTGAGTCTCGAATCTAAAGTAGGGCCCCGGCCTTCTGCTTTCTGCAGAAGCCTCGCACGACCTGAATCAGCATCGTTAATATCATAGTGGCTAGGAACACAGCAGCTTCGAGGCTTTGATCTCAATTTTTTCAGATTTTAAATTCATGTCTGACCATTTCCTGATGAGATTTAAATTAGGTTCTTAATGACCTGTTATTAATGAACTTGTGCATAATTTCAATGGAAACATTGAGAATTTTATTTTGAAAAGATGAACACATCTCGTACTCTGCTATTGCAGACTTGCCGATTATATTCAAGTCATTGTTAGCGCCTCTCACAAATCATTGGATATCCCAAATTACTCCACGGCTACTGAAGTACTCTGGAAATATAGTTGCTGTTGTAATGTAATAAATGCAGCGGCCACTTTGCACACAGCAAACTCCCACAAGACGGCAATGTGATAATGGCTGGATTATCTGGAAGAGAATTGTTGATTGAGAGCTAAATATTGGCCTGGATACCAGGGCGAACTCTGGTGTTCTTTGTCAAAATAGCACCATGGGATCTTTTACACCCACCTGAGAGGATTAATGGCTCATCTGAAAATTTCCACCTGCAACACGGCCGCACTCCCTCAGCACTGCACTGGGGTTTCAGCTCGATTTCTGTGCTGAAGTCCTAGGATGGGGCTTGAACCTGGTAACCTTGTGACTCAGTGGTGAGAATGCCAGGGCCATTCGGCCCATCGGATCTGCACCGACCCTCCGAAAGGGCACCCTACCTAGGCCCAATCCTCCGGCCTATTTCCGTAACCCCCGCCTCCTAACCTTTGGACATCAAGAGGCAATTTAGCGGGGCCAATCCACCCAACCTGCACATTTTTGGACTATGTAAGGAAACTGGAGGAAACCCACTCAGATACAGGGAAAACGTGCAAACTCCACACAGACAGTGATCCGAGGTCGGAATCGAACCCGGGTCCCTGGCACCGTTAGGCAGCAGTGCTAATCACTGTGCCACCGTATTCACAGTGTGAATAGTTGCTCATAATGTTTACCGATTGACTTTCCTTTCCAGGTGTACGGGGCTCAGTCGCTTTACTGGATACATCGAATGTTCTAGAGGGGAATACAATTACTGTATAGCTGTGTTTCAGACCAGCTAGCAGTTTATAACTTCTTGCGACACAACACCCTGCTTCTTGATCTAGAGAGAGCGCAGCAAAGGTTTACCATGCTGATTCCTGGGATGGCAGGACTGACGTATGAAGAGAGACTGAGTCGGTTTAGGATTATATTCACTGGAGTTCAGAAGAGTGAGGGGGGATCTCATAGAAACCTATAAAATTCTGACAGGACTGGACAGGGTAGATGCAGGAAGGATGTTCCCGATGGTAGGGGAGTCCAGAACCAGAGGTCACAGTCTGAGGATACAGGGCAGACCATTTAGGACAGAGATGAAGAGAAATGTCTTCACCCAGAGAGTGGTGAGCCTGTGGAACTCACTAACACAGAAAACAGTTGAGGCCCAAAACACTGTGTGTTTTCAAGAAGGAATTAGAGTTAGTTATTGTATGTTAAAGGGGTCAAAGGATTTGGGGGGGAAATGGGAATAGGTTACTGAGTTGGATGATCAACCATGATCATAATGAATGGTGGTACAGGCTTGAAGGGCTGAATGGCCGCCTCCTGCTCCTATTTTCTATGTTTCTAACGCAGGGGGAGGACTCCTGCCCAAAGAAGTGAGCATGGAGACAAAGGCGACAAAAGAGTTCCACGTCGTGCCGAGCCGGAAATCCATCGAGGTGAGGTTTTCTGTCAGGGGATAAAACTAGGTCCTCTGCTGGGCACATAACACTCAGCATCAGAGAGGGGGCGGTCAGAGGGTACAGTGACCGCTGTGCAAGAGCTGGGATTTAAGGGGTCAGAGCAGTGGTGGGCAATCTGCAGCCTCGGGACCACATGCGGGATCTGAGTACGGACTGCGGGACATTTTGCTGACTGCTACCCACGCGCGAGGTTGCCACATTCTGCTGCTTTCCGTCTGCATCGTTTTTTTTCCCTACTGGTATGACTAAAGTGATTCACACGGTAAAGCGAGGGCAAGTGAAGGGAGGTGTGGTGCTGATTGCTCAGTGCTGAGTGTGAGAGCTGCGCACTCCCTCTGCGTCCAAAGTGTAAATATTTTTGTTTTTACCATTTGGAGTTGATGACAGTTCAATTAATATATAAATGATTCTGCATTTTCTGTACCTTGTTATGAAGTATTTGGCATGTGTTAAATGTATTTAATCTTTTTCATTGGGTGAAGGTTAGTGAACGAACCTGATTTCAAACTTGTGGCCCACTGAGATGAAGGAGGGCCACTCGGTCCAAAGATGTGCAGGTTAGGTGGATTGGCCATTCAGAACTGCCCCTTGGTGTCCAAAGATGTGTGGTTACCTGGATAGGTTGGGGTATTGGGCCTAACTAGGGTGCTCTTTCAGAGGGTCAGTACAGACTCGCTGGGCCAAGTGGCCTCCTTCTGCACTGTATGGATTCATGCGGCCCACTCAGAAGTCTAGTATGCTCATCACTGGGTCAGAGGGAAGGGAAGGTGAGGGAGGATCCAGAGGAGCATCGGTACCAATAGGTTGTTGGAGTTTGCGATCAACCATTCACCTGAGGAAGGAGCATCGCTCCGAAAGCTAGTGATTCGAAACAAACGTGTTGGACTTTAACCTGGCGTTGCAAGACTTCTTACTGAAAGGAAGAGAAGAGGTTTCTTCCTGAGGTTTCTTGTTGATGATAACGTAAGAATTTTTAAAAAATCTGGCAAGTCACCTTGAGGGAACCTTACCAAATACCAAAAAGACAAGAGAACTATACATATCTCACGCCAGAAGTTGCATTATTTTCCATTCCCTGCTGCACTCTGTCTGAGAAATGAAAACAGCAAGTGCTGGAAATGATCAATGCGGGTTTAGCAGTACCTGTCAAGAGGAACAGAGTCAACATTTCAAGTGGAACATGATACGTTTACAGAGCGGAATCTACTAACCTGTTCCCACTCATTCTATCCTGTTTGTTTTTAGTGCAAGTACAATGCTGTCGTTTATCTACACTCTGGAGGACAGCCTTTACAAGCACACATTCTGCTCAGTGAAACAAAACTGAGGTGTGGCTGCAACTTCAAAATTATTTATGTTACAGCAGCTGGTTGTTGAGACTGTATCTGTGAAAAGCAAACCTCTTCAAAAGGACATCAAGTTCACATTTGCCTTGGTACGGTAGTCCGCTTAAACACAGAGCATTGTGAGAAAACACAGGCGCCCAGAATTTCTATTTCCTTTTTACGTCAGGCCAGGGCATTTATTGGGGAAAAACATTTTGAAGTTTGCACTTTAAACATTGCTTTCATCTGCACTCCCTTGGATTTAGCTGTGACAGAGGAATCTCAGATCAAGGTAATGAACTATTTTTTGTTTAAGCTGTGTGCACTGTTTCCCATCCGTTTCAGAGAACTTCTAAAAATATTATAGTCCAATATTCAGACAAGGTATTTCAAAAAGTGACAGAAATATTGCCGCCAGCAGTTTGAATCATCCTCACATTATTAATTTTAACTTTGCGATGAACGTTGTTGAAGCAGCTTTCACATGAAAATCACTTATTGTCACAAGTAGGCTTCAAATGAAGTCACTGTGAAAAGCCCCTAGTCGCCACATTCCGGCACCTGTTCGGGGAGGCTGGTACCGGAATTGAACCATGCTGCTGGCCTTCCTTGGTCTGCTTTCAAAGCCAGCGATTTAGCCCTGTGCTAAACCAGCCCCTTATGACCACAATGTAATATCAGATGAAGGAGGCCCACTGTAATTCATCTGTCCAGATAGATCTTGAAGTCCTTCTACTGTACCATTGAATCGCTTCAGAGATTACAGAGCATTCGTCCTCATTAATTCTACACATCAATCAGAGAGTCACTTGACACAAGTTAAGACAAGGGTGGCAGGGTTTTGGATGACCTCACCTTTACCAAGAGTCGGATGCGGGACAACGGCCAAGAGTTGATTTGAATGTTCGAGTTCAGAGTTAACAAAGGCGTGAATGTATATTTCAGCATCAGGTGAGCTGAGACGGGGGTTGAAGTTGCGCGATGTTAGGGTGCTGATCGTAGCTGATCTTAGCGACAGCACGAATGTGAGATAGGTGGCTCTCTCGGGATCAAATGTGACACCAAGGTTGCAAACAGACTGGCTTAAACTCAGACTGTTGCCGGGGAGATGTAGGGAGTTGGTTGCCACGGAGAGAGGTTTGGAGTGGGAACTGAAAACAATGGCTTCATCTTCCCAATGGGTCGAATTTTCCAGCCCACTCTGTGGTGGGTTTAATGGCAGGCGGTGGGGGGGGACGGGGGACAATGTGGCAGCAGTCAAAAAGATTGTTTTCCCGCTGGCGTTAAGTGATAGTGGGAATGTGTGCTCCCACCCGACATGGTGGGTCCCCATTCCCACCAGAAGCCAGCGAGAAAACACTTTGCTTCCTGTTAATGAAATGCAGGTGAACGCCCCCCCAAAACCACCCCCTCCCCTCACCATCAACTGTCAGTGCCACCAGCAGGTTCCCCGCCAGTCTGGAACACGTCTGGACCAACGTGATGTGCACATGTCGGGACTGACCTAAAGAAGGCCTGGGGCAGCCGGCAGAGATGGGGTTGGAGGCCTCCAGCAACCGTGGGCCCTAGAGCACCGCATGCAGCACTGGTTGGGTGAAGGAGAGAGAGGTTGCTGGGGACATGGAATGGAGCAGAGGGTGGGAAGGGCCTTGCTGGAGCATGGGTAGGGCTGGTGGGGTCTTCACGTGGGGAAGAAAGGAAAGGGATTCAGAAGGAGGGGTTTATGGTATTCATTGATGAGTTCTAGGGAGAACACTGAGGGCACCAGTGTTGGGAGGGATGGTGGGCGTTAGAACGGGGAGCAGGAGCCAGTGGGGGCGGGGAGAGTGAGGGTGCGGTGATGGCAGTGGAGGGGTGCTGAGAGTTGTTGGAGGGGATATGGAAGCAGAAGTGGATTCAGGGGGTCAGCACAATGAGGGGGGCAGATCTACTGTCATGGCGGTGGACTTCTCGGCAACGTAGGGGACTTTGACATTCACCTGAACAGAATGGAGGGTGATGGGGAGTGGGCTGAAGGGTCACAGTGAGAATATTGTAACTGAAGGGATCAGAGATTAAGGTTATACCAACCAAGGCTACTTGGAACTATGCAGAGACTCGTGGTGGAAATCTCAGATGCTGAAGGGAGTTATCAGGGTCAGGCTGAGACACAGGTCAACTCATCTGGACGACTGAAGGGGAGCACGAGCGTGCAGTACTTTCATTGTTCGGTCACTGGGACAGATGACTGCATGAAGTGCACGGGAGACTACTTGCACATGGCTCACATGGCTCGCAAGAGCGCTGGTTAATAATTTTACATCCCTGTACATGCATGATTCCAACGGACATCGACAAAGCCTGGTGTGTGCCTCAGGAGATGCTGGAGGGTGAGGAATCACACAGGCTTAAGGACCACATCGCAAATAAACCACATCAGATCTCGTTAAACTGCAAGTGGACGATATTTACGAGTGTCACAAGATTTATAATCATCATGCACCCATGCAATCACATGTGAAATCGAAACCTCTTAATCTTGCATTCTTTCCCACTTCTAGGCGCTCCCCTGACATTCACAGCAAGGATGGGGGCAGCCTGCTGACTAGTTTTCCCATTTTGCCTTGGATGGTCTTGGCTGGTGTCCTCTGGAGGCCCGAGACTTACTTTGGCTGTCCTACTGTGGGCAGCTGTTCCCTCCACCCTCAGAGAGGATGAAGCAGAAGGAGGAACAGGCAAGAAGATTCAGAAGGGCTGAAAGAGTCCTAAGTGGAGGTCCCAGGGGTGTCCAACTGTCGCCCCATCTCTCTTCCGGTGCGCGAGAGCCCCTGCTGGACTCCTTGAGAGGGAGGGGCACCTGGAACAAGGTCAAGATTACCCCGTCTCTCTCTCTCTCTTGAGTAGCCACAGCAAAAGCTTACCCCTGGCTATAGCGATGGAATGCAAGTCAACATCCATCCCAGGTAGGAATGGGCATTTCGCAAGATCAGGTTCTCCATGGAATCCGCCATCCTCCCAATGGAGACCTCAATGCGTGTGCATGTTGGCAGAGAGCAAGCAGGTGGACTCCTCCACCTCACTTGCCACTCTACTAAGGGCGTCTGCCTGATATTCCCCTGCCTCTTGCAGCTTCACCAGCATCTTGTGCATGGTCCGACTTGGATGTCGCAGATGCCTTTTCCCAGCAGCTCTCCAAGTGCTGCTGAGCTTGGCTATCCGTTCCTACAGTGGGGGAACGCATGACCCAGAGGTTTTTATGTGAGCCTGTCCATCACCACAAGCTCTGTCTGGTTCCACCCCCCCTCCCCCGGCAAACTGGGCTTCCCACCCCACAAAGTTGTTGAGGCTCTTGAGGTCATGCCTGTCTCTCTCTGTCTCTCCTGTTGTGTCTCAACTTTTTCCTGAGCAAAGAGAGAAGATGGGGTTGAGTGTAATTGGGTTTGAGGTTTGAGGTAGCTTTCAACCAGCTTCCAGTCTTACAAATAAGCTGCTGGATTGTCTGTTGTGTGGTTCATGCACTGCAGCTTGACCACAAGAGTTCTGGGGCAGCATCCTCCAGATCGGTGAGCCCATGGAGATAGAAGGAAAAGGCTCACAACGGCATGTCAGTGGCCGTGTTTGTTGGTGCCCGGACACCTAAGCACCTTCCCCGTATAATGTCCTCTGTTTGCATGGATGACGAGTCTTTTTGTTGACGTGATCAGAGAATATACGGCTTTGTAAATAAACAAAACTGTTTATTAATTAACTAAAACACTAAAGGGTTTCTATGATGTCTACTAAGATTACAGTTGGATGCGATGGCTAAATACAAACAACTATGATTTTGTACTTTTCTTTGTTCTTTTAGAAGATTTTAGTTTAGACAGGCAGCATGGTCAGCGGAGGCTTGTAGGGCCGAAGGGCCTGTTCCTGTGCTGTACTGTTCTTTGTTCTTTATTAACAATTGTTAATTACTGTTGACACAGGAGCTGCTCGATATGCGACTTCCCTCTATGCCTGCCGTCCAGGTTCTATATCTCACATGTGGGTATCTTCCAGTGATGTTCTCCTGTCGCCACACCACCTGTGGACGGATGCTAGAAGACATCCTCCCTCACCATGTGGGTATCTTCCAGTGACATTTTCCTGTCGCCACGCCACCTGTGGTCGGATGCTAGAATACATGCTGCCTCACCATGTGGGTATGTTCCAGTGATGTTCTCCTGTCGCCACGCCACCTGTGGTCAGATGTTAGAATACATCCTGCCGCACCATGTGGGTATCTTCCAGTGATGTTCTCCTGTCGCCACGCCACCTGTGGTCGGATGCTAGAATATTAATCTATACATATAGGCACTAATGTTTACATATGATTTGGTTAACATATTATATACATAGATGTTAGTTCACATATCATCGCACCCTGCCCCTCCCAGACAGCATCTGAGATCTGTGAGTGGAAGGATCAGGAAGCCACAGTGGTCTCTCCACCCGACAAATAGGATGGATTGCAGTGGAGCAGGAAGACAAGACATTGCCAGTGATTTTCTGGATACAATTGGATAAGAGAGAGCAGCCTAACCCACCTGGATGTCAGTGGAGAGGTACTGGAGGAGGATGGTGTGGTTAACCATGTCAAAGGCTGCAGACAGGGACAGGGAAGGAAACTTCACTCAGATTTTGCTCAGCTAACCTCAGAGCAGAGCTTTCTAAAACAAATCTAGTCATGTGTTTTACAAGCTCTGATTCTAAGATGGCAATTGGCCGACATTGCGGACCTATTTCTTTGCTCTAGCACTCTGGCACCTTCTCCTCCTTTCAGCACCTTGTGGAGAATCCCACCCCCCTCGCTTCTCATCCTTGGGCTGAACGATCTGGGCATTTTGGCAGTGGTGGTCCAGGGCAGAGGACACTTGGGGAGGGGAGTCCAACATCTGCCCACCGCCATGCTATATTGTCAGCGGAGGGAAAACTGGCAAGAGGTCCGCCAAGAGGTAAATTTGGATTGGATTGGATTTGGATTGGATTTTGTTTATTGAGGTACAGTGAAAAGTATTTTTCTGTGAGCAGCTCAACCGATCATTAAGTACATGAAAAGAAAAGGAAATAAAAGAAAATACATACTAGGGCAACACAACATATACAATGTAACTGCATAACACTGGCATCGGATGAAGCATACAGGGTGTAGTGTTAATGAGGTCAGTCCATAAGAGGGTCGTTTCGGAATCTGGGAACAACGGGGAAGAAGCTGTTTTTGAGTTTGTTCGTGCGTGTTCTCAGACTTCTGTATCTCCTGCCCGATGGAAGAAGTTGGAAGAGTGAGTAAGTCGGGTGGGAGGGGTCTTTGATTATTGAGCCACTGAAATGGACAATTAAGTCAACATCTGGCCTTTGTGGACATTTTCACCCCCCCTTCCGTTCAGTTATTCAAAACTGATTATATTTCTAACTTTCCTCAGTTCTATTACATTGGACGGGATCATACACTGAGGACAAACGATGTTTAGCAGTGGACCCGGATCCACAGGTGGATCTACTATGAAATTAATGAAGCTTAAGCTTCAGGGCCCCTAATCCCGGAGGGGCCCCAGAAGCGACTTTAGTCCACATTGCTCAAAAATTTTGGGCCTACTGTATGAGAAGGGCTTTTAAAAAAAAAAAATATTAATGATATAGTGTAATTCAATACAAAATAATAGTTAAAATAAAAATTAAAAGGTTATTAAAGTATCAGGTAGGCTAGCCGTAAACAAAAAAACTTTCAAATTAAGGATGTTTCATTCTAAATATATTTAATATAAAATAATTATAAATCATTTAAAACACTATTCACATTTATGACAGAAATACAAACAGTAGATGACGTGTCGTAACAAAAAAGGGGAGCCGTTGAAAAGGCAATCACAATGCTAACGTGAATTTTCAACGTGACAGCAATCGTGATAACGATCTACACAAGAATTTTTTTCAGTAAAGTGTTCATAAGGATACAATATTTTAATTACCCCTACTCAAAAATAAATGTTATATTTGATCTACACAAGAATTTTTTTCAGTAAAGTGTTCATAAGGATACAATATTTTATTTACCCCTACTCAAAAATGGCACTTTATTTTCTGAGAAGGGGTTTTAAAAAAAAACCTTTTTCAGAAAGTAGACCTAAATTTTTTTCCTTTCAATGCGACAATAGTCGCTCGCCTCAAATTGATTAATTTTTTGTTGTATATATTTCAACAATCCCAAAGTTTGAGAGGATTGCACACTATGAATCAGAAGCAAAAGGTTTGTGTGAAGATATCACCTGAGGTTATTCTGATACTTCCAAACGCATTGTTACAAGGAAATTTTCAGATGGAACAAGTGGTATTGCTTCTTTGAGAGGAGCTGACAAATTTAGGATAGCAGTTCTATATCAACTCTATGACTGCTTGATAATCCAGTTACGCAAGAGGATTAACCCATATGAGCAGATTGCGAAAAGGTTCAAGTTCCTCTCAGAATTGGAGAACAATTCTGAAATTGATGAGGACAGTATTAAACTTATAATATTATATTACAAAGATGATATTGACCACAAATTAGTAAACGAGTGTTATCAGTTCAAAGAATATTTGCACCTTAGGAAATCCCAGAACACAAAAGAAAACACACCATCTAAAATGCAATGTGCAGAAGTTCTTCAGCTTATTTGTGAGCAACACCTCATTGAAGTGTTCCCCAATATTACTACTGTGCTTAAGCGTACTTGACAATGCCTATCACGAGCTGTGAAGCAGAAAGGAATTTTAAAAAGCTATCCTTTATAAAGAACAAATTTCGGTCTACCATGACTGAAGAGCGCTTAAATTCTTTATGCATATTGTCTCTAGAAAATGACATTACAAGGAAGCTCTCATATGACAAAACTGTACGTGAATATGTTGCTAGAAAAAACAGAAAAAAGAGTATTTTGTAAAATGTGCTTCATGTAGTATGTATTCTCATAGGTGTCTAAAATAAAAGATTATATTGACTGTGGTCTTTTCTAGGTTTTATTTCATCATTCTATGATGCATCATGCATGTACATAACATTTCCCTAATTTTCATCCCCCATAACTTGAAAACTATAAGGCATAGGAATTTTTTATTCACACCAGTGACTTTGACATGTGAGATAATCCAGTACAGAATTTTAATCAAAATCTGAGATGTAGTGGTTAAATTTTTTAAAAATTTGTGGTGATCTGTCGTGGAACAACCCCATTGAAGAAGATAACAGTGGTTACCCAGACCTCGTTGCTCGTTGCGAACAGTTCAAGCTACAGGGCTCCGAAAATGTAGGTCCGCCACTGCCCGGATCACCAGTTTTGTCTGGGATCTCGGGTTGGCAAGCCCTGGCAAGTGGGGCATGGTGGACAAGACAATGGGAGGGGGAGGCATGTGTGGTGGACATGGGGAGGGAAACTGTCACAGGGGCCTCTGATTGGAGCTAGGTATCTGAGAAAGAGGCACCCTTTCCTTTTACTGGCCAGCAGACAACAAGGTCAAACCAGCCGGGCTACATGTTAGGCGTAGACCTCTCCCATTAAGGGCATTAATTAGGTAATAGGTGGGGGAAGGAGGGTCCAGCAGTGGGAATGCTGCCGATAGCACAGTGCCCTATTTTACAGGTCAACCCGCCAACACTCCCAGCAAGGGCGACACTTTAAATCCAGCCCATTAACTCTGTTTCTATCTCTGCCCAGATGCTGTCTAACATGCTGAGCATTTACAGCATCTGCAGTTTTTTTTAATATTCTGATTTTAAAGTTATGGTTCCTTGTCTCAGACCCCTCCAGAAGTGGAACATTTCCCATCTACTCTATCAGTTCCTTTTAAAATCTCAAACTCCTCAATGAAATCCCCCCTTAACCTTCTGTATTCCAAAGATTACAAGTATAGCTTATTTAATTAGAGTAACATTCTGGTGGAGGTGCCAAGGGCATTTTGTGTTTTGTACAATGCCTAGAACAACACATAATACTCCAGATGTGATATAACCAGGGTTTTGTACATTTGTAGGAAAACCTCCTTCATTTTATATTTAAGTCCTTTGTATATGAAGGCTAACATTCTATTAGCTTTTTGGATTATTATTTGTGCCTCCACATTTTAATGATCTGTCTATATCGACCCCTAAGTATTTCTGGACTTCGCTCTTCCTAACCTTTCACCATTTGAAAAATGAGCCATCCTTTGCCTCTGCCCTGCTGGATCTCACTCGCCATGTCGAAGTTCCGAGTAGAGTGTTTGTTTCAGGAGTCTCTTGTCAGACGTGTGGATTATGTGGCCGCCTAGCGGAGCTGATCGAGTGTGGTCAATGCTTTGGTGTCTGAGCCGGATCATTGACGTTGGTGTGCCTATCCTGCCTATGGATTTGCAGGATATTGCGGATCTTGCCAAAACACAGCAATCCCAATTTCCAGCTCTTGGCCCGTAGCCATAAAACCATAGAATCCCTGGAATGCAGAAGGAGGACATTCGGTCCATCGAGTCTGCACCGACCCTTCGTAAGAGCACTCTACCTAGGCACACTTACATGCCCTATCCTTGTATCTCTGCGCATTTATCACAGCCAATCCACCTAACCTACCCATCTTTGGACTGTGGGAGGAAACCGGAGCACCCGGAGGAAACCCACACAGGCATGGGGAAAACCTGCAGACTCCGCACAGTCACCCAAGGCCGGAATTGAACCCGGGCCCCTGGCGCTGTGAGGTAACTGTGCCACCACGATACCTTGGAGATTATACACTTCAATCCTTCTCCAGGAACACTTTAAATACAATGTGCCTTCCAGATCACCGACGAGGCGAATAAAATTCCGTTCAACTTTCTTTTAATCCTTCTGTAATGGCTTTAAATTTGTTAACAAGCGAAAACCCACCTGAAGCCCACACTTCTATCTCCACCTGGAATCACCAAATACCAATCAATTACTAGTTTATTGCTCGGAGGCGTCAGAATTAAAGGTAGCATTCCCATTGCTGTCATGATTGAAGTAGCCAATTCAGTAGCGACGTGAGAATGGTACGAGAGACCCTGTATCCTGTGTGTTGCAGATTTAATCTTCCCTGTGCTTCCATCAACTAGGAGATAGGGAGGTTCCTTACAGAGAAGGAATGATTTTTCTGAGTCCACTTAATTGATGGGAGCTCCACCCAGAGGTCACAATGCACTTCTTGGGAAATTATAGGCAGTACATACGGCAGATGAGACTGCCTGTCTGTAGTGCATTTGAATCCAGCTCCCATAGCGGTAGAAATTGATGCTGGGTGGGCCGCCTGTAATTCTCTTGTTGTGGAAATGAATGTTGAGCAGCTAAGTGACGTAATACCATCCATGTTGCCTATCCATAGAATCCCTACAGTGCAGAAGGAGGCCATTCAGCCCATCAAGTCTGCACCAACCCTTCGAAAGGCCACCCTACCGAGGCCCAATCCTTTGCCCAATTACTTAACCCACGGTAGTTGGCCATTAAAGATTTGGTTATTTTTCAGAATGTAGTCTGCACTCCTTCCAACACAACCCACCTCACCCATCTCATCCCATTTCCTTCTTTTCTCTCCATTCATACCTGCAGAAGCAGGAGGTCTTGTGACGCAGTGGGCAGCGTCCCCACCTCTGGACCAGAAGCTCCGGGTTCAAGTCCAACACCAGGATTTGATGGCCAAGGAAGGGGGCATTCGTAATCTCGTTCAACGGGACTGATAATCAGCTCGGGAATCCTTCCACTGCTATTCTCCAAAGGGAAAGAAAATTGTGGGTGTGGATATCTGGTCAAAACAAAATGCTTGCTGAAACTTATTTTTCCGACTCTAGAAGCAGTACATGTTTGAATCGGACTGAGAGCTCTGGTTCGCTGTGTCTGTGCCTCTCTGCCTCTTGGCAAAGTTAACCCTGAGATACAACAGATGGGACTGCCCTTGCTTCCCTCGGTGAGGTGCTCCAAATAGCTAGTCGACTGTAAATCACACTTGTAACATGTATTGGTCAGGAGATTCATGTGGTGGCCAGTTCCACAGGCATAGCGACGAGACTCAATGTTAGTCTGCAATTCTTTGACGAGAGTGCAGCGACGCGTTTTGGAAGGAAGAATGAGAAGGACTAAAAATAAGTGTTACAAACAGAAAGGGTTGCAGGAAAGAAAAGCCCTGGAGGTGAACTTACACAAATCTTTGGGACAGGACAAGCTGTAAAGTTCTTTTTTTAAAAGGCATATGGGATTCTTGACAAACAATGTAGAAAAGCAAGTTGGGCTCAACCTTTAGAAATCACAGGCTAGGCCCGAGCTGGAATATTCTCAACACGGCACTTTAGAAAGGGTGCCAAGGACGGCACGGGAGCACAGTGGTTAGCACTGTTGCTTCACAGCACCAGGGACCCAGGTTCGATTGCCGGCTCGGGTCACTGTCTGTGCGGACTCTGCACGTTCACCCCGTGTCTGCGTGGGTTTCGTACGGGTGCTCCGGTTTCCTCCTACAAGTCCCGAAAGATGTGCTTGTTAGGTGAATTGGACATTCTGAATTCTCCCTCTGTGAACCCAAACAGGCGCAGTAGTGTGGCGACTAGGGAATTTTCACAGTAACGTTAATGTAAGCCTACTTGCGACAATAAAGATTATTATTATTATCTTAGAGAGGGTGCAGAAGAGATACACCATAATAGTGCCACGGTTGTGGGATTTCAGTCACGTGAAGAAGCGACACTAGAGAAATTGGTTTGTTCTCCTCCGCGTAGAGAGGGTTAAGGGGAGACGTATTCAGGAAGAGATTTGAAAAAGTAAATAAGAAAACTTTCTGGAGGCAGAAGGATCAGTGACCAGAGGACACAGACTTAAGGTAACTGGCAGAAGAAACAGGTGCGTCTAGATGAGGACATCATTATTATTTTAGGCAGTGATTTATTAAGAGTTGGAATACAATGCAATGCAATACAAAGGTTGTGAAAGCAGATTTTAAAGGGGAAATATTCTGCCAGCTATGGAGAAAGTACAGAGGAGTGGGACTATTTAGATACCAGTACCAAAGAAACGGAACAGTGTGGTGATTGTCCCTTTAAGGGCAACATAGCAGAGTTAGGGTCACCAAGACCAGGTGATGCTTATTCTGCCATGTTGCCTTTAAAGGGACAATCATTACAGTCCTCCCCTTTAACTCCTTTATACAATCTTCAATAACTAATTTACTCGGCCCTAAATTCTAACTAAACATTATATACATGAGTTGGACAATTGTAAATCGAGCCTTTGTGTGGGTTTCCTGACCCTTTGCCAACAGTACCTTGGATACTTCTCCAGGATTGACATCGACTGCAATAACAGGGACTCCTTCTGGCATAGGCAGATTATCACTATTTTCTGCCAAGGAAACTATTTGCTGCCAAGGAGACATCAATTATGTTCATAACAGGTCGATCAGGTACTTCAGGATTTACGGATTCCGGAGCATTTCTTGATGGCAACACTGACTGCTGGAACATCTCCCTACTTCTAAAGTGGTCCACGTGTTTACGAATGATCCGTCCCTCCACACCCATTTGGTAAGACAGGGCTCCAAATCACCAGAAACAGGTACATTGGGGCCAGTATCATTCTCTGATTCTGTGGGGAGGAATTTTTGGGACTTAGTCCGATGGCGTGAGTGGGAGGTCAGAATGGCTTCAGCAGAAGAGTGGGGTGGGTGAGCATGCTAAGCCCTGTGCTGTCCAGCTGACTCACTGTGCAACCACAAGGATCACACTGAATCTCGCGGTGGGGCAGGCAGGAAGCCATCGTGCCTGGGCAGCCATTTAATCATCATGTGGCAGGGCCATCAAATACCGGCAAAGAATATCTATCTTGTCAATGGCACATGCTGCTGCCACTGCGCGTTGGTGGTAGAGAAAGTGAATGCTGAAGGTGATGCATGGGGTATCATCAAGCTGGATGCTTTGTCCTCCATAATTTATGTTTTAATAAATGAATTGTTCCTTAATTAATGCTTGTTTATTTATTTGCAGTAGCAGCTACTTCTGTGTTTGCACAAATACAATCTTAGCAATTAGCGTCTGGAATATCTGCACATAATTATGCAACTTGTGTGATATTACCAAGGAGGCCATTTAGCCGTTCTATCATTACCAGCACCCTGCAAGTGCAATTCACTGAGTATAGCTCCTCCGCCTTTTCCCCATAGGCCTGAAAATTCTATATTTCAGATGATGATTCAATTCTACCTGTACTTTTTAACCGGAGTGCCGGCTTGTGTATTTTATAGAGGGTCAGTGCCTCCATTAGCAAAGAAAAGTGAATTCATACGCATGTGTGTCAGCCGATGGGGGTATGTAGGTGAAGGTTGCACATAAGTTAGATCCCGCCAGGGCTGGAGCCCTGTTCTTTAGTGGCCGTATTCAGGGCGTCAGAGTGGCCGGAGCTGCGGATGGGCACGAGGGGCGATGTCCTGCCCTTCGCCTCGCTGATTGCCCGGAGGCGGGTACTGCTCGGGTGGAGGTCTCCATCTCCACCCAGCGCCTCGGTGTGGCTGGGGGATCTGCTGAACTTCTTATACCTCGAGAAAGCTAAGTACACCGTGAGGGGAGCAATCGAGGGGGCAATCGCAGATGTTCGCCTTTTCGTGTTTATTATATAATATTTATTGCATATAATAAATTAATTAATAATAATTATTATATAAAGGGCCTGTACTGCGCTGTAATTTCAAGGAATTGGTCACCGTTAGTTTTTAAGGGGGGTGCACAGGAGGGGGCGGCATTTAGGTTTTGTGAGCGTTTGTTCTATTTTTCTGATTTTTATGGTTGATGTATGTAAATTTGTTTATTTTTTTCGACTTTGCATTTTAGAAATTGAAAAATGTTAATAAAGATATATATATTTTAAAAAGCCTCAGTGCATCAGTGGCCCCATACATGGCATTCGATTCTCTGTGCCCTTTATTTAAGTCGTGGTATATATTGTTTGCCTACAGCCCTGTATTAGACCCAATACTGAGAATCAATTGGTCATGGCCGATTGCTCCCTCGTTGAGCTACTATCATTGACCATGGGGTACCCTTCAAAAGAGCACGGAGGTAAGGAAAGGCAGCCAGAAGGCTGGCACTTCTGACTTAAATGATGATACCTAGGAACACTTGTGTCTGCAACCAGGAAAGATATAACAGCACTGTAATGAAAACAGACAGTCCTGTAAAGAGATAGAAAAGTTCCAGACAGGTTTAGCAAAGATCTGAAGATGAATTTCGATCAGGCTTGACAGCAGAGTTGAAGAGTTCATCACTCACAAGTGGAAGGGATACACTGGTAACGAGGTTTGGAGATATGACACATACATACATTTCACAGTGCAAGTTGTTCCCACTTGAAGCATTCTCGCTGTTTCAAAATCAAGCTTCATTCCGTGACTGTATTCTAAGATCTCCATTTCCAGAATGTTAATATTTACCTCTTCAATTCTCCTTCCCCCATGGCTTGTTTTTATTCATTCTTCGGATGTGAGCTTTGCTGGCAATCCCAGCATTTATTACCCATCCCTAATTGCCCTTGTGGAGGTGGCGGTGAGTCAGCTGAGTGGTACACTGAGTGGGAAGCTAAGAATCAACCAGACTGGTGTGGGTCTGGAGTCACATGTAGACCAAGGGTGGCACATTCCCTGCCCTGCAAGGAATTAGTGAACTGGATGTTTTTTTAATGATAATCCTGGATTGATCATTATTAATGAGACTAGCCTTTTATTCTGGTTTCCGTGGTGGGATTTGAACTCAGATCTCTGAAGTATTAGTCTGAGCCTCTGTATTATTAATGCAGCAAGATTACCCACTATGCTCGTGAGTCCCAAGGGTACATAGGAACATAGGAATTAGGACAGACATAGGCAATTCAGCCCTTCGAGGCTGCTCCGCCATTCAATCAGATCATGGCTGATCTCTTCCTGGTCTCAAATCCACCTCCCTACCTGTTCCCCATATTGCTTTAATCCATTCTTTAAATCAGAAATATACCTATCTCTTTCTTGAAACCATTTAATGACTCATATTCCACTACACTATGGGGCAGCGAGTTCCACAAATGTACTGCCCTCTGCAAGAAGTAGTTCCTCCTCATCTCAATTCTAAATCTACCGCCTCTCATCAAAAGTCCACTACCACTCGCTCTAGATTGTCCCACAAGGAGGAACGTTTGGTCTAAGTTTACTTTATCAACCCCTTTTAGATTTTCATACACCTCGATCAGATCCCCTCTCATCCTTCTAAACTCCAGCACGTATAAGCCCAAACTGTTTAATCTCTCCTCATATGTCAACCCTTTCATCCCCGGAATCAATCTGGTGAATCTCCTCTGAACTGCCTCCAATGCCACCATGTCCTTCCTCAAATAAGGAGACCAAAACCGGACACAATATTCCAGATGTGGTCTCACCAACACCCTATACAATTGCAACAAAACTTGTCGACTTTTATACTCCTGTCCTTTTGCAATAAAACTAACATTCCATTTGTCTTTTTAATTGTATGGTGGTAATTACAGGGTGGTAATTACAGGTAATTACAGGGTGGTATCAGCTAACAATTCTTTTTAATTAACCTCAAGTTCTCTACTATTTTTTTTCCCCTGAACAGAGCTGTGAGGTAAAAGTGACAGCCATTTTGCAGGCACATTCTTCAGAGATTTGGGTCCTACCAGGGCCACTCAGTTCCTGACATCAAACAGCACTTGGCTGATTTAACAAGCCTGGAGTTAATGGGAATCAGGGGGGGAAACTCTTCACTGGTTGGAGTCATAACTAGCAGAAAGGAAGATGGTTGTGGTTGTTGGAGGTTAGTCATCTGATCATTGGAACCCCAGCCAACATCTTCAACTTTCACCCCCTTCACCGCCGACACCTTCACCGCCGACACACAGTGGCAGGAGAGTTTACCATTTACAAGATGCACTGCAGCAACACATCAAGGGTCCTTCGACAGCACCTTCCAAACCCGTGACCTCAACTACCTCGACAGACAAAGACAGTAGATACATGGGAACACCACCACCTGCAAGTTCCCCTCCAAGCCAGACCCCATCCTGACTTGGAAGTATATTGTCATTCCTTCACTGTCCCTGGGTCAAAATCCTGGAACTCCTCCCTACAGCACTGTGGTGTAGGGTATGCCTACACCACATGGACCGCAGCAGTTCAAGAAGGCAGCTCGCCACCCCCTTCTCAAGGGCAATTAGGAATGGGCACTAAATGCTGCCTCAGCCAGCAAAGCCCACATGCCATGAAAGAATAATGAAAGAGTAAAAATGTTCACCAAATAATGTTTATTTCTCTGTAGGTTGAATGGTTCACTGTCACTATAATAAGGTAAGTGTAAAGTGGACCCTACATTTCCATGTCCTCTGGTATAATTTCACTGCCCAGTATCTAGTTAGAACTATATTTTTGGCCCAATTTCTTGAGAATTATGAGAAAATTGAGAATTTTGAACTTTCAAGCTTATTCTGAATGTGATTCTTCATATTCATCCTTGGCAATTAAAGGTTATCATGTGATCACAGCAAGCCTTTGGAAAGTAACCTATAGTCACTTCTCTGGGAGTGATCTACCAAGTTTTAAGTTCAATATTGGTGAGCAACATATATATTTAAGCATTTAATTGCACAATTGCTAAGTAAATTGTATTTAAAGATTTCCCTGGGGCTCAGCTTATCTTGTAGGAAACCATGTTGAAATGCAGGGCATGGATTTATGTCCTATTGGCAATGTCAACCTAGTAGATGACTTTTAAACACTGCAACAACCAATGGCACTGACCCATGGGGCAATCTTCAAATTCATTCATCACCAACATTTCTCTACATCAAGCGAGAGGAGGCTGAGGAAAGGGGTCACATTATAGCCTAGGGGATTGGTTTTACAAATCTTTTTGTTGTTGGTTACAGCATTTACACAGGATCCACTTACAGCAATGACCGGTAGCCCAGAACGCAAAGAAGCATCCAGCGCAGACTTAACATCTTAGACCATAAGACATAGGAGCAGAATTAGGCCACTTGGCCCGTCGAGTCTGCTCCACCATTCAATCATGGCTGATATTTTTCTCATCTCCATTCTCCTGCCTTCTCCCCATAACCCCTGATCCCCTGATTAATCAAGAATCTATCTCTGTCTTAAAGAAACTCAATGATTTAGCCTCCACATCCTTCTGCGGCAAACAGTTCTACAGATTCACCACCCTCTGGCTGAAGAAATTCCTCCTCATCTCTGTTTAAAGGATCGTCCCTTTAGTCTGAGATTGTGTCCTCTGCTTCTAGTTTTTCTTACAAGTGGAAACATCCTCTCCATGTCCACTCTATCCAGGCCTCGCAGTATCCTGTAAGTTTCAATAAGATCCCCCCTCATCCTTCTAAGCTCCAACGAGTACAGACCCCCCAGAGTCCTCAACCGTTCCTCATATGACAAGCTCTTCATTCCAGGGATCATTCTTGTGAACCTCCTCTGGATCCTTTCCAAGGCCAGCACATCCTTCCTTAGGTACGGGGCCCAAAACTGCTCTTGTAGCATACACAATCAGTTGCAGTAAGAATCATTTTCATTCCTCCAAAGGGAAAGGATAAAAGATTGTAATTTAACTTCTTCTGCAAATAACATTGATTTATGAAGTCTTCCTTTCCTTGTACGGCAGATGTTGTGTTAGTTCAAACCACAAATCTGAGGAAGTTTAAAACAGACTCCCGAGATTTTGATAGCTACAGATCCACAGATCCTTAAATATCTCAGAGCACAGTCAGAGGACATCACGCGTTTGAATAGCTGTCGACCAAATTTGAAAATACATTGAATGAATCGCAACCTATAGTTTGGCTACTTCTGAAAGCCTTATAATTGACAAAACCTGCAACATTTGTATTGTGGTAGTGCAGCCTTAGTGTCCATTTAAGCGTGTAAAGTTTAGCTAAAATTACACGCAAATCCATTTATAAATACCAGCTGTAAGTACACTGATAAGCAACACATAAAGACACTAAAAATTAATAAAGAGATACGTTGATCTAACGAACAGATCAATACATAGGAGTACAACATGCATAAGGAATGATAATGAATATTCTCCACTTCCTGCCCAGGATCTAGCTGCTGTGAGGCCCAAATTCTGCGTCGTTTCCTGCAGACTCACTGGCATCTGAGGAGAGAAGGGGGCATCAGGCTCGTCTTGATCACAGACAAATGACAAGTAGGATATTTAAAATTCTTTTTGTGAAGCAGTTTCAGATGTCACAATACTGGGTGGGATTTCACCCCTGGGATTCCACCGCCCCACCCCCATGGCTTGTTTTCCAGCGCCGGAGGCAGCTCGCCATTGGGTGCCAGTGGGATCTTCCGCTCCTGCCAACATCCATGGCGTTTTGCGTGACTCGCCTGCCCTGCTGCCGGGGAACCCACAGGAGAGGGGTCAACTTAGGCAGAACCGGAATACCCTGCCCATAGTTTTATAAGGAGTTCCAAACCATCAGAGATTACATAATCCACTATCAAGGTTTTTAAATTTACCTTCAATCTGTATTGTTTGATGTTCGTTTTGAAGAGAAGCAACCCATGGGTCCAGGTTTCCTCCCGCGGATCGGGTGCGCAGAGATGGTAAAATTCCCAGCTCCCCGAACCAACCTTTGTCAATGGCTGCCTCCCCGCCAGTTCAGAGGAGTCGAGGCCGCCGGGCCATGAAGGCACCAAGTTGGGGCCCATTCTTACTTGCTCTAAGCTGCACACAATTGGGTGGGATTTTCCAGACCCACCCACCACGGGGACCGTAAATCCGCGCCCAAAGCTGAAGGAGGCTTTGCTGTTCTATCAAATTTTCCATCCCGCCCGCAACAATTCTCACAGAGGGTAGATCCGACTACACCCACCCACGGGGTTTCCCAAGCCGGGCCTCCCAAAAATCCCACTTCAGTGACGGTAGCGGATGATTTAAATGGCCAACTGTCTCTGTAAATCACGCCTATGTAAAATGCCCTCCTCAATCCTGCCCTTTCCGAACATGGGAAGAGCCATGTTCGGAGGGGAGGACTTCCAGTTTTCAGGCATTTCCACTATTTTTGCTCGGATCGTGAGTCTCTCTATTGTGGCAAAACTCTGGGCCATGACATTGATACCAAATCTCTTATTTTATTTCGAATTTGGCCCAGACTTCCGCTCCCAGGTGCACATATTCCTGGCTCTGCAAACTTGACCTCTAGGTATAGGAGTTGGGGCAGGTGACCCCAGATATAATGAGAGGTCAAAGTTGGGTCTTGACCAGGTCGTTCACGGCTACAAACTGTCATAAGAGGGAGGAAACTAGTATGGGTGTCAGTGGTTGCAGAGCACAGACTGGTGGGCGGCACAGTAACACAGTGGTTAGCACTGTTGCTTCACAGCGCCAGGGTGCCAGGTTCGATTCCCGGCTTGGGTCACTGTCTGTGTGATGTCTGCATGTTCTCCCCGTGTCTGCGTGGGTTTCCTCCGGGTGATCCGGTTTCCTCCCACAAGTCCCGAAAGATGTGCTTTTAGGTGAATTGGACACTCTGAATTTTCCCTCTGTGTACCCGAACAGGCGCCGGAGTGTGGCGACTAGGGGCTTTTCACAGTAACTTCACTGCAGTGTTAATGTAAGCCTACTTGTGACAATAAATATTATTATTATTACCTTCAAAGTCACAGCCGCAATGCACATGGCGTCAATATCTGCACTGAGTTATTTTATCCACCAGACCTTACCAGTAATCATTGATGATATAGTGAAAATGGCTAGTGCATGTAACCACATAAAAAATCAACGAGGGCTTTGTAATCTGAATGGCTCATGGCCCTACACACCTTCAAGCGTAGAATATAACACAGGAAGACATGAGGAAAGGAATGGTCCAGCTGTTCCACAATTTTGTGACCTGGAATTTTGTGACATTTGGTGGAAGACATCGAAAACTAGAAGACCAGTCCTCTACCCTGCTAGCCGCTCGAAGGACCCTGCAGAAACAAAGAAGGCCTGGATTAAAATCGTGGCAGGGCTGAGCGATGGGGACCATCAATGCTCAAAGAGCAGCGCTCCTAGATTCAGTGCAGGCAAAGGTTCAATGACCTGCTCCATTCTGGCAAGGTGAGAGACTTGCCTCATCCACATGGAGCTCCAAGGGAAAGATCAAACCTGAATGCTGCAGTTAAGGTGTGAGACATGACACATGCCTCTGCTTTAGAGCTGAGGCTTGTATGTGTAAGCTGCTCATGGAGGTGCACACATGACATTTGTGAATGAGACACATGGTTATGAAGGTGAGGGATTCAACCATATGAATGTGACTGAGTCAAACTCATTGATGTTTATTATCTCAAATGTAGGAGACGGGCAGCCCTTTGAATGAATGTACAAAGTATCTTAGGTGGAAATATGTTTTGAGAGACTAACAGATGGCAATATTGGAGGACCTTATGAGATTTTATTTTACACAAGGACCCGTCTGCCAATATTCCCCTCCTGCACAGAGTCAGCCCTGCTTATATGGCCATGCATCCGGCTGCACTGTCATCAACGGCCTCCTTATCCTTACCCATTTTGGAATCTTCCGAACGAACAGCAACCTTCTCCTCCACCTCATTTTCTCCTCCTCAGAGATTGAAGCTTTATCCAAGGCATCATCATTGTCGATTTGCATGCCCACTGTTGTGCAATGTTGTGCAGCTTGCATCACACCACTACTATCCTTGATATCCTTGCTGAGGCAAATTGCGGAGTTCCACCTGAGTGATCAAGGCACATGAAGCGTCTCTTCAAAACGCCAATGGCCTGCTCAATGGTACTCCTGGTGATGACATGGCTGCTGTTGTAGTTGCTCTCTGCTTTCATTTGTGGACTTCTAAAGGGACCATAATCCAAACCCCAATCATGGATCACTGTCGGTCGTTGAAACTGCTAGAGAAGTTGGAATCTCGTTAGTATGAAGGAGTCATGGTAGCTTGCAGTGAGCCTCGCACAAACAGGAAGGAAGACCTTATAGTGGTCACAAACCACCTGTACATAGATTGAGCGGAAATAATTCCTGTTGGCAAAGGTGTCTGCATGTTGACTTGGGGACCTGTGGCAATATGGGTGCAATCAATAACACCCGGCACATGAGCGAAGTGCAAAGCGGAATCTAAAAGGAAATAAATGTGATCCCCGACACAAACAAATAGGGCATTAGTTACAGCTGTAATGTAGCTGAGTGCTGCTGACTGAGATACACCAGACCAGTCTCCTAATAATCCCGAGGAGAATCCTGAGGCATTGAGGTTGAGAGGGACGCTTACCTTCACAGCCACTGACACGGCATGGGGGTCGATGGATTGTGGCCTGAGCTGCTGTTGAACCATGTCTGTCACCACCTCATAGCTTAGGCTCAGTCGCCTCCGACACTGGTTCACCATCATTTTGAGGTAGAATATCTTTGCTCTGAACACCTTGCCCTTGGGGTTGTACTAGTCACCCTGCCTCCCCTCCTCTTTCCTGCTGCCTCTTCCCCCTGATCATGTGCCCCCCCCCCTTGTGCAGGCAGCATGGGAGAATTAATAAATGCAGATAGCCATACTCCAGGAGTTTCTGTTAATGTTTGTTAGCTGAGAAACATGCAGCAAAATACATAGAGAAATCAGAGTTGGAAATATCTGTTCCAAGTGGACCAGAACATCTAATTTAGCTGTAATATTTTACCGTGTGACATATTAGCGTGTGACAGTTCTACAAATGATTTAGAAAAGTTAATTATGGAACTGCAGCTATATTTGAGTAAATGACAAGGCGACAGTCCATCCTATTTGTTCAGATGGCAGCTTCAATCACGAGGCTGAAGCTTCTCCAGTTTATAGTCAGCATCTCAACTCTTTGAATAGCCTACTTAAAAATATTTCAGGCTCCTTATCATTTATAATATAGGACAATTTGTAGCATGTGAACCAGACAGCAAATCATAAATTGTGAAAGTGTGTTTATTCCTCATGATCTGGTGCTTGCTTTTCAATTTTTTCAATTCATAAAACACACAACAAGAGTGTGCTATAAGCCACCAGCCTGTGCAAAAGGTGTGTGACCGGAATTATACCGCGGCTGGTATTCTCCGGCCCGGCTGCAGTGATGTTGTTTTGGGTGAGCGCCAAATTCTCAATTCTTGCTGGCAGCGATGGCAGGGCAAAAGGAAAATTAAAAATAATATTCACAGACATTAACACCGCTTTATGATATAAAACTTGTCTGTGACCTGAAGACTCTCAAGGGTGTAAAAGTTGAGAAAGGATTTTTTAAAAACTAGTGCAAGGTAGAACCAGATATCACAAACGTCTCGTGAACCATTGTTAATTCATGTAAAAGAAACGGAACGTTATGTATAATCTCCGTGAAAAACAGAAGCTTATGGGAATGTAGCTTTGAGCTGACCTGGTCGAGAAAAAAACTGAACCGATCATTCTTTGCAAAGTTTAAAAACTTTTTAAGGAGAAGATACTATTATCAAATTAAGAAACAAATAAACAGAAGTTATAATACTTAAGAATTTTACAAATAATTGTAAATGAAAAAGCTTCATAAGGATAACGAAAAGGGGTAAACCGACACAGAAAGCTAACTCCCAAATTGCAAATTGCAGGTGAGAAACAAATAAAAAATAGGAACTTCGCCATGAAGCTCAAAAATGTGGGGACCTTCACCAATGCTTCTCATCGTAAAGGTGCTGAGTACTCTTTATTGAAGAGAGATACTTGCAGAGCAGGCAGCACGCCACATGGGGAATTTAAGGTAATATTATAAATTTTGATGGATATTCTAAGATATTTTGCTGTAACATTGCAAAGGTTGCACTTGTGGATTTTATACAGAAATTGCAATATTTTAACATCTATTTAATAATCTTTAATGTTGTGATATACTTAGTCACTGAAAGTGTATTGCATTTTTGCTTCTTTAGTAAACTTTTAAATAAATTTGTACAGCTATTCTGATGTAATATTCTGGATACAACTCCAAACATAAAATTGAGTGAGAGTATTTATCAGAGAAATGCTCCCAATCTGGAATAGCCTCATGAGGGAGGTCGATAACAATACTGATCAGTGTCTGAGAGGGGAGGCCTGCAGGTGTATTGCAAGCATTGTGATGTCCTTCTGGACAACATCAGCAAAGAGCAGGAGCAGACCAACCTTACAGGCCCAGCAAGTGTGGCGTTCCTCTCAACAAAACCGGAGCAGCAATGTGGCAGGTAGGCCTTGTATGTCGCACTCACCCTGAAGTCACAAGCGAACTGTGGTCCAACTTGTGCATGCTATTCATTTTCAAATGGGTTTGTGGCCAATGTAATTTCCTGCTGGCATGACATTAGGTTGGAAAGCATGAGGAGATCCCAGTAGGCAACTGTTTGCATGAGCATTCATGAGACGTTAATGAATGTAAATGGCCCATTAACCCACCAACGAGAGAATTGCAAACTGTTTCTATACCTGCAAGTTCCCGAGTTTTTGTCTGCTGCTAGGTTCTCTGCCTGCGTCCGCCATAGGTGGGACGGGGGAATTCTGTCCGATAATTCAGAGTATTATTAACAGTCAATTGGACAAGTGTGGATTAATAAGGAAAACCAGCATATATTTATTATGCGATGGTAGCACAGTGGTTAGCACAGTTGCTTCACAGCTCCAGGGTCCCAGGTTCGATTCCTGGCTTGGGCCACTGTCTGTGCGGAGTCTGCACGTTCTCCCCGTGTCTGCGTGGGTTTCCTGCGGTTTCCTCCCACAGTCCAAAGATGTGCAAGTTAGGTGGATTGCCCATGATAACTTGCCCTTAGTGTCCCCCCCAAAAAAAGGTTAGGTGGGGTTACTGGGTTACATGGATAGGGTGGAGGCGTGGGCTTAAGTAGGGTGCTCTTTCCAAGAGCCGGTGCAGACTCGATGGGCCGAATGGCCTGCCTCTGCACTGTAAATTCAGGTTTAACTAAAGAACTTGAGCTTTTTTTCGATGAGGGTAAGAAGTTTGATAGTCTCTGACATTAATTGAACGTGGCAGAGAAGGTTGAGGCCTAAAGGGTCCTGGGCTTTATAAATAGTGACAAGGAGCACAAAAGGACCAGAGTTATGATGGATCTTAATGAAACAATAGTTGGCCTCAACTGGAGTATTTTTCAAATATGTATGCGGCCGGTGTAATATCCAGCTGGCGTGACATAAGTTTGCAAGACATGAGGAGATTCCAGTGGGCAATTGTTTTAAAGAGCATTCATGAGATGTTAATGAATGCAAATGGCCCCTTAGCCCACCATCGAGAGATTCCTGTGTGGGCATCACGTTTTAGGAAGGATGTGAAGGTATTGAAGAAGGTGTAAAAAGGATTGGCGAGAATTACTCCAGGGATGAGGATCTTCAGTTACATGGATAGATTGGAGAAAATGGAGTTGTTCTCCTGGAGAAGTGAAGGCTGGGAGGAGATTTGATGAAGGTGTTCACAACCATGATGAGGTTTAGGCAGAATAGGTGGAAATTTACTGTTCCCATTGGCTGAGAATACAGCAAAAGAACTGCCGGTGAAGAAAAACAATTTTCATGCAGTGAGTGTTTAGGATTTGGAATGTGCCGCCTGAGGGTGTGTGTGTGTGTGTGTGTGTGTGTGTGGGGGGGGGGGGGGGGGGGGGTGACTTTTATAAGAGAATTGGATAAAAATCAGAAGGGAAAAGAAAGAAAAAAAAATTTCAGGATTATGGAGAAAGGGAAGAGGGATGAGGTTAGCTGAGTTACTCTTGCAGTGGGCATACTAGGGCTGAATGGCCTCCAGCGATGCTGTTACCTTTCTATGATTCTATTAAGATAATTGGAAACTTTCAAGTTGCTGACTGTCCCGTACACAGAGTGATGGATTGTTCGTAGAATTTACAGTGCAGAAGGTATCCATTCGGCCCATCGAGTCTACACCGGCCCCTGAAAGAGCACCCTGCCTAAGCCCACACCTCCACCCTATCCCTGTAACCCAACAACCCCATCTATCCTTGACACAGCAGGGCAATTTAGCGTGACCAATCCACCTAACAAGTACATCTTTGGACTGGGGGAGGAAACCGGAGCACCCGGAGGAAACCCATGCACACACAGGGAGAACGTGCAGACTCCGCACAGACAGTGACCCAAGTCGGGAGTCGAACCCGGGTCGCTGGCGCTGTGAAGCAACAGCGCTAACCACTGTGCTACCGTGCCACCCTATTTTGGGGTGATTGCTAAGTCTTTGTTACGTAAGCACTGCAAAGGTAGACCGCCTAAAATGCAAATCATTGGGAATAATGCCCGTGTCATAGTTGCTGTTAAACTACTGAAACAAAACAAAGTGTAATGTCGGCCATCGTTGATTTATCAAAATAAAAATGTCTCATTTAAATTAATTCTGAACAATTACTCTGTGTGTAGAATGCGTACAAAAAAAAATTGAGATAACTGATGTTTCAGTGCAATAAAACTAAATTGACCTGAACATCAAACCAGATGTCCATGTTATATTGCGATTAGGTTTAGCATTAACTATGGTTGTAAAAGGATTGGCGAGAATTACTCCAGGGATGAGGATCTTCAGTTACGTGGATAGATTGGAGAAGATGGAGTTGTTCTCCTGGAGAATGAAGGCTGAGAGGAGATTTGATGAAGGTGTTCAGAACAATCATAAAATTTGAGCTGTAGGACGATTGGCTTCTGAGGCTGGTGCGGGTAATTGTATAAGAAACTATAAAACCATGGCTGGGGCACCACATGCCCTTTAAGTTTTCCTCTGCTTTCCTGCCCAAAGTTTGGCAGCATGGAATCAGAAAGTGAAAAGACATTGGGTTTGGGGTACGGCGTAGGGTATGGGGTGGTAGGAGGGCTGGGGGTGGTTGGTGTGGGACGGGTTAATGCTGGATCCCCACTGAGACTTGATGACCGTATTGAATTTAAATGGTGGCAGGGTGTGGCCTGGGAAAATTTCCCTACACTTTCCCTACCTTCCACCTCAATTACTGCCAATCACAGGATCTGTCAGTATTTCAAATCCTGGGCATGTGCCTGGAATCTTGCAAACAGAAAAGTTGGGTAGGGTAGCTGAGGGTGAGTATTCAAAACCTCTTTCCGTCCCTGCAAATCCTGTTAGGACCCCGGACGAGAACCCGACTATTTGCAATTTGTAAAACTGTGAGGAAATGTAACTGAACCATAGGAGGGATAACACTGATTTATAGGTATATTTTATGATCAAACAAACTTTAATTTAAATACAGAATTAACCACATTAGCAGCCAAGAAATAGATTTACAGGTAACAGTTACAACAGTTCTAAAATAAAAGAGAAAACCTTAACTTATTTCCTAAACCTGCCACTATATTCCAATTAAGCAAACGAATATATTTCAAATACCACACATGACTAAAGTTAACAACTAGGTTTCTACTGGAATTTCTGGATATGTAGAATCTTCGTAGACTGAACCTTTCAGGAACAAACTGAAACACCTCTGTTCAGGTGAGAGTTATAGGACCAAGTAACTTTTTAGATAGATCTGGTTCCTCCCATTAACTACATCACCTGTACCCAAAGCATAAGACATTCTTTTGTCTCTTCTTACAAGACGTCCCTTGAGTTGCTTACCCAGGACCAAACACAATACCCCTCCTAAACTATCTAAACCCCAGTGGTCTTTCAACGTAAACAATATTCCATTAGCTAGCTATCGGTAAACAAGTAAATGGTTCTCAAGATCCATTCGCACAACACTTCACCTGGAAAAAAAAATCAATAATTATCTAATTTTTAATACACCATACCACCACTTTTGCAGTCTGTCTGTAAGCATCTTAAACCAGATTTTACTAACATTACCGCAAAAACTATAAAATATGACAATTCCTTACATTCAACACAATCCTTTCCAGCTATTCTGCAGGTTTCACATCTCACCTGCTCCTTATAACTATTACAAAGTGAAAACTTTTATTGGCTGCACATTTAAGCCATCCTCCTCTCAATGGACATCAACCTGCCCATCCTACTATAGTTACCACTGACATTCCCACACCTACAGTAACCGTTTTGCTGTGTCTGGTGGACATCCACCAGCTGCGAAATGGTTCCAGAGGAAAAACTCATCGCCTTTCCTTCAAGGCATTCTACAGATCAGGATAGTTCTTATTGTTATGTTCAACAACTTACTGTGAATATCAATAAGTACCATGTCAGTCATCATTGGGCCTAGCGTAGTGAGGTAATGCTGCTCAATTTCACCATTGGATTTATTTCGCTTCGAACGCACAGATTATTGCTGCTCTTCTTAAACTGGGGTACATTTACAATCAAACTCTCCTAGTGCAGAATTGGAGAACCTATTGTCTAATGCATGGGTGACTGTCAGGTGACAAATCAGGATTGCTGACCTCGCCGTCCGATTCTCTGATTGCAACTCTGTCAAACAAGACCCTGCATGGAGAGCAGAGCCATGAACAGGGTTAATTAATGATGGAAACATTCCAGGAAGTAAGATGGCAAACAAGTTATAAAACAGAGTCCACAGATAAATCAGAAATCCTGCATTTTTACAATGGGGTCAAAAAGTCAATTAAAACCTGATTCGGCCCCACTCCATTGGAACGACTTTGGTACTTATTGCAAAGAGGAGACAATCATTCTCGTACAATTTGACTGACAAACTGAATGCTGTCTAATGGAAGTAATCACAGTGTAACCCTTGATAAAATTACATACACCTCACTGTTCTGTCAGGCTAAGTCACCAAACCACAGTAAATCACTGCAGGAAGGGTTGTAAAAGAAAATCCTGAATTTCTAAAGCACTTTTCACAGCCACAGGACACCTCAAAGCACCTCAGCCAACAAACCACTTTTGAAGTATAATCACTGTTGTGAGGCAGAAACTACTGCAGCCAATGTATGCACAGCAAACTACCACAAACTGTAATGTGATAATGATTTTGAGATGTTGATTGCCTACGTCTTTAAAACAATGTCATGGGATCTTTTGATGTCTTTTTTCTTTCGTGGAATGCGGACAATGTTGGAAAGGCGAGCATTTGTCACCCATCCCTAAATACCTTTGAACTGATTGGCTCAGTACCCCATTTCAGAGGTCCGTTTGGCATCAACCCCATGGCTATGGCTCTGCCATTACATGAAGGCCAGACTGGGTAAGGATGGCAGTTTCCTTCCCTAAAGGACAATAGTGAAGCAGGTGGGTTCGATGACAATCGATGATAGTTTTATGGTCGCCATTCAATGCCAGATTTTATTCATTGAATTCAAATTCCTTCATCTGCAGTGATGGGTTTTGAACCCATTTCCCATGTCCCCTCAGAATTAGTCTTGGCCTCTCCTTCAGTGACATTACCACTAACTCACCGTCTCAGCACGGTGGCACTGTTGCCTCACAGCACAGGGATCCAGGTTTAATTCCAGCCTTGTGTGACTGTGTAGAGTTTGTCTGTGTGGGTTTCCTCCTGGTGCCCCGGGTTCCTCCCACAGTCCAAAGATGTGCTGGTTAGGTGGATTGGCCATGTTAAATTGTCCCTTAGTGTCCAGGGATATGAAGATTAGGTTACGGGAATGGGGCAGGGTGGACGGTGGAGTGGACATGGGCAGAGTGCTCTTTCTGAGGGTTGGTACAGACTCAATGGGCCAAATGGCCTCCTTGTACACAGTAGGGATTCTATGAAAGTCTCCCCTGATGATTGTAGTGATCTGTACATCTGTACATACATCTGCACATACACCAGGGACTGCAGCACAGATGTGACAGCCACAGCATCACTAGAGGGAGCATCAGAGACGGGTATAAAGGGTTGAGCCCAAGGCAGGATCCGCCTCTTTTAGAAGCACAGAGCTAGTGAGCAGCAGCACACAGGGATAGCTTAGCATCGGCAGTTTACCTTAGTTTCACTGGTGATACCTCTTGACTGTTTTACATCTAGTTGAGCTCTGGAAGCAGAACGAACCCTTTGAATAAAGCGTTAGTGTTAACTGTAAGTCTATAGTCGTTATTCAGAATTAGAGAATAACATAATGATGGTGCGTTGAAGTTCACTCAGAGAATCTACGTTCCTGAGGCAACATGCAGTGTTACACACGTCTTGTAATTTGGAGCTATGTTATAGTGATGGTAGAGACTCAACTTTTTTGCCATCACCAGGAACCTCTATCCTGCACTTACCATCTGCCATTGGCGTGTGTTCGAAGGATTTGATACTTAGCCTATCTGGCTAGGTTATGAATGCATTAACCTGGAGCTTCTGGCTCAGAGGCAGGGATGCCCCCCAGGTGTTCCACAATAATTGCTGTGAGATCTTCTACTTCTACCTGAATAGATCGACAGGACCTTGGTCCAACCTCTCATCCGAAAGACAGCACCACTGACAGTGCAGCGCTCCCTCAATACTGCGTTAGGCTGTCGGCTGTTAAGAAATCCATGGGGAGACCATAAGCAAACAAACCAAATTTACTAAATTGCCCCCCCAAATGAAGAAATTACCAACAACATTCCAACTTTTGAAGCTTTTACTTGACTTGAATCAGAACTAATGTAAATGACACATGACTTAACTGGCAAATGATACTTCAGGTAAAAAGGTAAGTTTCATTTTAAATAGTCGATATATCAATGATATGCCTTATGCAACCCTCAGCATTTGCATCACTCCCCGGACAAATGTCGAACTACAATGCTGCACACTTCAACATTATGCTGTTCTTTGTTCATGTAAAGCAGGACAGGACTCCTATCCGACAATACTTTCACCTTCAGGTGTCACAGTTATCATCAGCCAGTCATGTTGCTGTGAGCCCGCACTCCCTCAAGTCACGTCAGTCCAGATAGTGCTTCCGAGTTTCTTTTCAACAGGTCAACCAATAACACCATGGATCATGGTTTGGCCACTTCTAGGAGAAGAAAACAGCTCTTTGGCGCCTCCAAGCTATTCACTCAGATTTCCAGGTTACAGATTTCTTTAGCAAGCTTGCACAGTACCTCCAAAAGCTCCTGGCTTCATTTCTGCCAAAGAAAAAAATCAGACCGCTTTCTGTGAGTGACTTGCTTCTTCTCCTCAAAAGCATTCACTATGGGGCAGCACGGTGGCGCAGTGGTAGCACTGCAGTCTCACGGCGCCGAGGTCCCAGGTTCGATCCCGGCTCTGGATCACTGTCCGTGTGGAGTTTGCACATTCCCCCCGTGTTTGCGTGGTTTTGCCCCCACAACCCAAAGATGCGCAGGGTAGGTGGATTGAACACGCTAAATTGCCCCTTAATTGGAAAAAATGAATTGGGTACTCTAAATTTATTTATTTTAAAAAGCATTCTCTGTGTTCCTCTTTCTATCCCTCTGTGCTTTCTATTTATGTCTGCATCAGGGCCTTCACCCTTCAGCTTCTCTGCTTGTAGCTCTCCTTTAGAACATAGAACATACAGTGCAGAAGGAGGCCATTCGGCCCTTCGAGTCTGCACCGACCCACTTAAGCCCTCACTTCCACCCTATCCCCGTAACCCAATAACCCCTCCCAACCTTTTTGATCACCAAGGGCAATTTATCATGGCCAATCCACCTAACTTGCACATCTTTGGACTGTGGGAGGAAACCGGAGAACCCGGAGGGAACCCACGTAGACACGGGGAGAACGTGCAGACTCCGCACACAGACAGCGACTCAGCGGGGAATCAAACCTGGGACCCTGGCGCTGTGAAGCCACAGTGCTATCCATTTGTGCTACCGTGCTGCCTTTGTACCTGCTAACCTCAGAGCGTCTGCCTCTATTTCCTTCCTGCGGTACAGCTCCCAGTTCAATGTGTGCCAGATCACATGGGCCAGTATTTCTTATTATCCAAGATTCCAATTGAAACGAATGAAATGAAAATCGCTTATTGTCACAAGTAGGCTTCAAATGAAGTTACTGTGAAAAGCCCCTAGTCGCCACATTCCGGCGCCTCTTCGGGGAGGCTGGTACGGGAATTGAACCGTGCTGCTGGCCTGCCTTGATTTGCTTTGGTCTCCCTTGGTCTCCCTTTACAATTGATGCAAACTCTTTAAGGTCCTTTTCATACAGTTAAATATTCCACAGACCTTTTAAAGAAATGACAATTTTTTTTTACTGTAGTGCTTCCAGGTAAAAGGTAGGTTTTAGTGCTCGTATCCAGGAGTGTGATTTAAACGCAGAACCCTGTGACTCAGAGGCAAGAGTGCTACCAATTGGGCAGATGCTGATTGTTCAGGCCTCTGCTCAAGACACAGGGTGGAAAGCCTTCAGACCCTTCTGGCGGAGGAGATTGGACAAAGGGAGAGAATATGGAATCACTATAGTAAGAAAATGAGTCCAGTGGGGCAGGAACAGGCTGATATGATGTGTGTACCAGGGCAGCCGTGATTGTGGGTTTTGGGAAGGAGGTAGAAGCAGGATGTGCGGGATTGGAGTACTATGAGGTTGAAAGCTGTGGAGGGAAGATCTCCAAAGGAGATGAGATGAATAACATTCCTGGCTTGAGTCTGGTGGTGGGGTCGTTGTCGAGAGGGAGGTAGAAGGAAGTATCTGATACTTGGCGCTCAGCCTCTGCGAGGTAGAGGCCAAAAAGCCAGACAACAGCAGCACCACTCTTCTTGGCAGGTTTGATAACAAAGTTATGGTTGAACTTGGGAGAACGGAAGGCAGCAAGTTCAGAAGGAGTAGGTGAGAGGAGCAGAGAATTTGAGGCGGCTGATGCCACGCCAACAGTTCTCAATGAAAAGATCCAGAGCGGGTAAGAGGCTAGAGGGAGGGGTCCAGGTGGAAAGAGAAGGCTGAGGTTGGGGGTACAAGTGCGCTGTTTCTGGATAGTAGTTAATTGCAATTTAACAGGTCTTGTTTTGTGCAGCTTCCCAGTTGGGGAGATATGTGTAACAGTGACACAAGAGATCGTGGGCATTCCTTTAATTCCATTTTTTAAACATAAGACGCTTTCAAGAAACAATTTATATAGATTTTAACTAAAAGTGGCTGGTTTAAAACCTGTGAAGAGTTTTCAACCCTCCAAGGCGTGATAGTATTAATGAGAAATAAATTAACCCTGCACGCTGGGTTCCACACAACCTCCAAGCTAATACTGTAACCATGGATACTGCAAAACCAGGATCTTGTTAGAAAATGAAGTGACAGAGTTCAAGATGCTTACTTGGTTGATAAATGAAGGTTTCCACCTTTTCAATTTAGTTCGGGTTACATTTCCAAATTTTTCTCTGTATAATCTTGAAACCAAAAAATGAGTTGGTCCGGAAAATCTACTGTGATCTCCATTAGCTCACAGATTTAATGCATCTCTGATTTTCAATTATCGTACCCAATGTGAGTTAACTGTAACTCAGTACAGATTCTTTCATTGATTTACTCAAATTTATTTTTTGCATCATTCAGTCAGAAACATGACAAAAAGTACAATTATAAAATTCAGATATTGTAATGTTTATTGGCAATAGAATTTTCTGGGGCTGGTTTAGTACACTGGACTAAATAGCTGGCTTTTAAAGCAGACCAAGGCAGGCCAGCAGCACGGTTCAATTCCCGTACCAGCCTCCCCGAATACGTGCCGGAATGTGGTGACTAGGGGCTTTTGACAGTAACTTCATTGAAGCCGACCTGTGACAATAAACGATTTTCTTTTCATTTTTTTCATTTCATTTCTTCCTCTCTACATTATTCATCCAAGCTCTTGCAAGGGCCTTTCCTGTTGATTCCCTTAGTTCCTATTTCTTTTATTTTATCTGTATCCTTTTTCATCCATGGATCAGTAATGGAGAGGCATTAACGTGTCAAAGTAGTACACTGTGTTATTAAAGTGTTAGAGGCAGCATGGTAGCACAAGTGGACAGCACTGTGGCTTCACACCGCTAGGGTCCCAGGTTCAATTCCCCGCTGGGTCACTGGCTGTGCGGAGTCTGCACGTGCTCCCCAAGTGCTCCAGCTTCCTCCCACAGTCCAAAGACATGCAGGTTAGGTGGATTGGCCATGCTAAATTGCCCTTAGTGTCCAAAAAGGCTAGGAGGGGTTATTGGGTTATGGGGACAGGGTGGAAGTGAGGGCTTAAGAGGGTTGGTGCAGACTCGATGGGCCGAATGGCCTCCTGCTGCACTCTATGTTCTAAAGTTTGGATTTTGGGCTGAAGATACCAAACTTTATGGCACACAAGAGGGGTTTGTTTTGATTGGTTGGCTGGTGGCCAATGGATTGGCCTGGGACAGTATGCTGCCTGACAACCGACAGTGGTTAGTTCCTGTCGGGTGGCATTTTTCAGAGAGAAGCCACTGGACCCTCAAGGGGGAAGCAGCTCTCTCTCTCTGCTCTGCTGCTTACCGTCTGAAGGCAGAAGCTTCTAGACCCTGAAAGAAGAAGCTATCTCTCTCTCTCTCTTGAATGCTAGCTGCCTGCTTTTTTTGTGAGTCTGCAGTGAAAACCATTACAAACTCAAAGAAAAGATAACATCCATCCGAAAGCTCAGATTGATGAAGAAACTAACTGGAAGATGTCCATCTGAAACAAATACTCTTATACTTTTACTTTCATCATTATTTTACACTCCTCTTTCCCCTCTGTCTTTGTTTGTCTGTGTGTATGTGGGATGGGGTGAGTTAAGGTGTGTGGGGGGGGGGGGGGGTGGTTATAGATTACATAGTAGTTAACAGTTATATTTGTTGCCTATTTTGTTATGGGCCAGTGTTTAGAGAACCCCAAAGTGTATCATGGAGTTCACCTGACCCACAACTTTTAATAGATTGTGGTATGGGGAGCACACGGCCCGCTCTACAGGGGTGTTACAGCAGAAATGGAAAAATATTTTTGAAGCAAAACAATGTTTCTTCTATGAACTCAAGTTAACCTTTTTAAAACATACAGTGAACATCTTAGCAACCATCAATTCAAATACAACCCCCAAAGAATACAACAATAAGTAATCCTTGAGCTTTCCTTTTAACATCCATAAGACTTAAAACAAAACCTTTAACAGAAGCACCTCAGGTTTAACTTCATTACTGAGAACAGTTACCACGTTGAAATCAGCAAATGGACACCCATAAGCTTGCAGAGATTCACACACATCCTGCTGTGATTACAGCTTCTCCAAAACTAAAATGAAACCAAACCCACCCTGCAGCAAAAAGACTAAAGCGAAAATAAAAAGCTGACAGACAGCCCAGCTCCACCCACTCTCTGTCATCACTGCAGTAATAAACACCCATTTCTTAAAAGTACTCTCACTACAGATATTTATATACACACCCATTTATAAACACCCATTTCTTAAAGGTACTCTCACATGACAATTTAATTATAGTCACTGTTAATAATAAAAAGTTAATTGTGTTAAAATTTAATAACCTGGTGACTGTAGTGATAGGGCAGCCGAAGACCTCGGGTATTTTAAACTAAAAGCTAATTTCAAGCGTGTTGCGACTCCAGGTTAAGTGGGGCTGAGATTGACCGTGCACTGGCCCAGGGTGTCATAACATTCTAAAGATGTTCTTTCTCCTCCCTGATGCGTTGCTCTGTCGAAATCGAGGTTCGTAAGGAATGAGTTCCCATATCATGCACATCTTGGAAAATCACAAGTCAGCAACTCTCTGACATGTACTTAGATATCTCAGAATAGAAGCAGGTCATTCAAGTCCCTCAAACCTATTCTGCCATTTAGTTAGATCATGGTTAATACCTGCATTCATATCTGTATATTAATGTATCCTCACTGCCTTGATTTCCTATTCCTCAGGCGGCACGGTAGCACAGTGGTTAGCACTGTTGCTTCACAGCTCCAGGGTCCCAGGTTCAATTCCCGGCTTGGGTCACTGCCTGTGTGGAGTTTGCACGTTCTCCCCGTGTGTGCGTGGGTTTCCTCCGGGTGCTCCGGTTTCCTCCCACAGTCCAAAGATGTGCAAGTTAGGCGGATTGGCCATTCTAAATTGCCCTTAGGTTGAATGGGGTTGCTGGGTTACGGGGATAGGGTGGAGGTGTGGGCTTAAGTAGGGTGCTCTTTCCAAGAGCCGGTGCAGACTCGATGGGCCGAATGGCCTACTTCTGCACTGTAAATTCTGTGATTCTCAGTAACCACACGAGCAACAATTTATCAAACTCCGGTTTGAAATCTTCGATTAACCCTCAGCCTCAATAGTCTTTTTGGAGGAAAAGCCAAATTTGCACTGTCCTTTGTGTGAAGATGTGATCTCTGCGCATCCGAGTTCTAATTTCAAGGCTGTGCCCAATGAGTGGAGATAATTTCTCTCTATCTACCCTTTCAAATTCTTTAATCACCTTAACTGCTTCAATTATATCACCCTCTAATCTTCTATACATTTGCGATTGTGCTACCTGCTGAGAGCATCAACGCACTCCTATTGTACCATTTTCTGCTTTAATTTGTTCTTTCACAGGATATCTGAGCTGTGAAGCCCTTTTCTTCCATCCTGTCATCTTTTCTTCCTGTAATTTACAGACTTCTAAAGCACAAGTTTGGTACAACCTAATCTTCTGTTCACCCTTTGTGACATCTAATAGTGCGGGCTTTGACCAAGACTCGAAACTGTCAATAGTAATTTTAAAAAATGATCACCTCTCTATAAGTGAACAAAATCAAGAGAGACCCAACTGGCCCAGTGAGTTTATATCATCCAGACGTATCTGTGTCACAGCCTCCCTGCCATCCCCTGTCAAACGGCTGTCTGGAAAAGCGAAACACTTTCTTTCTTCCTCTTTCACCATACACCCGCCCCCCGCACCCCATACACACACACACACTCCTCCTCTCACACCATTCACCTCCTCGTCCTACCACCCCATTAGCTCCCCCATGCCCCCACCTCACGCTGACCTCCACCCCACCCCTGATCCCCAACTCCCCGGCCCATAAACGCTGCCTCACCCGTACCTTATCTCCGCCATAGACTCTGCCTTTCCTACCCCACCTCCCCCCTATCCCCACCTCCCTCGTAACTCCAGCCTTCTTCCCATACCCCGTTTCACCGAAGTGAGTATTGTGCTACCTTGCACCGCACCTTACTTTACTTGATTAGAATTGTCTGAGATTTTACCACCTTCCACAGCCTTCACCTTTTCCTCCTCCCCCTCCCCCAATCCCCCCTCTTGCTTTGGTGAGTCCTCAAAGCACGGCAGATGCTTGCCGTGGAGTACATCTTATATCCTCCATCATGTCCTTCGACTTGGGGAGGCTGTTGTGCTGCAGATACCACACGGTACTGGACTCGCCTTCTCTTACCCATTTGGAGTATTGTGTGCAGTTCTGGACCACGTATCTAAGGAAGGATGTGCTGGCCTTGGAAAGGGTCCAGAGGAGGTTCACAAGAATGATCCCTGGAATGAAGAGCTTGTCATATGAGGTGTGTTTGTGGACTCTGAGTCTGTACTTGTTGGGAGTTTAGAGGGATGAGGGGGGATCTTACTGAAACGTGCAGGATACTGCGAGGCCTGGATAGCGTGGATGTGAAGAGGACATTTCAACTTGTAGGAAAAACTAGAACCCGAGGCCACAGCCTCAGACTGAAGGAACGATCCTTGAAAACTGAGATGAGGAGGAATTTATTTAGCTAGAGGATGGTGAATCTGTGGAACTCTTTGCCGCAGAAGGCTGTGGAGGCCAAGTCACTGAGTGTCTTTAAGACAGAGATAGATAGGTTCTTGATTAATAAGGGGGTTAGAGCTCTGGGGAGAAGGCAGGAGAAAGGGGATGAGAGATCCAAACAGCCTAATGCTGCTCCTGTGACTTATGGTCTTATATCAGTTGCCATAGGCATGTTGGAAGGAATTGTAGTTTGATAATCAAACTGTTGGCCACATTAAGAACACACCTTCTGTGACCATCCATCTTTGGAGTGGGACTTGAGCTTCTGGCTCAGACATAGGGATGTTGCCATGGCACCAGAGGACCTCCACCCACTCCCCCATAATATCACCCTTACACACCGACTCCCTTAGCCTCTCCAGAAGCACCCCATCTCAACACAACATGCCCCATCCACTCTGCCCCAAGCCCCCATATACAGTCATAGGACAGGAAAACCATGGAAAATAGAGGGAGGGGGCTGCATTATTTTTGTTTCCTGTAAGCATTCTGTTAAGTTTATTGGAAAAATTATTGATAGGCTCCAACCTAAAACATCAATCATTGACAGGGATTATCCTTTTTTTATCAATTGAAGGGGTATGGCTCGGCCGGCCTTTAATGCCCATCCCTAATTGCCCTTGAGAAGGTAGTGGTGAGCTCTTTGTGGAACCGCTGTAGTCCATATTGTGTAGGTGCATCCACGGTGCTGTTAGGGAGGGAGGTCCAGAATTTTGACCCAGCGGCCGTGAAGGAACGGCGATATATATCCAAATCAGGATGGTGTGTGGCTTGGAGGGGAACCTCCTGGCGTAGTGTTCCCAAGTGTCTGCTGCTCTTGTCCTTCTAGGTGGTAGTGGCCATGGGCTTGGAAGGTGCTGTTGAAGGAGCCTTGGTGAGTTTCTGCAGTGCATCTTGTAGACCAGCTTATTTCAAAGTGTGGGTCACGGGCGGGTGTCTGGAGGGTCGCGGAGTGATCGGTCGTGACGTTCCCACGGTGGTCCCGATGGAGGCTACCAGAATTTCTTTTGAGACTGGCAGCTGCTGCCCACTTTGAAGTGAGAAGTAAATGAGTGTGTGTGTAGTTTTCTGACCAGAAGCAAAAGCACTGAGCAGGTCACACGTACACCTGATGTCAAGCATCCTGTATGTACGTCTGTTTGGTGCCAAATCACAGAGGAGAGCTTCTTTCATTTTCTGACTGCTGGCAAGCAAGGCAAGAGGACTGTGAAGGTGGATCATTTTCTTACAAGGAAGAGGCAGCCAGTGACACAACTAGGCAGTGCACCTACTGGCCAGGATCTCACAACTGAATCTGCTGGAGAGAGCTGATCAGCACAGTCCAGGCACAACAGAGCAGTGCTAGTGTTATCTCTGTACAGAGCTTCAGGACCCCTGGTTAACAACCGACAAAGAAGACACTTAACTCGGGAACAAAGCAGTATAAAGATAATATCTCAAGATATGAACAACATAGAACATAGAACAGTACATAGAACATAGACCAGTACAGCACAGAACAGGCCCTTCGGCCCTCGATGTTGTGCCAAGCTTTGTCCGAAACCAAGATCAAGCTATCCCACTCCCTGTCATTCTGGTGTGTTCCATGTGCCTATCCAATAACCGCTTGATAGTTCCTAAAGTGTCCGACTCCACTATCACAGCAGGCAGTCCATTCCACACCCTCACCACTCTCTGAGTAAAGAACCTACCTCGGACATCCCTCCTATATCTCCCATCCCGAACCTTATAATGCTTCCACATCCTTCCTATTCTGAGGTGACCAGAACTGTACACAACACTCCAAATGTGGTCTCACCAGGGTCCTGTGCAGCATAACCCCATGGCTCTTAAACTCAAGCCCCCTGTTAATAAACGCTAACCCACTATAGGCCTTCTTCACGGCTCTATCCACTTGAGTGGCAACCTTCAGAGATCTGTGGACATGAACCCCAAGATCTCACTGTTCCTCCACATTCCTCAGAGCTCTGTCGTTGACCCTGTAATCCGCATTCAAATTTGTCCTGCCAAAATGAATCAGCTCGCACTTATATGGTTTTGTCAATTGTACCAATGCAGATGAGGATGCAAAGCCCATGTGTGTTATATGCAAGGAAGTACTGGCAAATGAGAGAAGTTTCAGGTTTTGAAAGTGAAATGGAGGGTGAAAATTTTCTTTTGAGGTTGAGACCCCAGAGTCTCCACTGATCCTGGGGGGCAGGGTCCAGATTATGAAGATGAATATTCAACAAGATGAATATTGGAACATCTGTTCCAATGCCTCCCCGTTTTCCTGGCTGAGTCGCTTTTTGCCAAGGTGAACAAGCTGATGACTTCTTTACTTTGCGTGGTAAGTCACCAAGAATTCGTAGGGTGTACCTTCAGATGGACCAGCAGTCTGAGGGGGCTGACGTTACCTAATTTTCTTTTTTATTATCGGTCGGCCAATGTTGAGAAGTGCTGGGGTAGCTGGGGGAGACAGACTCCATGGGGGAGGGGGGGGGAGGATGGAAGCGAGTTTGTATAAGGGTTTGCATTGCGATTTGGTTACAGTTTGTCTCCCGTTCTCCCCAGCAAGGTATTCCTCAAACTGGTGATGATCTCTACTTTAAGGATATGGAGGCACTTTAGGCAGCATTACAAGCTGGGCGCCATGTCATTGCTGGTCCCCGTATGAGGTAACCATTTGTTTGTGCCGTTGGGGTTGGATGCGATGATTAAGTCGTGGGAAGGAAAGGGCCTGGAGCGCTTTAGGGATCTGCTCATGGAGGGACGGTTTATCAGTTGGGAGGAGTTCTCCGTGAAATTACAACAGTCAGGGACACACGTGTTCCGATATTATCCGTTGTGTGATTTTATCGGTAAGGCTTGTCCGACTTTTCCCGGAGCGCCGCAACCCTCCCTGTTAGGGAGAATCCTATTGTTCACATGGTCTGGGGGGATGGGGTGGGGGGAGGATCATTTCAAATATTTACGGGCAGACCATGTCAATGGAAGCTGCTCTGCTGGAGTGGGTGAAGGCAAAGTGGAAGGAGGAGCTGGGCCCCATTCTGGACGAGGATGTGTGGAATGAGGCACTATGTTTTCGGGATCCTTAAGGGGGAGGGGGAGCAGCCCCAAGTCGTGGTCCACATAGGTACCAATGACATAGGTAGGAAAAGGGATAGGGATGTAAGGCAGGAATTCAGGGAGCTCGGGTGAAAACTTAGATCTAGGACAAACAGAGTTATTATCTCTGGGCTGTTACCCTTGCCACTTGCTAGCGAGATGAGGAATAGGGAGAGAGAGGAGTTGAACACGTGGGATGGTGCAGCAGGGAAGGTTTCAGATTTCTGGATAATCGGGGCTCATTCTGGGGTCGGTGGGACCTCTACAAACGGGACGGTCTACACCTGGACCAGAGGGGTACCAATATCCTGGGGGGGAAATCTGCTAATGCTCTTCGGGAGGGTTTAAACTGGTTCAGCAGGGGCTTGGGAAGCTGAATTGTAGCTCCAGTATACAGGAGGTTGAGAGTAGTGAGGTCATGAGTAAGGTTTCAAAGTTGCAGGAGTGTACCGGCAGGCAGGAAGGTGGTTTAAAGTGTGCATTCTTTAATGCCAGGAGCATCCGGAATAAGGTGGGTGAACTTGCAGCATGGGTTGGTACCTGGGACTTCGATGTTGTGGCCATTTCGGAGACATGGATAGAGCAGGGACAGGAATGGTTGTTGCAGGTGCCGGGATTCAGATATTTCAGTAAGCTCAGGGAAGGTGGTAAAAGAGGGGGAGGGGTGGCATTTTGAGTCAAGGACAGTATTACGGTGGCAGAAAGGATGTTTGATGAGGACTCATCTACTGAGGTAGTATGGGCTGAGGTTAGAACCAGGAAAGGAGAGGTCACCCTGTTAGGGGTTTTCTATAAGCCTCTGCAAAGTTCCAGAGATGTAGAGGAAAGGATTGAAAAGATGATTCTGGATAGGAGCGAAAGCAACAGGGAAGTTGTTGTGGGGGACTTTAACTTTCCAAATATTGACTGGAAACGCTATAGTTCGAGTACTTTACATGGGTCCGTTTTTGTCCAATGTGTGCAGGAGGGTTTCCTGACACAGTATGTAGATAGGCCAACGAGAGGAGAGGCCATATTGGATTTGGTACTGGGTAATGAACCAGGACAGGTGTTAGATTTGGAGGTAGGTGAGCACTTTGGTGATAGTGACCACAATTCGATTACGTTTACTTTAGTGATGGAAAGGGATAGGTATATACCGCAGGGCAAGAGTTATATCTGGGGGAAAGGCAATTATGATGCGATGAGGCAAGACTTAGGATGCATCGGATGGAGAGAAAAACTGCAGGGGTAGTTGGAAATGTGGAGCGTGTTCAAGGAACAGCTACTGCATGTCCTTGATAAGTATGTACCTGTCAGGCAGGGAGGAAGTGGTCGAGCAAGGGAACCGTGGTTTACTAAAGCAGTCAAAACACTTGTCAAGAGAAAGAAGGAGGCTTATGTAAAGATGAGACATGAATGTTCAGTTAGGGCGCTCAAGAGTTACAGGTTAGCTAGGAAGGACCTAAAGAGAGAGCTAAGAAGAGCCAGGAGGGGACATGAGTAGTCTTTGGCAGGTAGGATCAAGGATAACCCTAAAGCTTTCTATAGAAATGTCAGGAATAAAAGATTGACTAGGGTAAGAGTAGGGCCAGTCAAGGACAGTAGTGGGAAGTTGTGTGTGGAGTCCGAGGAGATAGGAGAGGTGCTAAATGAATAGCACAATTGCTTCACAGCTCCAGGGTCCCAGGTTCGATTCTGGCTTGGGTCACTGTCTGTGCGGAGTCTGCACATCCTCCCCGTGTGTGCGTGGGGTTACTCCGGGTGCTCCGGTTTCCTCCCACAGTCCAAAGATGTGCAGGTTAGGTGGATTGGCCATGATAAATTGCCCTTAGTGTCCAAAATTGCCCTTAGTGTTGGGTGGAGGTGTTGACCTTGGGTAGGGTGCTCTTTCCAAGAGCCGGTGCAGACTCAATGGGCCGAATGACCTCCTTCTACACTGTAAATTCTATGATAATCTATTCACACAGGAAAAAGACAATGTTGTCGAGGAGAATACTGCGATTCAGGCTACTAGACTAGAAGGGCTTGAGGTTCATAAGGAGGAGGTGTTAGCAATTCTGGAAAGTGTGAAAATACTTAAGTCCCCTGGGCCGGATGGGATTTATACTAGGATTCTCTGGGAAGCTAGGGAGGAGATTGCTGAGCCTTTGGCTTTGATCTTTAAGTCATCTTTGTCTACAGGAATAATGCCAGAAGACTGGAGGATAGCAAATGTTGTCCCCTTGTTCAAGAAGGGGAGTAGAGACAACCCTGGTAACTATAGACCAGTGAGCCTTACTACTGTTGTGGGCAAAATCTTGGAAAGGTTTATCTTATTACCAAGATGGCGCCGGAGCGAGGCGACTCTCTGTGAGCTCTCCCCAACAGATCCACTTTTTACTTAACTTATACTCGTTCTAATCTTTTAAAAATTAATTCTAAAACTAACATTATTACTAACCTCTCTCTTTTATCTACATTGTATATGTTGTGTTTCCCTATTATGTATTTTCTTTTATTCCCTTTTCTTCCCATGTATTTAATGATCTGTTGAGCTGTTCGCAGAAAAATATTTTTCACTGTACCTCGGTACACGTGACAATAAACAAATCTAATCCAATCCAAGAGACAGGATGTATAATCATGTGGAAAGGAATAATTTCATTAGAGATTGTCAACACGGTTTTGTGAAGGGTAGGTCGTGCCTCACAAACCTTATTGAGTTCTTTGAGAAGGTGACCAAACAGGTGGACGAGGGTAAAGCAGTTGATGTGATGTATATGGATTTCAGTAAAGCGTTTGATTAGGTTCCCCACGCTAGGCTACTGCAGAAAATACGGAGGCATGGGATTCAGGGTGATTTAGCAGTTTGGATCAGAAATTGGCTAGCTGGACGAAGACAAAGGGTGGTGGTTGATGGGAAATGTTCAGACTAGAGTCCAGTTACTAGTGTTGTACCACAAGGATCTGTTTTGGGGCCACTGCTGTTTGTCATTTTTATAAATGACCTGGAGGAGGGCGTAGAAGGATGGGTGGGTAAATTTGCAGATGACACTAAAGTCGGTGGAGTTGTGGACAGGGCAGAAGGATGTTACAAGTTACAGAGGGATAGAGATAAGCTGCAGCGCTGGGCTGAGAGGTGGCAAATGGAGTTTAATGCAGAAAAGTGTGAGGTGATTTATTTTGGAAGGTATAAAAGGAAGACAGAGTACTGGGCCAATGGTGAGATTCTTGGCAGTGTGGATGAGCAGAGAGATTTCGGTGTCCATGTACATAGATCCCTGAAAGTTGCCGCCCAGGTTGAGAGGGTTGTTAAGAAGGTGTACGGTGTGTTAGCTTTTATTGGTAGAGGGATTGCGTTTCGGTCATGTTGCAGCTGTACAAAACTCTGGTGCGGCCGCATTTGGAGTATTGCGTGCAATTCTGGTCTCCGCATTATAGGAAGGATGTGGAAGCATTGGAAAGGGTGCAGAGGAGATTTACCAGAATGTTGCCTGGTATGGAGGGAAGATCTTATGAGGAAAGGCTGAGGGACTTCAGGCTGTTTTCGTTAGAGAGAAGAAGGTTAAGAGGTGACTTAATTGAGGCATACAAGATGATCAGAGGATTGGATAGGGTGGACAGTTAGAGCCCTTTTCCTCGGATGGTGATGTCTAGCACGAGGGGACATAGCTTTAAATTGAGGGGAGATAGATATAGGACAGATGTCAGAGGTAGGTTCTTTACTCAGAGAGTAGTAAGGGCGTGGAATGCCCTGCCTGCAACAGTAGTGGACACGCCAACACTAAGGGCATTCAAATGGTCATTGGATAGACATATGGACGATAAGGGAATAGTGTAGATGGGCTTTAGAGCGGTTTCACAGGTCGGCGCAACATCGAGGGCCGAAGGGCCTGTACTGCGCTGTAATGTTCTATGTTCTATGTAGGGTGAATTCCATCTCCTCCTGCGCATTGGCTCAGCCTGATTCAGCTTAAGGTGGTACATGGGGCTCACCTAACTAATGCTCGGATTTTTAATTAAAAGTATTTTTTTTAAATAGACCCCAGAATCAGTTATTAACATATACCTGACTCCAAATAAAAGACTACCCTGCTGTACCTGACCTGTGATAGCATATTAAAGACATACCAAAAGCCCATGAGGTTGTCAGCATTCTGAGTAGCATCTCCCAGGAGTATCCAGTGCTGAGTAAAACAAGCATTTTGTTGCTATTGCCCTTTAAGACGATCTCCAGGCGTAAGGTTGGATTTTCCATTCTCAGAAATATGAAGATAGCACAAAGGAACTGGCTCAAGTCTGCACTTTATATATGCATTGCCCTCTCCTTCTGTGAACCTGATTTGAGTGAGATCATGTGGACCAAGCAGGCTCCCCTTTTGCATTTGGTGTGTGTCATGAAGATCGGCAGGTATGGGTCCCGAAGGTCGGCTGGTTGACAAAAGTAGGTCCCGGAAAAAGAAGTTTGGAAAACACTGTTTTTTTGTTTTTAAAAAATATTTTTATTCAAATTTTAACATATTTTCACCCTTACAGAAATATGAAAAAAAAAGACCACATAAATAAACATCTTATAGCTATGTCACGTATTCCCCCAATATACAAGCCCCCCATTAAATGATAATAAACACAGTAGTAAACACAAAGTACCCCCCACCCCCACCCCCTGGGTTGCTGCTGCTGCTGTCCACCTCCTAACGCTCCGCTGGAAAGTCAAGGAACGGTTGCCACCACCTGAAGAACCCTTGCACAGAACCTCTTAAGGCACATTTTACCCTCTCCAATTTAATGAACCCTGCCATGTCGCTGATCCAGGATTCCACGCTTGGGGACCTCGCATCCTTCCACAGAATCCTCCGCCGGGCCAGAATACTGGCCTCTTTCGCCTCCTGCACTCCTGGCTCATCCGATACCCCAAATAGTGCGAGCCCCCAACTCGGCTTAACCCGGGTGTTTACCACCTTAGACACCGTCCTCGCAACACCCCTCCAGAATTCATCCAGCACTGGGCATGCCCAGAACATGTGGGCGTGATTTGCTGGGCTCCCCGAACACCTCACACACCTGTCCTCTACTCCAAAAAACAGACTCAGCCTTGCCCCAGTCATGTGCGCCCTGTGAAGAACCTTAAATTGTATCAGGCTAAGCCTGGCGCAAGAGGAGGAAGAATTTACCCTACCCAGAGCGTCCGCCCACGTACCTTCACCCATCTCCTCCCCCAGCTCCTCCTCCCATTTACCTTTCAACTCCTCCCCCAGCTCCTCCTCCCATTTACCTTTCAACTCCTCCTCCTCCTGCATCTCCTGGTAGATCGCCGAGACATTGCCTTCTCCAACCCACACTCCCGAGAGCACCCTATCCTGGATCCTATGTGCTGGCAGCAGCGGAAATTCCCTCACCTGCCGTCTTACAAACGCCCTTACCTGCATGTACCTGAAAGCATTTCCGGGGGGAGCCCAAATTTTTCCTCCAACACCCCAAGGCTCGCAAACGTCCCATCTATAAACAGGTCCCCCATCCTTCTAATACCTGCCCTGTGCCAGCTCAGGAGCCCCCATCCATTCTCCCCGGGACAAACCGATGGTTCTCTCGGATCGGGGACCACACCGAAGCTTCTGCCTCCCCCCTGTGGCGTCTCCACTGCCCCCAAATTTTGAGGGTTGCCGCCACCACTGGACTCGTGGTGTACCTTGTCAGCGGGAGCGGCAGCGGTGCTGCCACCAGTGCTCTCAGGCTCGTGCCCACACAGGACGCCATCTCCAACCTCTTCCACGCCGCCCACTCCCCCTGCATTACCCACTTGCATATCATCGCCACATTGGCAGCCCAGTAGTACCCACACAGATTAGGCAACGCTAGCCCTCCTCTGTCCCTGCTCCGTTCCAGAAACACCCTTCTCACCCTCAGGGTCTTTTTCACCCATACAAACCCCATGATGCTCCTGCTGACCTGCTTAGAAAAGGCCCTTAGGGATCAGGATGGGGAGGCACTGGAATATAAAAAGGAACCTCGGGAGCACCGTCAACTTCACCGACTGTACCCTACCCGCCAGGGAGAGTGGCAGCATATCCCACCTTTTAAACTCTTCCTCCATCTGCTCCACCAGCCTCGTCAAGTTGAGCTTGTGTAGGGCCCCCCAGCTCCTGGCCACCTGGATCCCTAGGTACATAGAACATAGAACATAGAAAATACAGCACAGAACAGGCCCTTCGGCCCACGATGTTGTGCCAAACCTTTGTCCTAGATTCATCATAGATTATCATTGAATTTACAGTGCAGAAGGAGGCCATTCGGCCCTTTGAGTCTGCACCGGCTCTTGGAAAGAGCACCATACCCAAACTCAACACCTCCACCCAACACCAAGGGCAATTTGGACATTAAGGGCAATTTATCATTGGCCAATTCACCTAACCCGCACATCTTTGGACGGTGGGAGGAAACCGGAGCACCAGGAGGAAACCCACGCAGACACGGGGAGGACGTGCAGACTCCGCACAGACAATGACCCAAGCCGGAATCGAACCTGGGACCATGGAGCTGTGAAGCAATTGCGCTATCCACAATGCTACCGTGCTGCCCTTAAGAACAAATAAATCTACACTATATAATTTTACCGTCATCCATGTACCTATCCAATAGCTGCTTGAAGGTCCCTAATGTTTCCGACTCAACTACTTCCACAGGCAGTGCATTCCATGCCCCCACTACTCTCTGGGTAAAGAACCTACCTCTGATATCCCTCCTATATCTTCCACCTTTCACCTTAAATTTATGTCCCCTTGTAATGGTGTGTTCCACCCGGGGAAAAAGTTTCTGACTGTCTACTCTATCTATTCCCCTGATCATCTTATAAACCTCTATCAAGTCGCCCCTCATCCTTCTCCGCTCTAATGAGAAAAGGCCTAGCACCCTCAACCTTTCCTCGTAAGACCTACTCTCCATTCCAGGCAACATCCTGGTAAATCTTCTTTGCACCTTTTCCAGAGCTTCCACATCCTTCCTAAAATGAGGCGACCAGAACTGTACACAGTACTCCAAATGTGGCCTTACCAAAGTTTTGTACAGCTGCATCATCACCTCACGGCTCTTAAATTCAATCCCTCTGTTAATGAACGCGAGCACACCATAGGCCTTCTTCACAGCTCTATCCACTTGATAGAGAAAACTCTTTTCCGCCATCTTCAGTGGAAGCTCGTCTATCCCCCTTCCCTGGTCCCCTGGGTGTATCACGAATAGCTCACTCTTCTCCTTGTTGAGCGCATACCCGGAAAAGTCCCCAAACTCCCTGAGGATCCGCATCACCTCCGGAATCCCCTCCACTACAGTAACAGGTCGTCTGCACACAGCGATACCCGGTGTTCCTCCCCCCCGCACCAGCCCCCTCCAGTTCCTGGACTCCCTCAAAGCCATCGCCAAAGGCTCAATTGCCAACGCAAATAGCAGGGGGGATAGGAGGCACCACTGCCTCGTCCCCCGGTACAGCCAAAAGTATTCCGACCTCCTCCGATTTGTGGCCACATTCGCCACCGGGGCTTCGTACAGTAACCTAACCCAACTGACGAACCCCTCCTCGAACCCAAACCTCCTCAACACTTCCCCCCACTCCACCCTATCGAAGGCCTTCTCCGCATCCATAGCCGCCACCATCTCCGCTTCCCCCTGCACTGCAGGCATCATGATTACATTTAGGAGCCTCCGCACATTGGGGTTTAGCTGCCTTCCCTTCACGAACCCGTCTGGTCCTCGTGGATCACCCCCGGGACACAGTCCTCAATTCTGGTAGCCAACACCTTCGCTAACAGCTTCGCATCCACGTTGAGGAGCGAGATTGGCCTATACGACCCACACTGTAAAGGGTCCTTGTCCCGCTTCAAAATCAGCGAGATCAGCGCCCTGGACATCGTCGGGGGTAGGACCCCCCCCTCATCTCGCCTCATTGAAAGTCCTCATAGTAGTGGGCACAACAGGTCCATATACTTCCTGTAAAATTCCACCAGGAACCCATCTGGCCCCGGTGCCTTCCCCGCCTGCATACTCCCCAGCCCCTTAGTCAGCTCCTCCAGCCCTACTGGTGCCCCAAGCCCCGCCACCTGCCCCTCCTCTACCCTCGGGAACCTCAGCCGGTCCAGAAAACGACGCATCCCCCCTCCTCCGTCGGGGGCTCAGACCTATACAGTCCCTCATAGAAGTCTCTAAATACCCCATTTATTCCCACCGCACTCCACACCGTGTTCCCCCCTTTATCCCTAACTCCCCCAATCTCCCTCGCTGCCTCCCGCTTCCGATGCTGGTGCGCCAGCATCCGGCTTGCCTTCTCCCTGTATTCATACACCGCCCCTTGCGCCTTCCTCCACTGCACCTCCCGCCGTCTTGTTAGTCAACATGTCGAACTCGGCCTGAAGGCTTCGTCGCTCCTTGAGCAGTCCCTCCTTGGGGACCTCTGCATACTTCCTATCTACCCTCAAAATCCCCCCCACCAACCTCTCCCTCTCTCTCCTCTCCTTCCCCTCCTTGTGGGCCCTAGTGGAAATTAGCTCTCCCTTAATCACCGCCTTCAGCGCCTCCCAGACCACCCCTACCTGCACCTCCCCATTATCGTTAGCCTCTAGGTATATTTCAATGCACCCCCAGATCCGCCCGCTCACCTCCTCATCCGCCAGCAAACCCACCTCCAGGCGCCACAGCGGGCGCTGCTCCCTCTCCTCCCCTAGCTCCAGCTCCACCCAGTGCGGGGCATGGTCTGAGATGGCTATGGCCGAATACTCTGTGTCCTCCACCCTCGGGATCAGCGCCTTGCTCAAAACGAAGAAGTCAATCTGGGAGTAGGCATTATGGACGTGGGAAAAGAAAGAGAATTCCCTGGCCCCCGGCCTAACAAACTTCCATGGGTCCACTCCTCCCATCTTCTCCATGAAACCCCTCAACACCTTGGCCGCCACCGGCCTCTTACCTGTCCTGGATCTAGAGCGGTCCAATGCTGGATCCAATACCGTATTAAAGTCCCCCTCCATTATCAAACTCCCTGCCTCCAGGTCCGGAATCCGGCCCAATATGCGCTGCATAAATCCGGCATCGTCCCAATTTGGGGCGTACACATTCACCAAGACCACCCGCACCCCCTGCAGCTTACCACTCACCATCACGTACTACCTCCATTGTCTGCCGCGATGCTCAGCGCCTCAAACGACACCCGCTTCCCCACCAAAATCGCCACCCGTTGATTCTTTGCGTCCAACCCCGAATGAAAAACCTGCTCCACCCACCCCTTTCTCAGCCTGACCTGGTCTGCCACCCTCAAATGCGTCTCCTGGAGCATGACCACATGGGCCCTCTTGATCGGCCCATTCAGGCCTCTCACATTCCAAGTTATCAGCTGGATCAGGGGGCTGCCCGCCTCACCCCGCCCCCCCCCCCCCCGCGCCCCCCCCCCCCCCCCCCCCCCGCGCCCCCCCCCCCCCCCACCCCACCCCACCCCACCCCCCACCCCCCCGCCGATTAGCCATCTCCCTTTCTAGGCCAGCCACGTGCCCGCGCCTCCCGCACTCACCATTCCCCCCAGCGGCAGACCCCCGCCCCGACTCACTCTTCAGGCACCAGCTCCCTTTTGGCCAATGCAGCAGCAACCCAGTCCCCCCCCAGCTAGGTCCCCCCCTAGCTGCGTTGCTCCCCGCATAGCACTCCCGTAAGTCAGCTGACTCCTGCTGACCCCGGCCGCTCCTGCCACTCCATCGACCGCCCCAGTGTGAGAATCTCCCCCCCACCCTCCTGTCCATCATCGGGCACTCCTCTCCAACACCACCGCTCCCCCCCGGCCCCGCCCCCGCCTCCTTCCTTCCCTAGCGCGGGGAAAAGCCTGCGCTTTCCACCAAGCCGGCCCCGCCCCCTCTGGCGCAACTCCCTTTCACGGCCTGATCCCAGCTCCCCCACTTCAGGCCTCCCCTCTCACCTCCCCCCCCATTGGGACCCCCATTGGGACCCCCTCTTCCAACCACCGACGCCCATATTCTCATCAAACCCCCACTATGAACCATTTCACCCTACCCCACCCAGCACTCAAAAAAAACAGTACCAAACAGAACAGAACATCCCCCAAAAACACAACAATCACATCAATCCCTTCTCGACATCCCCTCACATCCGGCCCTCAATCCAAGTCCAACTTTTCGGCCTGGATAAAGGTCCACGCCTCTTCCGGCGTCTCAAAGTAGTGGTGGCGGTCCTTGAAAGTGACCCACAGTCACGCCAGCTGCAACATTCCAGATTTCACCCCCTTCCGATGCAGAGTCGCATTAGCCCGATTGTACCCGTCCCTCTTCTTGGCCACCTCCGCGCTCCAGTCCTGGTATATCCGGATCTCTGCATTCTCCCACCTGCTGCTCCGCTCCTTCTTTGCCCACCTTAGGACACACTCCCTGTCCACGGAGCGGTGGAACCGCACCAGCACCGCCCGCGGCGGCTCGTTGGGCTTGGGCCTCCTCGCCAGGACTCGGTGGGCCCCCTCCAGCCCCTGGGGCCCCGGGAAGGCCCCCGCGCTCATCAACGTGTTCAGCATCGTGACCACGAATGCTCCAACATCCGACCCCTCCACTCCCTCCGGGAGACCCAGAATCCGCAGGTTCGTCCTCCTCGACCGATTCTCCATGTCCTCGAACTTCTGCCATTTCGTATGCATCGCCTCGTGCGCCTCTACCTTCACCGCCAGGCCCAAGATCTCGTCCTCGTTCTCCGAGGCCTTTTACTGCACCTCCCGGATCGCCGCCCCTTGGGCCTTCTGGGTCTCGAGCAGCTTGACTATCGAAGCCTTCATCGGCTCCAACAGCTCTGCCTTCAATTCTGTGAAGCAGCGCTGGAGAAACTCCTGCTGCTCCTGCGCCCACTGCGCCCATGCTGCCTGGTCTCCACCTGCTGCCATCTTGGTTTTCCTCCCTCGCACTTTTCGCTGCTCCAAAACTACTTTTTTCACCGCTCCACTCCTGGTCCAATCCATACAGTGCCGGGGAAATGTTACTGTCACCTTCCCACACTGGGAACCATCGAACAAATGCTACTGGGGGCCCTAAAAAGAGCCCAAAAGTCCGTTTCTGGCAGGAGCTGCCGAACGTACGACTTAGTTCCGCATAGCCGCAACCGGAAGTCCTGGAAAACACTGTTGTCGACACTACATTGATATCACTGTGCATTGGTGGTGGAGGGAGTGAGTGTTAGTGGATGGGATATCAATCAAATGGGCTACGTTGTCCTGGATGGTGTCAAGCTTCATGAGTGTGATTGGGGAGCTGCACTCATCCAGGCGAGGAGAGATATTCCCTCACGCCCCTGAATTGTGCCTTGTGGATTGTGGACAGGCTTTGGGGAGTCAGGAGGTGAGTTACTCACCGCAGGATTCCTAGCCTCTGACAAGCTGTTGTAGCCACTTCATTTATGTTGCCGGGCTGGTCCAGTTCAGTATCTGGTCAATGGTAACCCCAGGATATTGATAGTGGGGGATTCAGCAAAGGTAATGTCATTGAATGTTAAGGGACAATGATTAGATTCTCTCTTGTTGGAGATGGTCATTGCCTGCCACTTGTGTGGCAAGAATGTAACTCGCCACATGTCAGCCCAAGACTGAATATTTTTTTTCAAAAAATATATTTTATTCAAATTTTTTGGCCAAACAAAACAATACAAAGGTTTTCCTTTTTTACAACAATAAAACAATAAAAAACAGTGACCGTTTTAACAAGTAAATAAATAATATATAAACTAAATGGCAACTGCCATAACAAAAATAATAACTCTCCAGATAATAAAATCAAACAATCCAATATACATAACCAAGTACAAATATCTATACAAAAACACCCCTGAGGACCCACCCGAGCCCTCCCCCGCCCCCCTGGGTTGCTGCTGTTACCTTCCCATTTCATTTCTGCGAGGTAGTCAATGAACGGTTGCCACCGCCTGGTGAACCCTCGAGCCGAACCCTTTAGTGCGAACTTTATCCGTTCTAGTTTTATAAACCCTGCCATGTCATTTATCCAGGTTTCCATGCCCGGGGGTTTGGCTCCTGCATTGGGAGCTGCGGGAATTCCCTCACCTGTTGCCTCGCAAAAGCCCTCAGTTGCATGTACCGAAATGCATTCCCTTGGGGCAACCCGTATTTTTCCGTCAGCGCTCCCAGACTCGCAAACGTCCCGTCTACGAACAGATCTCTCAGTTGCACAACCCCAGCTCTCTGCCATGCTCCAAATCCCCCATCTATTCTCCCCGGGACAAACCTATGATTATTTCTTATCGGGGACCGCACCGAGGCTCCCGTCCTTCCCCTATGTCGTCTCCACTGCCCCCAAATTTTTAGCGTTGCCACCACCACTGGACTTGTGGTGTATTTCTTCGGGGAGAACGGCAACGGCGCCGTCGCCAGTGCTTGTAGGCTGGTTCCTTTGCAGGACGCCATCTCCAATCTCTTCCACGCCACTCCCTCCCCTTCTCCCATCCACTTACACACCATTGAGATATTGGCGGCCCAGTAGTATTCACTTAGGCTCGGTAGTGCCAGTCCCCCACTATCCCTGCTACGCTGCAAGAACCCCCTCCTCACTCTCGGGGTCTTCCCGGCCCACACAAAACTCATGACACTTTTCTCGATTTTCTTGAAAAAAGCCTTCGTGACCATCACCGGAAGGCACTGAAACACAAAAAGGAATCTCGGGAGGACTACCATTTTGACCGCCTGCACCCTACCCACCAGTGACAGGGGCACCATGTCCCATCTCTTAAAATCCTCCTCCTCAAGACTGAATATTGTCCAGGCCTTGCTGCATCTTGACATGGACCGCTTCATTATCTGAGCAGTCATGAATGGTGCTGAATATTGCGCAGTTTTCAGCAAACTTCACCACTTCTGACCTCATGATGGAAGGAAGGTCATTAACGAAGCAATGAAGATGGTTGGGCCTAGGACACGACCCTGAAGAACTCCTGCAGTAATGGTTCTGGAGCTGAGATGACTAACCTCCACAAATCACAACCATCTTCCCTTGTGCCAAGCCATGATTCCAACCAATGAGATTTCCCCCTAATTCCCCTTGACTCCAGTTTTACTCGGGCTCCTTGATGCAATTGGCCATCAAAAGTTGCCTTGATGTCAAGGGCAGTCACACTCACCTCACCTCTGGCATTTAGCTCGTTTTTCCATGTCTAAACCAAGGCTGCAATGAGTTCAGGAGCTGAGGGACCTTCAGTGAGCAGGTTATTGCTGAGAAAATGCCACTTGATAGCAGTGTTGATGATCCCTTCCATCACTTTACTGATGATCGAGAGTTGACTGATCGGGCGGTCATTTCATCATAGAATTTAAAGTGCAGAAGGAGGCCATTCGGCCCATCGAGTCTGCACCAGCTCTTGGAAAGAGCACCCTACCCAAGGTCAACACCTCCACCCTATCCCCATAACCCAGTAACCCCACCCAACACTAAGGGCAATTTTGGACACTGAGGGCAATTTATCATGGCCAATCCATCTAAGCTGCACATCTTTGGACTGTGGGAGGAAACCGGAGCACCCGGAGGAAACCCACGCACACACGGGGAGGATGTGCAGACTCCGCACAGACAGTAACCCAAGCCGGAATCGAACCTGGGACCCTGGAACTGTGAAGCAATTGTGCTATCCACAATGCTACCGTGCTGCAAATTTGTCCTGCTTTTTGTGTACTGGACATACCTGGGCAATCTTCCGCATTGCCGGGTAGATGCCAATGTTATAGCTGCACTGAAACAGCTTGGTTAGGGGTTTGGCAAGTCCTGGAGCACAAGTCTTCAGTATTGTTGCAGGAAGATTGTAGCAAATTAGCTAGTGTCTGTGCGTAGTCCACATTTCTGAGCCGATGTTGCTCCTGGTATGCACCCCCTGCTCTCTTCATTGAACCAAGGTTGATCCCCTGGCTGGGTGGTAACGGTAGAGTAGGGGATATGACAGGTCATGAGGTTGCAGTTTGTGGTTGAGTGTGTCATAATATCCACTCATGTATATAATGAGATGCAGACAGGCAGTGATTGACACATAGGATGACCAGTAAGCATACAACACAGCACAGCCAATCACCAGACAGGACACTACCACTATAAAGCCAGAGGGCACTAGGTTTCTCACTCTCTCGGGACCCAGCTACTGAGACAGTCAGAGTCCACGAGCTAGCAAGCACAAACACCATGCGGTAGCTAGTAAGTCTGGTCAGGCTACTACAAGGTCACTAGTCAGATCAGTATAGTGTCGACCCACAGCTGAATATGTACAGAAGTTCATCTAGTTGAATAAAACAGTGTTGGATCTTCTCCTGTGTTTGACGTCTGTTTCTAACTTCCCTGCATCGAGTGCAGTCCACATCGAACCAACCTGCCTGACACATCATGGTACCAGAGTGATATTGATCTTGACGGACCTACCTCGAGTGAATCAGTATCGATCAGTAAGCAGCCATCCAGCGAAATGGAAAACATCCAGCCTCCTCCGCAACTCCGCATCTCCGGCAACCTCGGCGCCAATTGGAAAATCTTCAAGCAAAAGTTCCTCTTGTACATCGAGGCAGCATCGGATGCCAGGAAAATCGCGCTATTGCTCTCCACTGCGGGGGACCACGCCATCCATATCTACAATTCGCTTACATTCGCCGATGGCGAAGACAAAACAAAATTCAAAACAGTCCTGCTGAAGTTCGACAGCCACTGCGACATTGAGGTGAATGAGAGCTTTGAATGGTACATCTTCCAGCAGAGGCTTCAGGGTAAAGATGAACCTTTTCAGTCCTTCTTGACCCATCTCCACATCCTAGCGCAGTCATGTAACTATGACTCGATGACTGATTCCATGATCCGGGATCAGATTGTTTTCGGGGTCCACTCCGACTCCCTGCGGCAGCAGCTCCTTAAAATCAAACAGTTGACCCTCTCTGTCGCTATCGAGACATGCGTTGTCCATGAGCATGCCAAGAATCGTTACCCCCACATCAGGGCGGCAGAAACTGCAAAGCTGGCCTCCCACGAGGCGGAACGGGTGCAGGCCATTGCACAGATTCAGGGCCTGAGCATCGAGGAGAGTGGCCGTTTCACGCGCTTTTCTCGGATCCCTGCGCATGCGCGCCACAACCGAGTGGACGACGAGACCGAAAACCCGACTGCGCAGGTGCGTATGTCGGCCGACCACACTGCGCATGCGCGATGGCGCACGGATCACGCTGACGTCAGCATCATGACGTGTCCGAATTGTGGCTCCGCCCACTTAAAGCGGCAATGTCCGGCAAGAGGACGCCGATGTCTCCAGTATGGCAAGTTTGGCCACTATGCAGCCCTCTGCAGATCCGCTCCACCGCTCACCAGCCAGCAATCCCAGCTGCGGCGCAGAAGTATCTGCTCAATACAACAAGGCATGCCAGATTCTGATCCCGACAGCCCAACGGATCCTGATGCTGACTACCTCAAGTCTCCATATTGGGTGGGCATCATAACCACACATGAGCTGGCCTCCACCACACCTGCGCAATGCCTCTCGATCCTCAGTGTGGATCCCGACGACGAGTGGTGTGCTGTCCTCACAGTTAACAAGGCTCGCATCCGATTTAAACTGGACACCAGCGCGTCTGCGAACCTCATCTCAAAATCCGACCTCGACACCATCCGGGCTCGATCAAGCATGTAAACTTCTATGATTCTATAGAGGGTTATGGGCCAAGTGTGGGCAACTGGGACTAGCTTAATGATAAAAACTGGGCGGCATGGACTGGTTGGGCCGAAGGGCCTGTTTCCATGCTGTAAACTACTATGATTCTAAACTTCTATGATTCTAAGCATTCTTCCACCGGCCTGCCAGCTCCTTGACTACAATGGCAATGCCATAGCTGCCAGTAACTCGTGTCAACTAGGGGTATCCAACAAGGCGATCAAGGTAACGTTACGATTTGAAATCGTCAGGCCTGACAGGGTGTCCCTGCTCGGTGCTCGCGCCTGCAAGCTCCTGAACCTGGTTCAGCAAGTCCACACCATGTCATCGTCACCGGCGACAGCATTGCCCGATGGAAATTTGCAAGCCGACAAAGACGACATTATCTTGCAGTACCACAGTGTATTCGATGGAATGGGCACGCTCCCGTACCGATACAAAATACTGCTCAAGGCGAACGCCACCCCTGAAATCCATGCACCACGCCGGGTGCCGGCGCCCCTCAAGGATCGTCTGAAAAAGCAACTACAGGACCTCCAAGACCAGGGCATCATCTCGAAGGTCACGGAGCCAACAGACTGGGTCAGCTCCATGGTATGCGTAAAGAAGCCATCAGGGGAGCTCCGCATTTGCATTGATCCCAAGGATCTAAACCACAACATCATGCGGGAGCACTACCCAATCCCGGAGCGTTAAGAATTAACCAGTGAGATGGCTCATGCCAAATTCTTCACTAAGCTGGACGCCTCCCGGGGTTTTTGGCAAATACAGCTGGACGTGTCCAGTCGCAAGCTGTGCACGTTCAACACCCCGTTCGGTCGCTACTGTTACAACCGCATGCTTTTGGTATCATATCTGCCTCGGAAGTGTTTCATCGCATCATGGAGCAGATGATGGAGGGCATCAAGGGGTACAAGTATCCGTGGATGACGTGGTCATCTGGTCCACTACGCCCCAGGAACACATCGCTCGCCTCAAGCAGGTCTCCAGCTCAACAGGGCCAAGTGCTCATTTGGTCAATCTGATATAAAGTTTCTAGGCGACCACATCTCGCGGCAGGGTGTGCAGTCAGACGCCGATACGGTCTTACCGATCAACGCCATGAAGACCCCGGAGGACAACAAGGCGGTCCTCTGCTTCCTCGGGATGGTCAACTTCCTCGGGAAATTCATTCCCAATATGGCATCCCACACCACGGCCCTCCGCCATCTCGTCAAGAAGTCAACGGAATTCCAGTGGCTGCCCACACATGAAGCGGAATGGCGTGAGCTGAAAGCAAAGCTCACCACAGCCCCAGTTCTAGCGTTCTTCGACCCAACCAAGGAAACCAAGATATCGACTGATGCAAGCCAGGACGGCATTGGGGCGGTGCTCCTCCAGCGAGATGACTCCTCGGCCTGGGCTTCAGTTGCATATGCCTTCAGGGCCATGACGCCCACTGAACAACGGTACGCTCAGATTGAGAAGGAGGGTCTGGGTCTCCTGACAGGAATAGTCATGTTTCATGATTACGTTTACGGCCTGCCGAAATTCACGGTGGAAATGGACCACAGGCCTCTAGTCCACATAATCCAGAAGGATTTAAATGACATGACACCTCGGTTGCAGTGAATTCTTCTTCGACTCCGCCGCTATGACTTCGAACTTGTCTACACGCCAGGCAAAGAGCTGATCATTGCAGATGCCCTATCCCGGTCCATACGTCGAAGGCGGTCATCAAAGACTGCAAAGAAACGTTCGCCAGGCACGGGATACCGCTCACGGTAATGAACGACAACGGTCCTTGCTTTTACAGCCAAGAATGGTCTGATTTTGCACAGTCCTACAACTTCCGTCACGTTACCTCCAGTCCCCACTACCCGCAATCAAACGGGAAGGCTGAGAAAGGGGTCCATATTGTCAAGCGGTTGCTGTGCAAAGCTGCAGACTCAGGCTCCGACTTCAACCAGGCGGCTCCTGATCCACCTCTGCGGCGATCGACAAGAATTTGTCGCCCGCCACAAAGACTGAATCTGTAGACTTAACTTTTGTAAATTTTGTGACTGAATCCATCGACTTAACTCTTGTAAATATTGCTTAGTTTGCCATGTATCTGCACTATCGACACCTTCCCATGTATATACTTTTGTTCAATCACCGTTTGTATATAGTTAGGCATATATATATATATATATACATACCTCAGTATTTATTTAACTCAAAAAAAAGGGGGAAATGTCATAATATCCACTCATGTATATAATGCGATGCAGACAGGCAGTGATTGACACATAGGATGTCCAGTAAGCATACAACACAGCACAGCCAATCACCAGACAGGACACTACCACTATAAAGCCAGAGGGCACTAGGTATCCCGCTCTCTCTGGACCCAGCTACTGAGACAGTCAGAGTCCACGAGCTAGCAAGTGCAAACACCATGCGGTAGCTAGTAAGTCTGGTCAGGCTACTACAAGGTCACTAGTCAGATCAGTATAGTGTCGACCCACAGCTGAATATGTACAGCAGTTCATCTAGTTGAATAAAACAGTGTTGGATCTTCTCCTGTGTTAGACGTCTGTTTCTAACTTCCCTGCATCGAGTGCAGTCCACATCGAACCAACCTGCCTAACACATCAGGGTGCAATTCTGTTGGTGCTGATGTTCTATCAGTTTGAAATCGTTCCCGTTTAGCGCGGTGGCAGTGCTTCACAACATGTTGGAAGGTATCCTCAATGTGAAGACGGGTCTTCTCCTCCACAAGGACTGTACAGTTATCACTCCTACCGACACTGTCATGGATAGATGCATCTTACAAGTCAATGGGGGGTCGCCAATGTTGCAATTATTATTTTCAATAATTGTAACATTGCTGGTGCAGTGTGCAAAGTGCTTCACACTGATGCTACTTGTCGCATAAATATTGCCCCAAACACTGCAGAATGCAACGGTCCTCTTCTCAACTGTCAATGTATTAAAGCTCACAGCATTTCTGTGAAAAAGGTTTGACAAAACTCTGTTAGGAGGATGGATGGTATGCTTTGAATTTTGAAATGGAATTAACACAGTATGAAACAGGATGTTACATCTATTGGTATATTATGCTGCAAATTATGCCTTCATCTTTGCTCTACATTTTACAGCGTGAAGATGTCAATAAAAAAAACAACTATTGTTATTCAATGAGCGTCAGAATTGAAATGCTTAAAGAGGTGGTCAAAGTCACAAATTTTAGCATTGATTTGTTTTTCCATATACTCAGCAATCCTGCACATAATCTAATAGTAAATAGTTATAAGCCTTGTCTATGTAACTCCTTCTGATGTCCAATTCCACAGTATATTTAACTTCCCAAATTGTCTTCTTCTTCGGTAATCACTCGTTAACGAGTTTGATTATCCTCCTAAGAAACTCAGTGTCACTGGTCATGGGGTCTGTGGGTCCTTACATGGCTGATGAGCCCAATCCTGGAACCACATCTTCGGCTGCACACTTGGCAGGTGTCTCTAAGAGCTGGGATCGGTCTATGGACTCTAGATCGCTGGTATTCCTTTCTCAGGCTTCTTTTCTGAGTCTTCCCTTGCCTTCAGGTGTCCTTGAAGTATTGTGTCCTTTCAATCAGGAGGTTCCTCTAAGTAGCTATTTTCTGAGCATAGGGTCTCCCAGGTATTGATGTCTATATTGTGTTATGGGCGAGGCGTTTTCAGAACCTCAAAATGTATCATGGAGTTCAACCAACCTCTCCCTTTAATGGATTTGTTGCTTTTCCAAGCACACGGCTTTTCCTAGGTGTGATATTACAATTATGGACACGTGGGTTTTTAAACACAAAACACTGTTTATTCCATGAACTCAACTTAACATCTTAAATAAACATTGGATCTCTTAACACCCTTTACTTCAAAGATAACTCAGAAAATATTGCAACAGTAAATAACTCCTTAAAATGTTCCATCAAACTTCCAAAAGACTTAACACCTTTAAACAGTATCACATCAGGTTAATGGATATATATTTTTTCTGTAGAATGGCAGAGATATATTAGCTTGGTTGCCTTCAGCTCCAGCAAAACAGCCAGGCACTTTTCAAACTGAAACTAAAAACCTGCAAAATGGCTGAACTGAGCTGAGCTCCACCCACTCTATGACATCACTGTTTTCTTAAAGGTACATTGCTTAAACATCCAGTTCTTAAAGGCACTCTCGCATGACAATTGCATTTCTTGAGATAAGCCTTCAGGGTGTCCTTGAAGTACTTGCTTTGTCCTCCTCTTGATCGGGAGCCTTCCTTGAGCCGGATGAAGAAGATTTGATATGGCAGTCGGGACTCTGACATCCTAAGCGCATGGCGGGTCCGGCGGAGTTCGTTTCAAACGATCATGGCCTCGAGCTCTTGGCTCTTTCAAGGGCGCTGATGTTAGTACGCCTGTCCTCCCAGCCGATGCTGAGAATTCATCTCTGATAGCACTGATGGTACCTCTCCGTGGTCTTGCGTTGGTGTCTGTACGTAGTCCATGTTTCTGAGCCATATAGAAGAGTTGGAAGAGTGATTACCTTGTACAGAGTCCACAACTTTATACTGTTCTTACAACCCCATAACTAGGGGCAGCACGGTAGCACAGTGGTTAGCACTGTGGCTTCACAGCTCCAGGGTTCCAGCTTTCGATTCCCAGCTTGGGTCACTGCCTGTGCGGAGTCTGCACGTTCTCCCCGTATCTGCGTGGGTTTCCTCCGGGTGCTCCGGTTTCCTCTCACAGCCCAAAAATGTGCGGGTTAGGTGGATTGGCCATGCTAAATTGCCCTTAGTGTCCAAAAAGGTTAAGTGGGGTTACTGGGTTACGGGGATAGGGTAGAGGCGTTGGCTTGAGTAGGGTGCTCTTTCCAAGGGCTGGTGCAGACTCGATGGTCCGAATGGCCTCCTTCTGCACTGCAAATTCTATGACTCTATGACTTCTTTATTGTACGCAGCATAGGCTCCAGAACTGATCCTTGTGGAATTACATTAGTCACGACTAGAAATCTCAAATAAGTTCCATTTACAATCATCTGTGGATTCTATTGTCCACTCAATTTTCTATCAAACTTGTAATCTCACCCTTTAGTCTTCACTTTATCTCAAAATCTTTTATTTGGATACCTACAATTTCTTTAGCTGACCTTGAATATAATGCTTTCGAATGGGCTTCAGATGGTAGAAATCCAATTAATAGATCAACATTGCTGATTTTAAACATAACCATAGATTCAGTGACAAAAAGCATTGGTACTTCAGTGGATGCAGCCTCATTGCATTATACCTGTGAATGCCTTTACAGTCGACTCTGAATTTCAGTTGTTCACGCAATTGGAAGAAGAGTAAATTGGATAGCAAGGTACGCTTATCTATCACACTGGTCTTGTAGCAGACCAAAATAGAATACAATAACTTAACAAAATTTGAATTAATTTGCATGCAAACTTACTTTTAGACATATACATAGAATATACAGTGCAGAAGGAGGCCATTCGGCCCATCGAGTCTGCACCGGCTCTTGGAAAGAGCACCCTACCCAAGGTCCACACCTCCACCCTATCCCCATAACCCAGTAACCCCACCTAATCCCCATAACCCAGCAACGCCACCCAACAGTAAGGGCAATTTTGGACACTATGGGCAATTTAGCATTGCCAATCCACCTAACCCGCACATCTTTGGACTGTGGGAGGAAACCGGAGCACCCGGAGGAAACCCACACACACACGGGGAGAATGTGCAGACGCCGCACAGACAGTGACCCAAGCCGGAATCGAACCTGGGACCCTGGAGCTGTGAAGCAATTGTGCTATCCACAATGCTACCGTGCTGCCCTTAATTTGGCCTCAATGATCATTTGGCTATCCTTTATCCAAATTAAAAGAATGGTAACTGCTGAAAAATCCCATGTATTATTACAGAGCAGGTGAAAAAGAAGGCAACAGAAATATTACAGTTTGAGAAAAATGTATCCATTGCTCAACAATTAAATGATAATAATAATAATCGCTTATTGTCACAAGTAGGCTTCAATGAAGTTACTGTGAAAAGCCCCTAGTCGCCACATTCCGGCGCCTGTTCGGGGAGGCCAGTACGGGAATTGAACCCGCGCTGCTGGCCTTGTTCCACATTACAAGCCAGCTGTTTAGCCAACTGTGCTAAACCAGCCCCTAGAATATCTGTACAGTACTGCATTCATTTTGACAAACTTAGATTTCTGTACAAGACTTTGAAAGCATTAAGAAAGATCTCTTAAGTAGTGTTTTAAAAGTTGGGCAGATAATTGCATTGTCAACTTTCTACACAAGGTCTTGATTTCAGATATATTGGCCGCGATTTAACTAAAAGGGAACAAAGTACCATGGCGAGTGCGTTTAGCCGCGTGCCTCCCGGCGATCAGAGCTCCAAGAAACACATGGCTATAAAACGCCACCCGTGTTAGATAAGGGGACTCAGTGGGGAGCATGCAGATGAGGCCACACATAGCCCTGTTTTGTTTACTGAGGAGCACCCCTCGCTGGAACCCTTCTTGTAGTGATCTCTGAGGTCTGTCATGTGAGAGTACCTTTAAGAAATGGGTGTTTATAAATGGGTGTGTTTATAAGTATCTGTAGTGAGAGTACCTTTAAGAAATGGGTGTTTATTACTGCAGTGATGTCAGAGAGTGGGTGGAGCTGGGCTATCTGTCAGCTTTTTACTTTCGTTTTAGGCTGTTTGCGGCAGGATCTGTTTTAGTTTAATTTTCAGTGTTGGAGCTGAAGCCAGACAAAGCAGGTGTACTGCTGTTCTCTCTGCCATGAAAAGACTATCTCTTGATCATTTGGTGAATTCAGAATTATAAATGTTCTCAGTAGTGACTTTAACCTGATGTGCTTCTGTTGAAAGGTGTTTTTTTTGTCTTCTGGATGTTGTTTGGGAAGTTATTAAGGATTACTTAGTGTTGTATTCTTTGGGGGTTGTATTTGAATTGATGGTTGCTAAGATGTTCACTGTATGTTCTAAAAAGGTTAACTTGAGTTCATAGAATAAACATTATTTTGTTTTAAAAAACACTTTTCCATTTCTGCTGTACTAGACCTGTAGAGTGGGCCGTGTGCTCCCCATACCACAATCTATTAGACATTGTGGGTCAGGTGAACTCCATGATACACTTTGGGGTTCTCTAAACCCTGGCCCATAACAGGTCCCAGCACAACTCCCAACCCTTCCTTCCCAACAGACGCACAGGGCACCCCCGGCCCGATCGCCAGTGCGCAATAAATGCCAGCTTGGCACATTGGCAGTGCCAACCGGGAATCCTGGCAGTGCCCCTACCAGTTGGCAGTGCCACCTGAGCACCTTGGCAATGGCAATCTTGTGCCCCAGGTAGCACTGCCTGTGTCAGGCTGGCACTGCCAGGGTGCCTGGGTGGCACCAGCAGTGCCAGGGTACTGTCCTGCCCAAAGGACATGCACACGGGGCCTCCACTCCCCTGGGAAGCCCCCATAGGTGCCATTCCATCCGGTCCTCATTTGTGAAAGACACTTGCCCGAGTTCTCAAAAGCGAAGGAGATAGACCCCCACACCTCGGGTAACTCGGGAATCTGCACATTATAGTAAGACTGGCTGTCTCACTTTAATATACAGATTTGCTAAAATGTGGGTGGGATTTACACCACAAAGTCTCGCGAGATCGCGTTAGATCGAGCGAGACGTTTTGTCGGCCACGCTGCACCGCGATGAGCCGCTCTTTGGATGCTGCATGGCCATTTGATTGCATCCTTGGGCCTGAGCTGAAGACAGATGTTACTCCGTCCATTCTCCAGAGTGAGAGGCATCCTAAAATTGTTTTCACACAACTCTGAGAATTTAGTTGCTTAGTAGTACAGAACTGGAGTATAGCAGAAATCGGAGACATATCTTGCACACATCAGGAGAACGCTTATGAAATTACCAACAGTAACAGAGAAACAACAATTTATACTGTACGAGGAGTGCTCCTTGGTTGGCGAGTGGACTCTGATTGGTGCGGTCTTTGCCATGGAGAATGCAGCATGGAACAGTTAATTTCCCAGCTTTGGTTGACTCAGCAGGACAAGAGGAAGAATGCCGAGATGTCGTCATCGATTGAAATTTGGCACTCTTGTATTTGTCCTGATGAGTGCAAGACGGAAAGCTTCTGCAGCATGTCTCTGTTTTCAATATTATCACAAGCATTAGTTACAAAACAGATCAAAATTAAGTAACAGTTTATAGTTCTGCCACTATGTAATGATTGGGGGTTGAACGGCAAGTGTTGCAAGTTATTTTTTACATACTGTCAAGTTTTCAAAACTCTGAACATTTACTGGGGACACATTCACTGTCAAAAACAGTGATCTATTTAAAGAAGCTGATAACTTCATCAATATTTAGTGCCAGGTAGTAATGGTGGATCGCCTCAGTGACTCATTTGCTCTACATTATAAAGTGTCCAGGTTTGCAGGAATGCTTTGCAGCAATCAATTTTGTGCATAATCCTTCTGTGTTTACATTGCTATTTTCAAGTTAAAATCAAATTTGGTCCATCTGAAAAATAAACAAATTAATTTATCTGTAAGGAGATTATTCCTTTCATTTCTCATTGAAAACAAGGGAGAAGCAAATCTGCAGAATGACTGAATTAATTATCCCCTTTATGTACACTATATTATTGTTTTAAGAGTTCTATTTTTGTCTTCTCTACTTTCTCTGGGCAGTAATTCATACCGAAGTGCCTCACCCAAAAGAATATTTCTCCGATACTTGCTTAATGTTTGATTGGTGGAAGGTGGATCGTCATTGATTCGGGAAAGTAGTAACGTGGATACAAAGTTGGCTAAGGATAGGAAACAGAGTTGTGGTGAATGGCTGTTGGACAATTTTAGGGAGGTATACAATGGTGTTTCCCAAGGTTCAGTAACGCGACCTCTGCTATTTTTGATATGCATTAATGACTTGAACTCGGTAGTTTAAGGTGTGCTGCAGTTGTATTATCCCCATCGGCAGGTTTGATTGCCTGCCTTCTGCCCCCCCCCCCCCCCCCCCCCCAGCCCTGCGTCCACAATTATACCAGCGGGAGGGGTGGTGTCAGGGGGCCTGCCCCCAATGGGCTAATTGAGGTCCCTTAAAGGGCAATTATTTCCAATTTAAAGCCCCATCCTGTCATCGCTTGTGTTTAACTGGTGGTGGGAGAGATCAATGCCAAGTGGCAGCCTAGCAGGTTTCCTTGAGCTGACTGGGTGGTGGGAAAAGGAGGGGTTCCTTTCGGAGGACCACCCCAAAGCTCAACCATGCTTTCCCAGGGTTGCCCTCCCACCTCTTAAAACCCATCTCCTTCAACCCCCTTCACTGGAGCCTCCCAGCTGGGCACCCAGTGGGACAATAAGCGATTATTATTACTATTATTATTATTATAGTGTCTCAGGCCTAAGCACCTTTGGCTGCTTTATCCATGATCTTCCCTCCATCATAAGATCAGAAATGGGGATGTTCACTGATGATTGCATATTGTTCAGCAAGATTTGTGACAGCACCTTCCAAACTTGCAACTTCTACCACCGAGTAGGACAAAGACAGCAGACGCATGGGAACACCATCATCTGAAAGTTCCCCTCCATGCCACGTACCATCTTTGACTTGGAACTATATTCACTGTCACTCCCTTCCTAACAGCACTCTGGGTGTTCCTATCACCTTGGACTGTGGCAGTTGAAGGAGGCAACTTTAAAAATAACAAAGTTTAAAATATCGAATGGATGCAAAAAGAGAGCAGCTTGTCAAACAGCGATATGACAGTAACAGAATAGAGTAAGAACTCACAACAGTTTAATACGAATATACACAGGTAACGTCAACTAATGATGTCACAGCACTTACTGATGACATCAGCAATGGATTTAAATAAGAAGATGCATAATAATAACTCTCTATAACACTTCGCCTCCTTAAATTTTAATCCCCTTTGAAGACAAAAATGCAATGAAAAGAATGCCTTAATTATGCGCCAGTCTTTCAGGAGCTTTGCGACTACGCTGAGATCTTTGCGGCTATACTGGTGACTCCGTCAACTCTGGTAATGCTTGATTTAGTTCAACCGAACTTGTGGGCAAATGAGTAGGTTGACCATCTGTGCACGAGTGTCCCACTCCTGAAGTGGAGTCCACTGGAAGTCCTGGTACAAGAGAAACCACTTCTGTTGAATTTCCACAGCCACATTTCTTTCTATTGTGTTATTTGGAGCTTTTTCTGTCGATGAATATGGCAGAGACAAATATGATCTTGGTGCCTATGAACAACTCTTCCATTGTTCAATTTCACTACCAAAGATACTGGATCACTTCAATTAAGAATATTTCCAGGTAGACAACGCTGGTTACTGCCAAAATTCCTGACAAAACAATCATTCAGGTTAAATGAATGTTTCTCTTTAGCATGATAATCCTGGGTCTCCTTCTGATTTCCTTGTATCCTTCCCACTTTTGCTTTGACATCTGGATGTAGCAGATCCAGGTGAGATTTTGGTCTTCTCCCCACAATAATTCAGCTACTGAGAGTCCAGTAGGTGTTCGTTGTGTGATATGATGTTGAAATAAGAACCTTGAGAGCTTGGTCCCTAAAGTATCACCTGCCATTCTCTTCAATCCTTCCTTCAATGTCTGAATAGCTCGTTCTGCCAAACCATTTGAAGCTGGATTGAAAGGCACGGTACGCAAATGATGTATTCCATTCCTCTGCATAAAATCTTCAAACAACTTGCTCGTAAATGTTGTACCATACATAAGATATATAGAAGATAGAAGCAGGAGGAGACCTTTTGGCCCTTCGAGCCTGCTCCACCATTTATCACGATCATAGCTGATCATCCAATAGGATTATACTATTGAGTTGGATGACCAGCCATGATCGTGATGAATGGCGGGGCAGGCTCGAAGGGCCAAAATACCTCCTCCTGCTCCTATCTTCTATGTATCCATGTAATTTTATAATCTCTTTGAGATCCCCCCTCATTCTTCTGAACTCCAGCAAGAACAATCCCAATCTAGTCAATCTCACCTCATATGACAGTCCCGCCATCCCTGGAATCAGTCTGGTAAACCTTCGCTGTACTCCCTCGAGAGCAAGAACATCCTTCCTCAGAAAAGGAGACCAAAGGAAGCAAGTGGTTAGCACGGTTGCCTCACGGCACCGAGGTCCCAGGTTCGATCCCGACTCTGGGTCACTGTCTGTGTGGAGTTTGCATATTCTCCCTGTGTTTGCATGGGTTTCGCCCCCACAACCCAAAAGATGTGCAGGGTAGGTGGATTGGCAATGCTAAATTGCCCCTTAATTGGAAAAAATGAATTGGACACTCTAAATTTATAAAAAAAGAGAAAAGGAGACCAAAACTGCACACAATATTCCAGGTGTGGCATCACCAAGGCCCTGCATAATTGCAACAACACATTCCTGTGCCTGTACTCAAAACCTCTCGCATTGAAGGCAACATACCATTAGCCTTCTTTACCACCTACTGCACCTGCATGCTTACCTTCAGCAACTGGTGCACAAGGACACCCAGGTTCCGCTGCACACTCCCCTCTCCCAATTTACAACTATTCAGGTAGTAATCTACCTGTTTTTGCTTCCAAAGTGAATAAACTCACACTAAATTATACTGCATCTGCCATTGATTTGCCCACTCGCCCAACCTGTCCAGATCATGCTGTAGGATGTCTGCATCCTCGTCACAGTTCACGTGGTATCATCTGCAAACTTTGAGATGTTACATTTTGTTCCCTCATCCAAATCATTAATATATATTGTGAATAGCTGGGGTCCCAGCACCGATCCCTGTGCACCCCACTGGTTACTGCCTGCCAATTTGAAAAGGACCCATTCATTCCTACTCTTTGTTTCTTCTATGCCAACCAGTTTTCTATCCACCTCAAAACATTTCCCCCCAATCCCATGAGCTTTAATCTTGCACAATAATCTCTTTTGCGGGGCTTTGTCAAACGCCCTCCGAAAGTCCAAATATACCACATCGATTGGCTCCCCCTTGTCAATTGTACTAGCTACATCTTCAAAGAATTCCAAAAGATTTGTCAAGCATGATATCCCCTTCATGAATCCATGCAGACTCTGATTGATCCTGCCACTATTTTCTAAATGTTCCGTTATAAAATCCTTGATAATGGATTCAAGCATTTTCCCCACTACCGATGTTAGGCTTACTGGTCTATAATTTCCTGTTTTCTCTCTACCTCACTTTTTGAATATTGGAGCGACATTATCTACTCTCCAATCTGCAGGGACTGTTCCAGAGTCTATAGAATCCCAGAAAATGACCAGCAATGTTGCCACTATTTCCAGGGCCACCTCCTTAAACACTCTGGGATGCAGATAATCAGGCACTGGGGATTTATCCGCTTTCAATCCCATCAATTTTCCCAGCACCATTTCTTTACTAATATAGATCTCCCTCAGTTCTTCCCTCTCACGAAACCTTTCATTCTCCAACATTTCTGATATCTGATTTGTGTCCTTTTTTGTGAAGACAGAACCAAAGTATGTATTCAATTGCTCAGCCATTTATTTGTCCCTTATCATTCATTCCCCCGTTCCTGTCTGTAGGGGGCCTACACTTGTACCATTACAAGGGCTGGTGTAGCACAGTGGGCTAAACAGCTGGCTTGTAATGCAGAACAAGGTCAGCAGTGCCTGTTTGGGGAGGCTGTTACGGGAATAGCTAGACCTTCTAACCACTGAGAACGTGCATCCACAATGACTAAAAACATGTGACCCATGATAGGACCTGCAAAATCCACACAAATTCTTGACCAATGATGATTAGGCCACTCCCAAGGATGTAATGGTGCTACTGGCGCCATCTTCTGGTTCGGTTGACATGCAGAACTGGATTTCACTTTGTTCTCCATACCCTGGTCCATATTAAGTCACCAAAACATACAACCTGGATAGACTCTTCATTCGAGAGGCACCTGGATGAGCCTCATGAATTTAATCCATTCGAACGATCAGGGGCTGGAACAAACACCCTTGAACCCCGCGGTGTGCAACCATCCTGCACACTCATCACGTCTTTGTGCCTCACATGAGGCTTCAACCCATCATCGTCGATGACAGATGGACATCCTTGCATCAGAAATCTTTTAACTTGTGTCAGATTAGGGTCTCTGTCCGCCTACTGTTTAATTTGTTTAGTGCTCACTGGAGATTAGATAACTCTCACGCGTAAGAAAATCGCCTCGGGTGGTCATAACCTGGGTTGGCAAATCGAGTAAAGGGAAGACGACTTAATGTGTCCGTGTTAGTATCATCCTTCCCTGCCCTACACACGATGCTGCTCTGATACGCTGACAATGAAAGCTCCCAGCGCTGTATTCTTTCTGACGCCGTGGAAGGAATACATTTTGACTCGCTGAAAAGGCGTACCAGTGACTTCTGGTTGGTACACATGGTGAATGAAAGGGGTACTGATGGAATCTTTTTACCGCAATAGCAATAGCTAGACCTTCTTTTGGCCAATTGTGAATAACCCTTTTCAGCCTTTGCTAACATTCTCAGTGCAAAACCAATGGGTTTTTCGGACCCGTCCTCCATTACCTGGGAAAGTACTGCCCCCACACTATAGGGAGAGGCATTGCATGACAGAATGAGTACTCTGGGTCAAAATGGACTAGCAGATTTTTCAATTGCAGCAACGCTTTCACATCTTTGAAAGCCTTCTTCTGTGCAAACATCAGTCTGGTTTCTTTGTGCAGAAGTAGGTACAGTGGAGCTAACACTGTAGACAGGCCTAGCAAAAGCTTTCCATAACGGTTTGCCAAACCTGTAAACGACCTGAGCTTGTCCACATTCCTGGGCTCCAGGGCTTCCTTAATTGCGCGGACTTTCCCTTCCACAGGAGATAATCCTTGTGCAATGATTCTGTGGCCCAGACACTCCATGGTCAGTGCCTGAAAATGCACTTGCTCCGTTCTGAAAACGTTTTAATAATAATAATATTATTATTTTTAAATTTTAAGTTTTAAAAACTTGATCCAGGTTGCTGAGGTGCTCCTCCTCAGTCTTACCTCAAATTAAAATGTCATCTAAGTGGACTACAGCATGAGTAATGCCTTGTAACAAGCTGCCCATCTTTCTTTGGTAGATTGCTGGAACGGAGGATATACCAAAAACCAAACGATTATACTTGAACAACCCTATATGCTTGTTGATGACCATGTATCTTCCCCTTGCAAGAGTTGTTGATAGGCCTGGCTCACATCCAGTTTTGAAAACGTCTAACCTCCTGCAAGGGCGATACACTATCAATTACGACGAGACGAGAGTAGAGAGTAATCAAAGCTTTATTGCACAGAGATGTGTGGCCTCCTACAGCTGCTGCCGAAATGGCTGCAGTTCGGAGAGCACACACAGTGAAACTCCGCCTACTGGGCGGAGCCAGCAGGCAGGGATCTACCCCCGTACCTGCAGTACAGGGGCCTTACCGTAATACCCTTGTATGCAGTGCAGTATATACAAGATAATACAACAGTGGTGACTACCACAAAGGGTTGGATTTAGGGGTTGGTTTAGGGGCTGGTTTAGCACACTGGGCTAAATCGCTGGCTTTTAAAGCCGACCAAGGCAGGCCAGCAGCACGGTTTAATTCCCGTACCAGCCTCCCCGAACAGGTGCCGGAATGTGGCGACTAGGGGCTTTTCACAGTAACTCCATTTGAAGCCTACTTCAGGTGATTCTGAACGAGTGTAGCTAAATCCACATGTCAAATATCCCCTGGTCTCTGTGGCGCAGCTAAATTTCTCACCAGCCTGTAAGTCATGTACCACACATACACTCAGGAAAATTGAGTGCTTTCTAGCCTCATCTGCAATCCCATTTGCCAAGAAATAGTGTTCCATCCTTTCCACACATTCAGTCCAATTCTCATTCTCTTTCACAAACTCTCTGATAAACCCAAACACAGCCATTGTGCTGTTAACTTGCCTTCCGTCGGTAAACTTAGCAAAACTTCACGTTGAGCATGCTGAAACACAAATTGTTTTTATTCTCATCGCCGAAATGATGTGGTCACTTGGCCACAAAAAGGTAGTTGAAATGCCTTAATCCTAAATGATGAAGTTTAAAATACATTTTAGACAAAAAACAGAAGCAGCTAGCTAAACATCGAAATAACAGAATAGAATTAGAACGAACAATGAATAGGAATATACACAGGTAACAACAACAACGAATGACGTCAAAGCACTTACTAATGACATCAGCAGTGGATTTAAATAAGAAGATGCATAATAATAACACTCCATAACAGTAAGCCTGCCTGCTCCTTTACAGCTCTATCTCTGCTGTTCAGACACAATGGGTAATTGTCATTTCTTCAGGTGTTCTGGCACCCCCGAAAGCCCACCTATTTTAATTACCTTACCTTCACAGCAATAATCTTCTGAGCATTAAACATTACCTCTAAACCATGAACTCTAGATATTCGCAACAATTTTGAGAAGAAATTACGGGATGTGGAGAATGAACCCGGAGAGTGGGAAGAACTGGATTGTTCTTCAAAAGAGCGAACGGCCCCCTTATGTGCTGCACAGTTCTACGATCACGGCCAAATCAATCTTGCCCTTGCCTGATTTCTGCACAAATAAGTTTTCCAGCAAGTTGATGTTTCTTCTCTGTGGATTCACTCCTGCTGCTCCCCAAAGTGAGGATTGCTCTCTCATTGATCTTTATAGTTTAGCACCATGCCATGTGGCATAGTTCATCAGCTGTATCGTCAGGAAATCAGCCTAAAAACAGTTTTATTGAAGTGCCATTTTATTTGGGTAAATTACTGTATTTTTTAACTTACATTCATGTGAATCGGCCGGAGACTTCTGCCAAAGAATAAATTTTGCGGTGAAATTTTCCAACTGTGCAATCCTATTACGCCAACCCGCCCACTGAGAGGGCGTAATCAGATTAATTAACCCTTTAAGTAAGATGATTCAGCCCAGTGAAGCACGCGGTCATTGTTATATGCTGGTCGGTAACTTTATATTTTTTTCTTTTGAACTCAACTTTTCAAACTCTTCGAGAAGCAGATACATTAACTTTGAAAACTAGAAGTCATGATTGCTGGTGCTTAGAGCTATCACTTACTCAGTAACATATTCTGTTTCAATCTTCTTTAAAGAACATGTGAAAAGGCATAAACATATGAGAGAATATTTCAACATACATCAGCTGCTTTTGATTTGGACGTAAATAATTTATGATCAAAGACAGGAATTATGTAAGAGTTTCTTAGAATTAAATTTAGAGTGCCCAATTCTTTTTTTCCAATTAAGGGGCAATTAAGCCTGGCCAATCCACCTACCCGGCACATCATTTTGTGTTGTGGAGGTGAAACCCACGCAGACACGGGGAGAATGTGCAAACTCCACACGGACAGTGACCTGGTACCGGGATCGAACCTATGTCCTTGGCGCATGAGGCAGCAGTGCCAACCACTGTGCCACCGTGCTACCCACAAAAATTATATAAGAGTTAAGTGGCTTTTTGGGAGGAAGGAATATTCAATGGGAAGGATTCTTCGGCTGCGTTCACCCGGCGACCGGAGAATCGATGGTTCAATGTTTTTTTCCATTGTTGGCGTCTCACCCGTGGTGTTCGTGCTGCCGACGGGGGGGGAAGAATCCAGCCCAATAGGTTCAAGTGCACTTGGCGGCATTCTCCATTCCTGAGACTAAGTGTTGACCCCGGGACAGGATCCGTGGACATCACTCTCACCCTCACCCCCACACCACCCTCACTTCCACACCACTCTCACCCCCACCCTCACCCCAACACTAGCCTCACACTCACCCCCACACCACCCTCATCCCCACACCACCTCACACTCACAAACACACCCTCACTCCCACCACCCCACTCTCCATCCTGGGTGGCTGCCTCCTGTTCCTCTGGGGCAGGCTCCGCTGCTACATGCTCCACTGCTGCAGCTTCACCCTCCTTGAGCAGTTCCAGCTCATACAACCACAGGGCATCGCCTAGCGCAGCGGCAACTGGGAGGAAGACCACCATTGCCGGTTTAATTCCAATAGTCATTGTCTGCAGTGGGTGAAAGGCCAACATGTTAGCATGATGCATACCCCCGTGCCCAGCCAGGTCTAATGGGCTACATGATTCCCCAATTGGCACTGTGGAATCCGACCCCGCATGTCCCTCCCCCCTAACATCTCCGCACCCCTGGCTCCATCGATGGCCTGCACCATGGGGCCTCTGGCCCTGGCACCTGTCCCTACTGCCAGGGGTACCATCGGCTGGCACTGTCCTTGCCAATGGTACGCTCCGCGACACTGCCTGGTGCCCCTGTAGGGGCTACTATGGGGGTTTCCCTTGAGCGGGTGCTAGCTGGTTAAGTGCGGGGGGGGTGGCATGGCAGAGGGTGGGATGCGGGGGTGGTGGGGTGGAGGGTGGGGGCTGGGGTGGGTGTGGTGGCATGTGGGTGCACAGCAAGATAGCTGCTTGGACACCGCCCCAGTTCCATGGGGCTTCACCACGGCCCCAGGGCCCAGTGAGAATGTGGAGGATAGTAAAGGAAAAGGGACATTCTCCTGCTTTTGTGCAATGATAAACAGTTTTGGAGTGAATTAATGGTTTTAGTAAAAGTGAGGAGTGATCAAACACCCCTGCAATAGCGTATAATCACATGCTGGTCAAATACTCTACCTCAAGGTCCTAACATCAACAGAACGTGCCAGCGATGTTGTTTACTTTTTAGAAGAACGCATTGTTTGAAGCTAGAAGATTACAAAAAAGCTTTTGAGTGAAGGTTTAGCACAGTGGTTAGCACTGTTGCTTCATAGCGCCAGGGACTCGGGTTCGATTCCCGATTTGGGTCACTGTCCGTGCGGAGTCTGCACATTCTTCCCATGTCTGCATGGATTTCCTCCGGGTGCTCCGGTTTCCTCCCACAAGCCCCGAAAGATGTGCTTGTGAGGTGAATTGGACATTCTGAATTCTCTCTCCGTGTACCCGAACAGGCGCCGGAATGTGGCAACTGAGGACTTTTCACGCTAACTTCATTGCAGTGTTAATGTAAGCCTACTTGTGACACTAATAAGGTTTATTATTATAAACCTACATAGGCAAGATCAGAATTTTAAAACAATGTTCTGTGCGCTGAATAACTGTGTGAGCAGTCTGTATCTGTGACTTGGGAGAGAGTGGTTTGAGAATGCTCTCCTGTGATTCCTGTATTAGAGCTGTATCAGAGGAGGTTTCTCTGGGGCAGTTCTCTCAATGCTAGAATCATGAATAAACTATTGTAACCCATTCCTGGATATCCTGTGGTTAGTTGAAAGAAGTCCACCACAACAATTTGACGTAGTCGGCAGGATATTTGGATCGGATCATTGGGATGACTCTGCAAACAGGGTGAGTATACTTTATTTACCTCCCTGTTCATGCAGTAAGCCTGTCCGCGGATGGCCTGGTCGAGTAGAAAAGGAATTTGAAAGGAGAACTCAGGACAAGAGGTGAGGTTGAGATCATAGAATTAGATCATAGAATTTACAGTGCAGAAGGAGGCCATTCGGCCCATCGAGTCTGCACCGGCTCTTGGAAAGAGCACCCTACCCAAGGTCAACACTTCCACCCTATCCCCATACCCCAGTAACCCCGCCCAACACTAAGGGCAATTTGGGACACTACGGGCAATTTATCATGGCCAATCCACCTAACCTGCACATCTTTGGACTGTGGGTGGAAACCGGAGCACCCGGAGGAAACCCACGCACACACGGGGAGAGTGTGCAGACTCCGCACAGACAGTGACCCAAGCCGGAATCGAACCTGGGACCCTGGAGCTGTGAAGCAATTGTGCTATCCACAATGCTACCGTGCTGCCCGTGAGGAGGCAGAGCAGTGCAGTGAGTCCAGGCCCCTGGATAGGTTGAGGAGACAAGCGGTACTGGCGGGCTACAATCGGGAAAGACAATAGCTGAAGAAACGCAGGGTGACCAGACCCCTAGATGACACCGCATGTAAACACGTTGATAAGATCCGTGCAGGTTCGAAAACAAAATGCGCAGAGGCAGGCAGTGATAGAATGCCTTCAAGAAAAGAGGAAGGGAGTGCCATGAACTTCGATTGGGGAGCTGAGGGATCCATCATGGGGCTTATAGCAAAACAAGATGGGCTTTCTGGTTGGCATGGGCCAGTTTGCTGGAGGAGACAGGTGCATCAGAAGCAAATGCTGCCCTGGGAGCTGAAGTAGAATGTGATGGAGATTACGAGTGTATCCTTGACAGGTTTTCTCAAGAGGTTCAGAAAGGAAACAGCCTACAGTACACACCCCTGTGCCTTACAACTGAGTAAAAGGTGCAAAAAGTTAGGGGAACTGGTAGGTAAGCTGCAGAATGGAACTGATTGCTGGCAGGAGGACAGATTTGTCCTGTGCAAGAACAGGGGGAAAAGGGGGGAGATGATTAGGGTGTGTGGTGCGAAGAAAATACTGCTGCTATCAGACCAAAGATTGGAATATGATATTGATGTCGTTAGAAACCATCAGATCAAGTGAAGAATTAGAAGATGCAGTGATGACTTTGAGGAAGTTAATTTAGCCACAAAGTGTTGCTTCCCGTGAAGCACTCCATGTGTTGCGCTAAAATCAAACAACCTAAGACACAAATCAATTATCAGCATGCAGTTCTTATCTCCAAAATCGGAAAAGTCGAAAGCACTCACCCCGCTCCTCCGCCTCTCCTGTGTGACAGGGCAATGTTGGCGTGCGATGTCCGCTATGACTTCTGCACCATCATGATTCATGACCCTTGCTCCACGTTTGTTTGCACAGTTGAAGGAGTACCATACATTCAAGTCATTGTTGAAGCAGGGCAACACAGTGGCATATTGGTTAGCACTGATGACTCACAGCGCCGGGGACACGGGTGGGTTCAATTCCGGCCTTGGGTGCCTGTTTCTGTCTGTGTGGGCTTCCTCCGGCTGCTCCAGTTCCTCCCACAGTCCAAAGACGTGCAGGTTAGGTGGATTGGCAATGCTAAATTGCCCCTTAATGTCCAAAAATGCGCAATTAGGCGGGGCTACGGGGGGGATAGTGTGGAGGAGTGGATCTGGGTCGGATGCTCTTTCAGAGGGTTGGTGCTGACTCAATGGGCTGAATGGTCTCCTTCTGCACTGCAGGGATTCCATGATGTTGTTCACAAGCATCATAGATTCAAAGGGGTTTGTTTGGAAGGGGAGACTATAATTTGAACTGCTGTGAATTTCTGTTTAAAAGAAATTTGAAAACCAAGTGCATATGTTTTGTGCATGTCCGAGGTTGAAGGAGCTGTGGAAGGGATTTTTGGACGTAATGTCAAAGATTTTGGAGGTAGAGTTAGCTCTGAGTCTTGAGGTGGCAATATTTGGAGTGTCAGAAGATCCGGGTGTTCAGGTGGGGAAAGAGGCCGATGTCTTGGCCATTGTCTTCCTGATAGCTCCGAGTCGCATTTTGTTGTGTTGGCGGGACCCGGAACCACCAAAGGCAGGGGTATGGGTGAGTGATTTGGCAGAGTTTCTGCATTTGGAACAAAATTAAGTTTGCCATTCGAGGAGAGGTTCGCCTTGAGGTGGAAGCTGCTTACTGCCTTCTTTAATGAGTATTGAATCATCAGCAGTGAAATGAAATGAAAATCGCTTATTGTCACAAGTAGCCTTCAGATGAAGTTATTGTGAAAAGCCCCTAGTCACCACATTCCGGCGCCTGTTGGGGGAGGCTGGTGGGGGGGGGGGGGTGAGTTTACTTTTCATTTGGGGGGGCATGTTTGAAAAGAGAGACGGGTACTGGGGTGGCAGCGGGGTGAGGGGTGGCTGTGATTGGGGGGATGCAGGGAGGGAAGGGTTTCGCTACCTGTTGCCATGGTTGGCGTTTGTATTTTTGTTAATATGTATATACTTAAAATGTCTTCAATAAAAAGTTTTAAAAAAAAACAAATGTGCTAGAATTTGAAAGGATTGTGCTTGAGTTTGAAACTAAGCTGCCCAAATTTATTCTTAAACTGGCCTTAAACTCTTAAAACATTAAGATAAGTCTGCAGTTTGGCAGCAATCCAACTTGAACTTTGCAAAACATTTGAGTTGAAATATTTGTTGAGAGTTTTGTTGAGATTGGATGGGCAAAGGCACTCCTCCACTGTAGGAATTCGATGTTTTAGATTTGGTTAACACCACATCTCACAAAGTATTCCTTGCAGGTTTGTTTAAGTAGCAAATATTGGTTTGAAAGAAAGATAGCCAAAAGAGATTAAATTGAGCAACATGGAAGAAAATCATAGATCATAGAATTTACAGTGCAGAAGAAGGCCATTTGGCCCATCGAGTCTGCACTGGCTCTTGGAAAGAGCACCCTACCCAAGGTCAACACCTCCACCCTATCCCCATAACCCAGTAACCCCACCCAACACTAAGGGTAATTTTGAACACTAAGGGCAATTTATCATGGCCAATCCACCTAACCTGCACATCTTTGGACTGTGGGTGGAAACCGGAGCACCCGGAGGAAACCCACGCACACACGGGGAGGATGTGCAGACTCCGCACAGACAGTGACCCAAGCCGGAATTGAACCTGGGACCCTGGAGCTGTGAAGCAATTGTGCTATCCACAATGCTACCGTGCTGCCCTACAAAAAAAAATAAACAAAGGAAACTTTACAAAGTGATGCCAAGTTATCTCCACCCACTCTTCACCCTTTAAGTGCTATAGAAAGGTTAACCCTTTCAACAGACAGTTGATTTAAAAAATAAATTCCACACAGCTTTTGTGTTTTTTTATAAATGTCTTGTATGATTGGACCTATTAACTCACTGGGCTCTTGGCCAGAGCCAACTCTATTTTCTCAGAAGACTAAGGAAATTTGGCATGTCAGCTACGACTCTCACCAGCCTTTACAGAAGCACCATAGAAAGCATTCTTTTCTGGTTGTATCACAGCTTGGTATGGATCCTGCTCTGCCCAAGACCGCAGGAAACTACACAAGATTGTGAATGTAGCCCAATCCATCACGCAAACCAACCTCCCATCCATTGACTCTGTCTACAATTCCCGCTGCCTCGGAAAGGCAGCCAGCATAATTAAGGACCCCACGCACCCCGGACATACTCTCTTCCACCTTCTTCCGGCAGGAAAAAGATACCAAGGTTTGAGATCACGTACTAACCGACTCAAGAACAGCTTCTTCCCTCCTGCCATCAGACCTTTGAATGGACCTACCTCATATTAAGTTGATCTTTTCTCTCCCCCTTGCTATGACTGTAACATTATATTCTGCAGTCTCTCCTTCCTTCCCTATGTACGGTATGCATTGTTTGTACAGCATGCAAGAAACAATACTTTTCACTGTATACTAATACATGTGACAATAATAAATCAAATCAAATCAAATCAAACCAGGTGATGATGTGAAGCTCCGAGTGAATCCAGTAGTTCTGAGAATTAAAGCACAGAATTAAAAACTTTACCTTTCAGAAAACCGCCAAGCCTGCTTTTGAAATTGGAATTGATAAATATCTGGACAAGAGTTGCTACTTCAAGCACTTAAAATAGAATTTACCTGACGTGCAAGGGAAAGAACAATCAAGCAAAATTTGTTATCGCCTGTAACCAAACTGTTTGAAGGATGTTGCGAGAATGTTTTATTTGACTGTAAAGATTCTCCAGAACTCCTGAAAGTGTAGTTCAAAGGAATGTATGAACTTGGGTATTGACAAACATTCTCTAGAAAGGAAAGTATAAATGAGATGAATGAGGTGGCTGCTTCCTCTTGGAGATATTTGTGTCTTTGCCTATTAACTTTTTAAGAGAACTGGATTTGATAATCCGTCCACCATCTGAGACATCAGGATCGTACAGGGGGAAATAAGCACCGATCTTGAGCCCGAGACACCCTTTGACCGTTGACGTTTTGAGAAGATTCTGGAAGGAATATTGAATGGTGTATCCTTTTAAAGACAGTGGAATCCAATATGATGAAAATAAAACTGATTGGAACAATACACAGCACAATCCTTATAGACCTGATAAACCTTCCACAAATGCAAAATAACAAGTGAAGCGGACTTCAAATTGCTTGCTTCAAATTTCCAATCTTCTATCATTTTTTCCAGTGCTTAGGACAACTTATATTGTATCACCAAGCAACTCAGAGTGCAGTATATTACATCCTGGATAAAGACTAAAGCTCGTTCTGACTGCTTCAATTCCCATACCTGCCACCTCTACAGCTTTTGGAAAATTACTTTCTTGGTGCATCTAATTGTTTTCCACTTGCAAGAACAAGGTTAAAATAGAGAATACAACAATACATATCAGAATACTGTATTTAGTTAAGAGCTACAATTCGACTAATTGCTAGGACTAGAAAATTCAAATGGGCCAACACAGCATATACCATAAATCACTGGCAGCTATCGCCAGAGAGCCACTGCTCAGGACTTTGCACCTCCATCAATGTGGATTCAGGTGGTTGGTGGAGGAGAGCTTGGGCCACTGGGGTGACCAGAACTGATGCATGCTAGATGGCTGAGGAGCAGTCTGGATAATGCTGCAAGAACTTGCCAGGCGTGAATCAGTTAATGTCCAACTCAAGGCCAAAGTTATCCACAGCCTGGAAACAGTGGTGCTCAGGCCAGATGGCTCTCGGAGAGCATGACTTTGCCACCCCATTGCACCCAGCGCCGATCACATTGATCCGGGAGCACTACACTGGGTGAGGCCCAAATCGGGATTCGTGCTCGGTGCAAAACCTTGCACGAGTCACCCGTCCCGCGGCGCCCGAAGCCATCTGGATCACACCCTTGAGGGATGATCCAGATAATCAAACTTAAATGAGCCACTTGGCTCACCTAAATATACACAGATTATTTGAGGCCGCATATTTCCGGCGTCAGGCAGTTACGGCTGCACCAACAATTCCTCAACTGGGCGTCGATTAGTACTGGTCTCCACATGCGGAGAAAAGGCATGATGGCCACTCTGGGGGTCACATAAGTTCATAAGATTTAGGAGCAGAATTAGGCAATTTGGCCCATCGAGTCTGCTCCACCATTCGATCATGGCTGATCACATCCTGGCCTGAACTCCACCGTCCTGCCTGTTCTCCACAACCCTTCAACCCATTACCAGTTAAAAATCTGTCTAACTCCTCCTTAAATTTACTCACTGCCCCAACATTCACCGCACACTGGGGCAGCAAATTCCTCAGATTCACAACCCTTTGGGAGAAGTTGTTTCTCCTCAAATCTGTTTTAAATTTGCTACTTCTTACCCTAAGACTATGACCTCAGAGGTTGGTGACAGGACAGGGCAGTCCCCTAGCATTCCCCCAGGCAGTGCCAATCTGGAACTGTATTTGAGTCCAAAATTAGATTGATCTAAGCCAAAGGCTGCGGACCCCTCGGGGGCAGCAAAGCTACTGATGGCATCTACGAAAGTGATGGGAGGGATGGATCTGTGGACGTTTATGCATCCTGGGGATAGGTGATTTTCCTTTTTCATCCAAGTACATAAGGTATATTTGCAGAATGACTTCTTCATAATGGGAAGGTCCCTTTTGCCTGTGATGAGGAAAGCGGAATATTCTGCAATAGTTATCTCCTCATCTCGTAAACTTGGCATTAGAGGTGGGTCCAGTTCAACATCAGGCGCGGAGGCTGGATGTGATGTTGGTTGCAGATTTTGGGGTTCTGTAGAAGGATATCAAGGATGATAGACATGTATGTGGGGTTTAATAGGAATTGGGTGGTTTTGCCCTCGGTTCTGTGGGAGGCTCTGAAAACACTGGTGAGAGGGGAGATAATCTTGCATGAAGCACATACAGATAGAGAGGCAAAGGAGGAATGCCAAATGTTGGCAGATGAAATCCCAGAGGTTGATTGGTAGATACTTGAGTGACCCAACCCCAGAGATCTAAACCAGCAGGAAGAGAATGCAGAGACAGTTTGGCCTATTATCCCCAGATAAAGCTGGAAGAGCCATTGGGGGCAGCTGTGCAAGGCTCCGGGGCTGAACAGGTTCCCGGTGGAATTTTATATGAAGTTTGCAGGATCGTTGGTACCGTTATTTGTGGAAATGTTTGAGGGTTCAGTAACAAGGGGTTCCTTACCCGAGGTACTTATGCAGGCGTCCATTTCACTTCTGTTAAAGAAGGATAAGGACCCGGTGGAATGCGGGTTGTACCGCCCTATTTCTTCATTGAACGTAGATGCTAAGATATTGGCTGGAGCAGTGTCATCCCAAGTTATTGGGGAGGATCAGACGGGTTTTCTGAAAGGCCAGTAATTGTTGTCTAATGTGCGGGGGTTGTTAAATGTGGTGCTGTCCCCATTGGAGGGGCCGGAACCGGAGGTAATTGTTGCATTGGATGCCGAGAAGGCATTCGATTGGGCAGAATGGGGGTATTTGTTTACAGTATTGGAAAAGTTTGGCTTAGAGCCTAAGAATGTATCTTGGGTACGATTGCTGTGCAAAGCTCCGAAAGCCAGTGTCCGCACAAAAGATATGAGCCCGGGGTATTTCCAATTAAACAGGGGAATGAGGCAGGGGGTCTCATTTACCCTCTCTTTGCATTGGCGATAGAGCCTTTGGCCATCGCCTTGAGGGTTTCAGGTAGGTTGAGGGGGATAATAAGGGGAGGGGTGGCGCACAGAGTGTCCCTGTACACCGATGATCTCTTACCTGATTCCCACCATGGGCGATATTATGGGGCGGCTGAGGCGTTAAACCTGGGGAAAAGTGTGTGCTTCCCGGTTGATTCCCCACGGAGGGGAGTTCATCTGGGTTGCTGCCATTCAGGTTGACTGGCTCCAACTTTAGGTATCTGGGTTTCAGGTGGCCTGGGATTAGGCCCTGCTCCGTAAACTGAACTTTGCGAGCTTGTTGGGTAGGGTCAGGACTGATTGGCAGATGTGGGACAATCATCCTCTGTCCTTGGCAAGCAGGTTCAGTCTGTCAAAATTAACATTTTCCCAAGAGTTTTGTTCCTGTTCCAGTGTTTGCTGGTTTTTCTTCTTAATTCCTTTTTGGGGAGATGAAAAATTGATCACGTCCTTTAAATGGGCGGGCAGGAATGCAAGGATTCGAAGGACAGTCGTTTCGGAGGGACAGACAGTCAAGGGGCTTGGCACTGCTGAGCCTGATGTACTATTATGGGGTGGCGAATGCAGAGAATGTGTTGGGTTGATGTAGTGGTCCGGGAGCAATGTGGGTGCAGATGGAATCAAAATCGTGTCGAGGGTCTGGGCTGAGGGCACTAGTGGCGGCTTCACTCCCGTTCTCACTGGTGAAATATTCTGCCAATCTGGTGGCCTCTCCATCTTGAAGATCATTTTAAATTGGGGGGGCGGTACCGAAGTTAGCTCCGCTTTGTACCAACCATATGTTTCAGCCTGCGAGGGGTTGTAAAGAGGTAGGGGAAGGGGTGAGAAAGAATGGGGGATCTTTTCCTGGAGGGACAGTTTGAGTAACTTTTGGAGAGGTTTGGGCTCTCGCGATCCGACTCGTTCAGATACTTGCAAGTTTTCAATTTTGCAAAACAGATCTTCCCGACATTTCCTGTGGCGCCGCCAGCCTCACGAATGGGAGGGTTCTTTCACTCGCAGGGTCGGAGGGAGCACTTCTGGCACCAAGGGTGGTACCATGACTGGAACAGGCTTGGAGGGACGAAGGGCCTGTCCCATTTGCTGTATTGTTCTTTGTTCTATGGATGCATTATGTCAGAGGATTTAGTATCGGTGGCACGGGTTAAGACCAAGTGGGAGGAGTTGTGGCCGATGTTGCATGGTGAGGCACTGCGGAGGGTAAACTCCATGTCTTTGAGTGTGAGGCTTGGCTCAATACAACCTAAAGTGATGTATAGGGCTCACCTGACTAGGTCCAGGATGAGTCGGCTCTTTGCAAGGGTGGAGGACAAGTACAAATGCTGTGCAAGGGGTCTGGCCAATCATGTACCTATGTTCCGGTCATGTCCCAAGCTGGTGGGTTTCTGGGTCTCCGTCTTCAGCGTCATGTCACAAATTTGAAAATCGAGCTGGGGCCCTGTCCCTTGGTGGCCATATTTTGGGTGTCAGACTCACCGGGGCTGCACATGAGCATGGGGACGGTATCCTGGCCTTTGTCTCGCTGATTGCCCAGAGGCGAGTGTGGTGGAGGTCTGGTTCTCCATCCAGTGCCTCAGTGTGACTGGGTGATCTGATGGAGTTCCTATACCTTGAGAAAGTCAAGTTCACCGTGAGGAGATCTATTGAGGGGTTGTATTAAAGGCGGCAGCCATTTATTTTGTATTTCAATGAGCTGGTCACCCTTAGTTGCTAAAGGTTGTGGTGGGGGGTAGTGGGAGGGGTTAGGTGTTTTTGGAGGGGTGTGGCTAGGGTTTAGCAGTGGTCGGTGGGATTGGAGGGTGCCTTTTCTGATTGGTTGTGTTGTTTTGCCTTTGCATTATGTATAAAATGAAAATAGTTGAATACAAATATTTTAATTATTACATTTTATTTGACCCAAAGTGTGAGCAATTGGGAAAATGTATAGGTTTTTTTTATCCTGGGAAATGTGAGTTTCAAAGAAGATTAAGGACAATAAATAAAGATGAAAGAAAAAGACTATTTAAAGATTTGAGCTGTGTTGGGAGTGGTCATGTAAGAGCTCCCGGGGTGTGCTCTATGCTGGAAGAAATACGTGAGGAAGCAAAGTGGACTTCCCCTAATCCAGAAAAGTGTCTTCTTTCAGAAAATGGATGTGCTTTAAAATTTCTTGAAATCCACAGGAGAGTGAGAGAGAAAGAACCCTGTGACATGCCTCCCTACATCAACAGTGGGATTATCTTGTGCTGATATTGCTGGAATTCTTTAGAGATTCAATACTGATAGGGGATTGTTGCCTTAAGGGGTGTTTATTTGTGAGTCGAACCACATAGGAAATCTTTTTCAGGGTATGTTCTGTAAGACTAGTTTCAACTGAATAAGTGTAATCTTGTGTGTTTAAGTTTTCTTTTCCTTTGTTTATGTTTTAATTTAATATTTAAAATTCCAAAGATGTTACTGAAAATTGTGGCTACCGTCATTGGTAAAATACAAAAAGAAAAGCGTTGTGATAGCTTGCCAGGTTTCCCCTTTCGGATTTTGTTTGCACAGCCCAACAGCAAAAACATGTTTGTGAGAATGGTGGGGGCAGAAAAATGGGGTTGACCATGCGCCAGGTTGACTTATATACTATGATTTATGATATATTCTTTTAGTAAAACAAAAAACAATCAATAAAATAAACACGAGAGGGGATATCAGCCCCTGGTGGGGGGGGGGCACTGTAACGAAGTCAAAATGTCATTACCGGGAGTAATGGTGCACCCCAGCCCCTGTGGTGTCCACCCGTCACAGATGGCCTGAAATGCATCATTGGGCAGCCGTGCTCCCTCTCCATGGCCACCCGGCCATGAACATAGAGGGGGAGATTGTAGGGTCGGAAAAATCATCAACCAGTGCCTGGACATGTAGATGGTCACCAACAGCACCGACATGCCTTCCAACATCTCCGTGACTATTACATACCTTCCTCCCTGATCTGCCACAACCTTATGTGCCTGGTACCGGACTCTTATATTAATTAAAATTGCCACCCCCCCCCCCCACTATCAAAGCCTGAGTGATACACCTGGCTCACTCAGCCCTTTCGAAGCCGAGTCTGATCTCTCACTCACAGGTGCGTCTCCCGCAAAAACACCACTTTGGCCCTTAAATTCTTCAAATGAGAGAAAACTCTCAAACCCACAAACCTCTAACATACCATGTGACTAGTCTGACAGGGGGTCTCTCAACACCCTCCCCCTCAGATCAGTCATTTCCACGACAAGGGCTTAGTCCCCTCCATCCTCCAAATCCCTAATACCAGGGTCCACCCAAGATGGCCACCAGCCCCACCCTTAAGATGAGACAGAAAAACCCTTGGGCACTGTCAGAAATCTACCTTCTCCCCTGTCCCAGAAATCCCCGTTACTTCCACTTCAACCATAATTTCTCTTCACCATCCCCCTCCCCCTCTATTGACACCTTCTAGGCTCATCAAAACCTGTCTTGACCAGGTCTCAGTCTGCTGCCCCTCCCCCACCTCACACCCATTCATAAGCTGAACTCTGCCTGCTAGCGAGGTAGCCCCCCCCCCAAGGCCCACACCCAGTGAACAAAGAAAAGCACAAATACTCCCCCTCCCCCCGCTGGCTGCAAAGAAATAACCGAAACCTGTAAACTTTGCAGCTCTCCACTTTGGGCCATATATTATTCGCATTACTGCCGTAGTCCTTATCCCAACTTCCTCAGCCCCCCCCCCCCCCAAAACACACCCAACATATACCCTCCAATACACAATCATAAGTCTCAGTTAACCAAACATGGATATGGAACGAGCTGTCTGGACTGTACGCAGAACAATACTTTTCACTGTACCTCAGTGCACGTGACAATAAGCCCAAATCCGAATATATACAAAAGCATTACAATGTCCCCAAACAGTCCCATCCCATCCAAAAGCATCCCATTCCAACCCACTCAACTCTGTCCAACTGCCTTCGGCGTATTAAAAAGTACTCTTTTGAGCTGTGCATTATCCTTAGCCTCGCCGGGGACACACCAAAACGCACACCGCTCTGATACAGTGTCGACTTCTTCTTGTTAAAGGACACACGCCTCTTTGCCAGCTCTGCCGCGACAACCTGGTAGATCAGAATACTGCTGCTTTCCCACCAAACCTCACCATTTCATTTGGCCCATTTCAGGACCTGCGCCTTCGTCTGGAAGCTGTGAAAGCACACTATCACCGTGCGTGGTGGCTCATTTGCCCTTGGCCTCAACCGGAGCATCCGGTGGGCTCTGTGGGTCTTATTTATTTATGACCTTTTCCATGTTGTAAATCTCTGTACTTCCCCATGAAATTTAATAACAGAACACAACAAATCTTCCACATCTCCTAATGAAAATTTCTTTCCATGTTTTATTTGTAGAAAATACAGCTTGGGCATATTTACTTCAAGTGCCTGCCTTTCACACCGAGAGTCGTTTTGATGCCCTTAACCTGCTCAGTCGCCAGCTCAATTAATCAACCAGACAGCCACAAGGTTGCTTCACAGTATAACAGAATAAACCAAAATATTAAAAATTATATATTTTTCTTAACATTGCATATAATCGCCGTATAGATTGACCCCCCCCCCTCCCTGTAACCCCCCACCCGCAGCCATGACATGCTATGCTCTCATTAGTAGTCAGGCTCAATTCTCCACCCCAGACGTTCTGTTTTGGATTTTGTAAGTGCGGACTGGTTTAGTCTTGTCTGTACTCTACGTGTTACAAAAAACTGAAACAAAGTCTACTGTTAGATGGGATTCTGCAATTGTCAACACTTGCACACAATCCCGAGTGTACTAATAGCTACACTAACAACCAATTTAAGGTACAGGCAAGCTTACAATATAATTTACCCTTCTAGAATTGACATATATTCATAGGTGGGGAGCTATTCTCTGCAAAAAAATAGAATATGTTCAAGCATTGCACCCGTTGAGTTGCCAAGGAACTTGGGAAGCCATGGCAATGAATTGGCCAGAGTGCACATGCCAAACAATCAGCACTCTTTTCTCCTGTAGTATAAATTGTTGTGATAGTTAAATTTTTTGCTTTCTTGCCTTTGTCCTGATGAGGGTAAGACAAAAAGCTTGAGCAACATTAGACTCTTTTGTGGCTGAAGTTTGGAGTAACAACCAAAATACATGCAAATATAAACACAAAGGAATTCAGATTACACAGATAGTGCAAAATAAAGGAGACATGTCCTGGTTTTGAACACAGGAGAGACAATAGGAAAGAGTCTGATGTGCTGCGGTGAGATGAGATTGACTTGTGGCTAAGTGGAATAAGCTTGGAGTATTGAAGTTATAGAAGATGGATGGGTCCAGGATCGGTTTGTGTTTCAGTGCACTGCTGGAGATTGTGCAGTAGAAATGAAAGCATGGGAGTCAACCTTGAGCCAGAAATTAACTTCCCAGCAGAGGTGAATTGGTGAGTAGTGTAGCCATGTAAAATGGCTGACTCCCGATTAGAATGGTCAAACCCCGATCTAAAATGGCGAACGGAAGAGGCTGATGGGAAAATCAGCCAACAGGACTCAAACAGACAGCTGCAGGTAAAACAGTGTATTCGCCTCTGGGGAAGTCAGTCCAGACCGATACCTGCAGCCATCAACATCACAACAACCCAGCCACCTGCATATTAAGCACCATCCCCGGGAACAATTGCTACAAATTAGCAACTCAAAGCCGACCCAGACCTTTCGGCGCCAGCAGGGGCTAACACAAAGAAAGGTAAACGACCACCCCCCGATCAAGGAATCGCTCCAGTATTGGAGCATATCGAACCAAGTGATTGGGACCAATTCCAATCACTTGGAACCAGGTACAAGGTCCGCCCCGAGAGGCGGGAAGCCCCTGGGGACTATAAGAATGGGGGCCAAGTTCAAATCGACCCTTCTTTTCCTGCTCGCAACCTTTGAGACCCTTCTACAAGAAACCGTAAGTTTTACTCCAGCGATCGCTACCAGATAGGCACTCCTGACTATCGACTTGTACCAGCTTTTGAATCCCGCAGGCTCAGAACCAATTCGAAAGACCATTTGTTTCCCTGACCTGGTGGGTCATTTCCAAAAGTTAAGTATTGGCCTTTAGTGGTAGGTAGTAGTTTAGAAGTAGAATTATTGTATAAGTATTAATTGCTGTATATAATAAATGAGCATTGATTTAACTCTTACTAAGCGGTGTTGCATTATTAATCATTACTTGGACTTGAACCACATGGCGGTATCAGAAAGATACCTGGCGATTCATGAGCAAAGGTGACAGAATAAGAAAACTAAGGCTAAAACGAGCAACAGCAGAGATGTTGATCTGTTGATATTAGTAATGCAGAGCAGCCAATCCGTTATACCAGTAGAGGAGTGGGGAACAGTATAGATTTGACTTCTTATTTCAAGTTGTTATTTTTTTTCCAAAGGAAACAATCTGAATTTACAAAGCTTTGTGTATTTAAAATATCCCAAAGCTAATGTGTTGGAGAATCCTCAGATAAAATTGGTTGTTAGCCAGTGTTACATTTAGGGCTATAGAAAAGCACATATACTTCACATTCATCAAGGTTTTTTAAAATCTCTGACCCTAGACGGAGGACAGAACTATCACAGTTAACCCTATATCCTATGTAATACTTTAATTTCTTCACTGATTGGGGGAGGGGTAGATTAGATAAATATATTATAGCTCAAACTTCTGGACATCTTACAGCATGCAATTACAGAGTAACATTGGGTGTTTTCATCAGAAACTTGTCCTCATCTCAGTTAAGGAATGGTACAGACAAGTGAATTTGAAACATTTATTTTATCTGGCAATTAAAATAAGACAGCTGTTGTCATGCTAATTAGTGAATCCATTTCACTTCTATTTCAATAACTGAGGTTTCGACATCTACAAATAAGCAATATACCTTCAGACTGTAAAATATCTTCTCAATTCCAATTTGCACTCGTGTTCCACCATTAAGATTACTTTGAAAAAGAATCCTACATCTTCACAAATTCAAATCAGAGAATCAAGGGACAGAGGTTGCATGCCACTGATAAGAGAGGCTCTGTGATGAAATTCACTGCGGGAATAATGATGGCACAAAGGAAGGTAAACAAAGATACACCATTGCCATTTATTTTAAGTGTTTTGGAAAAAACAAGAATCAAAATTTGCTGAGGAGAAGTTTGATTCATAACCATGACTGGTCCCTCATACTGTCACAAGTTAACTTATTTAAGGTTATACTGATAGTCTGAACATTTCTCTTGATGCCTTTTCAGATACGTGCTCAGTTCATTCACTCGGATTCTGAATAACGATTAGAAGGTATTCTTTATCTGTAAATGAAACAAAAAGTACAAGACTGTTCACATTATAAAAAAGACTTTTTCCAGCTGTACAAATTCACCACCACAATATTTCCCACATTTTACATGTTCAATACTTTATATTTAGACTCCAACATCCATCAAATGATCTGTCATTGTAAATTAGATTTTTTCTTCCAGTTTAAAAAATGTGTTTGAGAGCCATTCTATTTGCAGGTGCAAAGCGACAGAGATCTTCACGGAATTCATTATTCATCTGAACCATAGATTTTGTCTTAACCAACCGCAGGTTATTTCTCTTCACAATTATTAACCATCCTGTGTGAATGTCATTGTTCATTAAGGACACCAGGTGCAGATATGGCAATTGTGACAATTGCCCAAGAACAAAATTAGACCCAAGAACAGAACAATTTCCCATGTTAATCTGAAACACAGTCAGTCTGAATAGGTACCAGGAAGAAAGGTTTCAAGCTGCAAACTAACTGCAGTGTCAGCTGATTATTAAAAGCTGCTTTTGCGGTTTATGATTCCGCCCAACCCCTGTTGAATTTTGCGGCAAATCTCAGATATCCATGGCTGTAAGTTTTTAACGTAAAAACTCAATTTTTTAGTTTGAGGAAAGAGAGAAAGAAATCTTGCAGGGTGGGGGTAAGGGGGGTGGGGGTCTTTACGGGAAAAATCAGGGTGTAGTACTTTCAGTCCAGTACTTGTAAAGTAATTCAACCTCTGACCACTCCTGAGCAACTTCACAGGACATTCGCTTATGATAACAATTAATGCATGTGAATTGTAAATACAGATGCAACTGCTCCAGTCATGTTGAACATTGTGCGATTGTCAATGCTTCAATAAAGGAATTAATTCATGGTGGATTATGTTGAGAGTTTTCCTATATATTTTATAAGAAATCAAGTTATAGAACATAGAACATGAACATAGAACATACAGTGCAGAAGGAGGCCATTCGGCCCATCGAGTCTGCACCGACCCACTTAAGTCCTCACTTCCACCCTATCCCCATAACCCAATAACCCCTCCTAACCTTTTTGGTCACTAAGGGCAATTTATCATGGCCAATCCACCTAACCTGCACGTCTTTGGACTGTGGGAGGAAACCGGAGCACCCGGAGGAAACCCACGCACACACGGGGAGAACGTGCAGACTCCGCACAGACAGTGACCCAGCGTGGAATCGAACCTGGGACCCTGGCGCTGTGAAGCCACAGTGCTATCCACTTGTGCTACCGTGCTGCCTTGTCATTAAAATTATTGGCCCAGGTATGTCAGTCAGCGGCCTCCCTCTAAACTTGGGCCATTCTTGTGGTGAAAGCTTGGTGTAAAGGGGAGGGGAGAAATTTTGGTGTGTATCCTCTCCCATAGAGTTGAGCAATGCTCCTTAAAGTGCCTGCAAGCATCAGATCACATGGGGTAGTCAAGGCAAGACATGGCCACAAAGTCTGAGACAGGGCAATAAGATATGACCGCAAATTCAAGACACGTCCACAAATTCAGGACAGTCAAGAGGCCTATGTTGTTTAAATGGCTTTTAAAACATATTTTAATGAGAATTAAATTTAAAAAATGATTCAAAATGGCAGAATGAAATGTTCTGTTTTCAAAAAGATGAGAATAGTAAGATTAATAGTCTTTAACTAGATGTGCACGGTATTTAATTTTTAAAGAAAAAATAGCTAATTTAAGAAATAAAAGGGGCAGTGCAAAGATAGATGAAAAGAGGTGGCATCATAACTTCAGTGATAAAGACCTCAACATACTCCTCAATGAGGTGGGGGCACATTGTTGGGGGCATCTGGGGAACAAAAAGTGTTGGACACCATAAAAGGTTAGCATGCGTATGGAAGAAAGTGGCTCAGGGTCTGAATGCTAAATGCACCATGCCATGGAGTCGAGCAAAATCAGAAAAATGGAATAATTTCATGTGATCTACTTGATCTGCTAGGATTTGTACAATTAATTGACATTTTAAAATTAAGATTAATTGAAATGCTACTGCTGCAATGAATAGTGAAGAGCTTGTTGATGGGTGGGGTGGTGAGAGTTCAATCTAAAATCAACTAATTGTAAAATTCAATTGCCTTTGGAGATGGGCCTCATGAAAAGTTTGTAAAGATCTTTCAATTGTTTCCACAGATATGAGGTGTGTGTCGTGTTATGCTTCTTGATGTAGCATAAGCTGCTTCCTTGATGTACACTCTGACAAAGGAAGGTTCAGACTTGGAGACAGCTTTAATACATTTATTGAACAGTTAACAAATTTTGGGTTCAACTCTCTTGCTAATCTAACAATGTAACTATATCTAACCAGTCTGCTCTAATCCATGCGGTGGGTGTGATGCTTCCTGATCTGCTCCTGTCTCTCGGAGTGTCGCCTATGGAAAGAGAAAGAGCATGTGGGCCCTGTCCTTTTATATGGGTAGCCCCCTAGTGGGAGTGTCACCTCTGGGTGTGTCTTGAATGCCCATTGGTCGTGTCCTATCTTACTGAACTATTGGTTGAATGTCTGTGTGTCATGATGTCTCTGGTGCTCCCTCTAGTATTTATTTCGTCTAAGTGTATTTACATTAACCCCTTGTGTATTTACAGTGTCCTAGTGTATCTACATTAACCCCTTGTGTATTTACAGTGATGCATATCACCACAGTGTGCAATTGCAATTATAGCGCATCTTCGAAGCACCCACGTAGTCCCTCTCATTCCAACAATCACGCAAACTAATATTTATTTTACATGAACAAAAGCAAAGTGCTGTGAATGCTGTAAATCTGAAATAAAAACAAAGTGCTAGAAAAACTCAGGTCTTTCGAGAGAGAAACAGATTTAAAGTTGACTCCAATATGACTCTTCTTTGGGATCAAAGATGTTGCTAGACCTGATGAGTATTTTGCACCACTTTTTGTTTTTATTTATTTTCCTTCTCTGTGTCGAGTAAAATATCTTATAACGCCTATGAGCAGTCCATGAGGTCTACTGTTGTTAAGCAGCTTGAAGAAAGGGCCAGTCAGCTGGTTGGCATCTAATACCCAGCAGATATTGGAGGGAGGAAAGTTGGTTATTAGATTGGTCAACCGCAAGTTTAAAACAAGTTTGTTGGCTGTAAGCTGTGGAACGGCAAAAATGATGCGTGCACACAGCATACGAGCTCCTGTAATATGGCAGATGAACACTCTTTAATATTGTAAAACTTAAGTTACTTCCTTTCCACAAGTGGATAGCTGTCTTTAGATACACAGGCGACAGATGGCAGTGAGTTGATAACTGCAGATGTTGACATGGGACCCAGAGAGGGTGCTGAGGCAGGGGTTACAGTGGAGATTGACATGCTAAATGAGCAAGAAGAAAACGATGGCATCCAGAGAAACAGGACAGGGGCATCCTTGGTAGGAAGGCAGGCAAAGCGACTTCATCTCTCCTCCACCCACATTACATCTTCAGGGTGCTGATGTGGGGCTAGGGCGATGTTGATGATTACGTTTGGTTGCGACAGTCCTCGGATTACCACATCTCCTCTTCCTGGATCCTGTGGTTCTGTACGAGGCACAAATTAGTGTCCTTTCACTGGCAAGCAAGAGGTCACTCCAGGAGGAAATGTAGTGGATAAGCTCCCATGTTGATTCTGAGTTTTTCCGTGTGAAGTTTGCATATTCTCCCAGTGTTTGTGTGGGTTTCTCCCCCACAACACAAAGAAGGTGGATTAGACACACTAAATTGCCCCTTAATTGGAAAAAATGAATTGGGTACTCTAAATTTTTTTTAAAATGTTGATTCGGAGTTGGAAGGGGTCTTAATTATTGGTGGAGTGAAATACATTTAACAGGTACCTTGAAACTTTTGCCTCAACGGTACAGGACATGAAGCACTTTGGGATCAGTCTTCATAATCAGTTGGCCATAAAGATGCACAATAGAGTGATCAATTGGTCCTAAATAATCAGACCATGTGCACCCTGTTCTCCTTTTCTATTCCACGAGGGATCAGATGGCTCTGATTAATTGGATCCATTTTAAATCAGTTTGCCCACGTTGCGGAAAATATAAGTTATTTGTACAAATATTTGAGATGCATACATCAGGCATGGTTGCAAGATATATATGACGGCCATAGTATCCCCCTCCCAGCACAGACAATTGAACTTCTAATGGATACAATGCCTCATAATTGAGCAGCAGAACATCCAGAGAAAAGATACAGAGGTTATGCCTTTGTCACAAGAGGAATCAGGTCATAGGGACAGGCGAGGCAGTCCTTTTGTTTTTAGTTAAACCTCGTCACACTGACCTTCAGGCATGGATACGATAGAGCATTTTATGTTTGTTATGCTTAAATATTGGCCTGTTATTTGAGATCTAGAAGTATATTGATTGGTTGCTATCTGGAGTCATTTTAAAGTTCAAATTTTATCATCTAAATGGTACAACGGTTTACAAAGCAGCAAATACCTAGTTAAGTCAATTTGTATTGAAAGTCTTGCATTAAGCACCTCAATGTTTATGTAAAGTTTAGCAAAACGACATCCAAGTCTGGTAGTGTGTATTTGCTACTTGAATAAAATATTACTGTTGCACTTTCAAGCTTGCCATTTTTTGCATGTCTTCCTATCACTCTCACTGTCCAAATGAGCTACAAACTGCTTTCTAATAGTTCCAGTCTCTGCAGCCTTGGCTTCTTCGAGTAGTTCACGAAGCATAGCCCCAGTGAGTGACAAGAATTCCATATCATCCATTTATGATGAAATCGTATCTGTCTGGTTAAGGGTCAATCCTTCCACAGGGAAAAGGTGTGTAGTGCCCCTCTGACCTGGTGAGGTGACAGGATCTCGATTTCAGCACCCATTTTGCCTTTGTTACCACATGGCATGCAAACTACTGTATCTTTCTTGTGTTTCACTATTGGTCTTGCGATAGGGTGGCCCCAATCTCAGATGCAGCAGTTAGTTCTTGTTACGGAGTGCCAATCCAGATATTCGGCACAATCCAACGGCATGATTCAAGTCTGAGTCGCGGAGGATGAAGACACCTTGAACATTTTCTCAGTGTTTTGCATGGACAATCAGAATTTGCAGTTGGACAATACAAAGGGTCATCACATTTAATGAATGAATACGCTTCCTGTTTGTGTATGGAACAGGTGCATCATTTGATGCCTTCAATGGGGAATGAACTCCCAAATGCTTTTGGAAAGTCAGCAATTCTATGAAATAAAATAGACCTCAACTTGGTGTACTGGAAAGCTAGCAAAGTTGAAAAACTCAGAAGTCCTGTGGAATATGGCACCTGTGAATGCAGGGCTACACACATTGCTGGTGTCTGACTGAAATGACGAGTATGCATAAAATTTGAATCCTGTGGTCACTGACATGGCTGTCTAGGATTTAGAACACAGCTGAAAGCCCTCCTTTGACATTGCCAGTGGCCGCACTCTTTGCTAGAGCACAGTCACCTCAAACACGATTCCTTTGACATCTCAAAGCACAGCCTCTCCGGATACATGTTCTGGGATGGATAACGAGTCCCCTGGATAGGGCCATGGACATGATGCCCAACTCCTCTTTGCTGTTCTCTGCTTGGACTCCAGTTTTGGCAAAGCACACAATATTAGAGCCATGAACACAAAAAGGTACTTTTCTCCTTCACAGGCTTCCTCTTTTTGAAAAAAATAAATTTAGAGTATCCATTATTTATTCCCCCCCCCCCCCCCCCCAATTAAGGGTCAATTTAGCATGGCCAATCCATGCACCCTGCACATTTCTTTGGGTTGTGGGGGTAAGACCCACGCAGACACGGGAAGAATGTGCAAACTCCAGACGGGCAGTGACCCTGGGCCAGGATCAAACCCAGGTCCCCAGCGCCGTGATGCAGCAGTGCTAACCACTGCACCACCTTGCCACCCACAAGCTTCCTCTTTAAGCAATTCCAGCACGTGAAAAAATTTGAAAGTCACAGATGTGAAGAAAATATGAAATAGTCCTTCCTACGGTTTGAAGTCTATGTAAAAAAAAAAAGAATCTGATACTTGGCTCTCAGCTGCTTTGTGTATGTTTCTTTCACATAAAAAAATCCTTCGAGGAGGATCCTGGCTTCATTAAAATATACATCCTTGGACAAGCTGTCAAACTTTCTGGCGATTTTAATTCATAAGAAGTGGGCAATTAGCCTAAGTTCACACCACTACATTGATCTGATTATTCTATCATTAAAGGCTTCTCCCTGTGGAGAAGTGGAGAATCACTGACGACAACTTCTGGATTCCCATGTTTAACTGCGTATGTGCAGATGCCAGATGTCACCACCAGTTTCACAGAGTAATTACAAAAAATGCAGTGTCGTTGTCTGCACTATTTGGGCACAGAGCCAAAGTGACATCAACACAACTTAACACTTCCAGTACACTTCAATATTTGTTTCATGATTAACAGAACATATTTAACATCTTTAAAACTCAGGTTTTCAGCAAGTATAATTATTTCTGTGGTAATAATTACTGATGAGAGAAATTGCACAAGTGGACAATGTCCTTTGAAGTTACTTTCTGTTCTGCACAAAATTGTTGGGATGTATCAATGCTGTTTTTACAATACTGGTTATGGTATATTTTCATGATGTAATATTTTGATCTGCTCCCCTCCAATGGGTGAAATTTTTTTAAAAATAAGGGGCAATTTAGCATGGTCAATCCATTTACCCCGCACATCTTTGGGTTGTGGGGGTGAGACGGGGAGAATGTGCAAACTCCACATGGAGAGTGACCCAGAGCCGGGATCGAACCTGGGACCTCGGCGCCATGAGGCAGCATACTACTCACTGCGCCACCATGCTGCCCTCATTGGTTGAGATTTTGCCAAAACAGTGAAGGCTATGAAATTTTCATGCTTAATCTGTACCAAATAAAATTTATATACAAGAACAATTTGAGCTGTATTACACCAAGATGTAGCACGATTTCTGCAGTTCCATCACCAATGGTGGGCACAATTTCAAATGATAAATTCAAAGTACGATACACCACAGAATCTTGCAGGTCTAAATGCAATTTTTCCCAAAGCACATTGGCACCAACCTGCTAAATACACAACAAAAGAACTTGGGAGCAGGAGTACTCCATTCAGCTCCTCGATGGCCGAACTGACTGTGGTCTCAACTGCTTTCCTGCCCGGTCCTATCCCCATACCCCCTCAACTCCCTAAAATCTCATCTCACTCAGCTTTGAATAATCAACAACCCAGTTTCCACTGCTTTCTGGGAAAGATAATTCCACAGACTAACGACCTTCAGTGAAAATAAATTCTCATTGCAGCATTAAATTAGAGACCCCAAGTTTTAAATTGTGTCCCCTAGTTCTAGACTCCTCCACAAGAGGAAAGAAGCTCTCAGGATCCACCCTGTCAATTCCCTTCAGAATCGTATTTGTTTCCATAAAATCACCTCTCATTCTTCTAAATTTCAAAGAGTATAAGCCTAACCTGTTCAACATTTCCTTATAAAATAATCCCTTCATGCTAGGAATCAATAGAGTGAACCTTGAACTGATTTTAATGCAAAGATACCCTAAGCAGAGTAAAACTCGACACAGTGCTCCAGGTGTGGTTTAACTAAGGCCCCATATAGCTGCAGGAACACTTCTGTACTATCACACACTTCTCCCTCTGCAATAAACACCACCCTTCCAATCCAACTGCACCCAGAAAACCACCTGTGATTCATGTATCAGTACACCTGGCTTCCTCTGTTGCAGAGAGTTCTGCAGTCTCGATCTATTCAAATATCCTGTTTTTCAATTCTTCCTGCCAAATAATACTCGTTATAAAAAGTGAAAATTGTTAGTTTCTTCGATGGCAGATCAAAAGTAAATTCTGATAATTGATAAATGGTAGCTTATCTAGAGCATGCTAAGTAGAAAATTGTAACAACACAGTTCATTTCCTAAATAATCAAGGTCCAATAAATCATGAGTGCAGTGCTGAAGTAATAATGAGTTAGTCATATCTTTCCTCTTGGCTTAATGAATGTTCTCAAGCTATTCACACAGCACACATTATACTTACAGGAAAACTGTAGCGAATTAGATATAACGAGGAACATTACAACAGGCAATCAACTTTAATAGTTCGCCCGCGTCTTTTAGGAAGAAAAATCCATTAAGCTCCTTCAAATAATTTCAGTCCAAAGTATAACACGCCATGGCACAGCGCGATGCAATACATGTATCGAAATATGCAAAATATTTTCTGTTTTGGTGAGGATTACGTTGCTTAAAGAAAACTAGTTCTGTCTCCTGCTAGCTGTTGGTCTCTCTAACGACTCCTATATGCCAATATGGCTTATCGCCGGCCATCAAGGAATTCACGACCCACTCCTGGATATTTCATGCTGGTGCTCCAATTCTACCCGTCAATTTTTTTTTCAAATTAATGTTTGAATGCTGCAATGCGGAGAATCACATTACAGACTGATCACCCCGTTTACATTATTCTGTCACTGGATTGTGGAGCTGAAGTTTTGGTCTAACTCTAACCATCTGTTTTAAATGAAGCTGGGACAATGGGACAATGAATATTGTTCTTTGGCTACCACTAATAGCAACAAAAACATGTGGAGGAGGCAGAATCGATATCGACTGACAGTACATCCTCACATTCGTCACTTTGTGGCAAGCTACAACTAATAATAATTTATCCAAGCCTACGGAATTTTATGGTTGATGTCAGAGGACTTTCCAAGTGTGGGAGTCTCAGGCAAACACCTTTTGCATATTTCCATACATGTATTGCATCTCACTGTGCCATGGCATGTTATACTTTGGGCTGAAATGGCAGGTGCAGAGTGGATACCCATTCCTTGTACTTATGTCATGACTAAGCTTGGTGCCTTGAATGTCATGACCAATGTACTGGGAAGATGGAGGCTTGTAGAGTCCATACAGCCTTTGCGCAGCTGATGTGGCCATTGATTTTGGAGCATGCATCTATTCTGACATTCCTCTGTGAGGATCAGATGCCAATTAAGACCATATACACCACATAACAGTGGTTAGCACTGTTGCTTCACAGGGTCCCAGGATCGGTTCCTGGCTTGCGTCACTGTCTGTGTGGAGTCTGCACATTCTCCCCGAGTCTGCGTGGGTTTCCTCTGGATACTCCGGTTCCCTCCCACAAGTCCCGAAAGATGTGCTGTTAGCTACGTTGGACATTCTGAATTCTCCTTCAGTGTACCTGAACAGGCGGCGTAATGTGGCGACTAGGGGCTTTCCCCAGTAACTTCATTGCAGTGTTAATGTAAGCCTACTTGTGACAATAAAGACTATTTAAAAAAAATTAAATGATTTTGCATGGAGTTACTCACACCATATTTGGTGTGCTGAATTCCCCAGAAGGACGTATTAAGTGCAGGATCACTACTCCTTCAAAAAGTGGAAAATTGGAAGGCTAATGATTCCAGGGCCCTCTCATGCACATCAAGCATCTAACATCAACAGATACATGGGAATTCATCATCTGTTCTGAAGTGGGAACTGAATTTTCTTTTAATTTGTTCTTGAGCTTTTGTTTTATTTTATAAATTTAAAGTACCCAATTCTCTCTTTTTTTCCAACAGGCTATTTAGCGTGGCCAATCCACCTACCCTGCACATCTTTGGGGTGTGGGGGTGAGACCCACGCAGACACGGGGAGAATGGTTCTTGAGCTTTCGTTGACACGGTAGCATTGTGGATAGCACAATTGCGTCACAGCTCCAGGGTCCCAGGTTTGATTCCGGTTTGGGTCACTGCCTGTGCGGAGTCTGCACGTTCTCCCCGTGTGTGCGTGGGTTTCCTCCCACAGTCCAAAGATGTGCAGGTTAGGTGGATTGGCCATGATAAATTGCCCTTGGTGTCCAAAATTGCCCTTAATGTTGGGTGGGGTTACTGGGTTATGGCGATAGAGTGGAGGTGTTGACCTTGGGTAGGGTGCTCTTTCAAAGAGCCGGTGCAGACACGATGGGCCGAATGGCCTCTTTCTGCACTGTAAATTCTATGAATCTATGACACAAGCGGGAAGTATTCATTGCCTATCCTTTGTTTATGAGGGCATTAAGAGTCAATCATGGAACATAGAGTTGGAGTCACATATAGGCCAGGTGAGAGGGACTTGGTAGGTTCTCTGTGAAAGGCAATAGTGAACATTTTGGTTTTTACAACAATTCATCACCTTCTGCAGTCATCTTTCTTTTGGTTCCAGTCACACAAATTGCCAGGTTTATGAAGTTCAGTTTTACAACTTTGAGTTCGCAACATCTGAGCTGTTAGTCCAATGGTAGAACCACGAGACTATCATGCCCAAGCACAAAGGGACACAAAATACTTCAAAATAATTTTGCGAAATGACAGTAGGGCATCCAATTACAGCCTTACTATTGTCACCTATGCTATTCAGTCTCACCTTATGAAGACTTCCCAGCCAGTCAGTTTTACTGTGCAGTACTTGCCACTTTGTTCTCACCTCAGTGATCCTGGTGAGCTAAACATAGCTCTGGAAATCCATACGCTGAGTATCAAATGAGGAGTTACACCTCAACTTATGTTACTTCTTTGTGTATTTTAATTACTTCCCAGACGTTCCACAGGATTCCCCATGAACTTGCAAACCCACGAGAAGTGGATGGGATTATGTTGGGTTCCTGACCCAACCTCACTTTTCAGGTCCTTCACCATTCCCCCTCCACGACTACACCAGTCCCACCCCTCAACCAAACCTGCTGACCCTTGACTGTTCTATCCAGAGATTCTGTGCTTTTGAATAATTTAGATTAGCACCTATCAAGGAAACAATCTATTTCACTCCTGCAATCAAACAGCTTTACCTGGTGCAACCATTATCTCATGTTTTTTTGATCGGACCCGCAGAAAGGTCAAGTCATTCTGCGGATCAATGTCTCGGACAGTACTTCTGGCCTTCATGGCAAGTTGATGGAACAGGCCTGCATACTGCACTGTAGAGGAATTATCCAAGGTTGTCCTTATTGGGATTCCTGCAGATCAAAACATACAAAAGACAATTACATCACCTTCTAAATTGATTTCATATTTTACTTGTATTCAAAAAAGATTAGTCAGTTAAAAAAAATATCAAATACAACATCAGCATTTAGAGAGGAGTTAATATGGAGATTTGCAGCCAAAAAAGGGGCCTGTAATCAATTATATCCACCTACATATCCAGATCCTTCGTGAAATTGCTAATTCTACCCATCTCCAGACAGCTCCATTCACAGATCACTGTGAATCTCAACTATATGTTTATTTTCCAAAAAATCAGTTATGATGGGAAGCAACGTTGATACTAACCCTCTTTGCTCATTGACAAAATGCTGCTGTATCTTTTACAGTATTTATCCCCCTTCCCCCAACAAAGGGAAAGCAGTTAGCCAAGCCATAGTCCCAATAGTGAGTACCTGAAACCTGGGAGTAATATATATGGGGACACAGTACCACTGGTTACTGAACTGTTAATCGAAAGGCTAATGATCTGGAGGCATGGGTTCTAATCCTGCAATGTCAACCGTAGAATTTAAATTTCAGTCAATTAGATAAAACTTGAAGTAAAAAAACTATCATTAGTAACAGTGACCATGAAACTATCAGATGGACTGCAGGAGCTGAAAAACAAGTTCACCATCTTGTCAACGGCAATTAGGCAACAAACGCTGGCGTTGGCAGTGATGTCTACATCCCATGAAAGAATAAAATAAAGCAAACCTTTCATGACAACCTTTGTCTGGGCCACGCCCAGCTCACTGAATTATGTCATTCATTCCGAGGAGCGAAGTGGCCTGCTGTGCAGTTGCAGAGTTTCAGTCTTTATCTCATTAACACTTTTCCTGCTTAGCTCAGCTGGGGAATTTCAGGATGACAAGAAATAATATTGCCACTATCTGAATCACAAGGCCATTTACAGGCAAGTGCAGAAAGATGCCTCAATAAACTCTGCAGCTTCAATAAAATGCTGCCTTCATCATTCCATGTGCAATCTCACAGGAAATACTATATTAATATCATGGACTATTTAATGGTATAACCATTATCTTGAATTTGATTGCAATAGTTCTCATTTATTCAGCATATCACAGGGTGCACATGGGATACGAGCTACTAAAGCACCAATTAATGTAGCATGTGATCACAATACATGTTAAGAAATAGGCCATTTAGAATACTGTCCTAAACATTACAGGGCTTAAAACCATCCCAAATACTAATTTACCATTACGCTTTAGGTTCCAAATTTTTAAATTTGAGCATGAAATTATTCCCTGGAAACTGGACACCTGTTGTTTGTGAATAAAAACACCCTCAACCAGGTATCTGACATTACATTTTTATTAAAATTAAAAAGATAAAATTAATAGCTCTCTAAACGAGAGATTTTTGAAGTTAGAACAATAGAACATTTAACCTGCCCCTCCAAATAAACTCGCACATTCATACCCACGTTCAAGGCTACAACTCAGAGGCTGTGGAGATGATGAAGCAATGTTTCAAGTCACAATTTATCACGGCCACCTCTGGTTACTTCCTTGTCATTCTCACCACCAACATCCCCTTGCCCTCATGCTTTTTAGCACATCCTTTGAAACCTTTTTCACCCTTAGGAGACAACAATGAATATAGGAAGGGAAGCAGGTCCTCAAATATGTTCTTGATTCACAGATCAATGTCCACCTCGCTAGCAACTCCTTGTTTGTTCAGAGGGATTCAATCCCGCCCATGGCACTGTAACAACCGTAACCAAAGTGTATATGCAGGTTTCAGTATACATACTGATAACATGCTCTCCACCATTGCCTCCATGTTGCCAAAATACTTGCCTGACATAGGAGGTGCATAAGAACACCTCTCATTTACTTTCCTCACAAGAAAGGAAGAGTGCAAAACTTTCAGTGGCAAAATCTATAAGGAGGTAGCTCCCGCTAGAGTCCTTGGTTTTTACTTCTTTTCACCTAGCTCCTGGGTGTAATTGGTGGCCAATTTCATCCCATTTGAGAGCCTTTTGTGTGAGGATGTCAACAAGGCGCAAAAAAGAATATTGAAGGAAAGGTGTGAGCTGTAGCTCTTCTGAGGCCCTGGTGCTGCCCTGCATGAATATGTGGAGAAGGCCAGTCGCCTCCTGGCCAGTCAGTTGAGGCGGCAGGCAGTCTCCCGAGTGATTGTCCTGGTTGAGGATTTAGGTGGAGGAACTTGTGTTGGCCCCGGATAAAGTCAACGGGGTTTTTAACAATAATCTTTATTGTCTCAAGTAGGCTTACATTAACACTGCAATGAAGTTACTTTGAAAAGCCCCTAGTCGCCACATTCCGGCGCCTGCTCGGGTACAGAGGGAAAATTCAGAATGTCCAATTCACCTAACAAGCAAGTTTTTCGGGACTTGTGGGGTAAGTCGGAGCACCCGGAAGAAACCCACGCAAACACAGGGAGAACGTGCAGACTCCGATCAGACAGTGACTCAAGATGGGAATCGAACCTGGGAACCTGGTGCTCTGAAGCAACAGTGATAACCACTGTGCTACCATGCCACCCATTTCCAGGATGACCAGGTAATATTCGGGTGTGGAGGATGAGTGTGGGCAATGTGGGAGGAGCTTGGCTAATCATGTGCACATGTTCTGGTCATGTCCTAAGCTCATGGGAGTCTGGGTTTCTTTCTTTAACGCCACGTCAGCGATTCTACAAATTGAACTGAAGCTCTGTCCCTTAAGGGCCATATTTGGGGCGTCCAACCTGCCGGTGCTGCAGACTGGGGCGGGGGCAGATGTCCTGGCCTTCGCCTCGCGGGTTGATCGAAGGTGGGTGCTGCTGGGGTGGAGATATGCTTCTCCACCCAGTGCCTCGATGTGGCAAGGGGATCTTATGGAATTCTTATATCTCGAGAAAAGGAAGTACACAGTGAGGGGGCATTAATAATCTTTATTAGTGTCACAAGCAGACTTACATTAACACTGCAATGAAGTTGCTGTGAAATCCCCTAGTCGCCACACTCTGGCGCCTGTTCGGGTACACTGAGGGAGAATTCAGAATGTCCAATTCATCTAACAGCACGTCTTTTGGGACTTGTGGGAGGAAACCGGAGCAGACGGAAACCGACGCAAACACGGGGAGAACGTGCAGACTCCACAGACAGTAACCCAAGTCGGGAATCGAACCTGGGTCCCTGGCGCTGTGAAGCAACAGTGCCAACCACTGTGCTACCGTGCTGCGTTCTAGCAGAGATGGCAGCCATTCATTCCGTACTTTAAAGAGCTGGTCACCGTTAGTTGTTAGATGGGGGAGGGGTGGGTAACGAGGGGTTTGTTTATTGTTTTATGGTTTAGTGTTGTTATTTATGTACAAAATTTATGAAATTTGAAAAATGTGAATAACAATAATTTTTTAAAAAAAGGAAGAGTGCTGCTTTTGTATAGGGCCTCAACGTTGCATGATTGGGAGCAGAAACTGAGTACTTTGGAGAACTGAAGTGTGCCAGGGGACTTGCATTCTATTATCCTGGTGTGAAAAGACAGTATCACACCCAATAGCTTCTAGCTGCATTCTGAGATGCACTCATGGGCTCAGTGGGGGTGGGCAAGAAATGGCAGAAAACAAACCTGAGAACATCTTTCATTGCATAAATTTAATTCCTTCTTGTCAGTTTTATGTGGCACAGTTGTTAACACTGTTGCCTCACAGCTCCAGGGTTGCCTCACAACTCCAGGGTTCCAGGTTCAATTCCGGCCTTGGGAGACTGGCTGTGTGGAGTTTGCACTTTCTCCCCGTGACTGCGTGGGTTTCCTCCGGGTGCTCCGGTTTCCTCCCACAGTTCAAAGATATGCAGTCCAAAGAGGTGGATTGGCCATGCTAAATTGCCCCTTAGTGTCCAAAAGGTCAGGTGGGTGTTGCTAAGTTGCGGATATAGGGTGGAGGCATGGGCTTAAGTAGGGTGATCTTTCCGAGGGCTGGTGCACCCGATGGGTCAAATGGCCTCCTTCTGCACAGTAAATTCTATGATTTTAGTTGTCTTTTTTTCTTCACAATCATAACGCTCACCAGAGGATGCACTGCAGCTTCACGGTTCATCTCGAGTGGACCATACGTCAGACGAGCCAAGGAATACATGTATGCGCGCAGGTGAGAGAGAGGGTGAGAGCTTTGTGGTGTAGATGCAGTGCAAAAATGACAGTCAAGCCTGGTATAATGTTGTGACATTAAGATACACATTGGAGTTTTCCCCGACTCACCAATCTCTTCAGTGATACCTCTTGCACACATAGCATGCTGAGCAACATCGATCACTATCTGTAACAGTCAAACCTGCACACTTTATCTTTCTCCAAATGAAGCACCAATGATAAACACGTATGCAATAATGGCATGTAATCAGGGCAGCACGGTGGCGCAGTGGTTAGCATCGCTGCCTCACGGCGCTGAGGTCCCAGGTTTGATCCCGGCTCTGGGTCACTGTTCCGTGTGGAGTTTGCACATTCTCACCGTGTTTGCGTGGGTATTGCCCCCACACCCCAAAGATGTGCAGGGTAGGTGTATTGGCCACACTAAAATTGCCCCTTAATTGGAAAAAATGAATTGTGTACTCTAAATTTATAAAAATAAAATAATGGCATCTAATGGCGCTTGCAGGTGAGGCAAGAATCCGGAGTAACCAACTGTGTGCAAGTGATACAATCATTGAAGCGCACATTATTACTGAAATGGCAAAGTAGGGAGAAGGGGGAAAGAAAACACTCAGCAGTGTAGATAAAGACTTTCGGCTCCCCCTAATGTGCAAATCATGGATTTACCAATCAGATGATGAAAAAACCTTTGGATTACTTGCTATCAGACTCCAATGAATTATATTTCTGAGAGTTAACCCAGAGAAAGTTAATTATGCTCACAACTTAACAATACTAAGACATACATGTATACCATTACCCCATCAATACAAGCTTCCTTTGCCACTTTGTTTTTGAGGATTATTTTTACTTTTCATCTTTGCTTCCCTCTCCCTTCTCCATCACCCCCATAAATATTATGATTATTACGTAGCCATTGAATCGTGATCTTAGTTTCTGCCACAGCTGCCCTACAAGGAGCTAAAAGGTGGCATCTTGTGGGTAGTGCGTGGAGTTAGCTAAATAATTCAAATATAAAATAAAGATTATTGTGTCGGGAAATAGGAACACAGGAACAATATTTTGTGTTGCTGCAATTATCAATTGGTTCAACTTGAACTTCAATATGAAATCTCAGTTTATTAGTGTAATGCTCCAAAAGTAACCCAACTGGCTAACTATATGGGAGATCTTTAATTTGGCCAGAATAATCATGATTGTTAGGCTTTACAAGCTGCACAGGTTTATTACAGCATGAGTTTTGTTACATTTCACCATTGGAGGATATGGAGAGAGGGTGGTGTGTGTAGTGGAGATCAGCAGCCATGGTCACATTGAATGGCACAGCAGGCTCTAGGGGCTGTATAATCTATTCCTGCTCCTGTTCCTTATCAGTTCAAAAAGATTCAATATCAATCTTTGATGTCAAGAGCTGTAATCAGTGTCAAAGGTGCTTAGTTTGGGGACTGGATTTGAATCCAGACTGATATGATGAAAGCCCTTTTCCTTTCCAAAAGGTGTCCAGGTTTTAAAGGAAACTAAATTAAGTTTGAGTACAAAGAGGCCATAAATTCAGCTAGTGGGCAAAATCGAAGTGCTCTGAGCTATGCATCAAATCCACACCACACTGACCTATCTACTCAGTCTCTGCTGGCAGCACTGGTACTGTGCAAAATGAATTCCATCAGCGACCTTTCACTATTCCAGGTTGATGTTACATCAATTATCAGCTGCTAAAAAAATGATAAGCTGACTAATGAACAAGACTGGCATAGATATTTACACAGTGTCAGTTGCTTCCTTAAACAGTGTTTGGTTCGATAAGAAGAGGTTATATTTCACGATAAGCAAAACAGAGTGCTGTACACTGTTCACAAATTGTTAGAAAATAAGAAAAATGCACATGCTAGCCCACTTCTCTGGATAAGCAAACCAAATGTTACAAGAGGAGCTCTCTGACCAGCTTAAGGTTCTCTATTTGAAGCCTGGCTCATTGGTGTTCGCATTGTGATTTTAAAGATCCTTTCTTAAAAGACTAGTCATGATTGAGAGAGTTTGTGAACACCAATGGGACTATATTCCTTCCTGCGAATGAACTCTCTATGGAGAGCCAAAGTCCATCCACTATAACAACTGAAGCCAGAGACAAACATCCTACTTTTAAAAGGCAAAGAATCTAGAAGGAGCGTTGATATGGTCACGTTTTAATTTGATTTTTGGAGACCAATACATTGGTTGTATCTGCACCATCAAAATCAATTCTTGACATGATTCTTAGGAAAAATGTCAAGGCCTTGGGGACAGCGCAGGAGAGATTTACTACAATGGCACCAGGGATAAAGGACTCTGGTTAAATGCGTGTGGAGAAGGTGGACTTGCTTTCCTTAAGCGACCAGCAGCAGAGTAGGACAGTGTCCCATTTGGGAAGAAGAGATCAGAAAATATCTCAAAGGGAAAGGATGGCCCCTTTGGAGTGAATTCTGTGATAATGAGGAAACAGGACCCGGGAGTATAGGACATACTTGGTGGGAGAACCTGTCAGAAATCCGTAAGAGTTTAGGGAAAGCTCGCAAGCCGATGGCAATCGTATCCTGTCTGGCACAATTGCGAGGCACGGAGGAGGTCGTTCGGACACTCCGCAAAGAGATAGAAGCGAGACATCGAATGAGCAAGGTCGATGTTAGTGAGATCGACAGAGAGAATATAGATTTGAGAAGGAAGTTGGCAGCAAAGGACGGAGAGGTGGATGATGCCAAGTGGGCACACCAGTCTTGTCTAGCACATCTGAGCAGCTTCCAAACTCAATACGATAAGGCCTATCAGGACACGCAACGTGCAGTCCTGGTAAGAGAAGAGACAGAGAAACAGGTAGAGGCATTGCAAAGGCAGTGCAGCGATCTAAAGGCAGCGTTAAGAGCACTCCATGCTGCCACCACAGAGCACAGACAAAGCTCATTAGATCATGCGAAATGCAGGAAGCAGATTGCGGAACTGCAGTATTTGCTTTCAGTACAAAATGGGTTTCAGAGCACCTTTGGATCCCAATTAGATGAGGAAGGCGGCCCTGATTGGCAAGAATTAAATGAAACCGCGCATAGATATGTTCAGGGAACATGTGCGCAAGGAAAGCCCCAAAAGAGAAAAGCACCCCAACCCCCCACAGAGCAGATAGATCAGGCACCCATGAATCCAGTAACCACCCACTCAAGGAGACGCGGAATTCCTTTTCACCACCCCCTTAACCGTGACCCAATTACGGGACACGTACGAAAAGATCACACCGTTCCTCCCCACCTCAGACCCCCACCACTTCTTTGCTAGAGTGAAGCAGCAGGCAACCATGTACGGCCTGGATGAGCGTGAGCAAGTGAAACTCACAGTTTTAAGCCTAGACCCTTCGGTTGTAGCAGCCCTTCCTGACCCACAGAATGTAGGAGGAGGCACCCTTGCAGAGACGCACATGGCGATCTTAGATGCGATCGGCTACAACAGAGGTGACCCAGTAGAAGGCCTGAATAAGTGCAGGCAGAAGAAAACCGAACACACCACAGTGTTTGCTGGACGCCTGTGGATTCATTTTACAGCCGTTTTTGGAACCTTACACCGCGCCCATTTGCCCCAAGACAACATGGCCAAATGGACCCGCACCCTTATCTCCCATGCCACAGAGGCAGGACAAAAAGCCTGGACCAATTATGACCCCTTGGAAGAAGCGCACAACGAAAAATGGGTATTAAAAAGGTTGTCCCGCACCTGGGAGCAATCAGTCCAAAACAAACCCGCAATTAGGAAACCCGAAGAACAGCAGGCAGAGGCAGATATCCAAGCAATTAAAATGCACCAGAACCCCGCATGGGTGAACGAAGGCAGGAACAGCCCCCCACAGAAACCACAGGAGTGTTACAACTGTGGACAATTAGGACACTTTGCACGAGAATGCAATGCCCCACGAAAGCCACAGAGAGCCCAGCAGGCAGGCACTCTGAATAATAACAAGACAAAGCCCATACATAGTGTGAGTGCCCGTTCAGACCAGACAGACCTGAACGGAACTGACTGACGGTGTTCGGGCTCCCCCAGTTGGGTCTGCGAAACCCTTTGGGATAGGTCCGGCCGACCAGTCGTTGCAGCGAAAATACGGGGTCAGCCCATCAAATTTCTCTGGGACACAGGAGGTCCCGCACCACAATTAATTCCTCCACCATGTTCCAAAAGGACATGTGGCCCACTACAGCCACAATCACCCTCAGCGGCTTCACAGGCCACTCACAACAGGGACACATCACAGCCCCTGTACCCATTCAAATTGGCAATATTACCACAAAACACCCCATAGTTTTGGTCGATCTGGACCACACAGCAGAACACATTTTGGGCATTGACTTCATGAACTCCCACAACCTTTCAGTTGATCCAGTAAATCAATGTGTCTGGAAAATGACAAAGTCAGCAAGAGCCCCCGCAACGTTCACAGTCGATGAGTATGCTAATAAGATTAGCGCAGTCGGCGATATTTGGTTTGACCCGACCACGATTAGTGCAGACAAACAGGTTAGGACAGTTCTACAGAAGAACAGGACCGCATTTGCAAGTCATAAACATGACTGCGGCAGGATGGCTAGTTCGGTTCAAATAACAGGACCTGACCCTAGACCCCAGAAGCAATATGGATTTCCCCAAGAGGCAGAGGGAGAAATCTCAAAGGTTATCAATAGCTTATTAGAACAAGGCGTACTTAGATCAGTAGCCTCTACTAATAATGCCCCGATTTGGCCAGTGAGAAAGCCCGTTGGATCATGGCGACTGACCATCGATTACCGGGAACTCAACAAAGTCACCCCCGCAGTAGCCCCCACGGTAGCCACAAGTCCTGAGACCATGCTCAAACAGGGACTCAAACTCACGATATTTTACGGTTTTGGATATCAGTAACGGATTCTGGTCCACTCCATTGGCAAAGACGTGCCAGTACAAATTTGCCTTCACTTTTAAAAGGTCAGCAGTACACGTGGACATGCCTTCCACAAGGATTCCACAACTCCCCCTCCATTTTCCACCGACAGCTGGCTAATGGTTTATCAAAATGTTCTCGCCCCGAATGTCTGGTCCAGTATGTAGACGACTTATTACTGCAGACAGACACCAAGGCAGAGCACATCGCGCTTCTGGTTGAACTCTTGGAACTCCTACAGCAAATTGGATGCAAAGTGAACCCCAAGAAAGCCCAAATTTTGGAAAACAAAGTGGTATATTTGGGAACGATTATCATGCATGGTAAACGCGAGATCGAGCATAAAAGAATTGACTTGATTGTCAAATTGCCACTTCCTCAGAATGTTTCAGCCCTCCAGTCGTTTTTGGGACTGGTTGGCTACTGCCAAAACCATATTGATGGTTTCGCCACCAAGGCAGCACCCCTCTCAGAACTCCTAAAGAAAGGAGCCCCTTGGGAATGGCTTCCGCAGCACACGGATGCTGTAGATACTATAAAGCGCGCACTCATTGCAGCCCCCGCATTACAGGTTCCAGACCCGCTTTCTCCCTATGCTATAAAGATAGCTAGCACAGACCGCACCCTTACGGCCGTGCTCCTCCAGGAACGGCACGAACAGTTAAGACCCGTGGCTTACGCCTCCAGAGTTTTAGATCCTGTGGAGCAGGGATTTTCGGCCTGTGAAAGGCACCTGCTCGCAGTTTTCTGGGCAGTTCAATACTTCTCATACATCACCGGACTAAACCCCATCACAATCCTCAGGGAACACACCCCCACCCAACCTTTACTAGACGGACGACTCAAGGACGGTACAGTAAGCCAGATTAGAGCAGCCAGATGGACCCTTCTTTTGCAGGGACGGGACATCACTGTTAAAAGGACCAAGATCCACACTTTCCTAGCCGACAACCTTCAGTACCCAGGCACCCCCCACGAATGTGAAATCAACTCACCGCACCACAACACAGGCCCCTTTATTGCAAAAACACCCTCCAGAAAGATAGGTAGTTCACCCCAGAGCCCCCAGCACACAGACACATGCGCACCTTTGAGAATATATGTGGATGTTCTTCCACTGCATTACAGGATGCGGCATCTATGTTGAGGACGCGCAGGGACGCACCCTAGAAGAAATCTCCTTAAAACTGCCAGGTCACTTAGGCGCGCAGGCGGCAGAATTAGCAGCCATTGCGTACATTATAGATCACCCAGATTCCTTCCCCAGCCCAGCAGACATATACTCGGACAGCCTCTATGTCTGTAACAGCCTCACAGAATTCCTACCCCTGTGGAAAGCAAGAGGATTTGTTTCCGCGGACGGAAAACCCCTCCCTTCAGCCCCATTACTCCGGCACATTTTGGACAAAGCACAGGACAGGATATTTGGCATTATTAAAGTTCAAAGTCACCACCATTCCTCCCCACCTGGAAATGTAAAAGCCGACGCACTGGCTAAAGCAGGTTCCAGATATGGACATTTTTGGAACCCCCCCGCAAGCGCCCCAGTGAATGCAGTTCAGGTCTCACAGACTAATATCGAGGATTTAGTGCAGGCCCAGAAGCAAGACAGTAATCTCAGGGAGATTTTAAAAGGAAGCTTTCCAGCCCCATACGATAGGTTTAAAAATGCACTGACCACACATGACGGTGTGATCCTAAAAGACACCCTTTACATGGTTCCTGAACAGGACAGGAATTAGCTTGTTTGTTTGTTCCATGATAGTCATGGGCATCAGGGAATTGACCCCACTACAGCCCACCTCAGGCAGCTCTGTTGGTGGCCGAATTTAAAGGACGACGTCATGCACTATGTTGAAAATTGCCTTATCTGTGCCCAAAACAATCCGGACAGATACGCAAAGAAAGCTCAGCTTAGCCATACCCGCCCCGTTAATGGCCCCTGGACTAACCTCCAGATTGATTTTATAGGACCATTGCCCCCTAGCAGGAATGGTCACAAGTGCGTGTCAGTTGTCATAGACACGTTTACAAAATGGGTAGAAGCATTCCCATCTAGAACGACCACGGCAAAGACTACCGCGAAGATTTTAACACACCACATCTTTACGAGATGGGGACTCCCCCACAGCATTGAATCCGACCAAGGCTCCCATTTTACGGAACGTGTCATGAAGAACGTCCTCACGATATTTGGCATTACCCAAAAATTCCACATCGCATACCACCCCCAGTCCAGTTGTATTGTGGAGCGAATGAATCGGACCCTAAAGGCAACCCTCAGGAAAATGGTCCAACAAAACAGCATCACTTGGGATTCAGTCCTCCCTTTTGCATTAATGTTTTTACATAACACCGTTTCGACATCCACAGGATACACCCCCCACACACTCATGACCGGACGCCCCACGAAAGGCACAGAATTTTTATTAGGACTTGACTTGACCAGCCCCGAAGTGATGGCCCTCACACACAAGAACACAGTAAAACAATTAACAGAGAATGTAAAAACGACTCAGCTAGCAGCCGCAGTAAAATTAGGCACCAGGAAGAAATAGAGCAAGGCCTGTTTCGACAAGACAGTGCATGCGACTGAGTTTGAAGTAGGACACAGTATTATAGTATTTACAGTGCAGGACGAGGCCATTCGGCCCATCGGGTCTGCACCGGCTCTTGGAAAGAGCACCCTACCCAAGGTCGACACCTCCACCCTATCCCCATAACCCAGTAACCCCACCCAACACTAAGGGCAATTTAGGACTCTAAGGACAATTTAGCATGGCCAGTCCACCTAACCCGCACATCTTGTGGACTGTGGGAGGAAACCGGAGCACCCGGAGGAATCCCACGCACACACGGGGAGGATGTGCAGACTCCGCACAGAGTGACCCAAGCCGGAATCGAACCTGGGACCCTGGAGCGGTGAAGCAATTGTGCTATCCACAATGCTACCGTGCTTCCCAGCAGGTCATGCTCTCCATTTACAACCCCAGCACGCTCCTGTCACCAAAGTATTCGGGTCCGTACTCCGTTGCGGACAAAGTATGCCCCTCCGTGTGTAAAATTAAGTACCCCAACGGGAAGACCGCGTGGTTCCATATTAACCAGCTCAAGGCATATGGCTCGCAGTCAAACCACACACACCACGTCATGCTCGACGCAGCAAACCATGCCCCGCCCACAGCCCACGTATCCCCACCCTCCCCCAACACGCCCACCCCATCCACGGACTCGACCTAGACGCCACCCCCGAACTCTAGACTCCGCCCCAGCACGCCCACAGACAGCAGCAGCAGCGACTGTGACACAGGCAACAGCCACAGCACGCCTCCCTACCATCCCCATGCAACAGGATCCACACCCAGCGAATCTGAACACGATTCGAGTGATCCCTTCCTGATCACATTCCTCACCAAAGACCACCGCCCGACGATGACGACTCCGTCCCCACAGAATTAGATACAACTTTTTGGCACCGCGACAATTCATACAGGCTCGTCCGAAACGACGAGATGGACCCTAAGTCACACCATGCAGCTTTATCAACCCTCATCCATTCCAGAGTATGGCACCCGGGAGAAGAGGATGACTTTGAGTCTGAATCCCAAAACGAGAACCCCTTTGCGACCCTGTTCACAACTGATAACTGAGGTGCCCAGATGATGTTTTAAAGGAACCGCTTGGGAGAAACGATGTCCTTTCTGATGGAACCTGCAGCATGTTGGTCAATGTTTGTTCGTTAGTGTTATTGTTATGTGTTGTTTGTAAACTCGGAAGTTCCACGGCCACACGCCATATTTGTTGTCAGAAACCTGTGAAAACTTGCCAGCACGCTTATCGGCAGAAACCGCTGAGAGCTTGCCAGCCCCCGTTCATAACTGTTCTTCTGGTTTGATGGTAGAACCTTCACAGCAACCCCCCACGATGACTACATTTTTGCCCGTTCTTGCCAGTTGCTCAGGCAGTGGAGAAACGGCATTGGTCTCCGCCCTGCCTGAGGACCCCCCTCTGGTCAGCTACGCTCGGGTAGAGCACATACGGCATTGATTACCGTCCTACCCGGGGATTCCATCCAAATCTTACCCGCCGCGGGCCATACGCACCCCATTTCTGGCTCATTATGTTCAAAATTCTTTTGTTTGGTTTTGGCAACCTAGGATTGCTTCCCTATGCTATTTACATCCTCAAACACTGGGATGGTAAATCACACAGGCTGCGAGACGGCTCGCAGTACGGCAGTATTTTCTTAGATGTCTTGCCCGAATATTCAGTTAAAAAAAAAATGAGGGAGTCACAAATGGTGATCAATTATAAAGGGAAATTGGCACTAAAAGGCAGCAGACATGCTAACGTTCAAGATATTAAACAAGATAATAACAGAAACTATGCTTGATTTACAGAATTCCTGAAGCTCCAGGAAGAGAGAAGAGAAGAAAAGGAAGAGAAGAAAGAAGAGAACAATGAAGACGTCATACGTGTTTTTCGTTATTGTAATTTGTATTCGGTTACGCGCGACCGCGAACCCCCTGACCCCAAACCCCCCGGCCGTCAATGATTCACTTCCCCATAGCACCCAGAGCCCAGTGACAAGTAACAGCACACCATCATGGTGTGATAGGTTTATAACATGGTACTCCCTTTCATGCGTACTTGAATCCCTTTTAGTATTGGCGATATTCTGCAGCATCATGCAGACTATCCGCATGAGAAAATGGCGAAGGAGAGCCTAACACTCTCGCACCCCGGTATACAGGATGAGATCCCCTATCTTTGGTTTTCACCAGGCCCCCGAACCCCTTGATCTACAATAAAGGACATTCGTTCGGCATCATTTTGTGAATAAAGACAACTGAAAGATTGTACAAAGGGAAATGTGAATGCTGCTACTATTTTTGTATTAGGAAGTTAGTATGATTGGATGTTTAAGTGAGTGTAGTTTATGGAAGATAGTTAGAGGTTCCATTTTTTTAATGTTGTAATGCATGTCCCTGTTGTGACTTAGCGCCACTTAGAACTGTCAGTTAAAATTTTATTGCAGTTATGGTCAGTGTAGAGGCCATGGAAGAGTGCTCGCTGGGTCAGGAAGTGAAGACGCGGTAATGTGATCCTTCACGCTTCGTGTTAGGGATCACAAGAAGGGAGTGTAGACCACCCGAGTTGGCCACTTCCCGACTTAAAATGGAGATCCGCAAAGAATGCAGGGAAATTCAGTCAAGCCAGGAAAAACTAGCAGGTGCAAAGTTTCCTGTGTATTAGAACTTGCAGAAACCCAGACAGCACTGAAACCAACAGCCATCTGCATATTAATGAGCGATCCCCGGGAACAATTGAACCATTTAAAGTGAATAAAGCCAAGCCAGACTTCTCGGCGCCAGCAGGAGCCAAGACAAAGGAAGGCCAACGGACACTTAGGGACCGCACAGCGATCAGGGAATAGCTCCAGTATTGGAGAAATCGATCCAAGTGATCGGAACCTAGTCCAATCACTAGGAACCAGATACGGGGTCCGCCCCGAACGGCGCAAAGCCCCTGGGGACTATAAAGTAGAGTCCCCAAGTTCAATTCGTCCTTCTTGGCAGGGTCACTCAGCAGCTCGAAACAACCCTTGACAGTGACCTGCCTAGCTGCCGCATCAACCAAGTAAGTCTCCAGTCAACGCACGCTACGAGATAGGCGCTCCTAGCTACCAGTCCATACCAGCTTTGAATCCTGCAGACTCAGAATCGAACGAAAGGCCATTTTTGTTCCCCATACCTGGTGGGCCAGTTCCGAAGCTAAGTATAGGCCTTTTAGTGTTAGAGATAGTCTAGTAAGTAGAGTTTTATGCATGAGTAGTGATTGACTGTGCATAATAAATGTGTTTTGATTTGAATCTTACTAATTGGTGTGTTGAGTTATTGATCAGCACTTGAACCTCGTGGCGGTATCATAAAGATACCTAGCGACTCTAGAGCAAAGGTTATAGAAACAGATGAAATTAAGTAAAGACACAATGAGCAACGAATTAAGAGCCAACCAAAGTTAGCAACAGTTTAGCACAGGGCTAAATAGCTGGCTTTTAAAGCAGACCAAGGCAGGCCAGCAGCACGAGTTCAATTCCCGTACCAGCCTCCCCGAACAGGCGCCAGAATGTGGTGACTAGGGGATTTTCACAGTAACTTAATTTGAAGCCGACTTGCGACAATAAGCGATTTTCAGTTCATTTTTCATTTCATTTTTAAAAATAAGTTTGTGATCTGGATTGCACTTTTGAAAGGGCATGAAAGCAGATTCAACAGTAAAAATGAAAAGAGAAATGGATAAATACTTGAAGGAATGAAATATGTAGCACCATGAGAAAGAGCAAAGGAGAGGGATTATTTGGATAGCTGTGTCAAAGAGCCACCATAGGTGCGATGGGTTGACTGGCCTCCTTCCGTGCTGCATCATTATGATTCAACTGACTCCGTTGCCGCATTTGCAGATTTGATGACCCATGAGAAGTGGATGTACAAATTGGTCACTGTGCTAAAGAAACCGGTTTGCGGACATGGGTTCCCCTTGGATCAAAATGCATGAATGGACTGCAGCTGTCAAGAAGGCAGCTCACCAACAACTTCTCACGGGTAATAAATGCTAGCCTAGCCAGGAATCCCCACACCCGTGAGCAAATAAATAAATACAAAAATTAATATAAAACATGCCTTGTTTTATGTCTGGCTATGAACATGGACTTACAAATGCATTAAGACACGTAAAGAGCAACATACCTTCTGCATTCACAACTATAGTTCCAATCACACCTTTGTGAGATTGAATCCTCTTCAGAGTTTCCTCCACCTCACTCTGTAAACAAGAGAAAACAGATTAATACAAGGCAGCATTTGATCGAATGAAAGTTCTCACATTACAGTTCTTCCAAAGTGCAATGACTGGTAGACTAGTCATAAAAACCTGAAAATGGGAACCGTCAGGACGGACAAATGTTCTGGTTAAGGGCCTGGTCTAGCGAGTTCTACAACCTTGGTTAATGGTGAAGTTCTGAAATGACATTTCAGGTGGATGATGCTGAACTGAAATTGATCCAGCTTTCTAAAACGAGATGAACAAGTGTGAAAAAGGTACATAAAATGAGGGGAAAATGGAGGAAAAAAAATGAGGAGCAAAGGGCAAATAAAAAGAGGAACCAAAAAGAAATAAAGGCAATATGAGAGCAAGACTGGGGGGAAAGATTTGAGGGAGACACAAAAGTGAGGAGAGGGGACACCATTGGGGAATGTCAAAGAGGAGAAGCAAGTTCCACAAGAGATAAGTTGGCAGAAGGGAAAGACCTAGATTCAAGCTATCAGTGAATGAACAGCATGGATACCAGAGAAAATATATTGAGGCCAAAGGTGATATAAAACTTATAATTTCACATGAATACAAATAGTTCAAATCTTGGTCACCCTTTCTGTGAAAGACACTTATTTAAAATAAAGGGAGGGGGGGAGAAACACAATTCAGCCAACCCATACTGCACTAACATCAATGTTGATGGCTGTCTCTAAAATAGGTGAGAGATCAGGAAATAGGTTGTCCCACCAGTTTGAGTGGAAAATAGAAGGGAATTCAAACTACAAGAAACAAAAGAGAGGAAAATGAAAGTCCCTTAAGTATATCAGTGCTAAAATTCAATTTCCGGCAGCAGCCAATAATTCTATTCAACCCATCAAATATATGTGGAGATGGTGTTGTAGTAATGTCACTGGATTAGTAATCCAAAGACCCAGGCTAATGTTCTAGGGACACGAGTTCACATCTTACCATGGCAGCTGGTGGAAATTAAATTTGATCTGTTAACCTGGAATTGAAATCTCGTTGCTGTGATGGTGACCTTGAAGCAGTCAGGATTGTCATAAAAACCCATCTTGTTCACTAATATCCTTCAGGGGAGGAAATCTGCCATCCGTACCTGGTTCGGTCTACATGTGACTCCAGACCCACAGCAATGTGGTTGAACCTTAACTGCCTCTGTAACAGCCCAGCAAGCCACTCCATTTTAGATGCTCTCCACCCACCTTCTCAAAGGCTTTGCCAGTGACTCCTTAATCCCATGAAAGAATGTTTAAAAACAGTTGTCCTTTTTCTTTCCGATTTACAATATACGACCATACGCATGGTCTAAACATAACCTCTTGTGCTTCTAGCAGTGTCTTATTGTCTTGGAATCAAACATTTGTTCAAATAATTTTCCCAAGATCAAATTAATTCTCCATAAAACACTGACTCCATTCACCCACTGGCAATGCTTGGATTCAAAATGGTAGGAACAACGCACTTATAGGCCACATGAAACTGGCAGCTGGCTACATTATGAAGCCTGCTGTGCTACATGTAATGACAAAAGTACAAAATGTTACCAAATGTTTAAAGGGGTTAGCCAGCCAATCTGCCAGAAATATTTCGGTTTAGTGTGCATTCTTGGATCACTCAGATGCAAGCAATATAGTTTTCAGAGGCGATGCATAGGCATGATTGTTCATGGAGTAAATAGAGTAATAGATGCCTTTCAAACTTGCTCTTCCACAGCCAATGCATGAGTTTCTACTTGAAAATCCCTTAAAAGGTTGCAGATAAACTGAAAGAGGTAGGAGGTAGAGGTATCATCAATAGTAGAAAAAGGTTATAGCTCGGTCAGCATATGCTATTCGTAGCAGTTGTAAACAATGTAGGAGGGAGTGTGCAATTTAAAAAGGGTACGGTCCATTTAAAAAATAATAATTCCCATTGCCATCATCACCATGCCCAACTAAGGAGTCAGAGACACTTGATGCAGGGGCACTGACATTCCAATTTTCTATCTTCTACCAAGGCTCTTCACAATTTAGCACAAGATCAAAATTGGTAGTTAACAACCCATATTCTATTACACTGTAGAACAACAAAACAATAACTGGCAGGGGAAAACGTATTTGTCATATGACAGAATTATTAGCAGCAAAAAGAAACAAATGATCTCAAAAATCTGTAATATTGTATATTTCTTATTCATTAATGAACATGAGCATTGCTGGCAAGGTCAGCATTTATTTCCTGCCCCTCATTCTTTTGAGAAAGTGGTAGTGAGCACTGAACAGCTTGGCTACGGGCTCAGCTAGTTTTGGAGCATATCTTCAACATTATGGCCAATATGTTGTCTGGACTTGTAGCCTTTGCCATATCCAGCACGCTCAGCCATTTCTTGCGATCATATGGAGCAAATAGAACTCACTGAACTCTGACCTCAGGAGGGGGAGATGGATCATCCATTCAGCACCTCTGGCTGAAGATGTATTTTTCATTGCCATGCTGAGTTCTGCCATCATAGAGGATCAGTATGCTCGTTTCACTGTATACATCTTTCACAACTGGATGTGTCACGACTGCAGAGTTTTGATGTGATCCTTTGGTTGTGGGGTCTGTTGACAGCGTGTTGCATCTACTGTAGTCCTGTGCTGTAGCTTGCATTAGGTTGGCACCTAATTTTAGGTTTGTCTGTTATTGCTTCTAACATGCTCTCCACATTTCTCATTGAGCCATAGCCGATCCCTTATCTTGATAGCATTTGCAGGGCGAAGGGTTTGCTAGGCCACAAGGTTACAGGTTGTGGTGGCATACAGTGAGCTCACAGATGTCCAGTTTTGAGTTGCTTGGTTTGTTTTCAATCTATTTGATTTAGGACAGTAGTTGTGTCACACAACACAATGGAGATGTCTTCACTGTGAAGGCAGGATTTCACCTTCACAAGATCTGTGTGATGGTTACTCCTATCAAGCACGAGCATCACCATCACTACTGTGATGGTTACTCCTAGCAACAGAAGACTGTGTATCCATGAGATGCTGTGGGCCATCAACAGCAGCAGAATTGTAATCAACCAAATCTGTGTGGGCTGGCATATCCCTACTCGTGCATTACCACCAAACCAGGGGATCAACCCTGGCTCAATGAAGAGTTCAGGAGGGCATGCCAGGAACAACACCAGGCATACCTACAAATGAGGTATCAATCTAATGAAGCTACAACACAGGACTACTTGCATGCCACACAACATAAGCAGCAAGTGGAAGAATCAAAATCATAGAATTTGATAGGAAGTGGCAGACACTGCTAAGCAATTCCACAACCAACGGATCAGATCAAAGCTCTGCAGTTCTGCCACATCCAGCTGTGAACAGCGGTGGACAATTACACAACTCACTGGACGAGGAGGCTCCACAAATACTCCGTGCTCAATTATGCAGGGGCCCAGCACATCTGTACAAAAGATAAGGCCGAAGCATTCACAACTATTTTCAGGCAGAATGGATGATCCACCTTGGCCTACTACAGATGTCTCCAGGATTGCTGGAGCCAGTCTTCAGCCAATTCGATTCACTCCAAGTGATATCAAGAACCGGCTGAAGGCACTGGATACTGTAACAGCTATGTGCCCTGACAATATTCCAGCAAGTCTTGGTGACTTGTGCTCCAGAACGTGCTGTGCCTCTAGCCAAGCTGATCTAGTACAGCGACAACAACACTGGCAATATGGGAAATTGCCCAGGTATGTCCTGTACACAAGAAACAGGACAAATCCGACCAGGTCAATTACTGTCCCATCAATCTACTCTCAGTCTTCAGCAAAGTGATGGAAGGGGTCATCAACAGTGCTATCAAGCGGCACTTATTTTACAATAACCTACCCCCAGACTCGCAGTCTGGTTTCTGCCAAGGTCACTCAACTCCTGACCTCATTACAGCCTCGATTCAAACATGGAAGAAAGAGCTGAATTCCAGAGGTGAGAGTGACTGCCCTTGAAATCAAGGCAGCATTTGACAGAGTATGGCATCAAGGAGTCCTTGCAAAACTGGAGTCAATGGGAATCAGGAGGAAAGCTCTCCGCTGGTTGGAGTAATACCCGGCACAAACGAAGAAGCTTATAGTGGTTGGAGGTCGATCATCTCAGTTCCAGGGCACCACTGCAGGAGCTCCTCAGGGGAGGGTCCTATGCCCAATCATCTTCAGCTGCTTCATCATATGGTCAGAAGTGGGGATGTTTGCAGGTGACTGCACAATATTCAGCAACATTCGCAACTCCTCAGATACTGAAGCAGTTCATACCCAAATGCAGCAGGACCTGGACAATATCCAGGTTTCGGCTGACAAGTGACAACTAACTTTTGCACTATAAGTGCCAGGCAATGACCATCTCCAACATTCAATGGCATTACCATCGCTGAATCCACTACCATCAACATCCTGAGGGTTACCATTAACCACAAATTTAATTGGACTAGCCATATAAAAACTGTGGCTACCAGAGTAGATCAATGGCTAGGAATCATGCAGCGAGTAACACACGCCCTGACTCTCCAGATCCTGTCCCCCACCTACAAATCACAAGTCAGGAGTGTATTGAAATATTCTTCACTTGCTTGGATGAGTGCAGTTCCAACAACACACAAGAAGCTCGACACCATCCAGGACAAAACAGCCCGCTTGATTGCCACTCCTTCCAAAAATGTTCAATCCCTCCACCATTGATGAACAGTGTCAGACGTGTACACTATCAACAAGATGCACTGCAGGAACTCACCAAGATTCTTTAGGCAGCACCTTCCAAACCCACGACCACTATATATAAAGATAAGGTACGAGTTCTAGCTTTTTGAAAAAAAACCATAAATATATACCCAGTAGAAATTTATTCAAGGTTAAGAGTCTTTTAACTAAAGCAGTGGCAGGAGATGGGGGGGGGTGTAGTCCTGTGTGTTGTACTGCCTGAAGCATATGGGAATTCGTACACTCTCCTTGCTGTCTGGATGACTACATGTGCAGGAAGTGTCAACTCTCTGACGAACTTGTGCTCTGGTTTTGGAGCTTGAGCGGCAGCTGGAGGTGCATCCGCGAGTCTGAGAGTTATGTGGCTAGCACGCGTGTCGATGCAGTTACCCCGCAGCTTAGGAAAGTGCAGTCAGAAGGGAGGCAGACAGGGAGTTACAAAAGTCCCCGGGTAGCTCTCACCCAAGAACAATTATTTTGCGGTGGAAAATGGTGGGAGTGACGGTTCTTCTGGGGAGTGGAGCCAGGGCAAGTTCACAGCACTGTGGGTGGCTCAGCTGCACAAAGGGTGGACGGGGAGGGGGGAACAGCAAGAATGCAAGAGCAATAGTGGTAAGAGACTCCATACTGAGGGGTATGGACAGGCGTTTCTGCAGCCACAGACGTGACTCCAGGATGGTGTGTTGCCTCCTTGGTGCCTGGGTCAGGGGTATCATTGAACGGCTACACAGCATACTGAAGGGGGAGGGCGAACAGACCGAGGCCGTGGTTCACACTGGTACCAATGACATTGGTAGAAAGAGGGATGCAGTCCTGCAACAAAATTTAGGGAGAAGTGCAGCAGATAGAAAAGGAGGTCCTCAAAGGTTGCCATGTGCCAATGAGTATAGGAAGAGGATGACAGAGCAGATCAATGCATAGCTGAAGAGATGGTGTACGGGGGAGGGCTTTAGACCCTAGAGCACTGGGTTTCTGGGGAAGGTGGGACCTGTATAAATTGGATGGATTGCACCTGAACTGAACGGAACTCACAACATAGAACATTATAGCGCAGTACAGGCCCTTCGGCCCTCGATGTTGCGCCGGCCTGTGAAACCACTCTAATGCCCATCTACACTATTCACTTATCATCCATAGGTCTATCCAATGACCATTTGAATGCCCTTAGTGTTGGCGAGTCCACTACTGTTGGAGGCAGGGCATTCCATGCCCTTACTACTCTCTGAGTAAAGAACCTACCTCTGACATCTGTCCTATATCTATCTCCCCTCAATTTAAAGCTATGTCCCCTCGTGCTAGACATCACTATCCGAGGAAGAAGGCTCTCACTGTCCACCCTATCCAATCCCCATATCATCTTGTATGCCTCAATTAAGTCACCTCTTAACCTTCTTCTCTCTAACGAAAACAGCCTCATGTCCCTCAGCCTTTCCTCATAAGATCTTCCCTCCATACCAGGCAACATTCTGGTAAATCTCCTCTGCACCCTTTCCAATGCTTCCACATCCTTCCTATAATGCGGCGACCAGAATTGCACGCAATACTCCAAATGCGGCCGCACCAGAGTTTTGTACAGCTGCAACATGATCTCATGGCTCCGAAACTCAATCCCTCTACCAATAAAAGCTAACACACCATGTGCCTTCTTAACAACCCTCTCAACCTGGGTGGCAACTTTCAGGGACCTATGTACATGGACACCGAGATCTCTCTGCTCATCCACACTGCCAAGAATCTTACCATTAGCCCAGTGCTCTGTCTTCCTGTTAAGAAAAACGGGACCCATGTAAAGTACTCGAACTATAGCGTTTCCAGTCAATATTTGGAAAGTTAAAGTCCCCCATAACAACTACCCTGTTGCTTTCGCTCCTATCCAGAATCACCTTTACAATCCTTTCCTCTACACCTCTGGAACTTTTCGGAGGCCTAGAGAAAACCCCTAACAGGGTGACCTCTCCTTTCCTGTTTCTAACCTCAGCCCATACTACCTCAGTAGACGAGTCCTCATCAAACGTCCTTTCTGCCACCGTAATACTGTCCTTGACGAACAATGCCACCCCTCCCCCTCTTTTACCACCCTCCCTGAGCTTACTGAAATAGCTAAACCCCGGCACCTGCAACAACCATTCCTGTCCCTGCTCTATCCATGTCTCCGAAATGGCCACAACATCGAAGTCCCATGTACCAACCCATGCCGCAAGTTCACCCACCATATTCCGGATACTCATGGCATTGAAAAAGACACACTTTAAACCACCTTCCTGCCTGCCGGTACACTCCTGCAACTTTGAAACCTTACTCACAACCTCACTACTCTCAACCTCCTGCATACTGGAGCTACAATTCAGGTTCCCAAGCCCCTGCTGAACTAGTTTAAACCCTCCCGAAGAGCATTAGCAAATTTCCCCCCCAGGATATTGGTACCCCTCTGGTCCAGGTGTAGACCGTCCTGTTTGTAGAGGTCCCACCGACCCCAGAATGGGCCCCAATTATCCAGAAATCTGAAACCCTCCCTCCTGCACCATCCCTGTAGCCACGTGTTCAACTCCCCTCTCTCCCTATTCCTCGTCTTGCTAGCATGTGGCACGGGTAACAACCCAGAGATAATAACTCTGTTTGTCCTAGATCTAAGTTTCCACCCTAGCTCCCTGAATTCCTGCCTTACATCCCTATCCCTTTTCCTACCTCTGTCGTTGGTACCTATGTGGACCACGACTTGGGGCTGCTCCCCCTCCCCCTCAAGGATCCTGAAAACATAATCCAAGACATCACAGACCCTGGCACCTGGGAGGCAACACACAAACCGCGAGTCTCTCTCGTTCCCTCAGAATCTCCTATCTATCCCCCTAACTATGGAGTCTCCACTGACTAATGCTCTGCTCCTCTCCCCCCTGACCTTCTGAGCAACAGGGACAGGCTCTGTGCCAGAGACCTGTACCCCATGACTCACCCCTGGTAAGTCGTCCCCCTCAACAGTATCCAAAGCGGTATACTTGTTACTAAGGGGAACGACCACAGGGGATCCCAGTACTGACTGCTTCCTCCCAGCCCCTCTCACCGTATCCCATCTATCTGTTTTCTTCGGAGTAACTACATCCCTGAAGCTTCTATCTATGACCATCTCTGCCTCCCGAATGATCCGAAGTTCATCCAGCTCCAGCTCCAGTTCCCTAATGCGGTTTCTGAGGAGCTGGAGATGGGTGCACTTCCCACAGATGAAATCAGCAGGGACACTGACGTCGTCCCTCACCTCAAACATTCTGCAGGAGGAACATTGCATGACCTTCCCCGCCATCCCCTCTAGATAAAAAAAGAAAAAGAGCTTACCTGTTATTCACTCCCCTTCTCAGCAAGCACTCACTCAGCAACCTCTGCACCCCGCACGATAACACCCGAGGGAAAATAAAAGAAAAACTACTTACCAGTCACCAGCCAATCCCTTACCTGCAGGCTGTGACGTCACGGTTCAACTTCTTTCTACTTCTACCTGCCCTCGAGCCTTCCTCTTGATCTTTACAGCGGTTGTTTGTTTGTTTTTGGTTAGAGGAGGGGGTAGGGAGGGAAACACTGAACCTCGTGAGGAGTTTCGCTCGTCCTGTTGGGTGGGTGGGGGTTAAAGTAATTGGGTAGGAGAATCGGATATGAAGTGGAGGCTGAATAGGGGGGGAGATGTACAGCCAAATATAAAAGAAAAAACAAGTCAGTCTGGAAGGCAGAGAGATTATAGACAAGTAAAGGCACAAGGGAGTAGTATAGTAAGGCTGTGTGGCAATTAATTAATGCAAGGTGGCTTACGAGTAAGGCAGATGAATTGAGGGTGCTAATTAACACATGGGAATATTAATCGTTTATTGTCACAAGTAGGTTTCAATTGAGTTACTGTGAAAAGCCCCTAGTCGCCACATTCCGGCGCCTGTTCGGGGAGGCCGGTACGGGTTTGAACTCGCGCTGCTGGCCTTGGTCTGCATTACAAGCCAGCTGTTTAGCCGACTGTGCTAAACCAACCCCTATATGACATTAGTGCTGTCACAGATACATGGTTGAAGGTGTCAATTACTCCAGTATGGAGGGATGGTTTCTTAAAAGGTTCCTCAAATGGGGCCAAATCTGTTGAACTTATAAACAAAAAGGAGCAATCATTTTGCTGGGAGCGTACTATAGGCCCCCAAACAGTCAGGGAGAGACAGAAGGGAAGATGTATTGGCAGATCTCAGAGAAATATAGAAATAATAGGGTAATAATAGGGGATTTCAACTCCCCAATATTAACTGGGACAATCAAAGTGTGAAAGGCTTAAGAGGGCGGAATTCTTAAAATGATCAGGAGAGCTTTTTATGCCAGTACATAAAATGTCCTACAAAAGAAGCTGGGCAAGTGGTAGCAGTTTCAGTGGGGGATCATTTTGGTGAAAGTGACCATAACACGGTAGGATTTAAGGTAATTATAGAAAGGGACAAAGATGGACTGGAAATAAAGGTTCTGAATTGGGGGAAGGCCAATTTAAATTGGATATGACAGGATCTGGCCAAAGTAGACTGGGATCAGCTACTTGTAAGAAAATCTACATCAAGTAGTGGGATTCATTCAAAAAAGAAAGAGAGAGAGTACAGGACAACATGTTCCCGTAAAGGTGAAGGGTGGGAGCAACAAGTTCAGAGAACCCTGATGTCAAGGAATATCCAGGGTTGGGCAAGGAAAAAAGGGGAGGCTTATGGCAGATACTGAGGGCTCAAAACAGCAGAAGCCCGAGGGGAGTACAGAAAGTACAGTAAATAAATTAGGAGATTGGATTGGATTTGTTTATTGTCACGTGTACTGAGGTACAGTGAAAAGTATTTTTCTGCGAGCAGCTCAACAGATCATTAAGTACATGAGAAGAAAAGGGAATAAAAGAAAATACATAATAGGGCAACACAACATATACAATGTAACTGCATAAGCACCGGCATCGGATGAAGCATACAGGGTGCAGTGTTAGTGAAGTCAGTCCATAAGAGGGTCATTTAGGAGTCTGGTAACAGCGGGGAAGAAGCTGTTTTTGAGTCTGTTCATGTGTGTTCTCAGACTTCTGTATCTCCTGCCCGATGGAAGAAGTTAGAAGAGTGAGTAAGCCGGGTGGGAGGGATCTTTGATTATGCTGCCCGCTTTTCCCAGGCAGTGGGAGGTGTAGATGGAGTCAATGGATGGGAGGCAGGTTCGTGTGATGGACTGGGCGGTGTTCACGATTCTCTGAAGTTTCTTGCGGTCCTGGGCCAAGCAGTTGCCATACCAGGCTGTGATGCAGCCAGATAGGAGAGCGAAGAGGGGCATGAAAAAACACTGCCAGGTAAAATAAAGGAAAATCCAAAGGTATCTTATAAGTATATTAAGGGCAAGAGGATGACCACAAAAAGAATAGGGTTCATTAGGAACCAACATGCTAATCTGTGTGGAGAGCCAGAAGATGTAGGTGAGGTTTGCATCTGTGTTCGCGATGGAGAAGGGCGATGTAGAAATCAGGGAGGGGGGCTGGGATGTACTTGAACAAATTAACATCAAGAGGGAGGAGATATTAAGTTTTAGTGGGCTTAAAAATTGATAAAACCCTAGGCCCAGATGAGATGTATCCCAGGATGTTGTGGGAGGTAAGGGAGGAGATTGCAGAGGCTCTGACAATAATTTTTAAAACTTCTCTGGCCATAGAAGAGATTGTAGAGGACTGGAGGACAGTTAATTTGATACCATTATTCAAGAGGGTGATAGAGATAAACCAGGAAATTACAGGCCAATGAGTCTACCTTCAGTGGTAGCGAAACTATTAGAAACAATTCTGAGACAGAATTAATGTCCACTTGGGGAGGCAAGGCTAAATCAAGGATAGTCAGCGTGGCTTTCTCTAAGGGAGATCATGTCTTACAAATTTGATTGAATTTATCAAGGTGACTAGGTGTGTAGGTAAGGGTAGTGCAGTTGATGTAGCACAGTGGTTAGCACTGTTGCTTCACAGTGCCAGGGACCCGGGTTCGATTCTCACTTGGTCACTGTCTGTGGGGAGTCTGCGCGTTCACCCGGTGTCTGCGTGGGTTTCCTCTGGGTGCACCGGTTTCCTCCCGCAAGTCCCAAAAGATGGGTTTGTCAGGTGAATTGGACATTCTGAATTCTCCCTCTGTGTACCCGAACAGGCGCCGGAGTGTGGAGACTCGGGGATTTTCACAGTAACTTCATTGCAGTGTTAATGTAAGCCTACTTGTGACACTAATAAAGATTATTATGTCCTTTACGGAAGGAGAAGTGCCACCCGTACTGGTTTGGCTTACAATAATGTGGTTGACTCTTTAACTGTTCTCATTTTTTGGCCTCTGAAATGGTCCAGCAAGGCACTCAGTACAAGGACTGGGCAACAAATGCTGGCTTGCCAGTAATGCGCACATTTCATTAAATATATTTTTAAAAATTGAGATTACTAGATTGTTTCTAGCCTAATGATGAGAGATTGAGTAGAATATAGATAGCAGAATTAGTCCATTCGGCCCATCATGTCTGCTCCGTCATTGAATCATGTCTGATATGTTTCTCATCCCCATTCTCCTGCCTTCTCCCCATAACCGCTGATCCCCAAATTAATCAAGAACCTATCTCTCTCTGTCTTAAAGACACTCAGTGACTTGGCCACCACAGCCTTCTGCGGCAATGAGTTCCACAGATTTACCACCTCTGGCTGAAGAATTCCCTCCTCACCTCAGTTTTAAAGGATCGTCCCTTCAATCTGAGGCTGTGGCCTCGGGTTCTAGTTTCTCAAACTGGTGGAAACATCCTCTCCATGTCAATTGTATCTCGGTCTAGCAGTATTCTGTAAGTTTCAATAAGATCCCCCCATATCCCCTAAACTCCATTGAGTACAAACATAGAACATAGTGCAGAAGGAGGCCATTCGGCCCATCAAGTCTGCACCGACCCACTCAAGCCCTCACTTCCACCCTATCCCTGTAACCCAATAACCCCTCCCAACCTTTTTATTTGGTCACTAAGGCCAATTTATCATGGCCAATCCATCTAACCTGCACGTCTTTGGACTGATCCAGAGACCTCAACCACTCCTCATATGTCAAGTCTTTCATTCCGGGAATCATTCCTGTGAACCTCCTCTGGACCATCACCAAGGCCAGCACATCCTTCCCTCGATACGGGGCCCAAAACTGCTCACAATATTCTAAATGGGGTCTGACCAAAAGTCTGATACAGCCTCAGCAGTACATATCTGCTCTTGTATTCTAGCCCTCGCGACATGAATGCTAACATTGCATTTGCCTTCCTAACTGCCAACTGAACCTGCACATTAACTTTAGGAGAATCTTGAACAAGAACTCCTAAGTCCCTTTGTGCTCCTGATTACGAAGCGTTCTCTCATTTAGAAAATAGCCTACGCTTCTATTCTTCCTACCAACATATATAATCTCACATTTTCCACATTGTATTCTATCTGCCACTTCTTTGCCCACTCTCCTAGCTTGTCCAAGTCCTTCTGCAACCTTCCTGCTTCCTCAATACTACCTGTCCCTACATGTCTTAGTATCATCTGCAAATGTGTTAGGAAGAACAAGAACCATGGAAAATTAAGATTCTGAAGGGGTTTGAAAGGTAGAATGCGGCAAGGCTTTTCCTTTCTCCCCTGGTTGGAGAGACTAGAACTAGGGGGCATTGGTTCAGATTATTTAAGACAGAGATAAAGGGATAAGACTAGCTGCGATTCTTTGGAATTCTCTATACCAGAAAGTTGTGGGTGCTCAAATGGAAAACTGGGCAAAGATCAGCCATGATCTTTGGCATGGCAGGCTTGAGGGATCATATGACCTACTCCTGTAGCTATTTATGTTATGCTATTTTTAAAGCCTACTTGGGACAATAAAGGTTATTATTAGATTATTATTTGTTCATAGGATTACTTAGCATTTTGATACAAGAACACTGAGAAACACTTTTGTCAATACACAAATGCTGCTTTTAGATCAGTACCACAAATTACTCCAATCAGCAATGACCATCACTCAACCCTGAAATGACTCAGTTCACCAGAAACAGTGCATAAATGAAATGCCAATGCCTGTAATCAGACGCCGGTGTTGGACTGGGGTGGATACAGTAAAACGTCTTACAACACAAGGCTAAAGTCCAACAGGTTTGTTGTGAGTCACCTGACAAAGGAGCTGCGCTCCGAAAGCTAGTGATTCGAAACAAACCTGTTGGACTTTAACCTGGTATTGTAAGACTTCCTACTGTAGAAAAGAAGAAATCTGGACAGAAGCACACAGATTTTTTTTTGAAAGGGTAATTAGGCATCGCAGTTTTAAAATACTGAACCTAAAAGGAAAACAGCCCGAATTGTCAAAAAGCAGGAATAAAAAAAAATGTTTCACCAATCCCACCTCCTCCAACCATTTTCAATGATTTAAACAGATTAATTGTTAAGGGCTTCATTTCAATGAACCCTTAAAAAGCCGTTTCAGAAAAAACAGAAATCACAACGAGAGCAATAACGTAACAGCAAAATACCGAGGATGTGGAAATCTGAACAAAACAGAGAAAGTGCTGGAAAGCATCAGGTCAAGCTGCATTGGGGGGCAAGGCGGGGAGAAGAAAGAGAGAGAACAAGAGATAACGTTTTGGGTCCCACCATGCTGCCCCAGAGAGGGCAGCATGGTGGTGCAGTGGTTAGCACTGCTGCCTCACGGCACCAAGGACCCAGGTTCGATTCCGGCCCCGTTTGCGTGGGTCTCACCCCCACAACTCAAAAAGATGTGCTGGGTAGGTGAATTGGCCATGCTAAAATTGCTCCTTAATTGGAAAAAAAAATAATTGGGTACTCTAAATTTATCCAAAAAAAAAATCCTTCTTCTAAGCTCTGAAGGTCACCTGGACCCGAAACGTCAACTCTTGTTCTTGCTATGGTGGGAGTGCAGCGAAGGTTTACCAGGCTGATTCCTGGAATGGCGGGACTGTCATATGAGGGGAGACTAAATCGGTTAGGATTATATTCATTGGAGCTCAGAAGAGTGAGTGGGGATCTCATAGAAACTTACAAAATTCTAACAGGATTAGACAGGGTGGATTCAGAAAGAATGTTCCTGATGGTGGGGGAGTCCAGAACTATAAGACATGGGAGCAGAATTAGGTAATTTGGCCTATCAAGTCTGCTCTGCCATTCAATCATGGCTGATATGTTTCTCATCCCCATTCTCCTGCTCTCTAGCTGAAGAAATTCCTCCTCATCTCAGTTTTAAAGGATCATCTCTTCAGTATGAGGCTGTGGCTTCGGGTTATAGTTTTTCCGACTAGTGGAAACATCCTCTCCACATCCACTCTATCTAGGCCTCTCAGTATCCTGTAAGTTTCAATAAGATGCCCCCTCATCCTTCTAAACTCCAATGACCCAGAGACATCAACCGTTCCTCATATGACAAGCTCTTCATTCCAGGGATCATTCTTGTGAACCTCCTCTGGACCCATTCCAAGGCCAGCACACCTTCCTTAGATAGGGAGCCCAAAATTGCTCACGATACTCCTAATGGGGTCTGAACAGAGCCTTATACAGCCTCAGTAGTGCAGCCCTGCTCTTGTATTCTAGCCCTCTCACCCTGAATGCTAAAACTAGGGGTCATCGTTTGAGGATAAGGGGTAAATCTTTCGGGACTGAGGTGAGGAGAATTTTCTTCATCCAAAGCATTGTGGATAGCACAATTGCTTCACAGCTCCAGGGTCCCAGGTTCGATTCCGGCTTGGGTCACTGTCTGTGCGGAGTCTGCACATCCTCCACGTGTGTGCGTGGGTTTCCTCTGGGTGCTCCGGTTTCCTCCCACAGTCCAAAGATGTGCAGGTTAGGTGGATTGGCCATGATAAATTGCCCTTAGTGTCCAAAATTGCCCTTAGTGTTGGGTGGGGTTACTGGGTTATGGGGATAGGGTGGAGGTGTGGACCTTGGGTAGGGCGCTCTTTCCAAGAGCCGGTGCAGACTCGATGGGCCGAATGGCCTCCTTCTGCACTGTAAATTCTATGAAAGAGTGGTGAATCTGTGGAATTCGCTACCACAGAAAGTAGCTGAGGCCAAAACACTGAGTGACTTCAAGAAGGAATTAGATAAAGCTCTTAGGCCTAAAGGGATCAAGGGATTATGGGGTGAAGGCTGGAACAGAGTATTGAACTTGATGATCAGCCATGATCATAATGAATGGCGGATAAGGCTCGAAGGGCCGAATGGTCTCTTCCTACTTCTACTTTCAGTGTTTCGATGTATGTGTGTCCCCCCTTCCCCCCCAATGCAGACAGACCTGCTGATGCTTCCCTAGCACTTTCTGTTTTCAATCACTCGGAGTGCTAGCTATAGAAAAGCGACGAGACAGGTCGGGTTCGCACGGACACGGCATGAAAAGAAACGCCGGCTTGAAGCCAACCCGAGGCCCTGACTCACTGTTACCCGTCCGGCCCAGAGTCCCCGATCCTGACCTGGGAGGAGGACGAATTGGCACTCACGCACCGTTAAACCCCCATCAATCTATACCACCCTTAATTAATAACCATATATATTCCCTCTGTTTTTGTTTACCATCGTCTCCTTGCCAAGTCCCAGCCGCGAACGACACCACGACTAACAACGGCTGGTTGCTAGGCGGACCCGGAAGTGCCTCTTGACCCAGAAGCAGTTGCCTGCAGACAAGGCTGGGGTGAGGAGGAAGGTCAGCGGTGCTCAGAGTTGAACTGTACCTCGAGTGGACTGTCCAGGCCACCGCCAGTGTCCCCTTGCAAAAGCTCCCAGGACTAATCACAGGGTTATATTTACTTCGACAAATCCAAGCTGAACATGTAGGATCGAGGGTGGGTGCAGAAAGGAGGAGAGGGGAGGCAGGATCATGACTCCAGTTACAGAGTAGTTAGGTTTGGGACAAAATTGAAATCATGAACAATTGATCTGCTGAAATGGGGTATCGGGGGCGACTTGGCTTTTAGTCCTGCTTTGGATCGCTCAGTTTAAGGGATTTTATATTATTTTTACTGTTTGTCCCCCATCCCTCAAGAATGTCCTTTACTTCTAGGACGGCCTGTGGGTGGAACATAGAACATACAGTGCAGAATTGGCCCACCTCTGCTGCTCTTATGGTCCCAGCACCACCCCCTCCCATCCTGTGGTTAAAGTGTCCCTTATTGTCACATTTGGTCACCCTGTTTAACTCTGTGTTCTTGAAAGTTATTACATTTACCTTATAAACGTTGGATCCTTCATTGTTGACTAACTTTGCCTGTAGTTTTGCAAAGGTTGTTGTGCGAACCAGCCAACTGCGAGTAGGCAAAGAAGGGAAATCAAGGGCAAGAAAGAGGCAAAACCAAAAGTGAGAGGGATTTGTAGGGGTATGAGGAATTTTTATTCTATCAATAAGGAAAGAGACAGTAAAGATTACAGGCAGGTACACTGATTGTCAAGATGTGACAAATTATGTTACACAGGGACCTGCGCTGGAGCCTCAAATATTCATTGTATTTATTAATTACTTAGATGGTGGGATAGAAAAGCACTTTTACCAAATTTGCCAATGATGCAAATATAGATGTTACTTTATGCAGTACTTTATGGAAGCATAAAGTTATAGAGATAATAGATTAAGTAAATGGGCAAAACTGTGGGAAATAGGTTTCAATGTCAACACGTAAGGTCATCCACTTTGGACATAGAAAGGGTAGTCCGTGTGAGTCTGGACCTGCCGAGCTGCTTGTGATGGTCAGTCACTGAATGTCCAGGACAAGGTTAAAGGGATGATATTTGCTGATGGTCTTAGGTTTGCGTAAAAGTGTGTTTTTATATTAGGTTCATGCAACCCCAACCTGTTCTGCTCACTCCATTTACTTATACTTAAAGCAAAAACACAAAGTTCTAGTCAATTTGGATAAAAAGTTTTCATTGTGATGCTATTTTTGAAAATGCCTTTTGTAAGGGTTTTCTTACTTGGGCATGTAGCTGAATAGATTGCTCAATGATGTAAAGCTAGAAATAGCAACAGTCGAAAGCAATTTGGGAGGGAGGCTAACGGTGTTGGTCTTTATAGCTAGCGGAATAGAGTATAAGGGAGTAGATGCCAATTTTCAGCTATACAAAGCCCTGGTTACATCACACCTGGAATGTTGTGAGCTGATCTGTTCACCATGCCTTAGGAAGGATATATTGGCCTTGCTAAAGAGTGCACCATGGATTTACAAGGATCAGATGTGAACCCTCAAGAGTTAAGCAAAAAGCAGAGATTGTGCAAATTAGGGTTGTGCTCCCTTGAATTTAGAAGGATTTGATTGAATTCTTCAAGAAATTAAGGGGAACAGAAAGGTTAGTTGGGGAGAAACTACTTCTATTGGTTGGGGATGTCTTGGACCAGGAAGCAGAGTCAAAAAACTAGAGCTGGAACTTCCAGGAGAGAAATTAGGAAATACTTCTTCAAATGATGGGTGCTGGAAGCTTGGAACTCTCTTCCGCAAACAGCAATTGGTGCTGGAACAGTTGCTAATTTTTAAACTGAGATTGCTATACTTTTGATAGCCAAACATATTAAGGGGCATGGAATTAGATTGCAGATTAGCTATGATTTCATTGAATGGTGGACCAGGCTCGAGGACTAAATGGCTTCTTCCTGTTCCTATGTTCCTTTCATACATTGTAAATTGCCCTGCTTTCACTCAGCTGTTTACTGTGTTGCACCTCAGACTTGGGTCAACTGACATTGCGGACAAAGACCCTCTGATTCTCACATTATCGTACAATAATCTCGTTTACTGTACTCTTACACTGCACCTGGAGTACTGTGTACAGTTTTGGTTCCCTTATTTGAGGCAGTTCCGAGGAGGATCACTAGATTGATTCCAGAGGTGAGGTGTTTGTCTTATGAAGAAAGATTGAGCAGTTTAGGCCTATACTCTCTCGTGAGATATATAAGATGGTAAAAAGTATTGACAAAATAAACATAGAGCAAATGTTGCCTCTTGTGAGGCAATCTTGAATGAGATAAGGGGTAGCAGATTTAAAACAGAGACAAGAATAAATTACTTCTCTCAAAGGGTTATGAATCTGTGGAATTCGCTACCCCAGAGCGCGTTGGATGCCGGGACATGGAGTAAATTTAAGGAGATAGATTTTTAATTAGTAATGAGTTGAAGGGTTATGGAGAATGGGCAGGAAAGCGGAGTTGAGGCGGAGAGGAGATCAGCCATGAATCATATTGAATGGTGGGGCGGGCCTGAGGGGTTGAATTGCCTACTCCCACTCCTTGTTCTTATGTTCTCAGCACTACACTCACATGGGCTTGTGTTCAATCACTGTCCACCCGAGGCATAACAACAGCCATGTCTCGCATGAGGTTCTCATGTTCCCAATCAGCTCCTGTGTCCACTCTGTGGCTGCACACCGTTCTTTGCTGTAGATCACAGTAGTTTATGCTGCTCCCACAGCATAACAGGAAAACAGCAGCAGTCAGAGCAGTGGCACCACAGCTGGCTCTGTTGTTCAGAAGGGAGGGTCAAAGCGCAGAAGAGCAATAGTCATACGGGACTCTATAGTCAGGGGCACAGATAGGCGCTTCTGTGGACGTGAAAGAGACTCCAGGGTGGTATGTTGCCTCCCTGGTGCCAGGGTCCAGGATGTCTCCGAACGGATAGCGGGCATCCTGAAGGGGGAGGGCAAACAGGCAGAGGTTGTTGTACATATTGGTACTAACGACATAGGCAGGAAGGGGCATGAGTCCTACAGCAGGAGTTCAGGGAGCTAGGCAGAAAGTTAAAAGACAGGACCTCTAGGGTTGTAATCTCGGGATTACTCCCTGTGCCACGTGCAGTGAGGCTAGAAATAGGAAGATAGAGCAGCTAAACACGTGGCTAAACAGCTGGTGTAGGGGGGAGGGTTTCCGTTATCTGGACCACTGGGAGCTCATCCGGGGCAGGTGTGACCTATATAAGGACGGGTTGCATCTAAACTGGAGAGGCATAAATATCCTGGCTGCGAGGTTTGCTAGTGTCACACGGGAGGGTTTAAACTAGTATGGCAGGGGGGTGGGTATAGGAGCAATAGGTCAGAAGGTGAAAGCATTGAGGGAGAACTAGGGAATAGGGCCAGTATGGCTCTGAGGCAGAGCAGACAGGGAGAAGTTGCTGAACACGGCGGGTCTGGTGGCCAGAAGTGCATATGTTTTAATGCAAGGAGTATTACGGGTAAGGCAGATGAACTTAGAGCTTGGATTAGTACTTGGAACTATGATGTTGTTGCCATTACAGAGACCTGGATGAGGGAAGGGCAGGATTGGCAGCTAAACGTTCCAGGATTTGGATGTTTCAGGCGGGATAGAGGGGGATGTAAAAGGGGTGGCGGAGTTGCGCTACTGGTTAGGGGGAATATCACAGCTGTACGACGGGCGGACACCTCAGAGGGCAGTGAGGCTATATGGGTAGAGATCAGAAATAAGAAGGGTGCAGTCACAATGTTGGGGGTTGACTACAGGCCTCCCAACAGCCAGCAAGAGATAGAGGAGTAGATAGGTAGACAGATTTTGGAAAAGAGTAAAAACAACAGGGTTGTTGTGATGGGAGACTTCAACTTCCCCAATATTGACTGGGATTCACTTAGTGCCAGGGCTTAGACGGAGCAGAGTTTGTAAGGAGCATCCAGGAGGGCTTCTTAAAACAATATGTAGACAGTCCAACTAGTGAAGGGGCTGTACTGGACCTGGTATTGGGGAGTGAGCCCGGCCAGGTGGTAGAAGTTTCAGTAGGGGAGCATTTCGGGAACAGTGACCACAATTCAGTAAGTTTTAAAGTACTGGTGGACAAGGATAAGAGTGGTCCTATGTGGTTGTCTATGTGGTTGTATTTCAATAACTTAATGGGCCTGAAACAGCAATACCATGGGGTTTTTCATTTAAGAAAAAAAGGGGCAGCACGGTAGCATGGTGGTTAGCACAATTGCTTCACAGCTCCAGGGTCCCAGGTTCGATTCCGGCTTGGGTCACTGTCTGTGCGGAGTTTGCACGTTCTCCCCGTGTCTGCGTGGGTTTCCTCCGGGTTCTCCGGTTTCCTCCCACAGTCCAAAGATGTGCGGGTTAGGTGGATTGGCCATGCTAAATTGCCCATAGTGTCCAAAATTGCCCGTAGGGTGGGGTTACTGGGTTATGGGGATTAGGTGGGGTTACTGGGTTATGGGGATAGGGTGGAGGTTTGGACCTTCGGTAGGGTGCTCTTTCCAAGAGCCGGTGCAGACTCGATGGGCCGAATGGCCTCCTTCTGCACTGTAAATTCTATGTCTATGTCTATGTCTATGTCTATGAATGTGCGAAATTGAGGGAAGGGTAATTATAACAATATTAGGCGGGAACTGAAGAACCTAGATTGGGGGCGGATGTTTGAGGGTAAATCAACATCTGGCATGTGGGAGGCTTTCAAGTGTCAGTTGAAAGGAATTCAGGACCGGCATGTTCCTGTGAGGAAGAAAGATAAATACGGCAATTTTTTGGGAACCTTGGATAACAAGAGATATTGTAGGCCTCGTCAAAAAGAAAAAGGAGGCATTTGTCAGGGCTCAAAGGCTGGGAACAGACAAAGCCTGTGTGGAATATAAGGAAAGTAGGAAGAAACTTAAGCAAGGAGTCAGGAGGGCTAGAAGGGGTCACAAAAAGTCATTGGCAAATAGGGTTAAGGAAAATCCCAACGCTTTTTACACCTACATGAAAAGCAAGAGGGTAGCTAGGGAAAGGGTTGGCCCACTGAAGGATAGGGAAGGGAATCTATGTGTGGAGCCAGAGGAAATGGGCAAGGTACTAAATGAATACTTTGCATCAGTATTCACCAAAGAGAAGGAATTGGTGGATGTTGAGTCTGGAGAAGGGTGTGTAAATAGCCTGGGTCACATTGAGATCCAAAAAGACGAGGTGTTGGGCGTCTTGAAAAATATTAAGGTAGACAAGTCCCCAGGGCCTGATGGGATCTACCCCAGAATACTGAAGGAGGCGAGAGAGGAAATTGCTGAGGCCTTGATAGAAATCTTTGGATCCTCACTGTCTTCAGGTGATGTCCCGGAGGACTGGAGAATAGCCAATGTTGTTCCTCTGTTTAAGAAGGGTAGCAAAGATAATCCAGGGAACTACAGGCCAGTGAGCCTTACGTCAGTGGTAGGGAAATTACTGGAGAGAATTCTTTGAGACAGGATCTACTCCCATTTGGAAGCAAATGGACGTATTAGAGAGAGGCAGCATGGTTTTGTGAAGGAGAGGTCGTGTCTCACTAACTTGATAAGAGTTTTTCGAAGAGGTCACAAAGGTGATTGATGCAGGTAGGGCTATGGATGTTGTCTATCTGGACTTCAGTAAGGCCTTTGACAAGGTCCCTCATGGTAGACTAGTACAAAAGGTGAAGTTACAAGGGATCAGGGGTGAGCTGGCAAGGTGGATACAGAATATAGGTCATAGAAGGCAGAGAGTAGCAATGGAAGGATGCTTTTCTAATTGGAGGGCTGTGACCAGTGGTGTCCCTTTGCTGTTTGTAGAAGATATAAATGATTTGGAGGAAAATGTAACTGGTCTGATTAGTAAGTTTGCAGACGACACAAAGGTTGGTGGATTTGCGGATAGCGATGAGGACTGTCAGAGGATTTAGATTGTTTGGAGACTTGGGTGGAGAGATGGCAGATGGAGTTAATCCGGACAAATGTGAGGTAATGCATTTTGGAAGGTCTAATGCAGGCAGGGTATATAGAGTGAATAGTAGGACCCTCAAGAGTATTGAAAGTCAGAGAGATCTAGGTGTACAGGTCCACAGGTTACTGAAAGGGGCAACACAGGTGGAGAAGGTAGTCAAGAAGGCATACGGCATGTTTGCCTTCATTGGCCGGGGCATTGAGTATAAGAATTGGCAAGTCATGTTGCAGCTGTATAGAACCTTAGTTAGGCCACACTTGGCGTATAGTGTTCACTTTTGGTCGCCACACTACCAGAATGGCGTGGAGGCTTTAGAGAGGGTGCAGAAGAGATTTACCAGAATGTTGCCTGGTATGGAGGGCATTAGCTATGAGGAGCAGTTGAATAAACTCGGTTTGTTCTCACTGAAACGACGGAGGTTGAAGGGCGACCTGATAGAGGTCTACAAAATTATGAGGGGCATAGACAGAGTGGATAGTCAGAGGCTTTTCCCCAGGGTAGAGGAGTCAATTACTAGGGGGCATAGGTTTAAGGTGCAAGGTTTAGAGTAGATGTACGAGGCATGTTTTTTACACAGAGGGTAGTGGGTGCCTGGAACGCACTGCTGGAGGAGTTGGTGGATGCAGGGACGATAGTGACATTTAAGGGGCCTCTTGACAAATACATGAATAGGATGGGAATAGAGGGATACGGACCTAGGAAGTGTAGAAGATTGTAGTTTAGTCGGGCAGCATGGTCGGCACGGGCTTGGAGGGCTGAAGGGCCTGTTCCTGTGCTGTACTTTTCTTTGTTCTTATGCTGAATTGGCCTTTTTAACCATCAGGCTTTTCTGGTCTCTTCACGTACAGCCATCAGTCTACAACTGGCTGCGTGCTACTCCCTTGGTCTTCTTGCCATTCGCTGTGTTACTGCTGCTGCTCCTCGTTTTGCAGGAAACCGTCCATAAATTTCAGTTTTTCTAAAACTCAGTTGCCTCTATTGTATCCCATCCCACACCAAGTCACATTTGTTCATTGCAACCATTCTCACTGATATATTATCTGGCTTCCCACTTAAAAAGGTTCTCATTCTGGCGCTTACATCCGAAAAGGACTTTATTATCTTGCCAATTTTCTATAGACCCCATATATACTCTATATCTGATTGTCTTGTTTGTATGTCATACCGATCCCTTTGCCCCATCAATGTCTTCAGCTACTTGAGCCCACTCTTTAGAATTCCCTTATTGAATCCAAGCTCTGTTGAAAGGGTGAGGGAATATATTTGGCATACAGAAACCTTGTACACCTTGTCCCATGGATCAAAAACAGCACCGCTTGTTTATATTTATTTTGTTGATTTTCTTTCTTGCTCTACAGCAAGGTTTTCACCCCTCTATCAGCCTTCTGGAACCCTTGTGTTCTTCCAGGTGAGTTGTTGCTGCCTATGGTTCAGATATTGTTCTCCAGGGGCTTGTTAAGCCATATTTTTTACTTTGGTTCAGGAGAAGGCTGCTGTTGTTTACTTTGACGTCTTGTCACCTGAGGGCAAGGTATATTATATATGTGTGCACTACAAAAGAAAATTGTAATAAACATTTCATTTCAAAACGTTATTTAAAAGACAAAATAGACTAGCTTAGAAAATTTTTATATTAGGAAAACCACAAAGAAAGCAGATAATTAGTTTGTGGAATTAACCAATGTGGTCAGTGCCAGCATTTGTCTTTGTGCCAATAACATTTTGGTTGTGTTGTAGCATTTGCTCCCCTTTTTGTTGCTTCTATTTTTCAGCTATATGCTGCTCCTCAGTGACATCATCCCGAAACACAGCATTACTTTCCGTAAGACATAGGAGCAAACTTAGGCCACCCGGTCCATCGAGTCTGCTCCGCCATTCTATCATGGCTGATACTTTTTGCATCTCCATTCTCCTGCCTTCTCCCCATAACCCCTGATCCCCTTATTAATCAAGAACCTATCTATCTCTGTCTTAAAGATACTCAGCGATTTGGTCTCCACAGGCTTCTGCAGCAGAGTTCCACAGATTCACCACCCTCTGGCTGAAAAAAGTCCTCCTCATGTCTGTCTTAAAGGAGCGTCCCTTTAGTCTGAGATTGTGCCCTCTGGTTCTAGTTTTTCCTACAAGTGGAAACATCCTCTCCACATCCACTCTATCCAGGCCTCGCAGTATCCTGTAAGTTTCAATAAGATCCCCTCTCATCCTTCTAAACTCCAACGAGTACAGAGAGTCCTCAACCGTTCCTCATAAGACAAGCTCTTTATTCCAGGGATCATTCTTGTGAACCTACTCTGGACCCTTTCCAGGGCCAGAACATCCTTCCTTAGATACAGGGCCCAAAACTACTCACAATACTCCAAATGGGGTCTGACCAGAGCCTTATACAGCCTCAGAAGTACATTCCTGCTCTTGTGTTCTAGCCCTCTCGACATGAATGCTAACATTGCATTTGCCTTCCTAACTGCAGACTGAACTTGCACTTAACCTAAGAAAATCTTGAACAAGGACTCCCAAGTCCCTTTGTGCTTCCGATTTCCTAAGCATTTCCCCATTTAGAACTTGTACTCTGATATGACACTCAGCATTATTTCAACACCATGTATCTTGACCTCTACTGTCTTGGAAATTATCAGACAACTTGTCTGACATCCAGTACTGGATGAACAGTAACCTCTTTAATACTGTTGAGAAGATCAAGGTCTTTGGTTGCACTACAAAGTTAGTTTCCCAGCTACCAATTCCATTCTTCTTCCTGGCAACTGTTTCTCGGTTCGGTCGGACTGTTCACAAAAATGATGCCCATATTTGACCATAAAATGAGCTTCTGACCACACATCAGGCTGTCGCCCAAGACTGCCTATTTCTAACTCTGTAACATTGCCTGACTATTCTCCTCGTCTCTGCTGCTGAAACCAACGTCTATGCCTTTGTTGCCTCTAGTCTTGACAGTCCTCACACTGCTAACTGGACTCCCATGTTGTATCCTCCGTTAACTGGAGGTCATCAAAACCCTGCTGCCATGACTTATCTCGCACCAAGTCCATTTAACATGTCACATTGCTCCTATTGGCCCACATTGGCTGATTTTTCTTTTCAAGTCCTTCAATGGCCTCTCCCCACACTACCTTCCTCTGGCCCTACAACCACCCAAAATATCTGTGCTCCCTCCTTCTGTGAGCTCAAGTGATATATTGAAACCTCCAGGAATGCAATCAGATTTGGCAACGTAATCCAGAATCCTGCTCCGAATTCCAGCTCTATTTTGCTTTCATCCCATTTACATTAGTAAGGATATCCTAAAAAGTACCCAAGAAGAGTCCTATTGGCACTGCTGCCTCCAAGTGTCAAGGACCTGTGTTCGATTCCGGCCTCGGGTGATTGTCTGTGCGGAATTTGCATGTTCTCGGCCGTGTCTGCGTGGGTTTCCTCCCTCGGTCCAAAGATGTGCAGGTTAGGTGGATTGGCCGTGATAAAAAAAAAATGCCCCTTATTGTCCAGGGATGTGCAGGTTAGGTGGATTGGTGATGCTAAATCGCCCCTTCGTGTCCAAAGGTTAGGGCGGGGGAGCTCATTCGCAGGGCCGGTGCTCACTCGACGGGCCGAATGGCCTCACTCTGCGCTGATTGTGGGCATTCCGTGAAACGTTAACTCTTGTTTCTCTGTCTCCACAGATGCTGCCAGACCTTCTGAGCATCCCCAGCAATTCGCAACGTACTTTGCTTTCGCATGACTGGAAAAAAAAACCCCACCCCCAAGTAATGCTTCTCAGTCAGCCCGTGCACGGTGTTGGCGGGTCGACGTGACTACAACTCCCAGCGGGCCAGGCGGCGGGGACCCCGTGCGCACGCGCCGCGTGCGGGTGGTTGGTTGGTTGGTTGGTTGGTTGGTGGGGGACAGTTTCCGGTCGGGCAGGCGGAAGTGAGGTAGGTAAACAGCCGGCGCGGGCCGGTGGTTCGGTTTGTCGCGCGAGCGGGGGTTTGAGCTGGGGCGCGAGCCATGTCTGCGCTCAGGTACGCGGGGCTGGATGACACGGACAGCGAGGACGAGCTGCCTCCCGGCTGGGAGGAGCGCACCACTAAAGACGGCTGGGTTTACTACGCCAAGTAAGGGGAAAATAAAACAACAACAGTAATAATAAATATGAGGGATGATGATATTTTTTTTGGTTGGGGAGCAAAAATTAACAAGAGAGTTAACTGTCAAACCTGCTGAGGAGGAGGCATTGGTGAAACTTTCCACTCCAGTTCCTTACTCTTGGTCCATGCTTAAAGCAAATGCCCAGGAATGTGGCTGACTGGAATGAGTTGCTCACAAGTTTCTTTCTGCCATGAGCAGAGTGGATGTCCTGCCTCTCAGGCGATGCAGCCACTTGTGCAGCCAGGCTTCTGCAGATAGAAATTATTTGTGTTTTTTGAATGGGAGGGATGGCTGCATCGAATCACAACTTGTTAAATCAGCGGTGCTTTCTTTCCTCTCTCCCTTGCAGTTTTGTTTTTACAAAAGCACAGGACTTCATTGCCCCAACCCACAATTTTAAAAAGAGGAATTCGGCATAATTCCTGAGCACATGGGTTGCTGACTAATCTAATAATCTTTATTATTGTCGCAAGTAGGCTTACATTAACACTGCAATGAAGTTACTGTGGAAAAAACCCTAGTCGCCACACTCCGGCGCCTGTTCGGGTACACGGAGGGAGAATTCAGAATGTCCAATTCGCCTAACTTCGGGACTTGTGGGAGGAAACCCAGACAGACACGGGGAGAACATGCAGACTCCGGACAGTGACCCAAGCCGGGAATCGAACCTGGGACCCCAGAGCTGTGAAGCAACAGTGCTAACCAGTGTGCTACCATGCCGCCCACTTGTGCTGTTCAGTCCAACTTGCAAACTCCCCTGGGTTTGTTTGTATTTATCAAACGGCCTGCCTCTCCTCCCTGGGGTCCATCCACCTTCACCTGCCTCCTCCTGTACACAGCCTGCTGAGGTTAAGTGTGAATTTGAGATCTAGCAGCTTGCTTACTGAGGTTCAATGTGCATTTGAGATCTTGCAGCTTCTTAACCTCTGCCACCCCTGTGGGAATCCTTGACTTTGTAAGACAGACCTACATGAAGCTCTTAAGGTGCAACTATTGCATTTTCAGTGACGGTGATGATTCCCCGTACCTTCTTGTTATGACCATCTAATTGTCCGCACAAGGGGTTTTATTTTCCATCCCCCATTGCTGACAGGTATCTGAAGTCCACAGCAGAAATTATGGCTGTCACTCTGTAGAACTGTACCTCTGCTCCAGTCATTCACCTTTTTAGAGGGGGTGAAAGGGCCACCATTGGAAAAGAAGGAAAAGAAAACAGGCTGTTAATTTTTTTGTTTGCTCTTTTCAAAGCCTTTATATGTGTAGCATGTCTTCGACTTTCAACACTTTGCTCATGTTTAAATTTCAACTGTGGCCAAGTTTGCATGGGTAAAACAAAGCAAGTGTTTCTGTTTCCGCAACACTTGGCACTCTTATCAGAGCTAGCTAATTGCTTCTAAAATGGAATTCAGCAAAGAGAACCTTCATCTTGATCAAACTTTATTGGAGGCTGATCATGTCAGTGCACCACCCTAGGGAAACTGGTTGTACTTATCAATTCATATAAGAAGAGATCACTTCAAATGTGTTGTTTTAATTATATTCTAAATTCTAGGTGTTTATCACTCGAATACTCTATTTTTCGTAAAAGATTTTCTTTGGGTGGTCATGTTTATTAAAAGGTCTTTTTAAAAAATGAAATGTGTTATTTGACCCAACTTTCCAAATATTAAGAATGGTAAGCTTCAGCATGTTGCAGATAATTGTAAAATTGAATTGTCATCCAAAAGGATTGAAGTACTAAAGATAGGATTAAAAAATCTATCATTGTTTCTAAGTTTGGCATTTCTATTTACAAACATTCAGCTCCTTCCATGATCAGTACTCTGATTGGTGAAATCAACACCGTATTGACATTTGGAGCAATGTGAGAACGCAAGCCTTGACCTAAGTACCCTCCAATGAAGCTATTCTATTTTATTTCATTTCCAATGTAATATTCCTCCTTCCGCAGTGCTCTCTTCCATGGAGCCACATCTGCATATATGCAAGACAGCATACTTAAAAAGTGTCTGTTTAGATTTGTAAGTATGTGGAGCACTGAATTACTGAATAACTTCTGTGCAAGTTATTTAGTAGAGCAGCCAAATGTTCCTCTGATTTTGTTTCAGATTTCCTGATGGGTATCTAGCCACCAGCAAGCACTATTGTCAGTGAGAGTCGTAACCTTGTCACAGAAAAGTACTTGTCATTTACAATTTCTGTTGCAGATAGAATATTGTGTTACTGATAAAATCCTTTGCTACTGATAACTTGTCAGATGCCCCTACCTCCATTTCTTGAGAACTTTAACTCATTCAGCAGCATCATCTCCTGTGGAAAGGCCCACTGTTTCATCACTTTGTCATTGTTGGGATCTACTAGATTCCTGTGCCACAGCACATCAACTTCAAGATCCCAAATTTAATTTTCCTATTCACCCACTTTTTTTTTGCCATCTTTTTCACTTTAGCTTTTGGGGAGGCACAGTGGTTAGCACTGCTGCTCACAACTCCAGGGACCCGTGTTCAATTCTGGCCTCGGGTGACTCTGTGTGGAGTTTGCACTTTCTCCCTGTGTCTGTCTGTGTTTCTTCCGGGTGCTCCTGAGTGTCCTCCCACAGTCCAAACATACGCAGGTTAGGAGGATTGACCATGCTAAATTGCCCCTAAGTGACCAAAAGGCTAGGTGGGGTTACTGGGTTGCAGGGATAGGGTGGAGGTGTGGGCTTAAGTAGGGTGCTCTTTCAGTGAGTTGGTGCCGATTTGATGGGCAAAATGGCCTCCTCCTGCACTGTAAATTCTATGAGCATTCCTTGACAGCGCATAGGCCATGGACATTCTCTCCATTTAATCCTGCCTTGGGCCAAACACTCCAGTTGTTGTCAAATATAGCCCTCGGATCTCATCTCCTTTTCTGTATCCCTCCTCTTTGTGTTTCTTTATCTGCCTTGATTTCTCTCTCCTTGCAGGTTTCATGTGAGAGCTTGCCATGTAATGGCTTTCTCAAAGTGCAGTCTATTCAATTCCACTATTGCCTTTTGATTTAGCCATCTTTTCTTGCCTAAACTCCTCCACCCCTCCCTGACTCCAGATTTCTACTTGTTTCTCATGCACTCCACTTTAGTAGGCCATTCATGCAGTCAGTCACTTAAGTGTTTGGCCCATGGAATTCTCATCCTGAACCATTGTTTGTTTGGCTCCCTCTCTACTTTCTGTAGCTCTTTAAAAACCCAACTCTTAGATTGGAGAGTTGTTATTTCGGCTTCCTACCCCACTTGTTTTCATGTCATCGGAACGGAGTAGGACATGTGGCCCCTTGTCATTCAAAATGATCCTGGCTGATCCCCAATCTCAACTCTACCACTATATCCCATAATCCCTTGATTTCTGTAATATCCAAAAATCTGTCAATCACAATTTAACGTATGCAACAACTGAGCACTTGCAGCTCTCGGGTCAAAAATTCAAAGATATAAAATCCTCTTGAGTGAAGAAACGTTTTTTCATCTGACTTCTAAATGGCCGACTTCTAGATTTTCCAGTTGGGGAAACAACCTCTCAGAATTGTATGCGTTCATTCTGTCCAAGGTTTAGTAATTTAATCTAAAACTGTCATGTCCAAGGGCTAAATTGAGGCAGGTTTTTAATGTCAATAACTTTTCCAAGTAATTATTGAATCCCCTAAAACCACCACCATATGCTTCCCCTCCCTCATTTCTCCTTTTTTCGCCTTCTCCCAGCACTCCCAGTCTCTCACCTGCCAATTTGGTAGGATCATTGTAATGTACAGTGTGTGTTAGAGTAAGCATTTGATGCCTGTACTTTAGCTGTTGATTTCGTAGCCTCTTGTGCTGGGCATTCGATATTGAGGATATCATTTTGAGTTTTTACATTTTTTTTTAAGTAACATTAAAAGCAATGTCTTCCTTAAGTAAAGTATCTTTGCTTGCAGTATATTTTCTTCTTTTACCTTCATCAAATTTTCTCTGCAATGCTTATGTTGTTTTTTTTTCTCGTTTACAGTTGTATACAAATTTTGTGTTTTTAATTTGCAAATAAATGCATCAGTAAAGAATTGAAAGCAAATAGATGAACTTATTTTCTCTTTATCCAATAGTCACATTGAGCTGAAGACCCAATGGGACCACCCAAAAACAGGAAAAAAGAAACGTGTAGCTGGAGGTGTGTATTATAAACCACATTTTAAAAAACTAGAACCCTTTTTGTGATGTCGCTAAAAATATCTTTTATTCACAGTCATGAAGTGTAGAACTTCCGACATAGGAAAAGTGATAGCGATCACTGATACCTTAGAACAGGCATTTTCAAAGTGGGCGTCATGACCCACGGGAGGGTTGCGGAGCCGTCCATTGCGGCGTTCCCGATCGCGGGAATTCACGCGCAATAGTCGCAGCAGCTGGCTTTTAAAAGTGCCGGTTGTGAGTGGCTTTGAAAATGACGGTCACGACCAGATTAAAAAAATGCGGGCACACGGTGCATGCATGCCCGCTCATTAGTGCACATTCGCGGAACCCAACGTGCTGGCGCAGAAGATTTAAAAAAAAAAAAATTAATGTAATCTTCCTGTTTGAAGCATGGCAGAGAGCAGGTCACGCGCCCTGAAGTCTGACGCCACGTGCTTTGGACGCGATTGTGATTCCTCCATTTTGTCAGCAGCAAACAAGTAAAATTTAAACTGGATCGTTTTGTAATAAGGAAGAGAGGGCCAGAGACACACACAGGCCAGGATCGCACAACTAAACCTGCTGGTGAGAGTGGTTCAGGACAATCCACAGCAGGACAAAGCAGTGGTGGTGTGAGCTCCAGGGCCATTGGTGAACAGCCAATTAAGAAGTAGCTGAAATCAGGCAAAAAGAAGTATAAAGATGATTTTTTAAGGCATGGATGTATTAATTGTGCCAATGCAAATCGGGATGCAAATCCCATGGGCTGGATTCTCCGCCAGTGGGATGCTCCATTTTGCCGGCAGCCCGGGGGTTTCCCGACAGCGTGGGGCTGCCCCACAAAGGGAAACCCATTGACCAGCCGGCGTAACAGACATCCCACCAGCGGGGTGAACCAGAAATGTGGCGGGGCGGAGAATCTAGCTCCTTGTGTGTTATATGTAGGGAAGAACTGGCAAATGAAAGTTTAAAACCCTCAAAACTTCAAAGGCATTTGGGGACTAAGCATGTCGAGTTCGAGGACAAACCTCTTGATTTTTTTTTTCAAAGGATGCAATGAGAACTTAAATCGTCAACTGAAGTCTTCAGTAGAAATGGTAGCTTACCGTGTAGTTAAAGAGAAAATGCCCTAAACTGTAGCAGAGAGATTAAATCTCTCTGCATTATTAGATATAGTTTGTACAGTCATAGATGAGAGGTTCATTGAAAAAGTGAAATGCATCCCACTTAGTGATAACACAGTGGCTCGCCGAAATTGTGATTTTGCTGAGAATTTAGAAGCCCAGCTTATTTCTCGTTTAAACTCAGCGCAGCGTTCTCAATACAACAAGATGAAAGTACAGACATTTTAGATTGTGCAACCGTGCTAGTTTACATTAGGCACAATGAATTTGCTGTGCTACCTGACTACCAACCCACACGACTGTCGCAGAGATTTTTGAAGCATTGAATAGTTTCATGGTTGGAAAGTGCGGGCTCGACTGGTTTCGTTGCAGAGGAATCACAAGTGATGGAGCAGCCAACATGACTTGGAAAAACAGCGGATTTATAGTCGGGATTAAGGAGCCAGCTGGTCAGGACATTGTTTGGAATCATTGTTTATTCACCGTAAGGCACTGGCATCGATAGGATTTCCATCCGATCTTGAAGTGGTGTTGAAATGAATTGTAAAAGGTGTGAATTTCATTAAATGCAGTGCACTCTACCAGACTTTTTGACACTCTGTGTTTCGGCATGGGGGCTGAGAGCGCACATTTATTGTTCCACACACAAGTACGTTGGCTGTCAAGGGATCGGGTGCTACTTGGCGTTTACGAACTGAGGTACGAAATCCATGCTTTCCTCCTCGAGAAATTGTCCTCTCTGGCTGATTTGTTTGCTTGTGAAACTTGGATGATAACTATGTCTTACCTTGCAGACATCTTTTCAATTCTATATGAACTCAACCTCAAATTGCAAGGGAAGGATGCTGATTGCTTTCGGCACTGTGAAGAAACCAAAGCTTTCCAAAAGACATTGAAAGTTTGACAATTATGAGTGCAAAGCCAAAATTATTACACGTTCACCACATTGCTACGACACATCGAAGAAAACAGCATTAGTGAGGAAACTGTAAATGGTCTGGCAAGCCTTATTCAGTTGCATCTGGCTGCGCTGATCAACAATTTTGGTAGCTACTTTCCAGAGGAGAAGTTTAAGATTTTGAGAGAGAAGAGGTGAAAAATCCCTTTTAGTTTGAGACCCCAGAATCAGTTGTTAAGTTGCAGCTGACTCCAAAGAACGAAACTCAACTTTTGCGCTTCAGCTGTGACAGCACATTAAAACGACGGCACAAGTTAATGAGGCTGTCCGCATTCTGGAGTAGCATTTCTGAGGAGTAGCCGGAGCTGAGTAAAACAAGCATTTTGTTGCTTTTGCCTTCACAACGACTTACATGTGCGAGGTTGGATTTTCCGTCCTCAAAGATGAAGACGGCACAAAGGAATCTGCTGAATCCTGCACACGATATGAGATTGGAGTGAGATTGTGAGGACCAAGCAGACTCACCTATCACATTAAAGGTGAGAGGTAAGAGAAAATGGTGGGTCGTGAAGGCCGGCCGGCGTAAAAATGGTTGGTAAAAATGGGTCGCCAGAAAAAACGTTTGCAAAACACTGCCTTAGAAGTCTAAATGTTGCAAGCTGTTTCATGTATAGCAAAATGCATTTCAGGCGTTTCTGTGTAGGTCTATGATATTTCCAGGCATTTCTTGAAGTCTATATTCAATAAATTTAAGTAGGTTTTATGAAGATTTTATTGAATTGGAAAATCATGAAAGTTCTGCTCAATCAACTATAGTTTGGGGAATTTAGTATGAATGGAAATATTGCATACAGAATCAGAATAATTATGAAAGCTCAATAAAAAATTGTCCTGTGATTTCTTTGGACAAACAAATTTTAATAAGTTTACAAATGTCTTTTTCCCCCATCAATACCTTTTTATGTCTAAACATTGATGAACCTACATGCTTAAAATAAAAATAAAGCTTTTAAAAAGGAGTGGCATTTCAAGCTATTCTCTGTATAATGTAGTGAGGTTCCAATTGAACATTTTATATGCTTATAAGTGCGCATTTATATATTGTTTTGGTTGTGGTTCATCAGAAACCAGAATGAGTGACTGGAATTTTGTTGTAATATGGAGCTTTGTGGACAATTACTTTTTCTGTCACTAATTTGTAAAGATATGGTGAGATTATAGCTAACCATAATTCCCTTAATCTCCAAGAGACACTGTTTCTTTTGTGAACTGTTGATGCTGTGGACCACTGTTTGTGTCATTTTAATAATATCAATCTTCAGTTTTTTTGCACCCAACATCTGAGTTGAAGTGAGGCAGAATAAGATCATCCTCAACCTGACCAATAAGCCTTGATTTGAGCAGCATAAAACATGGCCTTCTGCAAGGATACAATGTATCATTTCTCAGACCAACCATCTTCATGACATTGTGATACTCTTGTTGCATTTGGAGTCTTGTGCTGTTTGTTTCTTAATGCATTACAAAAATTTCAAGATGGGGCTCACCAAAATGCAGTTCCTTAACCGTTAATTCGTTGGGGAATAATGTTCTTTGGGCTCCATCTTGACACAAACAGCTAAGATGATATTGGGTGCATATTGTTAGGAAAATAAAGGTAGTTTTAAGGGATTTATATTTGTATTGGTCAACATTAGAAATAAAGTATAGTTATAAGTGATTTAATTTAATGTTTCTGCGCCTGGAAGAGCATAATCTGTAGTGGGATTCATGGTGTGTGAGGTTGGTTAAGTTCCAACTGTGCCACGCGTGCTTCGAGAGGGCTACAGTGTGAAGAGTAAATACATCAGCAGTGGCTGCTTAGCAACTAGGGCCTTGTAAGGTAGGGAACCTTTTGAGTTTTCGAAAGAAGGCAGCTCTTGCAGCTCTGCTAGAAGCAGTTGATTTTAGAAGGCTAAAGAAGGAACATTCCCTCGCAGCCCTGTGATAAGAAAAGCCATACTATGGAGTAATGGTTAAGAAAACCGATGTTGGAAACCTAGTCCAGCTCGTTAAGGAAACTAGAGAAATGAAGTGAATTTGCCAAGATATCTGAAGTTAACGGAACAGAGGAAACTGGGAACCAGAACAGATTCCTGTTCAGTAAAGTTACAGAGATGAAAAGACATTGGATTGTGAGAAGCTAGAAAGATATCTGCTGTAGTGCTAAGGTTTGTGAGAAATTGCTGCAGTTTGGGCGACATTATTTGAAATAATTGTGGAAATCGGTGACTGGACCTCGTGTGAAAGCCTTTATTTAAGACAAAGGAAACCTGAAGGGAGAGGTATAAAACCTGAAGGCAAAACCTGGATGGAAGCAGATGAGAAAGCATAATTTAAAAGTGTGAATTTTGAAAGCGGAATTTGAAACGACTCGTATGGAAGTCATTGTTCAGTGAAATAAGGTGGCTCACGATATAAGAATCATCTGGGGAGATTTTGAGGAGAAATTCACAGACATTCACTTGGGTTCAGAAAGGAGTGTTTCTTACCATAGTCATCTTGTGTGCTTAAAAGTGACTTTGTGTGTTAGTGAGGTCATTGTAGTTTAAGATGTACTTTGTAACCTGTGCTAATCTTAAATCTGTGTAATTTTGCTCCCGTTGTCACTGGCAGGGAGGCTGCAGATGGTAAAGATGACGGTTCTCCCGTGGTTTTTGTTTGTATTTCAGTGCCTGCCTATTTTTATCCCAAAGGCTTTTTTTAAGAGGGTGAACACTGATCTCTGGGTTCGTATGGGCGGGTAAAACCCCGCAGGTAAAGATGGTGCTGCTGGAGCCGAGAATGGTGGGGAGAGGGCGCTGGCCCTGCCAAATTTCAGGAACTACTATTGGGCGACGAACATAGCAATGGTCAGGAAGTAGGTGGTGGGGGAAGGATCAGCGTGTAGGGGCACAAGTTTAGGGGCACTGGTAACGGCAGCTCTGCCGTTCACGCCAGCTCTGTACTCCACAAGCCCGGTGGTAGTGGGACAGTGGCGGAAGCACATGGGAGTGGGAGGGAGCTACAGTATGCGCTCCTATTTGTGGTAATCACCGGTTTGCACCGGGGGGAAGCTAGATGAGGGGTTTCGGAGATGGAAGCGAGCTGGGATTGAGCGGTTAGGGGACCTGTTTATTGACTGAAGCTTTCCGTGCTTGGAAGAGAAGTTTGAGCTGCTCTGTGGGAATGGGTTCCGCTATCTGCAGGTGAGGGAGTTTGCACGTTTCGACAGGCAGGTTTCGACCTTTCCGCTCCTACCGCCCCAAAGGATACAGGACAAGGAGTGTCGAAAACGGGAGTGGGGAAGGGGAAGGTCTCGGAAATTTGTAAAAAGTTCATGGAATGGGAGAGAACCCGGATGTGGTGAATGTATTCACCTAATGCATGCATGATATTGTAACCTATGACCTGGAAGTGGTAATACGAGCTGCTTCCAGGTACTGTACTATAACCCCGGTGGGCTCCGCCTCTGGCTCTGCCCTTACAGGGGCCATCTATAGACTGGCCGCCTGTGGGCGGCATTCATCTGTACAACCGACTCTGGCTAGGCAAGTTCATGACTAATAAAGCCTAATGTTCACTTGCTCTGCCTCTCGGTGAATTGAAGGTATATCAATTTATTAGTCATAGACAGCACTATGGAAGTGGCTCTAAAGCCAGACAGGCTCGAACTCGACGCCCGCGCGTCCGAAGCCAAGGAGATATTCGAACATTGGCTTTGATGCTTCGAGGCCTACCTCGACTCCTCCACAACGCCTCCCACGGAGACCCTCAAGCTGCGACTCCTCCCATCGCCACCAGGAGCAAGCGGTACAGTTCGCTAGACATGACGTTTATCAAGTCGAGGTCCAGCGACTGTTGAGTGAAAGGATCATCGAGGCCAGCAACAGCCCCTGGAGAGCGCAAGTGGTGGTCGTCCGGACCGGGGAAAAGAGTCGGATGGTTGTGGACTACAGCCTAACAATTAACGGTTCACGCAGCTGGATGCGTACCCCCTCCCCCGCATAGAGGAGATAGTCAACCAGATCGCGCAGTACCGTATGTTCTCAACGGTCGATCTGAAGTCTGCCTATCACCAGCTCCCAATCCGCCCGGAAGAGCGCCACTACACTGCCTTTGAAGCAGCCTGCTGACTCTTCCGCTTCCTCAGAGTCCCCTTTGGCGTCACTAACGGGGTCTCGGTCTTTTAGCGAACGATGGACCGAATGGTGGACCAGTACGGTTTGCGGACTACATACCCGTACTTGGACAATGTGACCATCTGCAGCCATGATCAGCAGGACCATGACGCCAACCTTCAGAGGTTCCTCCAGGCCACCCAATCCCTCAACCTTACAACAAAGAAAAGTGTATTTTCCGCACTACCCGACTGGCCATCATCGGCTACGTTGTGGAGAACGGAGTCCTGGGGCCCAACCCAGACCGTATGCGCCCCCTCACCGAACTCCCCCCTCCCCACAGCCTCAAGGCCCTAAAACGATGCCTGGGGCTGTTCTCCTACTACGCCCAGTGGATCCCCAACTATGCGGACAAAGCCCGCCCACTTATTCAAACCACCAGTTTTCCCCTGACGGATGAGGCCCGCTCGGCCTTCAGCCCCATCAAGGCCGACATCACCAAGGCCGCAATGCACGCGGTGAACGAGTCCATCCCCTTAAAGGTGGAGAGCGATGCGTCAGACGTCGCCCTGGCCGCCACACTCAACCAGGCGGGCAGGCCAGTAGCATTCTTCTCTAGGACCATCCACACTTCCAAAATTCGACACCCCTCGGTCGAGAAGGAAGCACAAGCCATAGTGGAAGCTGTGCGGCACTACCTAGCCGGTAGGAGGTTCACCCTCATCACCGACCAGCGGTCGGGCGCCTTCATGTTTGACAGCGCACAATGGGGCAAAATAAAAAATGACAAAATCTTGAGGTGGAGGATTGAACTCTCCACCTACAATTACGATATCAAGTATCATCCTGGGAAGCTCAACGAGCCCCCAGATACCCTGTCCCGTGGCACATGCGCCAGCGCGCAAGATGACCGACTTCGGGCTATCCACAATGACCTCTGTCACCCGTGGGTCACCCGGCTTACCCACTTTATTAAGGCCCGCAATCTGCCCTTCTCCACCGAGGAGGTCAAGGCAATGACCAGGGAATGCCAAGTCTGCGCGGAGTGCAAACCGCACTTCTACCGACCAGACAAGGTCCGCCTGGTAAAGGCCTCCCGGCCCTTTGAGCGCCTAAGCATTGACTTTAAAGGGCCCCTCCCCTCCACCAACCGTAATATATACTTTCTCACCGTCATCGATGAGCGCTCCCGCTTCCCCTTCGCTGTCCCCTGCCCCGACATGACCTCGGCCACTGTAATAAAAGCACTGCACAGCATCTTCACACTGTTCGGTTTCCCTGCCTATGTCCACAGCGACCAGGGCACATTGTTCATGAGCGATGAGCTACGTCAGTACCTGCTCAGCAAAGGCATCGCGTCGGGCAGGGCTACGAGCTGTAACCCGCAGGGGAACGGGCAAGTGGAGAGGGAGAATGCGATGGTATGGAAGGCCGTTCTTCTGGCCCTCAGGTCTAGAAGTCTCCCGATCCCCCGCTGGCAGGAGGTCCTCCCTGACTCCCTCCATTCCATCAGATCACTCCTCTGCACAGCCACGAACGAAACCGCTCACGATCGTTTGTTTATCTTCCTGAGGGAGTCCATCTCCGGGGTCTCGCTTCCATCTTGGCTGGCAACTCCGGGACCAGTCCTTCTCCGGAGGCCCATGAGGAGCCAAAAGACGAACCACCTGGTCGAGAGGGTCCAGCTGCTCCACGCCAACCCCCAGTACGCCTACATCGCGCAGCAGGACGGATGGCAAGATACGGTCTCTCTACGGGACCGGCCGCCAGCTGGTTCCCCTACCAACGTGCCCCGCTGCCCTCCGCCACCCCCAATGCCCCGTCCGTTCCCTTGGGTTTCCTGTATTGTACCTCGCCGACACTGCCGCCACCCATCATCCCCCTGCGTACCCCCATACCCCAACCGTCTCCGACACGCCGGACTGAGGCTCAAACTCCAGACACACCGCCCCTGGAGTCACCACCTGCAACAACCGTGCCCGCCGCACCGCCAGAGCTGAGGAGGTCAACGAGAACGATCCGGCCTCCAGATAGACTGAATATGTAATGACCCCATGTCACCCCCGCTGGACTTGATTTTTTAACAGGGGGTGAATTTATTCACCGAATGCATGCATGATACTGTAACCTATGACCTGGAAGTGGTGATACGAGCTGCTTCCAGGTACTGTACTGTAACCCCGGTGGGCTCCGCCTCTGGCTCCGCCCTCACCGGGGCCATATATAGACCGGCTGCCTGTGGGTGGCATTCATCTGTACAACCGACTCTGGCTTGGCAACTAATAAAGCCTAATGTTCACTGGCTCTCTCTGCCTTTTGGTGAATTGAAGGTATATCACCCGATTGGGGAGGTCAAGCGAAAATGGGAGGGAGAGTTGGGCAAGGAATTAGAGGCGGGCTTGTGGGAGGATGCCTTGAGTAGGGTTAACATGTCCTCATTGTGTGCCAGGCTCAGCCTCATAAAATTCAAGGTGGTCCTCCGGGTGCATGTGACTGTGGCCCGTATGAGCAGGTTCTTTGAAGGAGTGGAGGTTAGATGTGGGTGGTGTGTGGGAGGGCCAACATGTTTTGGGCATGTCCGAAGCTTAGGGGATTTTGGCAGGGATTTGCCAATGTCATGTCCACGGTATTGAAGGTATGGGTGGTTCCGAGTCCAAAGGTGGCGATTTATGGTGTGTTGGAAGACCCGGGAGTCCAGGCGGTGAGAGAGGCTGATGTTTTGGCCTTTGCCTCCTTGGTAGCCTGGAGACGGATCTTATTGGCATGGAGGGATTCGGAGGCGCCAAAATCGGGTGTATGGGTTAGTGACATGGCTGGGTTTCTCAGGCTTGAGAAGATCAAGTTCACCCTGAGAGGATTGACGTTGGGGTTTGCCCGGAGGTGGCAGACGTTTAACGACTTATTTGGGGAAAATTAAGCTGTCAGCAGATACAAAAGGGGGGTGGTTTGGGAGGAAGGCAAGTAGGGGGGGATGGTTGAGGCGGGATTAGTTAATGGGGGAGAGGGACTGGGGAATTGTGTATGTCAGCCATGTTGGCTGGGTGTGGTTGTTGGTTGGGTGGGTGTTACTTTATTGTTTTTCCTCTTGAAATTGTTGTTAAAAATTTATAAATGCCTGAATAAAATGTTTTAAAAAAAAAAAAAATCTGTGTAATTTTAAGATGAGGGGGATCACATAGTCCAATTTTTCCATGTTTGAACTTGACACATACAAACACATTTGTCCAGCAAAAATCCCACTATAAATTCTACCCTTCCAGGCACAGAAACATTAAATTAAATCCACTTACAACTATACTTTATTTCTACTGTTTACCAATACAAATATAAAGTCTTTAAAACTACCTTTATTTTCCTAACAATATGCAACATGTTTTTTCATGTCGTCTTGTTGTTAAAACTAATTCGCGGTCCTATGACTCTGTTCCTCCATGTTTTATGCAACAAAAAAAAGTAAATGATTCTTTTGAGTCCGGGTTCCATTCTGGGGTCTTCCCATCCAGTTGTAACACCCACTGAGATTGTAACAATATTCCAACTCATACCACCACGGGCTGTGACAGTGCTATTGTTTATGCTTAATAGTTCTTGGGTTGACAATGTCCTAGTTGATAAAGGCCACGTACATTACTCCATTCAGTACTTTTCCACTGTTTGAAATTCTGAGCCCCATGGTGCTCTGAGTTTCACTGAAAGCAAACATACCCAACATTTAGCACAAGGCTAAATCGCTGGCTTTGAAAGCAGACCAAGGCAGGTCAGCAGCACGGTTCAATTCCCGTACCAGCCTCCCCGAACAGGCGCCGGAATGTGGCGACTAGAGGCTTTTCACAGAAACTTCATTTGAAGCCGACTTGTGACAATAAGCAATTTTCATTTAAGGGGCTGGTTCAGCTCACTGGGCTAAATCGCTGGCTTTTAAAGCAGACCAAGGCAGGCCAGCAGCACGGTTCAATTCCCGTACCAGCCTCCCAAAAAAGGCGCCGGAATGTGGCGACTAGGGGCTTTTCACAGTAATTTCATTGAAGCCTACTTGTGACAATAAGCGATTTTCATTTTCATTTCATGATATCAGGAGTGAGTTTGTCAGTTCACTACTTGACTGGTTTTGTGCTTTGGATTCACTAACAAAAGGGAGCAAAACTGCAGTAACTCATTTGAGATACTTCCACCTATTGGAGAGAGCTGACTTCGGCATTCACCTGATTCTCAAAGGACATAGCAGTAACTGGAATTTTTAATCCTGGATACATATTGTAATCCTAGGATTTAAACATTCTGTTTTGGAAATCCTATGATGAGGAATAGTTACCAGAAGAAATGTGGAATATTCCTTAGTTTCAGCAACAATACTCTTTCAAAGTTTGAGCATTTCAGATTGATACTTGGTCCCAGAGCAGTACAGGAACTTAATTTCTAATGTAGAAATCATCAGCTGCAAGTTCCCCCTCCAAGCCACACCATCCTGACATGGAACTATATCACTGTTCCTTCACTGTCACTGGGTCAAAATCCTGGAACAGGGCCTCCCTAACAGCACCGTCGGTGTACCTACAGCACATGGACTGTCGCAATTCAAGTAAGTGGCTTACCAACATCTTAAGCGCAGTTAGTGATGGATAATAAACTCTGGCCTAGCCACATCCTATGAAAGGATTTTGTTTTAAAGAGTCTGATTAATACGACTATCACTGTGCTATGCAGTATAACCCCTAGTTGCAAAAATAACCTTTGAATTTCCTTCAGACTTCACGGTTGTCAGGGTGACAGAAAAGTAATTTGCTCTTCATTTTTCCTACACATTTGAGAATTGCTAACACTCAAATATGATTGTTTCACACTTTCTGATAGCACGGTTTTATGAAATGACCAGGTTTGTGATTTATAGTTCAAAAGCAACCAGCATTACTTTGACTTTTAAAAGTTTCTAAATAAGTATTTTAAAAAAAAAAAGTCTAACCACCTCTGTGTGACTGATCAGTTGCTGTACGGTAGCGTAGTGGTTAGCACTATGGCTTCACTGCGCCAGGGTCCCAGGTTCGATACCCGCTTGGGTCACTGTCTGTGCGGAGTCTGCACATTCTCCCCGTGTCTGCGTGGGTTTCCTCCGGGTGCTCTGGTTTCCTCCCGCAGTTCAAAGATGTGCAAGTTAGGGGGATTGGCTAAATTGCCCCTAGGTTAGATGGGGTTGCAGGGTTACGGGGATAGGGTGGAGGTGTGGGCTTAAGTAGGGTGTTCTCTCCAAGAGCCGGTGCCGACTGAGTGGGCGAATGGCCTCCTTCTGCACTGTAAATTCTATAATTCCTTCTCTGGCATTTACAAGGTACGCCTGGCTAGAAGTGCCTGTTAGTGTCCATGGATGTGCATGTTAGTTGGAATTACGTGGATGGTGTTGGGGAAGGAGAGCTAGGATTAGGTGCTCCTTCAGAGAGTTGGTGTAGACTTGATAGACCAAATGGCCTCTTTCTTCATTGTAGAGATTCTATGCATTCTAATAGTTCAAGACTCGCAACTTTTAAAGAAAACCACATCGCCAATGATCAACAGGCCACCTGCTATCGTATTCATGAAAACAACCTCACGACTAATCACTACCATTTGAAATATGTCTTGGCCACATATGTAAAGAGCACCATTATGGAGTTTAATATAATAATAATCGCTTATTGTTACAAGTAGGCTTCAATTAAGTTACTGTGACAAGCCCCTAGTCGCCACATTCCGGTGTCTGTTCGGGGAGGCCGGTATGGGAATTGAACCTGCGCTGCTGGCCTTGTTCTGAATTACAAACCAGCTGTTTAGTCCACTGTGCTAAACCAGCCCCTATCATCTTGCGGTGAAACTTGGCCAAAGCTGACTGAGACTGCTCTAGCGACACCGTCAAAAAAGTGGTGACCTGAATCCCTGCGATCTTGGAATGTTATCATCGGTTTGTTGACCCTATGACCACTGCTGAGCATCCCCCTAGGCTTCAGGGACAAATACACTCCATGCTGGAGAATGGAGACCCTGGTAATACAATCAGTCTGGTAACTCACAGGTTGTTAAGGCTCTGCTTGAGTCTTTAAATTCAGCCAGACTTCAGTGATGGATGAAGTGCATTGAGCACCTGGACTACTTGTGCCCTTGTTGCCATGCCTGGGCCCTTCTATGTTGTCTTGGAACTGCTAATCCTATGAAATACCGGGCCTCAAAGGTCCGGTCCAACTCCATAGATTCCAAATTAGTGTTGAGTACAAAAGGACCTCTCCAAGAACCAGAGAGGTACATCATGAGCTGTGCTGGAAAATGAACTTGATCCCTCTATAAGCCAGCATCCCCAACAATGTAGATAAAGTGATGATCGGGTTAGCAGCAAAGAAGAAAAGTAAGGCGACAGGCAGAGATTAAAATTAAATACTCTATTGTGTGGACTATGGTCACCCAAAACAGATGGGGGGGAAATTGGCAGCGCAAAACTGATACTGGTTTGATTTGATATTTGTTTTCTGTCTCTGCTTGTGTTACATGAATGGAGCAGGAAAAAAGTGTAGATGAGTCCAATGTCAGTTAATTTCTGTGATGTGGAGATGCTGGCGTTGGACTGGGGTGGGCAGAGTAAGAAGTCTTACAACACCAAGTTAAAATTTATTACGTGTCAGGGTTTAGCGAACCCCAGTGTCTCATGGAGTTCACCTGACCCACTACTTTTAATAGATTTTGGTTTTGGGGAGCATGGGCCCACTTTACAGGTGTGATGCAACAGAGATCTAAAGTACATTTAAAACAAAACAATGTTTATTCTATGAATCCAGTTAACATTTTATAAACACACAGTAAATATCTTAGCAACTATCAACTCAAATACTACCCCCAAAGAATACAGTACTCTATAAGTAATCCTTAATCTTTCCTAGCAGCATCCATAAGGCAAATACCCTCTTTAACAAAGACAGCAGGTTTAAATTCTCTACTTAGAGCAGTTGTCATTTTTAAATTAGCAAGTGATCTGAAGACATTCTTTTCATGCAGTGAGAGATCAAAATTACACCTTGTTTGGCTGGATGCAGCTCCAATTCTGAAAATGAAACTAAACACACACTAGCTGCCAGCTCAAAAACGAAAGTAAAAGTAGACAGACATCCCAGCTCCACCTACACTCTGGCATCACTGCAGCTATTTCATAAACACCCATTTCTTTAAAAAAAATAAAAAAAATTTAGAGTACCCAATTATTTTTTTTCCAATTAAAGGGCAATTTAGCGTGGCCAATCCACCTATCCTGCACATATTTGGGTTGTGGGGGTGAGACCCACGCAGACACGAGGAGAACGTGCAAACTCCACACGGACAGTGACCCGGGGCCGCGATTCGAACCCGGGTCCTCAGTGGCGTGAGGCAGCGATGCTAACCACTGCGCCACCGTGCTGCCCTAAACACCCATTTCTTAAAGGTACTCTTACATGACAAGTCCAACAGGTTTGTTTTCGAATCACTGGCTTTCGGAGTGCAGCTCCTTCATCAGGTGAATCAATTAATTTCTAGACAAGGAAAAATAAATACTGGTAAGAAGGACTTTATGTGGAAAAGCATTTTGTTCTTACATTTGACACAATCTATTACGTTTGCCAGAAAGAGACAAGTTTTTTAAAAATTCCAGAATTTTTAGCATTGCTTAAATGTAAAATAATTTGATTACTGTTCAAATTTAAAAATCAAGTTGACAGTTTTTTGTTTTTAGGTCAGTGTAGATATGATGAAGACCAGAAACGAGGAGGTGTGAGCCGGAGTGTGGCCTGAAGGAATTTCTGTGCCCATTGTTATGAATTTTAAAAGTTCAAACGTTGCTGGTTAGTAGTGGTATGAACTGATACTTCAACTTCCTCATAGTCTACAGCGACAACAAAACAAATGCCTAAAAATGGATGCACAGCTGAAGGAGGAGATATTGGAATGGCTGGCCAAAAGCTTGGCCAAGGAGTGTCTGAAAGGGGGAGAGTGGAGACCGTGTGGCTCAGTGGGGCATTCCAGAGTTTAGGATCTAGATGGCTGATGGCATGGCTATCACAATACCACAGGGTATATTCATTTATAGCCAACAAAAAATGCTTGCATTGTATGGTGAAAATCTTCCAGTTTACTTTCTTTATTGGGAATTGAAGTATAGTCCAAAGTATGGACCGAAACAATTACTGATATTTGTTTGTATTTATTCATATACTAGCAATTCGTATGCTATTTGTGGGCCAAAAGGGTGTGCGTATGACCAAGAGGTTAGAGGATTGCAGAATTTGGGGGAGGATTTGGGAGTTACAGGCTCTGAAGTATTTTAAACATGAGGATGAGAATTTGAAAGGTGTGAGAAGAGCTTGTGTAGATCAGCGAGCTCAAGGATGATGAATACATGTGACAGGATAGGTATATCTTCCAAATAGGATTCAATTTTAACTTCTGAATTAAAAAAAGATAAAACCCAAACCCTTGCATATTTTGCTTTATTTGCGAATGGTTTCACTTTGCAAAAGACCTTGACGACACTTCTTTGATAAAGGAAATTGTTTTGTTGCACGCATGTGGTGTATTTTTAAATGGCTTGTTTTCAAATTTTGTGCATAACAATATTTGATCTTCTTAAACAAAAACTGTATTCTACACAGTTGACTGATGTTTGAGTCCGTAATCACCTATTAGCTGAAGGGCAATTCAACCCAGATGACCCCCCCCCCCCCCCTCCCACCCCCCCACATCATGGATTACAGAACAGCATTCGTGAATATCAGGAATGGGTTTCCTGTTCTCTTGATTGAGCATTTATCCTAAAAACTGAGGAAAAATTATCCATCCCACTACCTAATTTTCTCCATATAATTTTAGCATTTTTGTTGCCTGAAAATGATTGTGACCCTGTCGCATGATTGGCTATGAGATTGTGAATCAAGATAATGCAACAGTCTTTTCTTTTTTAATCCTCCGTGGTTTGAAAGTTGCTGGCATTGTTCCCATCCATAATTGTTTTTGAGAAGATGGTGTGAGTCACCTTCTTGAACTGCTTGGTTCAGTTGGTGCAGGTGCACCCACAGTGCTGTAAGGAACGGAGTTCCTGGAGTTTGACCCAGCAAAATTAGCAAATCTCAACAGATCAACCTTTTTTTTTTTTAGAAAATAGTTTATTGAAGCATTTGTAATTTTCACAATTTAACCTATTGACATTTCTAAAACAACCGCGCGGGTCATCGCACAAAATGCCCCCTAAAATAACATCAAACAATAGACCACGTACCCCACTTCTCCCGCTCTATCCCCAATTACCCGTATAGAAAAATTCCCTGTCCTTATTTAACATTACCATGCCTCCTATCCCCCCCCCCCGTTTCCCTTTCCCCCTTACTGCTGACGTTCAGTTCTTGTTAAAGAAATCGATGAACGGCTGCCAACTCCGGTCGAGTTCCTGTATTGATCCTCTGAGAGCGAATTTGATTTTTTTCCAGACTGAGAAACTATCATATCGCTGACCCACACTCTTGATTTTGGGGGCTCCGAGTCCCTCCATCTCAGCAAGATCCGTCACCGGCAGATCAACCTTTTTCCACATGTGTCGGTTAAGCAGGACAACTTCTTCCCCTATGTTGCACCCCAGTCTAAAATAAATATTTACGTTTGCATTGTTGCCATATCGCCAAATAATTTGTGGGTAGGACTAATCTAGACACAATTCAGATCAGGCACAATACATAATTTCAAATTCAATCCACATTGCAGATAAAATAGGTGCAGAGCACATATGAGGCTTGCTCTTCTGTTCATCTCAAAGATTACATTAGTTTAAAAGTGTTTATTCCTACAAATGGATGCTGTATAAATATTAACACGACTACACACGATGACTGGCAACATGTTATCATAAATAACAACAACTGCTGGAAATACTCAGCTCTGGAGTTAGTATTTCTGATGGCACAGTGGCACCTCACAGTTCCAGGAGTAAAGACAAGAGCATAAGTGTGTAAAACGGAGTGACCGTTTTAGTAATATGGTACAATTGAAGATACAACTCTTGTAACAAAATCAAGATTATTTTATCACAAAATGCATCTTCGATCAAATAATTAAACAAGCTGTGGAAAGAGAATGGTTGAATAGCTGAAATATTTCCTGCTACATAGTGAGTGAGGGTGCCATAATTAAAGTTAATTGCTTTTCAAAAAACTTAACCGGATTGTGTACAATTTGACTTTGACAATTTTATGAATTTTAAATTCTACCTACACAAACAGTATCCTAGAATTACAGAATGTATTGTATTGCAAGATGTAAAGACAATTTTTGTCCTTTAGCTCCCTTTCTTCACTGCCATTACCACCTTATTTGAAAATTAAATTGAGACTTAACCTTGCATCTGAGGTTTCTTATTTGATGCGGAAATTTTAAAAATTTGTTCATGGGATATGGGCGTCGCTGGCTGGGCCAGCATTTATTGCTCATCCTTGAGGACAATAAGGAGTCATCCACATTGCTGTGGATCTGGAGTCACATGTAGGCCAGACTAGGTAAGGACAACAGATTTACTTCCCGAAAGGATATTAGCTTACTTCGATCCTACATGACCTGATTTGAATATAACTATATCAGTCAACACAAGGCCAACAGTAAAAACTTTCATTTTAATTCTTGAGCACCGAAGATTGAGTTAGATACCTGCATGAACAAATACTTTATCTTAGAAATATGATAAATAGTGTTTGTACAACCATAAGGTTAGATGCTGAATAATCAGTGTTATCTATTATCAGAAGCAAAATATCAGTGCAGTGGTAGTTTGCATATCATGGGCGGGATTCTCCCGTACCTGGCGGGCCGGGAGGTCCCAGCGTGATGGAGTGGCGTGCACCACTCCGGCGTCGGGCCGCCCCAAAGGTGCGGAGGAGGACTAGGCCGGCGCCGGAGTGGTTTGCGCCCCGCCGGCTGGCGTGGAAGGCCTTTGGCGCCGCGCCAGCCGGGGCCAAAGGGACACCGCCGGCCGGCATGGGTCCGCGCATGCGCATGTGTGGGAGCATCAGCGGCTGCTGATGTCATCCCCTCGGATGCACAGGGGGGGGTTCACACTCGCGCCGGCCATCACGGAAGCTTACACAGCTGGCGCGGAGGAATAGAGTGCCCCCACCATGTCACAGGCCCGCCCGTGGATCAGTGGGCCCCGATCGCGGGCCAGGCCACCGTGGGGCACCCCTCGGGGCCAGATCGCCCCGTGCCCCCCCGAGGACCACGGAGCCCGCCAGGTCCCACCGGTAAGGAACCTACTCCAATTTATGCCAGCGGGACCTGCATAGAACGGGTGGGACTTCGGCCCATCGCAGGTCGGAGAATCGCTGGGGGGGCTGCTGCCAGCGGCCGTCGACCGGCGCGGCGTGTTTCCCACCCCCGCCAATTCTCCGGCGCCGGAGAATTAGGCAGCCGGCGGGGGCGGGATTCACGCTTCCCCCTGCCGATTCTCCGACCTGGCGGGGGTCGGAGAATCCAGCCCCATATCTCTCCCTGAGTTGGCTATCACTAAATTACTGTGTAATGAAGTTACTTTGAAAAAATTACATTACAGCAAGACTGGCAAGATTGAAGTTACAATCTGTATTGGTCTTCTCATTATAAGATTTTAATTGTAATATTCACCTTTTGTAATATGAAATTAAAATCGCTCAGTCGCTATGATTAAATAATATTTTGCTATTTTTGACTTTGAACACCCCTGCAGCTCGTGGTGTCATCTGTCACTTCCTTCCAGCGAACCTTGCTTGTATTTCACTATTGACTTCATTGCAGTTTTAATGTAAGCCTACTTGTAACAATGAAGATTATTATTATTACAACTGTTTGGATACAATTTGCAATTTTCTATCTTGATCTGAAAAATGTTTTTTTTTAACTTTGTAACTTTTTACGATTGAATGCAACTTTCAACGATTTATTTCGCCCCCTGACACTCCAAAGCTTTTCACACCTTCCAAGCCATTTATAAGTATCTCAAAAGAAGTTCCTTTACCTGGAAAACGACAGTGGCCGTAGATGAGGAAATGTATGTTTCTGGCCCTAGTACTGCATTCATGAACCCACAAACTTAGGTTTCCATGTAAAATGCCTGCACCACCGCCTATTGGTTAGTTTAAAGCATGAAGATCTGTTGAGGGGATTTTTTTGTGGGAAGTGAACTAACAGACTCACATTTGTACATAGACTTTCAGTGGGGTGTGCAAGGTGGCAATCAAACATCTAAACTCTGCAACAAATAAAATCTGAAGGAATGAGGTTCCATATTTAAAGATTACTTTCAAAAAGCCCCCCCCCCCCCACCCACTTAGACTGGCATGGACAAGCCCTAACTTTGCCAGTGCTGAAGCCATGAACATAATGTTTGTTTGGAGATTGTGTGTGTATATGTCTCCCTCTGGAGTTTGGGATGGAGGACGCTGACAACCCTGGAGCGTGGAATACCAGCGGTGGCTGGGGGGGGAGAATCTGCAGGTGGACCTTTTGGATTTGGTGTACTGGAAGGGGGGAGTCCATCTTCTCGCCTCAATGCCCCAGTTGATCCACCTTCATTTTTCAGGAAGTCCATCTTCTTCAATAGTGGGTCAGTGATGTTCGGCGCCTTTTCAATATGACACCCAGATAGGTCAGCAGACTACACGGCATCAGGCCTGCCCCGCCACAAAATACATCGCAAAAGACCCAGTTGCATAATTAATGACGTTGGGGTCGAACCAGAACATGCACTCCATTATTCTTTTCCGACATCGAAATCCCCAAATGAAGACATTTTCTGGGCAATCTATTAAGGCCTGGGGATGGGGGAAACAAAATCTGCTCAAATAATTGGATCAATAATCTGACCTTGTTCCTTGTTACCAGGGCCCAGCTCAAGTTGGTACAAATGCAGGGCATTCGTACATTCTGGTATTGCCAGGTAATTAGAAAACACATGGCTAGACTGGAATGTTCACATGCCTCATGCCTGCTAATAATTCTAGAATACGAAGAATAACTCTTTAAAGGTGTTTTGGAATGACTGTACTATTTCATGCATCAAAGGTTTTTCAATATATTTCTACCATGCATGCCAGACGTGCGTTCATACTGTAAGTAGCAAGTAGAAAAAGACAGTTACCTGGTGTTTTCTCTGACCATGGTTAACCCGCTTCCAAAGAGCAGGAACTAGCAATTTTCAGTAATCTATAAAGTCTTTTCCTTGAATTAGTCTCTTTAATTAATTTCAAGTTTTATCCACTGAGGGCACTTCCACAAAAGAATTCCCTGAGCAATGGCCCTGAAGGATGGGGCGCATCTTTAGCACTGAAACAATACATTTGTGCTGCAGATTACTGCCAAACTACTGTTGAATGATGCCATCGGAGATCAGCTCGCTAATTGTAGCAATTAAGTGCAAAGATTGCTCTCCTCCCAACCCCATAAATTGAACAAACTGGTCAGATGGCATATCTATTATAAATATGCTGCAGTGTTAATATCTTTCTCTGTCCTGAATCAAATACTCGGTGTAGAGTCAGACGCAATTTCAAAATGTTTTAGTTGCTGCAAAATGTGACTGAGCCCATAAATGTTGCATCACAACCCTGCAAACTTTGCACCTGCAGTGTGTCTGTAAGTTCAAGAAAGTTGCAATTAAACTGTGGATCACATTACATCATTGCATTTGAAATCTGAATGTTTACAGCGCAGGAAGAAGCTATTTGATCCATCACTTCCATGTCTGCTGTGCAAGAATAATTTAGTTATAATAATCTTTATAATAATCTTTATTATCACAAGGAGGCATACATTAACACAGCAGTGAAGTTCCCGTGAAAAGCCCCTATTCGCCACATTCCGGGGCCTGTTTGGGTAAACCGGGAGAATTCAGAATATCCAATTCACCTGACAGCATGTCTTTGGGACTTGTGTGAGGAAACCGGAGCACGCGGGGGAAACCCACGCAAACACAGGGAAAATATACAGATTCCACACAGATAATGACCCAAGCTGGGAATTGAACCTGGGACCCTGGATCTGTGAAGCAACAGTGGTATCCATGGTGCTAACGTGCTGCTCTTCAGTTAGACCCACTGCTTTGTATTTTTTCTCTTACCCTGCAACTTATTTCCTCTTTAGGTGCTTATCCAAATTCCTTTTGTAAGCCATGATTGAATCTGCCTGCATGATACTCTTAGACTGTACATTCAAGATCCTAACCACGTGCTGAGTTTAAAAACTGGTTTTATGTCCTCTTGCCTTTGGTTCTTTTAGTAATCACTTAATATCTCTGTCTCCTATCACCTCTCATGAGTTTTGACACCTCTAATAAATATTGTTGTCTCCTCTAAGGAGGAGAAGCCCTGGTTCTCAAATCTGTGCGACGCCCGCACCTCATGAATGAACTTTTAAAAAAAATCCACACAACTGAAGTCCCTCATTCTTGGAAATATGGCAATATTCCAATACTTTGGAATTATAGTGACTTATTATAGGTGTTTTAAGATAAACTATAATATAAAATATGCACCTTTTTTCTGTTATAGATTTGCCATATGGTTGGGAGCAAGAAACAGATGAAAATGGTCTGGTGTACTTTGTTGAGTAAGTGTATAAATGTTGAAGCCATTGAGTATTGCATCTTTCAGCTCAGTATAATGTGCTAGTTTGTGGGGAGAATGGGATTGGAATGGAGCTTTGAGAAAAATCAATATTGCATTTAGTAGCTTGGTAATACAGGACTTCAATATCGCTGAGAAATAGACATACCGTCCAAGCTTTTGGTCTTCCACTCAGTGCATCAGGCACAAGAATGCTAAATTTCAAAGGGAGCAACAATTTATACAGAATTGTTATGGTGCAGAAGGAGGCTATTTGGCCCATTGTGTCTACACCTGCTCTCCAAATAAGTATCATGACTTGGTGCCATTTCCCTGCATTTTTCCTGTACCCCTGCATATTGTTTCTATTCAAGAAATCATCTATTGCCTTCTTCAATGCCTCGATTGAACCTGCCTCCACCACATTTCCAGGCAGTACATTCTAGACTCGAAACACTCATGTGAAAACATTTTTTCCTCACATCACATTTGCTTCTTTTGCAAATCCCTTTTAAGTCTGTGCCCTCTCATTCTTGACCCTTTTATGAGTGGGAACAGTTTCTCCTTATTTACTCTGTTCAGCCCCTTCCTGATTTTGGCCATTCCTACCAAACCTCCTCTTAACCACCTCCTCTCCAAGGAAAGCAGTTTCAACCTCTCCACTCTATTCTCGTATCTGAATTTTCTCATCCCTGGAACAGTTCTTGTAAACTTCTGTATTCTCCAGTGCGTTCACACTCTTCCTATAGTGTGCGCCCAGAACTGTGTACACATTCCAGCTGAGGTCTAACAAGTTCAGCATAACCTCCTTGCTCTTATACTCTCTGCCCCAATTAATAAAGCCCAGACTACTGTATGCTTTATAAACTGTTCTCTCCACCTTCAATGATCTATTCACGTACCCACACAGGTCCCCCAGCTCCTGCATTACTTTTAGAATTTTACTCCTTATTTTATATTGTCTGCCATGTCTTCCTACCAAAATACATCACTTTGCACTTCTCCACATTGAATTTCATACTGCATAAAGAAAAGGGCTGATTGGTTGCCAAGTCAACTCTGGTCAAAGTGTTGGCACGGAGAATGCACCAGGGAACTATTGTCTCCACATGTTTGTTTTATTCTAAAGAGGCACAATACCTGGACGTGTTCCTTTTGCCCACAGAGGATTGGTTCCTGGGTATGAATGTACGTTACTTCTAGAAAGTAAGTAAGGAAGCCACGTTATGAGATTAACTATAATCTTAAATTGGTAGCGTATAATTCTGAGCATTGTTCAGGAAGTGCTGTCCAATTATGGAATCACACCTAACATTGGAATTTTGCAAGCATGGGCTGGTTGAGTACAACCCATACTTTGCCTCTTGCGAAGAGCCAGAGGACCGTACTGTTTGACACAATCCCCCAGTTGTTGGGGTGTGTGGCCTATGTCGCTTTCATTGTATTGACACTGAAATTCTTATATCATGTTACTTATTCGTGTGGCAGTCAGAAAAGTATTTTTTGCTCGATGGCAGCTCATGTTAGTGGAACATTCCACTCATGTTGCTGCTGCATAGTAACAGTAATAGATGCAGGAAATGTCATTTAGCATCTGAAAAGAAAAAATTTAGGTAAGAACTCTGGGTGGAGCTCGAGTGGAGACCAAAGATAAAATTAGAATATGAATGGTCGATGCAATTGAAGTGGCGGGCAGTGGGGAAATCAGAATCCGTCCTTGGAGCTGTCGGGCAAGTAATTGTCATCTGTAAAAAGGTCATTAACTGTGCTTATCAACCAGCCAGCACAACCATTTACTGACTTGTCAGCAACTTGCCAGGGTCAACCAGCGAAGATTGCTTCCACAGTGAAACTGACAGCAGTGAACTGAAGAGCCCCAACCATTCTGAGGGTGTTTTCACTGCTAACCATGTGATTGGCAACTTCTTGGAAATCAGTTCATCTGTCTTGCACATCACTCGCCTTCAGTTGCAACAACACACAAGAGCAGCTCATGGAGAGACATGACATGCAACCTTGTCAGGTCTCCTTTCCATTCCGCAGCCTCAGGAATTCATGTCCAGTTGAATTTTTCTGATCCATGCTTGGAATCGTGGGGAAGATTTGGAAATCCTTCCTTTGACAAATTTGATTTCACCTGCCCTCTGGAAACTTGGAAGCAGGATGTTAATGGTGTGGCTGAGTTAAACACCTATAGCAAAGCCGGTTCTTGTAACAATTGTGTTCCTGACCCACGACAGCTCCCAGCATTTCATGGGGATTAAGAGTTGAACATTCTGTTGGTGTCTTTTTGTGACCATTTTCATACTGGACTCTTGTTTTTAACCCTTTCCTTCTGTTTTGCTCTCGAGAGGGAGGCTTGGCTATCTTCTGGATTCCGGGCCTAACTAAGTATCTTTGGTTGCAACATTAACTGGTACTTGTCTTTTCTCTTGATGGTGAACTTGGCGATGGAAGATTTTAAAAAAATCAGTTTTGATGTGTACCCCATCTGAAAGCGAATCAATTGTACAACAAATCCACATTTTAAACCACTAATTTCTAGAGAGCAGACAGATTTGTTTAGAGCTGCTTATGACTAAGAGAATAATTCTCCAGCTCATTTTTAATTTTGTATTCAGAATTTCTAATTTGATGCATACAATTGGAAAGTGGGGGGAAGTGGGAAGAAACAGCAGGAACTATTTTTTAAATCTATTTTCCTTATCATTTAATTTTGTTTAAATTTTTTCTTTAAAGTTAGTCATTGAAGTTACTTCTAAAATCTCTTCTCTTAGTCACATAAACAAAAGGACCACGTACCTGGATCCACGTTTAGCATTTACTGTTGAAGAGGCATCTGAGAAACCAAATATTCGGCAGAGATATGATGGGAATAGTGCTGCAATGGAAATTCTACAGGGTCGAGATCTAAGTGGCAAAGTTGTCATTGTCACTGGGGCTAATTCCGGGATTGGTAAGTAGAACCAATGTGATTCTCAATATGTTGATTAATAGAAAATAGTTCTTTCTCATTGGAAAGTGTAGTACATCTAACCTCTGTCTTTCCTTGCTTTTAATGTCAACCGTGGTTCAGTTGTTAGTGTTTAACTATTTTCTTATTTTCTTCCCTTGAAACATTGAGGTACACAAGGGTTTGGTCTTTACTCTTGTACTAATTCGACTTTTTGACTTTCCATGCATGCCTCCAATAAATATAGTACAGCAAAGATACACAAGTGACATGAGGGGCTGGTTTAGCACAGTGGGCTAAACAGCTGGCTTGTAATGCAGAACAAGGCCAGCAGCGCGGGTGCAATTCCCCTATCGGCCTCCCCGAACAGGTGCCGGAATGTGGCGACTAGGGGCTTTTCACAGTAACTTCATTGAAGCTTACTTGTGACAATAAGCGATTATTATTATGAGCAACAAGGAACCAATAAAATACACTTTGCCCCCCTCAATCTTTTGAGTTAGCTTGTTACCATGGTTATATTGCCCTCTTGAGCTCTTCTGATCATTTTATTGCTATAAATGCAAGTGTGTATTAAAGCAGGTGTGCCCATTAGAGACAAAAAGGGTGATGTATCTTAGAGGTGCAGGACCGAGGTGCAAGACAATGCTAGATTACTTAATGACTATTTTGTATTGGTATTCATGGAGGAAGAGGATGCTGAAAAAATATTGGAAGAAGCAGAGATGATAGTGTTAATGGATGGGGCGCAAATTGACACAAAGGATGTGTTTCAGGGCTGGCTATGCTTTGAGTTGATAGGTTGCCTGGTCCGGATGGCATGCCAGGAAATCAGATGGTGAAAGGACTTTCCAGAATCTTCCAATCTTCTCTAGATACAGGTGAGATGGCGAGTGGCAAATGTTACAAGTAACGAGAAATGGTGTCAGGATATTCCTGGTAACTTCATGCCAGTCAGTTTAACATCAATCATATGGGTAAGATTTAGAAATAATTGGGCAAAAAATTGAAAAAGCACTCGAGCTCATTAAGGAAAGGTGTTTGCGAAAGGCACATTGGGTTGCCTGATGTAATTAATTTCTAAAGTATCAGTGAAGGTTGATAAAGGGAGAGCAATAGATATTACCTATCCTGATTTAAGAAAGTCTTTCAGAAAGTACCACCTAAAAAGCTAATTAAAAAGATTGCGGCTTATGGAATGAAAAAGTCAGTCTCAGCTCTGATAACAAAATTGGCTAAAGAACAGAAAACAGCAAGTCATGGTAAAGTAAGAGGTTTGTTTTTCAGAATGGAGGTGGTAGACAATGGTCCCCATGCTAGGACTTGCATATTGGAATACAGAGTAACATTTCACAACTTGTCCATGATGCCAAATATGGAGATGTGGCAAACGGTGAGGATGGTATCAATCAACTGCAACAGGACATACGCTAGCAGAATGAGTATATAAGTGGTTGATGGAATTTAATGGAGAGAGGTGTGAGGTGATGTGTCTTTGCATAAGGGATAGGGAGAGGCAATATAGATTAAATGGCAGAGTTCTAAAGTGTATATAGGGACAGAGGGGTCTGGGCTGCATGTGTCTTTGTAGGCGGCAAGATATATTGTGTGAGTATTTGGCAAAACATTTGGGATCTTGTAGTGGCATTGGGTACAAAACTAGAGAGGTTAAGACCATAAGACATAGGAGCGGAAGTAAGGCCATTCGGCCCATCGAGTCCACTCCACCATTCAATCATGGCTGATTTCAACTCCATTTACCCGCTCTCTCTCCATAGCCCTTAATTCCTCGAGAAATCAAGAATTTATCAACTTCTGTCTTAAAGACACTCAATGTCCCGGCCTCCACCGCCCTCTGTCGCAATGAATTCCACAGACACACCACTCTGGCTGAAGAAATGTCTCCTCATCTCTGTTCTAAAGTGACTGCCTTTTATTCTAAGGCTGTGCCCCCGGGTCCTAGTCTCCCCTGCTAATGGAAACAACTTCCCTACGTCCACCCTATCTAAGCCATTCATTATCTTGTAAGTTTCTATTCGATCTCCCCTCAACCTCCTAAACTCCAATGAATATAATCCCAGGATCCTCAGACGTTCATCGTATGTTAGGCCTACCATTCCTGGGATCATTCGTGTGAATCTCCGCTGGACCCGCTCCAGTGCCAGTATGTCCTTCCTGAGGTGTGGGGCCCAAAATTGGTCACAGTATTCTAAATGGGGCCTAACTAATGCTTTATAAAGCTTCAGAAGTACATCCCTGCTTTTATATTCCAAGCCTCTTCAGATAAATGACAACATTGCATTTGCTTTCTTAATTACGGGCTCAACCTGCAAGTTTACCTTTAGAGAATCCTGGACTAGGACTCCCAAGTCCCTCTGCACTTCAGCATTATGAATTTTGTCACCGTTTAGAAAATAGTCCATGCCTCTATTCTTTTTTCCAAAGTGCAAGACCTCGCACTTGCCCAATCGCATCAGCCATTTCTTGGACCACTCTCCTAAACGGTCTAAATCTTTCTGCAGCCTCCCCACCTCCTCCATACTACCTACCCCTCCACCTATCTTTGTATCATCGGCAAACTTAGCCAGAATGCCCCCAGTCCCGTCATCTAGATCGTTAATATATAAAGAGAACAGCTGTGGCCCCAACACTGAACCCTGCGGGACACCACTCGTCACCGGTTGCCATTCTGAAAAAGAACCTTTTATCCCAACTCTCTGCCTTCTGCCTGACAGCCAATCGTCAATCCATGTTAGTACCTTGCCTCGAATACCATGGGCCCTTATTTTACTCAGCAGTCTCCCGTGAGGCACCTTATCAAAGGCCTTTTGGAAGTCAAGATAGATAACATCCATTGGCTCTCCTTGGTCTAACCTATTTGTTATCTCTTCAAAGAACTCTTAACAGGTTTGTCAGGCACGACCTCCCCTTACTACATCCATGCTGACTTGTCCTAATCCGACCCTGCACTTCCAAGAATTTAGAAATCTCATCCTTAACAATGGATTCTAGAATCTTGCCAACAACCGAGGTTAGGCTAATTGGCCTATAATTTTCCATCTTTTTCCTTGTTCCCTTCTTGAACAGGGGGGTTACAACTGCGATTTTCCAATCCTCTGGGACTTTCCCTGACTCCAGTGACTTTTGAACGATCATAACTAACGCCTCCACTATTTCTTCAGCTATCTCCTTTAGAACTCGAAGATGTAGCCCATCTGGGCCCGGAGATTTATCAATTTTTAGACCTCTTAGTTTCTCTAGCACTTTCTCCTTTGTGATGGCTACCATATTCAACTCTGCCCCCTGACTCTCCTGAATTGTTGGGATATTACTCATGTCTTCTACTGTGAAGACTGACGCAAAGTACTTATTTAGTTCCTCAGCTATTTCCTTGTCTCCCATCACTAGATTACCAGCGTCATTTTGGAGCGGCCCGATGTCTACTTTTGCCGACAGTTTGTTTTTAATGTATTTAAATAAACTTTTACTATCATTCCTAATGTTACTGGCTAGCCTACCTTCATATTTGATCCTCTCTTTCCTTATTTCTCTCTTTGTTATCCTCTGTTTGTTTTTGTAGCCTTCCCAATCTTCTGACTTCCCACTACTCTTTGCCACATTATAGGCTTTCTCTTTTGCTTTGATGCATTCCCTAACTTCCTTTGTCAGCCATGGCTGCCTAATCCTCCTCTGATAACCTTTCTTTTCTTTGGGATGAACCTCTGTACTGTGTCCTCAATTACTCCCAGAAACTCCTGCCATTGCTGTTCTACTGTCTTTCACACTAGGCTCTGCTCCCAGTCGATTTTCATCAGTTCCTCCCTCATGCCCCTGTAGTTACCTTTATTTAACTGTAACACTTTACATCTGATTCTACCTTCTTTCTTTCAAATTGGAGATTGAATTCAACCATATTATGATCACTGCCTCCTAAGTGTTCCCTTACTTTAAGATCATTAATCAAGTCTGGCTCATTACATAACACTAAGTCCAGAATGGCCTGTCCCCTCGTGGGCTCCATCACAAGCTGTTCCAAAAAGCCCTCCTGTAAACATTCAATGAATTCCCTTTCCTTGGGTCCACTGGCAGTATTATTTACCCAGTCCACCTGCATATTGAAGTCCCCCATGATCACTGTGACCTTGCCTTTCTGATATGCACTTTCTACTTCATGGTGCATTTTGTGCCCCTGGTCCTGACCACTGTTAGGAGGCCTGTACATAACTCCCATTATGTTTTTTTGGCCTTTGTGGTTCCTCAACTCTACCCACACAGACTCCACATCATCTGACCCTATGTCGTTTAGTGCTATTGATTTAATTTCATTCCTAATTAACAAGGCAACCCCGCCCCCTCTGCCCACCTCTCTGTCTTTTCGATAGGTTGTGAATCCCTGGATGTTTAAATGCCAGTCCTGAACCCCCTGCAACCACGTCTCTGTGATGCCTACCACATCATACCTGCCAGTCACAATCTGGGCCACAAGCTCATCTACCTTGTTCCTTACACTGCGCGCATTTAAATATCGCACCTTTAATTCTCTATTGACCATCCCTTTTTGTTTTCTTAGTGTGGTGGATCTTGGTTTACTGAGCCTTTCCATACACTGTGTCATATTTTGTGGGATGGGGACTATCGTAACCTCTCCTGAGTTCTGTCTTTTCGTGCTTTTTTGTATTCCTAAGCAGCTACACTTCCCACTGATTACTTCACCACTTGGTTCCCTGACTTTCCCTTCCCCCCCCCCCCCAATCTCTAGTTTGAAGTCCTATTGACCACCCTATTTACTCTTTTCGCCAGAACAGGTTAAGCTGAAGCTGTATAAAACTTCTGGTTAGGCCACCACTAGAGTATTGTACCCAGTTCTTTTTTTGTTTCATTTTCTTTAAATTAAATGAAAATGAAATGAAAATCGCTAATTGTCACAAGTAGGCTTCAAATGAAGTTACTGTGAAAAGCCCCTAGTCGCCACATTCCGGCGCCTGTTCGGGGAGGCTGTTACGGGAATTGAACCGTGCTGCTGGCCTGCTTTGGTCTGCTTTCAAAGCCAGCGATTTAGCCCTGTGCTAAACAGCCTTAGAATGTCCAATTAATTTTCAAATTAAGGGCCAATTTAACATGGCCAATCCATGTACCCTGCACATCTTTTGGTTTGTGAGGGTGAGATCCACGCACACGGGAAAATGTGCAAACTCCACACGGACAGTGACCCAGGGCCGGGATAGAACCTGGGACTTCGGTGCCGTGAGGCAGCAGTGCTAACCACTTTTATTGTGCCCAGTTTTGGACACCATGCAAAAGATCTTTAGTAACTGGAGTAGGAGTAGGCTATTCGACCCATCTAGCTTCCAGCATTCAGTAAGATAATGGCTGGTCTGATTCTGGCTTTAACTCTACTTTCTTGCCTGTCCGTTATGACCCTTGACTCCACTTTTGGAAGGATGTGAGAGTCCTTGAGAAGGTGCAGAGGAGATTTACCAGAATTGTTCTAGGGATGGGGGATTGTAGCCACAGGATTAGCTTAGATAAAGTGGGATTGTGCACCTTGGAGCAAAGGAGGTTGAGGGGAGATATGATAGAGGTGTACAAGATTTTATAAGTTTCATTGGAAACAATTTTATTAAAATTTTTAGCATTTAACATTATACAAAACAAGACAAAAAACATTGCACCCCAAATACAATAAACTATGCACCTGCACCAACCTCTCTCCTCCTCCTCTCCTCTCTCTTGCCCTTAGTGACCAAAAAGATTAGGAGGGGTTATTGGGTTACGGAGATAGGGTGTAAGTGAGGGCTTAAGTGGGTCGGTGCAGACTCGATGGGCCGAATGGCCTCCTTCTGTACTGTATGTTCTATGTTCTATCTCTTGTGGAACCCCTCATCTGTCCCCCTTAGGGCATATTTCACCTTCTCAAGATGTAAGAACTCCATTCGATTTCCCCAGCCACGTCGAGGCACATGGTAGAGATGCTGACCTCCGCCCCAACAGAACCCGCCTACGAACGATCAACGAGGCAAAGGCTAAAACATCTGCCCTGCTCCCATCTGCAACTCCGGCAGGCCTGACACCCCAGAAATGGCCCCAGGGGTCCCGGCTCCAAATCCCCATGCAGGTTTGCCGACATAGTGCTGTAAAACGACCCCCAAAATTTGAGCGAGACCAGAACATGTGCACATGATTAGCCGGGCCCCTCCCACACCGTTCGCAAGTATCCTCTACCCCCTCAAATGGCCGGCCCATCCTTGACTTTGTCAAATGTGCCCTGTGCAACACCTTCACCTTTATCAACCCCAGCCTCGTGCATGAGTTTGGGGCATTACCCTCTGCAGCACCTCACACCACAGTCCATCCTCCAGCGCCATCCTCAACTATTCCTCCCATTTGGCCTTGACCCCTTCCATACACACCTTATCCTCCTAAATCCTCCCATAAATCGCCGAGACAACCTCACCCTCCAACCCCATTACCTACAGCAGTGTTCTTCAAACTTTTTTTCCGGGGACCCATTTTTACTAACTGGCCAACCTTCGGGACCCAACCCAGCCGACCTTCGCAACCCACGCTGGCCGACCTTCGCAACCCACGCCTGCCGACCTGCGTGACCCACCATTTTCTCTTACTTTGTTTGCTGCTGACAAAAATGGAGGAAATGGTTTTGGGTCCCTTTGGCCCTCGTACACGCTCTTCCAATGGAAACTGTTGGATGAAGGTGAAGCCTTCTGGTGTCAGAAAGTATGGAGTCACCATCTGTCCAAAGTTCTAAATTTTTTTCCTGTAAAATTTAATCAAATAAACCCCCCCCCCCCCCGAACTTGTAAAAAAAAATGAATAAAATAAATGAAAAAAATGAATAAAATGAATAAAATAAATGAATAAAAACCACTACAGAACTTGTAAAACAAAAAGCTGCAACCGTTTAAAAAAATAGCGGCCGCACTGCACATGCGTGCCCGATTATCGGCACGCATGCGCATTTGCGCACGCGCATGTGCAATGTGGTAGATTTTTTTTTTAACATGTTCGCAGTCGCTTGCAGCTGGCATTATGAAAAGCCGGCTGCTGCGCTGTGATTTGCGCGATCGGGAGCGCTGTGGACAACAGCTCCGCGACCCTCCTGACACCCGCCCGCGACCCACCTGTGGGTCGCATCCCCGACTTTGAAGCCTGCCCTGCTGGCAACTTTCATGACCTTCTCAGTCGATTTCCAAAGCATTCTCCTGTAACTGTCTGTCGCTCTCTCACAAAGAGGCCGTCAGACTCTTTAATGTACTAATAGCTGATCACACAGGATTGCCCCGAAGAAGAACGTATCTGAGGCATCCTGTGTATTCCCACAGGGACAATGTAACTTGGCCAGGTGTAAGCATATCCCTCTGACTCTATGCTAGCAGGTTTTTGTTTCTCTCAGTCTGTTTAACCCCGAAATTGCCTGCTGCATTGGGGTCTCTTCTGGACCCAATTTCCTAATATCTCGCTCTCACGACATGTTCTATTAAACAATCCCATGGTACTATTTGAAGAGCAACAGTGGAGTTATCCTCAGGTCCTGGTTAATATTTATCCCTCAACCAACATCGCTAAAACAGTTTATCTGGTTATTATCATATTTGGGAAGACAGACCTTCTTATGTTTTTAAAAACCTTTCTCTAGAGACTCTGCAAAATTCCAGTATAGATCTTCCTTTCTCTTGCATATCCCATTGAGGAACTCTTGCCTGTATCACGGACAGGAGTGCGTCACTATAAACTGCCTTGATGTCCCTGTTCTCTACTCGTTCATAACCAGAAGTTATTTTTTTAATCAAATTGATTTTCTCCCTTACTAAACTGGGGGTGGAGGGTGGGGGGGTGGGGGGTATTCTCACCAACCCTCAAGTTTGGAAATGTTCCAATCCTCTACTAATGACTTGCACAACAAACCTGAGGTAAGATGAAAATATGTCCACCACTTTTTACACTTCCATAATAAATGGGGGATAAAGAAAAAGGAAGAGGGCTCAGAGCATGAATGCAATAAAATACTAGTATCGGTTTTGCATGTGTCCAGAATCAGAAGTTGGCTTCCATGGGGTGGTTGGCTAATTGCAGAATGCTCTGCCTTTTCAAAGTGAGACTTGTACGACAGGAGACGGCACTTAGAATGAGTTAGTCAAGAGGCATGAGTTGCAAGATTCCAGCAGTTGGCAGGTTTGATCAAAGTCTGAGTGTTATTTGCTGCTACTGGCTTGATGGTAGAAAGCACAGGCTGTTCACGTTGGACGTCAGACAGTAACTGCCAGGATTCAGTTCCAACAGATGATATAACAATGCAGCTTGGGGGAGGTCGTTTGACTTACACCCTCAATGTTGAACACACGACGACTGAAATCTTAACGTTTAATGAGAGTTTGGATTGCTTTGGGTTTTGGAGAAGCTAATTGATGCGCTCTTTGTTGAAACCGTTGTGTTGGTCTGCTAATGCTTTGACCATTAGCACCATTATGGGAGAATACGACCTCCTTTGTTCAGAGTTAGCTGGACCAGATACCCTGTACCCATTACCACTGTTACTTTGGAACGGCTGCAAGAGAATAGGTGACCAGCTGGAGGCATGTTGTTAGCTCAGCAATTTCCCACTTTTAACAGCACAGACAAAAAGACTTTATAAAATGGCCTTGACCGTGACACTGAAAAGTCAAGATCTCCAAGTTGGTATCTGATCTAATCTTCATGCTGGCTGCTTATTCTTAACAGTAATGGATCTTAACGAGTTACTAAAAAGTCATTACAGAAAATAATCTGACTGTTTTCTCTGTTGGTAATGATTGGACCAACCTTGTGTTATACTTTCACATAAATGCGACTTACAGTTCACTACAGATAATTCTCGGACTTGATACACAATTGGGTCTTGAAAACACTGTCTTAGCTTGTAACCAATTTTCCGAGAACAATGTTATAAATAGGGGAAGACCTGATACCCTATTTTCGAAAAAATACAGAATTTTGTATTCTGTCAATTATAAAAAAGTAATATAGCAAATAATATATAATATATATTTGAAGAAAAAGTTTGGAAACCTGTGAATGTTTGAACTTGTTCACTGGTGTGGCATCGTAAAGTTAAAACTGATGTTTTAAATTTGAAACGGTGTCAATTAATCAATGTTGTCAGTGCGGTTCGTTGTAACCCAAACTTCATAGAGTCATCCTGTACAGAAGAGACCCTTCGGCCCATTGAATCTGTGCCGACAAAACTACACTACTTGGCCCATAGCCTTGAATGGTATTCAACTGAGGGGAACAGCAGCTTCCTGCTGACCCTGTCCATACCGCTCATAATCATATACACCTCAATCAGTTTCCCCCCCCATAGCCTTCGCTGCTCTAATTAATACACCCCGAGCCTGTCCAGCTTCTCTCTTATTAGCTCCATTGCTCCATCCTAAGCAACGTCATGGTGTATCTCCTCTGCAAAGTCACCAGTACAAACCACACCCTATAATGAGGTGACCAGAACTGCACACTACTCCAGCTGTGGCCTAACCAAAATTTTGTACAGCTCCAACATAATCTCCCTGCATTTATAATCTATGACATGACTGATAAGGCATGTGTCCCGCATGCCTTTTTAACTACCCTGTTCACCTGTCCTGTTGCCTTCAGGGATCTGTGGACAAGCACACCAAGGTCCGTCCCTCTGTCCCTCTGAGCTTCCTCATGTCCTGCCATTCATTGAGTACTCCCTTGTTTGTTACTCCATACATAAGTGTCTTCTACTGCTCACCAGTTTTGGATTCAACGTGCCAAGTTACCTTGGATCCCATGTGTTTTTACCTTCTTTAACAGTGTCCCATGTGGGAGCTTGTCAAAAGCTTTGCTGAAATCTGTATAAGCTACGTCAGTTTTGTAGAAGGCTCATTTAGATCTGAAACGTTCACTCTGTTTCTCCATAGATGCTGCTAGACCTGCTGAGCTTATCTAGCATTTTCTGTTTTTATTTCAGATTTCCAGCATCTGCTATAATTTTGGCCCACTGGATTAAAGCATCATTTGATGTTGCATTAGGACAGACAAATAAACAATCCCAGTTTTGGTAGGCTATATGTATTGTATTAACTTGCCTCCAATGGGGATGTGCAATTTGCGTCAGTGCCACAAAGGTCAGAAATACTATGCCTGTATGGCCCCCCTAAACATAAAACACTGCAGATACTGGAAATCCAAAATAAAATCAGAAAATGCTCAGCAGGTATGGCAGTATCTGTGGAGAGAGAAATAGTTAATGCTTCAAGTCGGTGATCCTTCACCAGAATCTGAAATGTTTCACACCCCATAGATGTTCCAAGACCTGCTGAGTATTTCCAGCACACAGTTTTTATTATGGCACTATTGAATGTTGTTTGTTGATTCTTGCTGCAAAGCGAGTGTGTGTGGATGTCTGCTGCTAAGGGCACAGTTTAGATGCAATGTCAATAACTTGCAGACATTTGTTGTTGATGGCAGAACAGGCATGTGGGATAAGTATAGGATGACAATTTACTGCATTTGAAACTCTATCTCAACAAGAGTTGCTGCCTTCAGAAGATAAGAGGATAAAACTGGTAGAGCAACAAATCTGAAGCAAAACTGATTGCAGTATTTGAATGTAAATTTCAGGGACTACATTTTTATTTTGAAGAGAAAAAAGAACTTGGAAATCCATGAGTTAGCAAAAGTTTAAATGGCTCCCATGTGCTGAATAAATGTGGAGGTCACAAGCTGGAGTATTCATTCATTTAAATTGCTACTATCCAAATGTGTTTTAACTTCAGTGTCCCAGTGCTGATGGTTTGTTGTAGTTGGCTTCAAGAAAAATGCACAGAGCCATAACTGTGTTTTCATTAAAAGCCAAAGAACAGTATTTTATCCAGGCTGGCAAAAGCCATTAAAAAGAACTCTTGAGAGTCTTTACTTCTCTCGCAGGGAGAGGTTGAATGAATATCCAAATACTATATCATAATTTGCTGTCAACAAAAAGTGATCAACTAAGTTTGTTGAACCTGAATCACTATTTGACTCCTTTAAATAGTCACTATTTAGGTGAAGCCCGACTCTGACAATGTTGAAGTACTTTATGGTTGATAACAGTGAAAGTTGTGCTCTTGTTAAGGTAAAACCTGTAAATTCTGATCTGTTCTTACTGGTCAAGCACAATATATTTTATTTATTCCCACAGCCTTTGATGTTTCTGGCGCTGAATGATTATAATGAGCAATATCTAATGGAACTTGGATTAACAAATCTCCCTTGCCAATGGTCTGATCAATAATGGGTACCATACAGACGTAAATGATCAATTGATTGCATAGGCTGTCAGAACAGGTCTGATGGTGGGTTAAAGACCTAAAAATGTCAATTTCTGATGCATGTTCAGCAATTTCAAAGACCTATTGTGCTTTGATGGATATAGTTGGCAGGAGAATAACAATCATTCAACAAGCAGAAGATCAATTTTTTAAAAAAGTGAATAAACACCCACCATGTCGCAAGAGCTGGTGTTTTAAGTCTGGATAAATTGTACAGACTACAGCTGTGTTTTTCTGCCAGCTAGCAACATGAGCCTATTTTGCAGGTGTTGTGTAATATAATGATGAATTGTCCAAAGCTCGGTGTGTATGTAAGCGGACTGGTCTGGGCAGGCAAAATTAGTTAGGTTAGAAGTACATTCAACTCTTTAAAAACATAAAGTTGATTTTGTATTCTCTAAAGGTACAGGGGAACATTTATACCCTTTAAAAATGTTCGCCATCAGTTACATCTTGAACTAGCTAGGTCCGTTTTATCCCAAATGGGACTCACATAAAACATTTTCCACCATAAAGAAATTGGCAGTGCACAGAGTTATTTTGTTATTTTAGTGGTTGATTTATCGGTTTAGTTCTAATAATTTTAGTAATATTTCAAAATTTCTGCATTTGGGGAAAAAACTGTGCATTATAAAGTGGCAGCACTTTTCAATTTACATTTAGACTTATTTTGTTAAACTGACATCGTAAAATCCTCCTTCTGATTCTAAAATTTATCATCTTGTATCCTGCTAATATTATTTGATAGTTAAACTACAGTACATTGAATTTATCCTTGCTCTTGGCTTACATAGAACTGTACTTTTTTAACCATGTTTTGTTCCATCCTTCAAACATTTTTTTATGGAAGTCAGCTATCTTAAAGGAATTTTTGCACATTGATATATGCATCTTGGGCATCATATTAATGAGCACGAGCACACAAAACCTCAGATACTGTGATAATCTGTTGATTGTAAATTATTTTAATTCAAATGTTTGGCGTTTTTAATATTTGAAAATTTGAAGGTTACGGAGTTACATAAGCAACAACCTATATTTATGTTGTGCCTCTAACGTAATGAAATATCCCAAGGCACTTTACAGAGGTATTATAAAGAAAGTATTGCTTCGAGCCACCTAAGGAGGCATTAGGTCAGTTGACCAAATAAGTAGGTTTTAAGGAGTGTCTTGGGGGAGGAGAGTGAGTTAGAGAGGTGTAGAGCTAGGGAAGGCATCCCAGACCTTTGAACCGAGACAACTAAAGACACACACGAGTGACGGAAAAATTAAAATTAATTATGCTCAGAGGCCAGAATTAGATTGTGTTAGTGGGGTTGGAGAAAATTTCAGATATAGGAAGGAATTTGAAAACCAGGATGAAACTTTTAAAATGATGATTGTGCAGAAACCAATGAAGTTCAATTAGTGCAGGGGGAAATGGCGATATGGAACTTGGTGCAAGTTAAGACACGGACAGCAGAGTTTGGATGACCGCAAATTTATGGAGGGTAGACAATGGAAGGTCGCCCAGAACTGAGTTGGAATAGTCGTGCCCAGAGGTAACAAAGGGATGGACGAGGGGTTTCTTAGCAGATGGGCTGAGAAGGACAAAATTGGACAATGTTATAGGGTTGGAAATAGGTAGTCTTGGTGATGTCACAATATGAGGTTGGACGCTCATCCCTGGATCAGATATGATATTGATCTTGCACAGACTAGTTTAATCTCAGACAGTTGCCAGGGAGAAGAATGGAATTGGTAGATTTGGGACATTGTTTGGAGCAGGACAGAAACAATGGCATCAGTCTTCTCAGTATTTAATTGGAGGAAATCTTTACTCATCCAGTTCTGATGTTGCATAAGCAGTCTGATCATTTCTCAACAGCGGAGGGGTTAAGCGAGGCAGAGCCGGGTGTCATCAACATACGTATGGAAACTAAGGCTTTGCCTTCAGGTGATGCTGCTGAGGGGCAGTTTGTAGATGACAAATAGCAAGGGCAAATATTACACGTTTTCTCCATTAAATATTTGAAGCAACAAAACTTTGAAGCTCTTGTTGGCCATTAACCCCCCCAGTTTACTATGGGATGTCTTTCACTCCGTGATTTATTTCTACTTTGCAGCTCTCCAAAAACAGAATGCATGACAGCATTGTAATAGGTGATATCAGAGGGATAAAAATTGTTAAACATTATCTTTATCACCAATAATTTTCAGGCCACTTTTCTGAATTGTGAGCTGTCCATCTCTCAAATAAGATGTTTAAATATCGAACAATATTATGATTCATAATAAGAGTATTTAAAAATATTTTTTCTTTAATTTAATAATCTGTGGCAAGAATATCACAAATTGGAAATAGTTTGGAGATCACATTGAGAAGTCACAGAATTTGCCTTTATACCGAGACCAAAATACCCTGGGTTGGAAATGTTTAATACCGTGCTCCCTGAACCTTTACCTGGTGTGACCCCCATTTTAATGCCTCTTGCTTCAGAATTGTTGACGAGTTGGTGGGGACCAAAATAACACTTAATAGCAGGACAATAACCATTATTATTTTACTATGAAAATGTCAAAATGAAATAAAACAGCAGGATAATAGCCTTCAATATTGCATTCTTGAAGTTTAAAACAAAAAGGAGCATGACAACACTCACTACAGACTACAGTATCAAAAGTGTCAAAATAAGAAAAAACAGCATCAAACCAATGGTACAGCTATGAATTAGGTTTTCCTCATCAAAAAAAAACATGAAAATACCCTATAAATTAAATAACTTCTAAAAAAAAAAAATATCTAAAAGTTGCTGAGCTAACTCCTTCTAATCACCTGCTCGCTATCTCTCCCATAAGCTGAATCTCTCCCCTTTGCCGACTGTGACCTTGCTGGGCCTCCCTGTCGTTACTTCCCTTCTGCTTGCAGCTAATCTCGTTCGATTTGCCAACCCTCTCTTGAACCCTTGTTCACACTGAGAGTTTGTGATAGGAAGTGAAAAGTGGTAGAGTTGGGCAGGGAAGCGGCGAGCAGAGTTCGTGATTCATAAATGATTTCAGAATTTTGTTATTGAAATAATGGACTTTAGCAATCCCTGACGTTAAGAACATAGAACATAGAAAATACAACACAGAACAGGCCCTTCGGCCCACGATGTTGTGCCGAACCTTTGTCCTAGATTAATCATAGATTATCATTGAATTTACAGTGCAGAAGGAGGCCATTCGGCCCTTTGAGTCTGCACCGGCTCTTGGAAAGAGCACCCTACCCAAACTCAACACCTCCACCCAACACCAAGGGCAATTTTGGACACTAAAGGCAATTTATCACGGCCAATCCACCTAACCTGCACATCTTTGGACTGTGGGAGGAAACCGGAGCACCCGGAGGAAACCCACGCAGACACGGGGAGGATGTGCAGACTCCGCACAGACAGTGATCCAAGCCAGAATCGAACCTGGGACCCTGGAGCTGTGAAACAATTGTGCTATCCACAATGCTACCGTGCTGCCCTTAAGAACAAATAAATCTACACTATATCATTTTACCGTAATCCATGTACCTATCCAATAGCTGCTTGAAGGTCCCTAATGTTTCTGACTCAACTACTTCCACAGGCAGTGCATTCCATGCCTCCACTACTCTCTGGGTAAAGAACCTACCTCTGATATCCCTCCTATATCTTCCACCTTTCACCTTAAATTGATGTCCCCTCGTAATGGTTTGTTCCACCCGGGGAAGAAGTCTCTGACTGTCTACTCTATCTATTCCCCTGATCATCTTATAAACCTCTATCAAGTCGCCCCTCATCCTTCTCCGTTCTAATGAGAAAAGGCCTGGCACCCTCAGCCTTTCCTTGTAAGACCTACTCTCCATTCCAGGCAACATCCTGGTAAATCTCCTTTGCACCTTTTCCAAAGCTTCCACATCCTTCCTAAAATGAGGCGACCAGAACTGTACACAGTACTCCAAATGTGGCCGTACCAAAGTTTTGTACAGCTGCATCATCACCTCACGGCTCTTAAATTCAATCCCTCTGTTAATGAACGTGAGCACACCATAGGCCTTCTTCACAGCTCTATCCACTTGAGTGGCAACTTTCAAAGATGAATGAACATAGACCCCAAGATCTCTCTGCTCCTCCACATTGCCAAGAACTCTACCGTTAACCCTGTATTCCGCATTCATATTTGTCCTTCCAAAATGGACAACCTTACTTTTCAGGGTTAAACTCCATCTGCCACTTCTCAGCCCAGCTCTGCATCCTATCTATGTCTCTTTGCAGCCGACAACAGCCCTCCTTACTATCCACAACTCCACCAATCTTCGTATCGTCTGCAAATTTACTGACCCACCCTTCAACTCCCTCATCCAAGTCATTAATGAAAATCACAAACAGCAGAGGACCCAGAACTGATCCCTGCGGTACGCCACTGGTAACTGGGATCCAGGCTGAATATTTGCCATCCACCACCACTCTCTGACTTCTATCGGTTAGCCAGTTCGTTATCCAACTGGCCAAATTTCCCACTATCCCATGTCTCCTTACTTTCTGCAGAAGCCTACCATGGGGAACCTTATCAAATGCCTTACTAAAATCCATGTACACTACACCCACTGCTTTACCTTCATCCACATGCTTGGTCACCTCCTCAAAGAATTCAATAAGACTTGTAAGGCAAGACCTACCCCTCACAAATCTGTGCTGACTATCCCTAATCAAGCAGTGTCTTTCCAGATGCTCAGAAATCCTATCCTTCAGTACCCTTTCCATTACTTTGCCTACCACCGAAGTAAGACTAACTGGCCTGTAATTCCCAGGGTTATCCCTAGTCCCTTTTTTGAACAGGGGCACGACATTCGCCACGCTCCAATCCCCTGGTACCACCCCTGTTGACAGTGAGGATGAAAAGATCATTGCCAACGGCTCTGCAATTTCATCTCTTGCTTCCCGTAGAATCCTTGGATATATCCCGTCAGGCCCGGGGGACTTGTCTATCCTCAAGTTTTTCAAAATGCCCAACACATCTTCCTTCCTAACAAGTATTTCCTCGAGCTTACCAATCTGTTTCACACTGTCCTCTCCAACAATACCGCCCCTCTCATTTGTAAATACAGAAGAAAAGTACTCGTTCAAGACTTCTCCTATCTCTTCAGACTCGATACACAATCTCCCGCTACTGTCCTTGATCGGACCTACCCTCGCTCTAGTCATTCTCATATTTCTCACATGTGTAAAAGGCCTTGGGGTTTTCCTTGATCCTACCCGCCAAAGATTGTTCATGCCCTCTCTTAGCTCTCCTAATCCCTTTCTTCAGTTCCCTCCTGGCTATCTTGTATCCCTCCAATGCCCTGTCTGAACCTTGTTTCCTCAGCCTTACATAAGTCTCCTTTTTCATGGTTTGTGGCAAACCTTCCCCGGTACAATTTGAAGCCAAAACTGTTGTAATTATTTTTCTTGGGCATTAGTTATCGATTGTTAAGGAAGACTCACTGCTAATTTTCAGCTTTATTCCAGATTGTGCTTGCCAAAGCTGCAGATACCATTTGCCAATGAAGTGTTTACAAGTTTTAGGTATGCAGAGGCTACTTGCTTGCTGTTCCACTAATCTGGATTCCCATTGAGACTGCACAGTAGAAAATAGTGTATCATTGGACCTCGGAGCCAGGTTGCAATCTCTCCTCCACTGCCACCATTATGGTTTCGGACATTGGAACCCCCAAATTGTGTCTCACACCCCAACTGCAAGTCATGACCCACCAACTGCAAGTCATGACCCACGGTTTGGGAAGACCTAGTTTAACTAATAGAACTGTAAGCCAAGCAAAGTACATAATGTGCAACCATGGAAGTTTCCTGACTGCCATTGTTCATATAAGCAATTTGGACTACTAAGTGTTCACTAGGCCTGCCTACTCCGTCCGCCTTTTGTGCGGAAGGACTAAGCCAGCGCTTAAACTTCCAACATCCAGCCTCCTGAAGGCAGGCTCTGGATTTTCCAAAGGATTCCATGTCTTCTCTTGTTTAACATCATATCCATGGAAAAGATCATCTTGGTGGCATGCGTTTTAAAAGGATGAATTTTTGGGACCATTATCTTAGAGTTTTGCTACTTAATATTTATACCATATCCTCAAATCTGTGAATTTTTTGTTGCTTTCTTCAAAATACTCAAGAAATAGGAGTAGATCTCATAGCCTTTCAAGCCTGCTTCACTTTTCAATATGATCCTGGCTGACCGTGAACATTTAACTTTATACTTCCACCACTGTGCATATTCCTTGATCCCTGCGAGACCAAAACATCTTATCTATCCTGGCCTGAAATGTATTCAGTGATGGAATATCCATAACCTTCTGCGGTAGAGAATTCAAAAGATTCACAGCCTTTTTGAGTGGAGTAATTCTCATTGCAATCCTAAGTGCCCCTTATCCTGAGACTCTGTCCCGGTATTGATTACTGTGTATCAAACATTGCATTTTGTTTTGTCGCAGAGTGAGTTTTAAATAGTTTTGCTGACCTGATTGAGAGAGTTATTTCATGATTATGATGCTGATTCAATGCCGTTTGGATAGAACTGAATACATTTATGGTTAAGAGTAGGATCTGAGCTGATACCTGAAGTGCAGTAGTTTATATGCTGTTGGTGAGGGAGGAAATGGAGTGCAAGGAAAATGTAATCTGTGGAGGTTAACTATCTGGGGTGGAGCAGAATGGTCCCATTTATGAGCTAAAAGACCTTTTCCTGTTTTACATTGTTCAAACTTCTTTATGATCTGCTCTAAAATACATTTAATATTTTGGCTGATGTGTACATTTTATTTTTCAGGAATATTGTACATGATGCCAGTCAAATTGAATTTGTAATAACCATCCCTAATTTTGACCGTTGTGGGGAATTGTGGAATGGGATTCTCAAATTGTTGTACTTGCACATATTGCGCTCCTAAAATGATGTTAGGTCAGGGATTCCCCACCTTCCAATTCAGTGCTGATGGAATGGCATATTTTTTGAAGTCTAGAAGTTGTGTGACTTAACGTGAGCTTGGAAATGATCATTGAAGTGGTAATTTTCTTGTGACGATCTTGTGTACATGTTATTTTCTTCCTGGTGGTAGTAGTTTTTGGTTGGGAGGTGCTTTTGAAGTAAGTTGGCTTCATTTGCTTCAGTGCATTTTTTAGAAGGTGAATATACAGCCACAGGACAACAATGCTGGAGGGGTAGATCGTCTTTAGGGCAGGGGTGCCAATCCAGTAGAATATTATTTTCTGGATGTTTCTATTGAAGCTACACCTGTTTCATGGAGTGGTGATTATTGACTCCCAATCCTGAATGGATCTTGTAGTTAGTGGGGATGGATCGAGGGGTCAGGAAGTGAGCCACTCATTGCAGAGTGCCACAAATTTGTCCTTTTCTTGCAGTCTCAGTATTGATTTGAATGGTCTATTTAAGTCTCCAGAAACACCCGAGGTAGTGATTGTGAGGGATTCTGATGATGGTGCCATTGAAGTGAAGTGAGGTGGTTGACCCTTTTCTTGTTGGAGATGATCAATACCGAGTGAAATATCCTATCTGCCACTTGGCAGCACAAGCCTGGGTGTTGTCTAGATCCTGCTATAGGCTATATGACCTCATGATAGTAGTCATTGAAACAGATGAAGGCACAAAAACCCTTTGTGATCCAACCATGGCCATCAAGAAAAATGAAAGATTTTATTAGATCAAAGGAATATACTTATGAAATTGACTAAGGAAGTTGTAAGTCTGAGGATTGGGAGGTTTTTAAGAATTAAGTAAAGGAGGACCAAGAAACTGTTAAAGAAAGGGAAAATAGAGTATGAAAGTAAACCAGCGATAAATGCAAAGACAGACTAAAAATATTTTTAGGTACAGAAAAAGGAAAAGATTAGCAAAGATAAATGAGAATTTATAATGGAAGTCAGGAAATGGCAGAGAAACTAAACTAATACTTTGTGTCTGTCTTCTTGAAGGAAAAAACAAAAAACTTCCCAGAAATATGAGACACCCAAGGGACTGGTGGGAATGAGGAACTGAAATAAATTAGTATTAGTAAAAAGAATACTGGAGAAATTAATGGGACGGAAAGTTGATAAATCCCTTGGACCTAATGATCTACATCATAGAGTGTTGAAAGAGGTGGCTGTAGATGTTGTGGATATATTGGTCATCTTCCAAAATTCTAAAGATTCTGGAACGGTTCCTTCAAATTGCAAGGTAGCAAATGTCATCTCACTATTTAAGAAAGGAGGAAGAGAGAAAGCAGGAAATTATAGACCTGTTGGCTTGACAGCAGTAGTAGGAAAAATGTCAATCTATTACAAAGGATTGTGGGACTCTTATTTTTCTCTTCTAATAAAAATCGGTAGTCCGGTTGGTGGGCGGTGTCAAAAATACGACTTTATTGTTTGTTTATACATTTAAATAAGAACTGAATAATAAAACTTACACAAGGAATTATCAAACAATACATTTAAAAAGTCAAGCACATGCAAGATTGAGCAGGTTCTTTGGAGTGGAGGACAAATGTGGGAGGTGTGGCGGGAGCCCGGCAAACCACGCACATATGTTTTGGGCATGCCCGGCACTGGAAAGGTATTGGAAGGGAGTGACGGGAGTGATTTCGCGGGTGGTGAAGGCCCGGGTCAAACCAGGCTGGGGGTTAGCTCTATTTGGAGTTGCGGAAGAGCCGGGAGTGCAGGAGGCGAAAGAGGCCGACGTTGTGGCCTTTGCGTCCCTAGTAGCCCGGCGCAGGATCCTACTCATGTGGAAGGAGGCGAAACCCCCCGGACTGGAGGCCTGGGTAAATGATATGGCGGGGTTCATTAAACTGGAGCAGATAAAGTTTGCCCTGAGAGGATCGGCTCAAGGGTTCACCAGGCGGTGGCAGCCATTTCTCGACTACCTAGGGGAACGTTAGAGGGAAGACAGATGACCAGCAGCAGCAACCCAGGGGGAGGGGGGAGGGGGGGGGGTTTAGTTTAGGTCAAAGATAAAGGGGTTTTGTTACTTGTGTATTGTTTAAAATTTCTGTATTGTTATTGTTGCGTTTGCTTTGTAAGAGGGGAAAAATTGTTGTTTGGGAAAAAATTTTCAATAAAACATTTATAAAAAAAAAAAAAGTCAAGCACATGGCAAAAGCATAAACACAAAAAGAAATCACTAAACACAAACAAACAGATAGATAATTCAAGAATTCAGGCTGAGGTCCTACTTATAAGGGAATTCTTAACTCTGGTTTAACCCCTCACTTGCATTCTTTGGCTTCTAATTCTCAGCTGCAACCTCCTGATTTGTTCAAATGAATGTCTTTTACTTATAGGATAAATTGTTACTCAAACATTGGACGTTACGATTGACCGATGCCTATCAACTAGCTTAGCGTCTGCGTGCGCAGTGTTAGGAAAAATATTGGATATGTTTTCTCACACATTGCCATCTTTCATAGTTTGGCGGAGACCTAACTAGAATTGATTAGTTGATTACACAGAACAATCCATTCTCAATACTGAATACAATGCAATACAGTGGTTAATTCATTATTTGAGAAAATGACTGGGTTCCAACAGTCAAGACACTTTTAATATTTTTGCTTATTAGCTATAAGCATTCAACTGGCCCCTATATGAATAAAACTAGACTCTATTAAGGATATGATAATTGAATACTTGGAAAATAATGAGTCAACATGCATTTATGAAAGGGAAATTATGTTTGACAAACATGTTGAAGTTTTTTGAGAATATAATTCGCAGAATAGATATGGGGAACCAGTGGATGTGGTGTATTTGGATTTTCAGAAGGCTTTGAATAAGGTAATAACAGTTAGTAAAAAAAATTAAAGCACTTATAAAATGCCCCTAGTCATCACATTCAGGCGCCTGTTCGGGTGCACAGAGGGAGAATTCAGAATGTCCAAATTTCCTAACAGCATGTCTTCCCGGACTTGTGGGACGAAACCGGAGCACCCGGAGGAAACCCACGCAGGAGAACCTGCAGACCCTGCACAGACAGTGACCCAAGCTGGGAATTGAACCTGGGACCCGGGTGCTGTGAAGCAACAGTGCTAACCAATGTGCTACCGTGCTGCCCACTTGGGGTTGAGGTTAATACATTGTCATGGATTGAGAATTGGTTAATGGACAGAAAATATAGCGTAGGAATAAATAGGTCATTCTCAGGTTGGCAGCCTGTGACTTGCTCATTGACACTCTGTTTTGGTTCTGCCAGGGTCACTCAGCACCTGACCTGATTACACCCGTGGTTCAAACATGGGACAAAAGAGCTGAATTCCAGAGGTGAGAATGACTGCTCTTGACATCAAGGTGGGATTTGATTGAGTATGGCATCAAGGAGCCCTAGCAAAGCTGGAGTCAATGGGAATCAGGTGGAAAACTTTCCATTGGTTGGAGTCATACCTGGCACAAAGCACGATGGTTGTGCTTGTTGGAGGCTGGTCATTTCAGTCCCAAGACATCACTGCAGGAGTTCCTCAGGATAGTGTCCTAGGCCCAACAATCTTCAGCTGCTTAGTCAATGACGTTCCTTCCAATGTAATGTCAGATGCGGGGATGTTCGCTGACGATTGCATGATTGCACAATGTTCATGAGAATTTGCGGCGACTCAGACACTGAAGCAGTCCACGTGCAAATGAGCAAGACCTAGCCAATATCCAGGCTTGTACTGACAAGTGGCAAGTAACCTTTGTGCCAGGCAACGCCCATCTCCAATCAGAGAGAATCAAACCATTGCTGCTTGATATTCAATGGCATTGCCATCACTGAAATCCCCACGATCAACAACCTGGGGGCTGCCATTGATCAGAAACTGAACTGAATTAGCCATATAAATATTGTGGCTGCAAGAGCAGATCAGAGGCTAAGAATCTTGTGGCGAGTAACTCTCCTCTTGACTTCCCAAATTCTGTCTGCCACCTACAAGGCACAAGTCTGGAGCGTGATTGAATGCTTCCCACTTCCTGGATGAGTGTAGCCGCTTACCGGCACCCCTTCCATAAACATTCACTCCTTCCACCACCGAAGCACAGAAGCAGCAGTGTGTACCATTCACAAGATGCACTCCAAGAACTTACCAAGGCTCCTTAGCACGTTCCTAACCAACGAAAATACAATTTAGAAGGGCCAGGGCAGCAGATACATGATAACACCACCACCTGGAGGTTACCCTCCAAGTTACTCAACGTCCTGATTTGGAAATATATCGCTGTTCCTTAATTGTCGCTGGGACTCTCTCCCTAATAGCACGGTGGGTGTATCTACACCACATGGACTGCAGCGGTTTAAGAAGGCAGCTCATCACCATCTTCTCAAGGGTAATAGGGGATAGTTGATAAACGAAGCCCACATCCCATAAAAATGAATTTAACAAAATCTTGTGGAGTATTGCAAGGATCAGTGCTTGGGTCCCATCTATCCACAGTTTATAAATCAATGACCAAATGTAACATTTCCAAATTTGTGAATGACACCCAGGTGGGAATGTGAGTTGTGCGGAGGATGTGCAAAATCTTCAAGGGGATTTGGACAGGCTACGTATGTGGGCATGAGCATGTCAGATGGAATATAATGTGAAGTTATCCATTTTGGCATGAAAAACAGAAATCAGGGTGTTTTTTTTAAATGGTGAGAGGTTGGAAGTGTTGATGTCCAAAGAAACTTGGGTGTCCTTTTCATGAGTCACTGAAAGCTAGCATGCAGGTGCGGCAAGCAATTAGGAAGGTATGTTGGCCTTCATTGCAAGAGGATTTGAGTACAAGAATAAAGATGTCTAGCTGCAATTGTGTATAATCTTGGTGAGATCTCACCTAGAATATTACGTACAGTTTTGGTCTCCTTAGGATGGATATACTTGCCATAGAAGGAGAGCCGCAGAGCTTCACCAGACTGATTCCTGGGATGGCAGATTGTTCAGTGAGGAGAAATTGAGCCTGTATTCTCTGGAGTTTAGAAAAGTGGGCGGCAACTCATTGAAACAAAATTCTTACAGGACCCGACAAGGTAGATGGAGGAAGGATGTTTCAACTGGCTGGGGGGCTTTAGAACCAGGGGACACAGTCTCAGAATAAGGATAAGGCCATTTAGGACTGAGAGAATTTTTTTACTCAGTGATAAATCTTTGAAATTAATTTCCTCAGAGGGCTGTGGACGCTCAGTCGTTGAATATGTTCAAGACCGAGGTCATTAGATTTCCAGATGCTAATGACATCAAGGCATATTGGGGGTTGCACAAGAAGATGGTATTAAGGTAGAAGGTCAGCCATAATATAATTGAATGATGGAGCGGGCTCAAGGGGCCGAATGGCCTATTCCTCTCTTCTATGTTAAATCCTAGCATTGTGCTGTAGGGTGCAAGAATGCAGACATGTACTGATAACATTTTCAGACTCCTTTAAATAAATAATCTATTGGGCAAGAAAAACTGATAAATGGTTAAGTAGATCATGAATGTATCCCATTTGATGAAATGCAATATATAGATTTTTTGGCCTTGCATAGCAAAGGAATGCACTTGCTTTGGCATTTATATCTAATTTAATCATGAAAGAATACCTGGAGCAATTCTTTGGGCAATTATGAAAAGAAAAGGGTAGATTTGTGAACAATTTTGTAGGAGGCCCTGAATGTTGCACTCCTCTCTTAAATTGGATTATACGCAACATAAATTTGACCATGGGTTGGGAGGCTAGCATGTGTTTTAGGACTTTGAATTTTGAAGCTATTAATTGTTCCCCAGAATATCAGTCCTTTAAATACTTCCAGTAGGAAAGCATCAAGGATCTTTTTCGAGCTGTGCATCTTGAGCACTAAATGCTTCTTCCCATTAGAGGGCAGTCTTGTTCTTTGCAAAACTCTACTTGGAATCACAATTGATTTCCATTACAGGAAACTAGAGCTTTATTTCAAGATGAATATTAACTCAATCTAGAATTGTTGTGTGCATTCCATAAAATACCAATTAAAAAATATCAGTAAACTTTTGGTGAGATTACAAAATCTCTTTTTTTTTTTCTCCAGTTTTTCCAGGCCACACATCACCTGGAGCCAAGAGCACAGATGACCTGGTCACAGTTCATCCCCACTGATACTGCACTGACTACGTGGGATGTGCCATAATGGCCCAGGGATGAACATGTGCTTAGATTCATTTCCCCTTTGTATTTGTTTCTTCAGAAGTAACAAAATACCTCAAAACTCTTCTTCAACTGTGCCTTTGATTTCTAATCCTTATCTCTGTTTTTCCCCGACCTTCATTCTTTGCTCTTATCCACTCTATCCCTCTTCCCCTTGCACTGAAATAGATACCTTGCTGACATCTCAGTTATTCTTTCTGATAAGGCACATTTAATAAATATACTTGAATCTGCTTGGACATGGGTATTTTTGAGTTGTCTTTGTTTCTGTAGATATTTTAATGGATATCCTGTATTTTACTACAGGGGTATCTTTGTCTATGTAATACTATAGTGAACTCTCAACCTTTTGTCAAAGAAATTTGTCTTAATGCTGCAGTATTTGTGTTCTTAATGTTACTAGCTTTCAAACGATGTATGAAAAAAGATGGTATGAAATATTTTGGATTGAATTCCAAGTTATTTTTATAAAAAAACAACTTTGGTCATGGATTAATTTTTAAAAATTGCTGTATAAGCTAAGAGTATTTATTGCACCAGTAAAATAAACTATTGTCCAACATCTGACATTGTCAAAGTTCTTTGTGCTTCTGGTGCGGACATTTTTTCCATTCACTTGGTTCTATGTTATGGTCTACGGTAGCAGTTTGTGGTGATGTCAACAGCTACAATAGTTGCACACTTCCTGCTAAGGATGTTCCTCCTGCTTTGATTTGAACTGCAATTTTCAATCAAATTCTGGCTTTCCACTTTGTCTTACACTCTTTTACATCTGCAACCTTGATAACATTTAAAAAATAATGCAACATGATGCAAAGTTCCATCCTGGTCAAGGGGATGCAGAATTTTAACTGGGGCCTTCATTATGTAGAAATGTATCCAACATTTGTTCAACTTTTTTGGAATGTAACTTAAAGCAATTCTGGTGTGTGATCTAATTTCGGAAATATTTGTATTATGCCATATATCCACCAAGGTTCCTTAAATCTGTGTCACGTGTTTTATAGCTGGGAAGTACTCCTGTTCCACACTTTTTTGTTGCAATTGAAATTTATGAAGTATATTTTATTTTGTTTGTATATGGACTGAGACAGTTCCAGACTTATTTCAGTTAGACTCTTCCAAACTGTGAGAAGCGAACCATCTTGTTACATCTCTGATTTGATCCCAAAAGCAAAAACAAGAACATTGCACCCCAGGAACAGGAATAGACCATTTAGCTTTCTGAACCTGTTAACCCAGCCCCAGGTGCAGGCAGGCCAACATGTATCAGTGTCAGTCTCCAGCCTGGATGAATGGTGAGGGTTAGTGGCACCTGGCTGAAAACTACCCGAAAGACTGATCGTTGTCATTAAGGAGTGATCAGCCAGCTTTGTGGCAACTTTTATGTAACCTGGAAAAAAATTGAAAGAGAAAGGAACTTTTTAAGCAATTCAAATGATGGCATTACTGATTTGCAATTGAACCTGCAAACTCTCTTCCAAGTTATGCATTATCCTGACCTGGAAATATATTGTCATTCTTTCTGTGTGTTTGAGTCAAGATCCTGGAACTCCCCACCTAACAACATGGTGGGTGTATCAACACTAACTAGGATTTACAGTGCTTTGTGAAGGCAAGTTACTCTCAAGGGCAATTAAGGATCGGCAACAAGTTAGCCTTGCCAAAGAGGCCCACATGCACAAATTTAAAAAAATGTCCGGCACATTTGCTCCATAACCCTTAAGACCATTGGGTAATAATCTATCAATTTTAATTTTAAAATTAACAATTGGTTTAGCATTAATTGCCATTGGTAATAGAGTTCCAAATTTCTACCTTTTGTGTGTAGAAATGTTTTCTAATTTCATTCCTAAATGGTCTGACTAATTTTTAGACTTTGCACCCCAATTCTAGTCTTCAAAACCAGAACTGGGGTTTTTCCCTATATACCCCATCTGTTCCCCATGATATCTTAAACTTTGGTCAAATAACCCCTTAACCGTCTAAATTCTAGGTAATACAACTCTAGTTTGTGTAATTTCTCTTGGTAATTTAACCCTCTGAGTCCAGATATCATCTTTGCATATCCAAACTATGCTCCCTCCGAGACCAATATCACTGCCTTACTGTGTGCTGCCTAGAACTGATCAGTATATTCCAGCTGTGGTGGAACAAAGATTTTGTATAGATGCAACATAGTTTCTACTCTTTTGTATTCCAATGCTGTAGGTATCAAGCCAGCATTCCATTAGATTTGTTGATTATTTTGTATATCTAGTTATGAAAGTCTTTTTGGACTTCCAATTTTTCTATTTTCCCACCATTTAGTAAACACTATGTTGTATCTTTTAATAGGTGCAAAATTGATGATCTTACACGTGTCTACATTGGGCCAAACCATGGCGGATGGATTCCATTCACTTAATCTCCTTTGATTTGATTTAGATTTATTGTCATGTGACAGTGAAAAATATTATTCTGCGTACAGTCCAGGCAGATCGCTCCATGCATGAAAACATAGAACATACAATAAATACATGACATGAGACGACATAATGAAAATACATCAGCATAGACAGCAGGTGATATATACGGTATGTCATGCTACAACTGTAGAGAAGATGTGTACAAAGATCAGTTCAGTCCATAAGAGGGCCATTTAGGAGTCTGGTAACTGGGGAAGAAACTGTTTTTGTATCTATTGGTGCGTGTTCTCAAAGTTTTGTATCCTGCCTGATGGAAGAGAGAATAACCCAGGTGGGAGGGGCCTTTGTGCTGCTCGCATTCCCAAGGCAGTGGGAGGTGTAGACAGAGTCAGTGGATGGGAGGTGGGCTTGCATGATGGACTGGGCTGTGTTCACGACTTTAGTTTCTTACTGTAGTTTCTACTGGGCTGAGCAATTGCCACACCACGCTGTGATGCAGACAGATCGGATGCTTTCTATGGTATACCTCTAGCAATTGGTAAGAATTGTTGTGGACCTGCTGAATTTTCTTAGTTTCCTGAGGAACTATAGGCGCTGTTGTGTTTTCTTGGTGGTAGCGTCGACGTGGACGGACCAAGACAGATTGTTGGTGATCAGGCACGAATGTAGGGCCAGGGAGATAGAATCTGCTGTGAACCGGTTGTAGCGGTAGTCGAATTGCAGTGGATCAAGGCAGTGTGGAAGGTTGGAGTTGATATGTCTCATGACTGACCTCTCAAAGCACTTTATAATAATAGATGTCAGGGCCACCAGTCGTTGAGGCACGCTGCCTGGTACTTCTTTAGCACCGGTATGATAGTGGGCGTCTTGAAGCAGGTGGGAACCTCGGAACGGAGTAAGGAAGAAGTTAAAGATGTCTGCGAACACACCCTGCAGTTGGTCCACGCAGGATTTGAGTGCACGACCAGGGACTCTGTCAGGACCTGTTGCTTTCTGTGGGTTCACTTATGAAATGGGTTTCACGTGTAGTTTTATGCTTCTCTTTATATTGTGCCCATCTTTGTGTCATGGGCAAAGTTAGAATGTGACTTTCTATCCCATGATCTAAGTCCTTAATAAATAAGGTGAACAGTTTTTTTTATTTAGTGAATGCAAAGTCCCTAAACCAAGCAGTTACTTCCGGTGCTGCTGTGCTCAGTGTGGGTAGACCTCCATTGAGTCTGTGGATTGGACATTCTTCTATGATGTGGTGCATAGTTTGCTCTCTCCCACAGGCACATAAGGGACTGGCATTAATGCTCTATCTGTGAAGGTTGGCCAAGCAGGGGCCGTGGCCAATCCTGAACCTGTTACGGGTGGACCACTCTGTCCTTTGGAAGATGAAACCAGGCAGCTGTTGGGTTGGGTCTGAGACCAGGTACTTGTTTCTGAACAATTGAAGTCAACACAGCATCTTGTGGAATGCCACTAGTCATGTCCTGCCAGTTAGAGCATCTGTTCATTATCCCTACTCCTTGTTTCTTGCCTGTAATGGGCCAGGGTTTAGAAAACTCCAAAGTATATCATGGAGTTCACCTGACCTACAACTGTTTATTTATTTTGGTTACGATAAGCACAAGGGCCTACTTTTCAGGTGTTATTCAACAGGGGCCTTAAGCACTTTTAAAAACAGTTTATTCTACGAATTTAGTTAGCATTTTTATAAACACACACACTAAGCATTTTTATCAACTACCAACATAAATACCACACACAGCTACAGTACTCTATGTATAACCCTTAATAAATCCCCCCTTAAACTGTTCCAATTTAATAACAAGATGCCATAAACCAGAAAACCCTTTTCAAAGATATGGCCCAGCACACAGCACTCAAGACCTGGTTTGGATGCTCTTGTGTCCGTTCCAAAACAGCAGGTTTGAATTTCTTCCAGAAAACAATTATTTATTTTCAAGTTATCAAGCAGTTTGGAAACGGCTTTTAAAATGCAGATAGAGAAAAAAAAATGTTTTCAACCTGTGCTGTACAAACAAGTTAAAACTCAAAGCGAAAGTAAAACCAATTTAAAAACGAAAGTGAAAACGCAGAGCCACAGCCCAGCTCCACCCACACAATGGCATCACTGAAGCCATGTGATAAGACAAAAACATTTCTTGAAGGGACACTCCCATGACATGCTTCTCAGCCAATTTCCTAACTGGGCCAAAACTTTGCTGTCAATTCCATGAGCTTGATCTTTAACAAACACCCTTTTATGAGGAACATTATCAAATGTGTTCTGGAAGTCCAGAAAAATAACATCCATTGATGTTCGCCTGTCCACTACTTTAGTAAGCTCTTCAAAAAGGTCAGTCGGGTTTGTTAGGCATGACCTCATTACAATTCTGTGCTGGCTTTCCCAACAGCAAGTGTTTGGCTCACTGGTCTCTTTTCTCAAACCGCATCTTCCACTCTGCTATTTTCGAATCTAAGGCAGCACTGCTGCCTCACAGCGGCAGGGACTGGAGTTTGATTCTGACCTTGTGTGACTGTCTGTGTGGAGTTTGCACATTCTCCCTGTGTCTGCGTGGGATTCCACCGGGTGCTCCGGTTTCCTCCCACTGTCCAAAGATGCGCAGATTAGGTGGATTGGCCATGATAAATGTTTGGTTGGGTTATGGGGATAGGGCGGGCGATTGGGCCTAGGCAGGGGGCTCTTTTGAAGGGCCGGTGCAGACTCAATGGGCTGAATGGCCTCCTTCTGCTCTGTAGGGATTTTATGATTCTAAAGGAACAATTCCGAATCGAGGAAACTTTGGAAGTTTATAGTTGCTGTGCCTGCAATGTTCTCACCTACTTTTGTTAAACACTGTCCTGGGAATTTGTCTCTGTATCGCGTCAATATCTTTTTCTTTTCCATTTTGCTTACCATGTTTTTCTCACCCTTTGCCCTTTGTATCATTTGCCAGAACCTGTAGTTGATTTTTAAAAAAAAGTTACATTTATCTTTTAGTTTTCAGGTATCTCACCTCTTTATTCATCCATGGCCGTTAGTGGTATAAACTAGTTTCTAGCACATGGAATTATTTTTGAATATCTCCCACCAATTGAATTTTTGCCCAGGTTACCATTGACATTTATGCCTTGCATATAGAATAGAATTCCTACAGTGCAGAGGCCATTCAGGCTATCGAGTCTATCCCCCTACATTGGCCCAACCCTATATCTAATATGGCCACCTCCATTTTTGGTTCTTGGACATGTTGTGTTCTGGTTAGTTTTCTCCAACAATCAGGAAATCCTATACCTTTCTGACTTGCTAGCCTGCTCGTTCCAATCTATATTAACGTCGCATTAAAACTGCTTTGCCTCTGCTTCAGCACACTGGGCTAAATAGCTGGCTTTTAAAAGCAGACCAAGGCAGGCCAGCAGTACGGTTCAATTCCCGTACCAGCCTCCCCGAACAGGTGCCGGAATTTGGCGACTAGGGGCTTTTCACAGTAACTTCATTTGAAGCCTACTTGTGACAATAAGCGATTTTCATTTCATGTTTGTCTAATTTTTGCATTTACCACTCTACAGCTGCACCCAACAACTCCCACTACAATTTTAAATCCGTTTCTAATTCTATCCTAAAGTCTCCACAGCCTGCTTATCTCTAGGTATATTGTTTCTTATCATTGAAGTGATTTTGTCCCTAATCACTCGGACTCCTCCTCTCCATCGACCATTTCCATTATCTTTCCTGTAGATCTTGTAACCTGGTATATTTAGTTCCCAGTCTTGACCATATTGAAAAATGTCTTAGTATCAGCTACTATTTAATGCTGTCCAAGGTGAATTTGCACCTGCAGTTCATTCAGTTTGTTCCTTATACCCCTGTCTTTGTTTAAAGAGTGCTTATTTGGGCCACAGCATGTAACTTGCCCTTTAGTTCTAATGCTTTTACTTGCACATTTCTTGTTTTTCTCTCTTGGTTTGCTATTAAACGAATAGTAAATTGACATTACTGTGTCAGCCATGGCTTAGTTGGCAGCACCCTCGCCTCGAGTCAGAAAGTTGTGGATTCAAGACCCACTTCAGGTTCATGTGCACAAGAATCGAGGCTGACACTCCAGTGCAGCACTGGAGGTGGTGCATCTTTTGCATGTGATGGTGAACCAATGTGTCATCTTTGGTGACCTGAAAAAGATCCCATGACACTATTTCTAAGAGAAGCAGGGGCATTATCCCTAGTGTCCTGGTCAATAGTAACTTTATTGAAGCCTACTTGTGACAATTGATTGTTATTATTAATATTTGCCCCACCATCAACACGATAAACATAATAGGTTATCCGCTAATTTATCACACCGCTGTTTGTGGGAACTTGCTGTGTGCAAATTGACTTGCACATTTCCTCCATATTAACAGTGATCAAACTTCTAAAGTCAATCGTATCATCATGAAGCAATTGCAGCATTGTGATGAAGTGTTTTGGATGTCCACGTCTTGAGTGCAATCTACTGAGTCAAATGCTTTGGTCAGGTCAATGCATACACTGAGGAGATCCTGCTGGTGTTTCTGGCATTTTCCTTGGATTTGCCCGGCAATAAAGACCATGTCAGATGTTCTTCTGAAGGCCTAAAACCACACTGGCTTTCCTTAGCCACAGCAAGTAGGTGATTCAGCAGAATCGGGGGAAGCAGTGGCGTAGTGGTATCGGTGCTGGACTAGTAATCCAGAGACCCAGAGTCATTCTCTCCGGACCCAGGTTCGAGTCCCATTAGGGCAGTTGGTGAAATTTGAATTCAGTAAAAAAAAAATTGGACTTAAAAGGTGACCATGAAACAATTGTCGATTGTCGTAAAAACCCATCTGGAAATCTGTCGCCCTTACCTGCTCTGGCCTACATGTGAGTCTAGATCCACAGAAATCCAGCCAATGACGCCCACGTCCATGAATGAATTTTTAAAAAATGTGTCCGGATTTTCCCTGCTCTGAATAAGAGGCAAATACCTCGGTAGTTTCCACAGCATGATTTATCTCCATTCTTGAAGATCTTTCCAATTGTCACATTCCTGAAGGGTGGGATGAATTTTTTTTCACCCTCCCAAATCCACAGAATGAGCGCATGGACTCTTGATTTGAGCAAAAGCCCACCAGATTTGGAGACCTCAACTGGGATACTATCTGGGTCACAGGTTTTGTTGTTTATAATCCAATTGATTGCTTGTTGCAGATCACTCGTTGATGGTGGGGTTCACCAGCATTGGTGGATGGGTGTTGTCATCCTTAAGAAGAGAGACACCACCCTGTTAGCGAAGGGGATTTTGTTCATTTGAGCTTGGTCTATAAATGGTCCTGCTGGCTTCAAAACCATGAGATCTGGACTGTGTATCAGCAGCACAACTTCACTAGAGTAAACATAGAAAATAGAAGCAGGAGGAGGCTATTCGGCCCATTGAGCCTGCTCCACCATTCATTATGATCATGGCTGATCTTCAAGTTAGTGCCCTGATCCCGCCTTTTAATGGGAGGACCTTCAAACAAAAATGGTAGGGTCCTTCTTGAAGCATCTTGCAAAACCAATTGCGATGGACTGGACACTGTCTGCTTGGCCAAGAAGTGTCTACCCTGCCAGGTCTTGTTTCCTCGACTCTGGCCAGCTTACTATTGGAGGGCAAAGAAAACGGCAAATGCCTTTGATTAGGCAGTGCGGCAAGAAGGAAAGATTAGGAAACAAATATGCACTCTCGATCCCAGTACCTCATAAGATGTCCCGCCCCATTTTTAAAAAATTAATAGGATGTGGATGTTGCTGTAAAGTCCAGCATTTATTACCCATCCCTAATTGCCCTTGGCAAGGTGGCGAAGAGCTACCTTCCAACTGCTGCAGTCCATGTGGTGTAGGTACACTCGCAGCGCTGTTAAGGAGGGATTTCCTGATCCAGCGACAGTGAAATAACGGCGATGTAGTACCAAGTTGGGATGGAGTGTTGCTTGGAGGGGAGCTGGCAAGAGGTGGCCTTCCCATGCATCTGTTACCCTTGTTCTTCTAGGTGATGGAGGTGGGTTTGGAAGGTGCTGTCCGAGGAGTCTTGGTGAGTTGGTGCAGTACATCTTGTAAAGGGTGCGATTGTGCATCGGTAGTGGAGGGAGTCAACATTGAAGGTGGTGGCTGAGATGCCAATCAAGTGGGCTGTTTTGACCCAGATGGTGATCCAGGAAAGTGGAGAATATTCTATACCATGTGCACAAAGGACCTGCCGGTTGAGAATTGGTCTGTTCAGTTACATGAAGACCCATGCGAAAAATTTGCAATCCTGATTATCCTCAAATCGAGGGACAGCTGATGATGACACTTTAAGAGTACTCAATTGAGTAAAGTACTTTTAAGATGTTCTATGGTCATGAAAGACTAATCTTTTCTTTTTATTTCAGATATTTTAGTTTCCCCTTTAGCTTTGGTACTTCAAGCACAATTCTTGACTGTTACTCTAGTCTCCATTTGTAATGAAATTATTTATGTTACTTTTTCCAATTGAGCCATTCACCAGTCGATCTTTGTGTCTGTCTTAATTATCCTTTCTACTAAAATCCTGGTCCCAGTCTTTTTCAGATGTAGCCTGTCTCAGCTATTTACTTCCTTCCAGTTGCAGTACTGGTACCTGTGTCTCATAAGCTGAAGCCTCTCTGTTACACATCACTCCTTGAACCACATTGTCACCTCCCTGATCTTATCCATTTGCCAATTTGTATTTGGGTAAAAATCCAGAGATTATATCCCTCGAGGTCCTGTTCTTTAATTTTAGCTGCTAGTTCTTGGTACTTACCAACAAGACCTTTTTCCTACACTGTCCAGTTTTGTTGGTCCTAACATGGGCCCCAATGATTGGATTGAAAGGATGGGAGGTAGATTCTGTTGTGACTTTGAAAAGGGAATTAGATAAGCATCTGAAAGGAAGAAAATTGTAGGCTTGGGCTGCGGAGTGGGACTAGTTAATTTACTCATGCAAGAGTCTACGGGCTAAAGGCTCAGTCCATTCCATGATTCTGTGATCATTCCTCTCCCTCTCCAATAGCCTTTTAAAGCTCGTTTGAGATGTAACTGCATCTTTGTTCCCGAAAGACAACACGCCATGTGAGACTCTCAATCTTGCTGTAAAGCCAAGGCGGTGCTGCATAGGAAGGGGGTGAGATTCGGAATGCTGCAGCCAGCGCGATTATGGGTCACACTTCAGGATCGACACCGTTACTTTGAAACGCTTGAAGAGGCTTGGACCTTTATACAAACTGAAAAGTTGGACTCAAACTGAGGGTCTGTGGTTGGGGGGGGGGGGATGTCGGTTGTATACAGGGTTTTAAGTATGCGTAAGGAATGCTCCACGGGTTGGGCGATGGATGGGGATGGGGGAAGAGATCTGATGGGGAGACTGTGAGGGAATTTGGGCGCCGGTGCTGTAGGGAGGGGAGGCCCGGGGATGGGGGAATTGGGATAAGGCCGCAACAGGAGCTGCGCCAGAGGGGGCGGGGCTGGCTCAGGAAAGCGTGGGCTTTTTCCCGCGTTAGGGAAGGACGGAGCCGGGGGGGGGGGATGGAGGAGCGCACACCGATTGCTGGGGAGGAGGAGGAGGGGGGATTTCCACACCGGGGGGGGGGGGGGGGGTCAACGGGAAGGTGGGGGAAGCCGGGGTCAGCAGGTGTCAGCTGACTTACGGGAGTGTTATGGGGGGAGCAAAAGAGCTAGATATGGATCTAGCGGGGGGAGAGGGGGGGGGAAATAGGGTTGCCGCTGCATTGGCCAAGGGGGAATTGAAAACAGAAGAGGTGGTCGGGGTGGGGGTCCCCCGTCTGGGGGACTGGCCTAGAAAAGGAGATGGCTAGTCGGCAGGGGGGGTGGGGGGGCGGTGGGAAGCCCCCCAATCCGGCTGATAACGTGGAATGTGAGGGGCCTGAATGGGCCGGATAAGAGGGCCCGAGTGTTCGCGCACTTAAAGGGACTGAAGGCAGGCGTGGTCATGCTTCAGGGGACACATTTGCAGGTGGCAGACCAGGTCAGGTTAAGAAAGAGATAGGTAGGACAGGTATTCCATTCGGGGTTGGATGCGAAGAATAGAGGGGTGGCAATACTGGTGGGGAAGCGGCTGTCGTTTGAGGCCAAGAATATAGTAGTGGACAATGGAGGTCGATACGTGATGGTGAGCGGTAGGCTGCAGGGGACGTGGGTGGTATTGGTAAACGTATACGCCCCGAACTGGGACGATGCTGGATTTATGAAGCGTATGTTGGGGCGCATTCCGGACCTGGAGGTAGGAAGCTTGATAATATGAGGGGAGAATTCAACACGGTGTTGGATCCAGCATTAGATCGTTCCAGATCTAGGACGGGGAAGAGGCTGGCTGTGGCCAAGGTGCTGAGGGGGTTTATGGACCAGATGGGGGGAGTGGATCCTTGGAGATTTGCTATGCCCCTGGCCAGGGAATTTTCTTTTTTTTCCCCACGTATACAAAGCCTACTCCCGGATAGATTTTTTTGTTCTGAGCAGGGTGCTGATCCCGAAAGTGGAGGGAACTGAGTATTCAGCCATAGCCATCTCAGACCATGCCCCGCACTGGGTGGAACTGGAGTTGGGAGAGAAGAGGGACCAACGCCCGCTGTGGCGTTTGGATGTGGGATTACTGGCAGATGAGGTGTGCGGGAGGGTACGGGGGTGCATTGAAAGGTATTTGGAGGCCAACGACAACGGGGAGGTGCAGGTGGGGGTAATATGGGAGGCGCTGAAGGCGGTGATCAGGGGAGAGTTAATCTCCATCAGGGCTCACCGGGAGAAGAGAGAGGGCAGGGAAAGGGCGAGGTTAGTGGGGGAGATCTTAAGAGTGGACAGGAGATATGCAGAGGCCCCTGAAGAGGGACTACTTAGGGAGAGGCGAAGTCTCCAGATGGAATTCAACCTGTTGACCACAGGGAAGGCAGAGGCACAGTGGAGGAAAGCACAGGGAGTGATGTACAAGTATGGGGAGAAGGCGAGCCGGATGCTGGCACATCAGCTCCGTAAGAGGATGGCAGCGAGGGAGATAGGTGGAGTCAAGGATGGCAGGGGACTACGGTGCGGAATGCGGTGAAAGTAAATGAGGCATTTAAGGCCTTTTATGAGGAGCTGTACAGATCTCAGCCCCCAGCGAGGGAAGAGGGGATGCGCCGATTTTTGGATCAACTGACGTTCCTGAGGGTGGAGGAGCAGGAGGTGGCTGGTTTGGGGGCGCCAATTGGGTTGGAGGAGCTGATTAATGGACTGGGGAGCATGCAGGCAGGGAAGGCCCCGGGACCAGATTTGAGTTTTACAGGAAGTATGCGGACCTGTTAGCCCCGTTGCTGGTGAGGACTTTCAATGAGGCAAGGGGGGGGGGGGGGGGGCACCCCGCCCCCGCCCCCGACAATGTCTGGGGCGATGATTTCTTTGATTCTGAAGCGGGACAAGGACCCACTGCAATGTGGGTCGTATAGGCCGATTTCGCCCCTTAATGTGGACGCTAAGTTGCTGGCAAAAGTGCTGGCTACGAGGATTGAGGACTGTGTCCCGGGGGTGATTCACGATGACCAGATGGGATTTGTAAAGGGCAGGCAGCTAAACACCACTGTGCGGAGGCTCCTAAACGTAATTATGATGCCATCGGTGGAGGGAGAGGCGGAGATAGTGGCAGCTAAGGACGCGGAGAAGGCCTTTGACCGAGTGGAGTGGGAGTATCTCTGGGAAGTGTAGCGGAGGTTTGTGGAGGGGTTTATCAGTTGGGTTAAGCTCCTATATAGAGCCCCGGTGGCGAGTGTGGTTACGAATCGCGGAGGTCGGAGTATTTTCGGCTGTATCGAGGGACGAGGCAGGGGTGCCCCTGTCCCCCCTGTTTGCATTAGCAATTGAGCCTTTGGCCATGGCATTAAGGGAGTCCAAGAAATGGAGGGGGGTGGTCTGAGGGGGAGAGGAGCATCGGGTGTCGCTGTATGCGGACGACCTGGTGCTGTATGTGGCAGATCCAGTGGAGGGGATGGTGGAGGTCATGCAGATCCTAAGGGAGTTTGGGGACTTCTCGGGCTATAAGCTGAATGTAGGGAAAAATGAGCTCTTCGTGGTGCAGCCAGGGGACCAGGGAACAGGGATAGACGACCTACCGTTGAGGAGGGCGGAAAGGAGCTTTCGGTACTTGGGGATCCAGGTAGCTAGGAGTTGGGAGGCCCTGCACAAACTTAATTTGACGCGGCTGGTGGAGCAGATGGAGGAGGACTTCAAACGATGGGATGTGTTGCCACTCTCGCTAGCGGGCAGGGTACAGTCGATTAAAATGATGGTCCTCCCGAGGTTTCTTTTTGTGTTCCAGTGCCTTCCTATTATGATCACCAAGGCCTTTTTTAAGAGGGTAGGCAGGAGCATCATGGGTTTTGTGTGGGCAAACAAGACCCCGAGGGTAAGGAGGGGGTTTCTGGAGCGTAGTAGGGACAGAGGAGGGCTGGCGTTGCCGAATCTGGGTGGCTTCTATTGGGCAGTCAACGTGGCGATGATCCGTAAGTGGGTGATGGAGGGAGAGGGGGCGGCATGGAAGAGGTTGGAGATGGCGTCCTGCAAAGGAACGAGTCTGAGGGCGCTGGTGACGGCACCGCTGCCGCTCTCGCCGACAAGGTACACCACGAGTCCGGTGGTGGCGGCAACGCTAAAGATCTGGGGGCAGTGGAGACGACACAGGGGTGCAATGGGAGCCTCGGTGTGGTCCCCGATCAGAGATAACCATCGGTTTGTCCCAGGAAGGATGGATGGGGGGTTTCAGAGCTGGCATCGGGCAGGGATCAGGAGGATGGGGGACCTGTTTGTAGATGGGACGTTTGCGAGCCTAGGGGCGCTGGAGGAGAAGTTTGGGATACCCCCGGGAAATGCGTTCAGGTACATGCAGGTGAGGGCGTTTGTGAGGCGGCAGGTGAGGGAATTCCCGTTGCTCCCGGCACAGGGGATTCAGGACAGGGTGATTTCGGGTGTATGGGTCGGAGTGGGCAAGGTTTCGGCGATATATCAGGAGATGAAAGAAAAGGAGGAGGCTTTGGTAGAGGAGCTGAAGGGCAAATGGGAGGAGGAGTTGGGGGAGGAGATTGAAGAGGGTCTGTGGGCTGATGCCCTGAGTAGGGTTAATTCCTCTTCCTCGTGTGCCAGGCTTAGCCTGATACAGTTTAAGGTTATTCACAGAGCGCATATGACAGGGGCGAGGCTGAGTAGGTTCTTTGGGGTGGAGGACAGATGTGGGAGGTGCTCAGGAAGCCCGGCAAATCACGCCCATATGTTCTGGTCGTGCCCGGCACTGGATGGGTTCTGGAGGGGTGTCGCGAGGACTATGTCTGAGGTGGTGAAAGTCCAGGTCAAGCCAAGTTGGGGGCTGGCACTATTTGGGGTGGCGGACGAGCCGGGAGTGCAGGAGGCGAAAGAGGCCGGTATCCTGACCTTTGCGTCCCTGGTAGCCCGGCGGAGGATCTTGCTATTATGGAAAGACGCGAAGCCCCCCAGTGTGGAAGCCTGGATAAATAACATGACAGGGTTCATCGAGCTGGAGAGGATAAAGTTTGCCTTGAGAGGGTCTGCGCAGGGGTTCTTCAGGCGGTGGCAACCGTTCCTAGACTATCTCGCGGAACGTTAGATGGAGGTCGGTCAGCAGCATCAACCCGGGGGTGGGGGGGGTTGTCTCTTTCGGGGGGTGGGGGGGGGGGGGTTAAATGGGTGGGCGGGGAAAGATGTTTTCCTAGGGGCACTTGAAAAAGGAAAAACATAAACATGTGGGAAAGTCAATATGTGCGGGAGGAACCCATTGTACAAGTTCTGTATTATGTTGGATTGATAGGTTTATGTTTTGTTCTGTTCCTTCTCTTTTCTTTTTTGTTACGGGGGGAGGGGGGGGGCGTTTAAATGAAAATTTTTGTTGAAAATTTTTGAATAAATATATATTTTTAAAAAAATCTTGCTGTAAAGGATTCTATAAGTTTGCCAAATTATTGAATCCCCTGCAACTACCCTATTACCCCCATTATGTTCCACCCCGTCCCCACCCTTCCCAACCAACCCTCTTCCCTTTGGATAACCTCCTACGCCAAAGTGAATCCAAGGTCCGCATTCTGGTTGTCCTTCTGACGGTCTTTATCTTTATCCCCACAGTACCAAATGCAGTACATTATACTTATTGGATAGGATTTATATTTGCAGATCTTTGTTTTCTATCGTCCCTGAATTCCTCTTATTCTGTACACTTATAGTCACAAAAATCCCTTTCTAAGTGTTGGAGTATCCCTAGCTCTCACTCTTGCTCAACAACACTGAAAGAACCCAGGAGTTTACAGAGAGTGCAGCTGACTGGGAGCGAGTCGGAGGGCGGAGTTCCACTTGGTCCACAGTGCAGCTATATTCTGTATGGTAACAGGGGATGGAGGCTAGGGCAGTTGCATGCTCCTCCTGTAGGATGTGGGTGGTGAGGGATACCACCGGTGTCCCCGCTGACTATACCTGCGGGAAGTGCACCCAACTCCAGCTCCTCAGAGACCGTGTTAGGGAACTGGAGCTGGATGAACTTCGGTTCATCCGGGAGGCAGAGGGGGTAATAAACAAGAGTTACATGGAGGTAACCACACCCAAGGTACAGGACAAGAGTAGCTGGGTTACAGTCAGGGGAAAGAAAACGAACGGGCAGTGCAGGGATTCCTCATGGCCGTTCCCCTTCAAAACAAGTATACCGTTTTGGATGCTGTTGGGGGGAGGATGACCTACCGGGGGAAGGCCCTAGCGGCCAGGTCTCTCGCACTGAGTCTGGCTCTAGGGCTCCGAAGGGAAGGGGGGAGAATAGAAAAGCAATAGTGAAAGGAGACTCAATGGTTCGGGGAATAGATAGGAGATTCTGTGGTCGCGAGCGAGACTCCTGGAAGGTATGTTGCCTCCTGGGTGCCAGGGCCAGGGATGTCTCAGATTGTGTCTTCAGGACCCTTAAGGGGGAGGGGGAGCAGCCAGAAGTCGTGGTGCACATTGGTACCAACGACGTAGGTAGGAAAAGGGGTGTGGATGTAATAAACTAGTTTAGGGAGTTAGGCTGGAAGTTGAAAGCCAGGACAGACAGAGTTGTCATCTCTGGTTTGTTGCCGGTGCCACGTGATAGCGAGGCTAGGAATAGGGAGAGAGTGCAGTTGAACACGTGGCTGCAGGAATGGTGCAGGAGGGAGGGCTTCAGGTATTTGGATAATTGGAGCGCATTCTGGGGAAGGTGGGACCTGTACAAGCAGGACGGATTGCATCCGAACCAGAGGGTTACCAATATCCTGGGAGGGAGGTTTTCTAGTACTCTTCGGGAGGGTTTAAACTAATTTAGCAGGGGAATGGGAACCGGATTTGTAGTCAAGCAACTAAGGTAGCCGATGTTCAGGACGTCAAAGCGTGTAGTGAGACAGTGGGGAAGGTAACACTGACAAAGGAGAGTACTTGCAGGCACGGAGAAGGGCTGAAGTGTGTATACTTCAACGCAAGAAGCATCAGGAATAAGGTGGGTGAACTTAAGGCATGGATCGGTACTTGGGACTACGATGTGGTGGCCATCACGGAAACTTGGATAGAAGAGGGGCAGAAATAGTTGTTGGAGGTTCCTGGTTATAGATGCTTCAATAAGATTAGGGAGGGTGGTAAAAGAGGTGGGGGGTTGCATTGTTAATTAGAGATAGTATAACAGCTGCAGAAAGGCAGTTCAAGGAGGATCTGCCTACTGAGGTAGTATGGGTTGAAGTCAGAAATAGGAAAGGAGCAGTCACCTTGTTGGGAATTTTCTATAGGTCCCCCAATAACAGCAGAGATGTGGAGGAACAGATTGGAAACAGATTTTGGGAAGGTGCAGAAGTCACAGGGTAGTAGTCATGGGTGACTTCAACTTCGCAAATATTGAGTGGAAACTCTTTGGATCAAATAGTTTGGATGGGGTGGTTTTTGTGCAGTGTGTCCAGGAAGCTTTTCTAACACAGTATGTAGATTGTCTGACCAGAGGGGAGGCCATATTGGATTTGGTACTTGGAAATGAACCAGGGCAAGTGATAGATTTGTTAGTGGGGGAGCATCTTGGAAATAGTGACCACAATTTCACTTTAGTAATGGAGAGGGATAGGTGCGTGCAACAGGGCAAGGTTTACATTTGGGGGAAGGCTAAATACGATGCAGTCAGACAAGAACTGAAGTGCATAAGTTGGGAACATAGGCTGTGAGGGAAAGACACAAGTGAAATGTTGAACTTGTTCAAGGAACATATACTACCTGTCCTTGATTTGTATGTTCCTGTCAGGCAGGGAAGAGATGGTCGAGTGAGGGAACCATGGTTGACAGAGGTTGAATGTCTTGTTAAGAGGAAGAAGGATACTTGTGTAAGGCTGAGGAAACAAGGTTCAGATAGGACACTGAAGGGATACAAGATAGCCAGGAGGGAACTGAAAGGGATTAGGAGAGCTAAGAGAGGGCATGAAAAATCTTTGGCGGGTAGGATCAAGGAAAACCCCAAGGCCTTTTACACATATGTGAGAAATATGAGAATGACTAGAGCGAGGGTAGGTCCGATCAAGGACCGTAGCGGGAGATTGTGTATTGAGTCTGAAGATATAGGAGCGGTCTTGAACGAGTACTTTTCTTCAGTATTTACGAATGAGAAGGGCCATATTGTTGGAGAGGACAGTGTGAAACAGACTGGTAAGCCTGAGGAGATACTTGCTAGGAAGGAAGATGTGTTGGGCATTTTGAAAATCTTGAGGATAGACAAGTCCCCCGGGCCTGACGGGATATGTCCAAGGATTCTATGGGAAGCAAGAGATGAAATTGCAGAGCCATTGGCAATGATCTTTTCATCCTCACTGTCAACAGGGGTGGTACCAGGGGATTGGAGAGTGGCGAATGTCGTGCCCCTGTTCAAAAAAGGGAATAGGGATAATCCTGGGAATTGCAGGCCAGTTAATCTTACTTCGGTGGTAAGCAAAGTAATGGAAACGGTACTGAGGGATAGGATTTCTGAGCATCTGGAAAGACACTGCCTGATTAGGGATAGTCAGCACGGATTTGTGAGGGGTAGGTCTTGCCTCACAAGTCTTATTGAATTCTTTGAGGAGGTGACCCAAGCACATGGATGAAGGTAAAGCAGTGGATGTAGTGTACATGGATTTTAGTAAGGCATTTGATAAGGCTCCCCATGGTAGGCTTATGCAGAAAGTAAGGAGGCATGGGATAGTGGGAAATTTGGCCAGTTGGATAACAAACTGGCTAACCGATAGAAGTCAGAGAGTGGTGATGGATGGCAAATATTCAGCCTGGAGCCCAGTTACCAGTGGCGTACCGCAGGGATCAGTTCTGGGTCCTCTGCTGTTTGTGATTTTCATTAATGACTTGGATGAGGGAGTTGAAGGGGGAGTCAGTAAATTTGCAGACGATACGAAGATTGGTGGAGTTGTGGATAGTAAGGAGGGCTGTTGTCGGCTGCAAAGAGACATAGATAGGATGCAGAGCTGGGCTGAGCAGTGGCAGATGGAGTTTAACCCTGAAAAGTGTGAGGTTGTCCATTTTGGAAGGACAAAAAGGAATGCAGAATACAGGGTTAACGGTAGGGTTCTTGGCAATGTGGAGGAGCAGAGAGATCTTGGGGTCTATGTTCATAGATCTTTGAAAGTTGCCACTCAAGTGGATAGAGCTGTGAAGAAGGCCTATGGTGTGCTAGTGTTCATTAACAGAGGGATTAAATTTAAGAGCCGTGCAGTGATGACGCAGCTGTACGAAACCTTGGTAAGGCCATATTTGGAGTACTGTGTGCAGTTCTGGTCGCCTCATTTTAGGAAGGATGTGGAAGCTTTGGAAAAGGTGCAAAGGAGATTTACCAGGATGTTGCCTGGAATGGAGAGTAGGTCTTATGAGGAAAGGTTGAGGGTGCTGGGCCTTTTCTCATTAGAACAGAGAAGGATGAGGGGCGACTTGATAGAGGTTTATATGATGATCAGGGGAATAGATAGAGTAGACAGTCAGAGACTTTCCCCCTGGTGGAACAAATCATTACAAGGGGACATAAATTTAAGGTGAATGGTGGAAGATATAGGGGGGATGTCAGAGGTAGGTTCTTTACCCAGAGAGTAGTGGGGGCATGGAATGCACTGCCTGTGGAAGTAGTTGAGTCGGAAACATTAGGGACCTTCAAGTGGCTATTGGAAAGGTACATGGATTACGGTAGAATGATGGGGTGTAGATTAATTTGTTCTTAATCTAGGACAAAAGTTCGGCACAACATCGTGGGCCGAAGGGCCTGTTCTGTGCTGTATTTTTCTATGTTCTATGACAATAATTTGAGGGTTACGATCCTTGGCCAGGCCCTGGGACATGGGGGGAGATCTGGTTCAGGACCAATAACATTTGATTTGATTTATTGTCATATGTACCGAAGTACAGTGAAAAATATTTTTCTGCGGCCAAGGGAATGTACACAGTACGTACATAGTAGGAAAAAAAAGAATAATCGACAGACCGCGATTGATTACAATGCGGAACAAGGCACCAAACAAAGCAAATACATGAGCAAGAGCAGCATAGGGCGTCGTGAATAGTGTTCTTACAGGGAACAGATCAGTCTGAGTGGGAGTCGTTGAGGAGTCTAGTAGCTGTGGGAAGAAGCTGTTGCTATGTCTGGATGTGCGGGTCTTCAGCCTTCTGTTTTTTCTGCCTGATGGAAGGGTCTGAAAGAAGGCAAAGCCTGGATGGGAGGGGTCTCTGATAATGCTGTCTGCGTTCCTGAGGCAGTAGGAGTGTAGACAGAATCAATGTCAGGGTGGCAAGCTTGTATGATGCTTTGGGCTGAGTTCACCACACTTTGCAGTTTCTTGCGATCTTGGGCTGAGCAGTTGCCATACCAAGCTGTGATGCAGCAGGGTAGGATGCTCCCTATGGCACATCTGTGGAAGTTTGTGAGAATCGATGCACACATGCTGAATTTCTTTAGCTTCCATAGGAAGTAGAGACGTTGTTGGGCTTTCTTGACTGTTGTATCAACGTGAGTGGACCAGGACAGACTGTTGGTGATGGTGACCCCGATGAACTTAAATCTATCTACCATATCCACTTCAGAGCCATGATGCAGACGATGTTTAAAGTAGATAAAGGCTGAGATTCATAATACCTGCATTTGGAATAACGTCACAAGATTCCACAGGTTTTGAACAAACAAAAACAAACTTGAAAAGTTCAGAAAGATAAAACAATTTACAATATGTAATATTCTAACGTTCAGGGTAAGTATGAGGTACATGTGAAGTAACAGACAAAGTGTGGTCGGACACACAGCAGTACAGGGTAAATGACATGCAACCAAAACAGGTTCCATATATTTCTCAACAAGTCTCGTACACATTAGTCCCACTGCAAGTCAACCAATCGCACTGAAAGTTTGTCTTTTTCACAAGGATTTCCAATCTCCACGTTAAAGATCTTTCCTTGGAATGTTATGAAAGTCGCTCCCAATCAGGCAGCTATCATAATGGGCCACCTCAGAGGGTTTAATTCTCAGCTTTCAAGATTCCTTCCCCATGTATTCTGGAGTGCTCTCAAACACTAACTCACAAACACACTTTCAGATCTATGACTGCACTCAGCAGACTAAGCAGATCACCACTGCTCCAAAGGGGTACTTTTGGCCCAACAGTCCTCTGCGTAAAAGTCTGCTCCCTCTAGTTCTTTCAGTTAGTCTGTTTCTCTGCTCGTTTAACTTAACTACGACCTCTGTCTGTCCACGTCACTGTGGCACGTGTTGGCTGGCAGGCTGCCTGAAACTGCCTCAAGAGGAGCTGTTCACTGACCCTTGAACTAATCTGATGACCCATGAAAACACTGAGCGTTCCACCCTTGTTACTAGGTAGGGACCAATGTAATACAAATTGGAGTATCCTTTACTTTAATGTTACAATATCCATACTGCTAACTTAGCATCCAAGTATTCAAAAATAAATAGATTTCACGGGGGTGGCATGGTGGCACAGTGGTTAGCACTACTGCCTCAAAGCATCAGGGACCCAGGTTCAACCCTTGCCTTGGGCGACGGTCTGTGTGGAGTTCGCACATTCTCCCCGTGTCTGCTTGGGTTTCCTCCAGCTGCTCCGCCTTCCTCCCACAGTTTAAAGATGTGCAGATTAGGTGGATTGGCCGTAATAAGTTGTCCCTTTGTGTCCAAACGGTTAGGTGGGGTTAGAGGCTTACGGGGATAGAGGGGCCTAGGTTTTCCAAGGGTCAGTGCAGACTCGGATGGGCTGAATGGCCACCTGCTGCACTGTAGGGATTCAATGGATTTGATTTGACACGTGGAAGAGATACCTATGACATTTGTGTTCGCTTGGGATAGTTTTGCTGTCCACAAACTCTCCCATGCTGCAGTGCAGCCAACAACCTGCTGTACAACATCTCAGATATAGACTTTTAAAATGTTTTTACACACTAGCATTAAGGATTAAATCACTGGACAAGATGTTAAATACTGCATAAAGCTTGCATGAGCCACTACAAGTATTGTAGATAAAAAGCAGTACCTCCTTTCTCTAATGAACCAATTTCCACTTTTTTTATTTTGTGAAATTTAATAACAAAACAAATTTGTAACGTTTACAGAGAGAAAAAAAAGGCCCTGTGCAAAGAGCCTTAACAGAGTGAAAACGAACAGTGGGAAAGAATAAACATGTTAATAAGGCACTTCCCCTATCAGCTCTGTTTGCCCATGCCCCACGTGTTCAACTAAACTAATGTGGCTCTAACCCCCCCCCCCCCCCACCCCCATTGCAATCTCCCCAAAACACCCTAAGCAGTGCGCCCTCCAGTCCCCGCTCTCTGTCCAGGCTGAAAACAATCTTGGATAAATCCTTACAGAACAGGATAATTTAACAAACCGCTGCCACACAAAAGCTCTGAGAGCCCAGAGTCCTTTAGTTCAAGTCCAGCTTCTTTTAATAAAAGTCTACTCCTAGTCAGAGCAAGTTAGGTTAACAGACTGCCGCCACTGTACAGCACTGAAAAAACTAACTGTCCGGTAGGTCAAGTCCAGCTTCTTTTCTTTAATGAAAGCCCAGACCTGTTCTGGTGTCTCAAAGTAGTAATTGAGTTCCTCAAATGTAACCCAAAGCTTCGCAGGATACAGCATTCCAAACCTCACCTTTTTGTAGAGGGCTGCCTTTACCTTGATGAATCCTGCATGCCTCTTGGCCAGCTCCGTTCCCAAGTCCTGGTAAATGCGCACCTCGCAGTTCTCCCATCTGCTGCTCCTCTCCGATCTGCTGCTCCTCTCTGCCTTGGCCCATCGCAGCACATGTTCCCTGTCAGCAAGCCGGTGAACGCGGACCACCAAGGCCCTCGGTCGGCCACCCGTCCTGGGCTTCCTTGCGGGGGCTCTATGCGCCCCATCAAACTCCAGGGGTCGAGGGAAGGCCTCTGGTCCCATCAGCGCCTCGAGCATACCCATCACGTATGCACCCACATCCGATCCCTCGCAGCCCTCGGGGAGGCCCACGATCCTCAAGTTCTGCCTCCTGGCTCTGTTCCCCAGCTCTTCAAGCTGCTCCTGCATCCTCCTCTGGCGGGAGTTCAGCTCCTCCACCTCGTGCTCCAGCTCCGTTACCGTGTCCGCCTGACTGGAGAGCTTCACCTCAACCTCCCTGAGCGCCTTCTCTTGGACCGCCTGTGTCTCGACCATTCGGTCCATTACCGCTCTCATCTGGTCCAACGTGTCCCTCTTCAGTTCGGCGAAGCAATTCCTGAAGAACTCCATCTGTTGCTCTCTTGGCCAGTGAGCCTCCGCTCCCTGGTCCCTGCCGTCTGCCATGCTTCGCCGCCCGGTCTGGGGTCCCCGCTGCTCCCGCTTCGATCCTTGCCGCTCCACTCGACCACTTCTGGTCCAGCTGTCCATACCCCGGGGGGAAAGCCTCTTCCCTATCGTCCCCTCCACCGATTCAGGTCGCCAGGTCCTGAAAAAGTCCGTTGGAAAAGGTCCGTTTGCCCATCGCGGGCAGGAGCGATGCGACCTGCTTCCTCGAGGGCGCCACCGGAAGTCTCCAATTTCCACTCTTTATTTGCCCTCTGCGTATCAGTGTGTGTTGTTTAATATTCTTGTCTTTTTGAGCCAAGTTACAGTGGCCACAACCAAGTTACAGTGGTCACTTAGCTTCCTGATCACAGCAATTGGCCCTATTCAGGCAATCACTAAAGGCTTATTGACGGTTAAATGCAACTGATGAGCAAATTCTCAATTTATTAATGCTTTTAATGTTCTAAGGCAAGCTCAAGAAGCTAAACTAAATTTCAGTTCGAAACTAATTCACACACCAGAGAATTCCGCTCTTGCCAAATTCACAACTTTTGCACTCTTGTTTAGAATGCACTCCATTTGAGACCACTCTCACAGTGAGGAGTGGTGACACAGCAGGGCTCAGCCAGTGAGTCTTTGTTCAGATGTAAGAAATCCTGGCCTTTATAATTAAAAAAAAATGGGAGTGTAATAAAATTTGGAATTTAAAAAAATATCTTGCATCAACTTTGACTTTCAAGGGATAGGGGACCTACCGCTGAGGAGGGCGGCGGGGAGTTTTCGGTATCTGGGGATCCAGATAGCCAGGAGTTGGGGGGCCCTACATAAACTGAATCTGACGAGGTTGGTGGACAAAATGGAGGAGGACTTCAAAAGATGGGACATGTTACCGCTCTCGCTGGCGGGTAGAGTGCAGTCGGTCAAAATGGTGGTCCTTCCGAGCAACCCTGGGGGGGGGGGGGGGAAATGGGGGATTGCTTGGGGGGATGGATGAGCAGGAGATAACATGAAGGGTGGGGGAAACTGGCACGTGCGGGAGAGAGCCAGTGTATAAAGCTATGTAAATATACCATTTTCCCATGTATATATCTTGCTCAGTGCGATTTCGTGTTATTTTGTTACGGGGGGGGGGTTATTATTTGTAAGGGGAAAAAATTGTGTTGTTAAAAATCTTTAATAAATATATTTTTAAAAAAACTTTGACTTTCAAAAGAATGGTTTGATTATTCCTTTTCGTATTACATGAATTATGATTTTGAAATACAAAGAAAAAAATCAAAAGTTTTGCTCTTGGACATGAGGGGAGGATAAATTTGTAATAGATGATTAGCATATTTTTTGCCTCTCTCCAGCAGCCCCCCACAAAAGAAAACTCCTCAAAGGAACGGACTAGGAGAAAGGAATTTTGACTGGGATAGAGTTGAACTGCCATAAGCAGTCTTAAGTTAATGACAGGATGGATTCAGCAGGTTAAGCAGCATATGTGGAGAAGGAAACAGAGTTAACGTTTCAGGTCGATGACCTTTTATAGTAACTATTTGATGACTACATTTTTACCCCTCAATTAAGATCACTCAAGTTGCCAGGCATAACAATGCTTTTACCTTTCAATCGGTTTTTCTTACTTCCCCAAGTGTTCAGCACTTGTTGCTTACGGCAAAATATATTTCACTTGAATCAAGAGCAAGATTGAAGTAAATAAGATCATTTTGATTTTTCTGGCAAAGGTTTCTTTTCCCAGAAGCAATATTGATATGAAACACACTGGTAAGGTGTGGATAGGATCTGTGATACTTGAAGGTTAAATTTATCTGCCTTTCTGAATTTAGAGTCTGAGCTGAATTGAACCTAGTCCAGAATGATAGACTCACCTGATGAAGGAGCTGCTCTCCGAAAGCTAGTGATTCGAAACAAACCTGTTGGACTATAACCTGGTGCTGTAAGATTTCTTACAGAATGAAAAAGATTGTAATTCCCCTTCAGGGTCTCACCCAATTTTGTTCCAGTCAGGTCAGGCCATGACCGAAGATTTATGTCAACAGTTTCTGGGATATCAGAGTCGCTGGCAAGGCCAGCATTTCTTGCCCCTTGGTAATGGCCCTTGTGAAGACGGCAATGAGCTACCATCTTAAACCGTTGCAGACTCTGTAACGTAGATCCATCCTCTGTTTAGGGAGGTAGTTCCAGGATTTTGACCCAAAGACGATGAAGACTTGACTAATTCCAAGTCAGGATAGTGTTTGGCTTGGAGTGGAAGTTGCAGGTGGTGGTGTTCCCATATGTATGCTGCCCTTGTCCTCCTAGACAATGGAGGTTGTGGGGGTTGTGAGCTGCTGTCGAAGCCTTAGGAGCAGCATAGGACATATTGGATGATGAAGGAGGAGTCTGAGACATTGGCTTTGAGGTATGATTCGGTGAGAATGAGCTTTTCGGGCTGTTGCTTAACCAGCCGGTGGGCCTGTCCTCCCAATTTTGAGCTCTTCCCAGATGTTAGTAAGGGTGAACCTTGCAGGGTGAACTGGGCAATGTATGACTTTGTTGTTCCTGATTGATGTCAGGTCTTATTCTTCCTTGACTTCTGTGGTGGTTTGGTACAACTGAGTGGCTTGCCAGACCATTTTAGAGGGAACCTACGACTAAACCGCATTGCTGTGGATCTGGAGCCACATATAGACCAGATTTCCTTCCCACAATGACATTAGTGAACCAGGTAGGTTTAATAAATAAATTCCAGTCGTTCCATAATTTCCATTACTGGGACTAGCATTTTATGCTAGGTTTATTATTAAGCTGAATTTAAGTTTCCTCACCTGCAGTGGTGGGATTTGAACTTGTGTCTCTGGAGCGTTAGTCCAGAGACTCTCTGGATTGCTAGCTCAGTAAGATTAGCACTGCTGCTGTTCCCAGTGTTCCTAACTGGTACAATGTATAATTTCTTCACACTGACACCACTCGTTATTTTTTTTTGACCAATCCATGTGTTTCTTTTTACTTTGAAGAATGTCACAAGATAGCCAAGGATGTAGTAGGCTATTTGACCCGTCTTGATTTATTGATCCAGAAAATCACTTAATTTTCTTCTCTCCATTCCAGCATCCGTTTCTTAAATTATTCCAGCGTTTTTGCCTTTGTTATCCTACCCTACTTACAAGTCCATCTCATGTATTGATTGCTCTGTGTGGAGAATAATTTATTGATCTTAGCCTTAAATTTGTCCTTCACTACTTTGAACCTGTGTCCTTTTGTCTTACTGTCCTAGTTCAGTACAAAGCAATGTTTTCAATTTGCCTTTATTGTTTTGTTCACTAGACTTTCTTGGCTGGAATTATCCAGCTGTTGGGATTCTCTTTTCCCACTGGCAGCACATCCTGGCGGCGTGGGGTGACTTCTATGCAAAATCCCATTGACAAGCGGCGGGAAGAGAATCCCGCCTGCAGCAAACGGCGTGCTGCCGAGAAACACGCAACTGGGGGACCGGAGAATCCTTATATATAAAATAACTGTTGCCATAGGTGCAGAGAGGGCTGCGGCAAGGTTGTATTTTGGTGCACACCGTTGACTAACTCGGATACATCCTGGTGCCAGAAGTTTCAAATCATCTTTGTGTCACTACTCAAAGCCCATCCTCATAAGATTTTTTTAAAAATTGTTCATGGGATGGGAACATCACTGGCAAGGCCAGCATGTGTTGCCCATCCCTAACTGTCCTTGCAAAGGGAGTGGTGAGCCACCTTCTTGAACCACTGCAGCCCAGGCGCTATAGATGCATCTACAGTGCGGTAGGGATGGAGTTTCAGGATTTTGGTCCAGCAACCGTGCAGGAATGCCAATATAGTTCCAAGGATAGTGTGCAGCTCGGAGCGGAATTTGCAGATGGTGGTATTTCCATGCATCTGGTGCTGTTGTTCATCTAGGTAGTAGAGTCCTTGGGTTTGGAAGGTGCTGTTGATGAGGTTTGGCGAGTTGTTGCGGTGCATCTTACCGATGGTGCATGTCATTGTACACTAGTGCTGAAGGGAGTACAGTTTTAATAAAAATCTTTATTAGTGTCACAGGTAGGCTTACATTAACACTGCAATGACGTTACTGTGAAAATCCCCTAGTCGCCACACTCCAACGCGTGTTCGGTGTTGCTAATTTGTGTGTTGTCTCTTAATTTGGCTCTGTTTAATTACGTTTGCTCAAGAGCCGCCAGGTATCTTTCGACATCGCCGCAAGGTTCGGAACCAAATACTGATCAAAGACTCGATTCACCAGTTAGTAAGTTCAAAAGCAATGCTCATTTATTTACACAGTTAAATCTACTCATGCATAAAATCTACAAACTAAACTATCACTATTACTAAAGCCGATACTTAGCTTCGGGTGCCCACTCAGTCAGAGAAACAATGGCCGTTGTTCGGTTCTGAGGCTGCTGGGTTGAGCTGTTTACAGGATAGCAACTAGGAACGTCTATCTCGTAGCATGCGTTGACTTGGAACTTACTTGGTCTGGTGTAGCTGCTAGGCTGATCTCTCTCTTCGCTGAGAGCCAAAGCCAAAGAAGGAAGATTCTCTCTTTTGTGAGTGCTTATGGACTCAAAAGGGCTTTGCGCGCTTTTGGGCGGGCCTTGAACTTGGCCTCAATTAATTGGGCCTTTCCCAATCATTCGTATTGATCTTCCTCCAATAGAGGGGCGGTTCCCTGATTGCTGGGCGTGTCCTAGCTGACCGTTGGTCTGCTTTGTTTTAGTCTCTTCTGGCACCGGGGTCTTAACATTGTGTATCTAAATGTTTCCCTTTTGTCCCCGGAGATGGCTCATTAGTATGTAGATTGCTTAGCAGTTTCTGTCCTGTCTGAGAGCTAAGGTTCTAATCAACAGACAGACCTTGCACCTGCTTGTTTCTCAGTATTGTCCAATTTTCCCTGCATTCTTTGCAAGTGTCCATTTTGTAACCGGGACGTGGCCATCCCAGATGGCTACACTGGGTACTCTGAGAGAGAATTCAGAATGGTCCAATTCATCTAGCAAGCACGTCTTTTGGGACTTGTGGGAGGAAACCGGGGCATCCGGAGGAAACCCACGCAGACATGGGGAGAACGTGCAGACTCCGCACAGACAGTGACCCAAGCCGGGAATCAATCCCGCGTCCCTGGCGATGTGAAGCAACGATGCTAACCACTGCGCTACCGTGCCGCCCATTGTGATGGATGGGATACCAATTAAGCTGACTGCTTTGTTCTGGATGGTGTCGAGCCTCTTGAATGTTGTTGGAGCTGCACACCTCCAGGCAAGTGGAGATTAAAATGGCGTGAGTGATGCCCACGCTAGCCATCCGATAATATACTTCTGATTAACTGCGGGTCAATCAGGATCAGACATATGGTTGTGCGCTCCATCTTAAAAATAAGCAAACCAAATTTTGATTTGCAGATTGAGTGGTGTAGGAAAAACTTGATCATCGGTGTAATCCTGTCTATCTTGGTGTGACATTGGATTGCACTTTGAGCTTCTAAAATCACATGATTAGCACCAAAGTTAAAGTTTGTTCTAGGAATAGCATTCTATGAAATAGGCTATCTCGAAGTATTGATCCAAACACTCTCAAGACTGTATCTCTGCTGCATTTACTGCTGACGAATATGCTTTTAAAAAAAAATATTTTTTATTCTCCTTTTTCACATTTTCTCCCAAATTTACACCCACCAACAATAAACAATAATCAGTAACAAATATGTCAATCCCCATATCAATAACAATGATCCCATCCTCCCACCAAACCCCAAACATTAGCCCGCATGTTCGCATAAACAAATGACAAAAAGGAATCAGGCATCGCCCACAGTCACCATTAACATCGCCCCCCCCAACTAATGTTCGATGTTATCCAGTTCTTGAAAGTGCATAATGAATAATGCCCATGAATTGTAGAACCGCTCCATCCTTCCCCTCAGTTCAAACTTGACCTTCTCAAGAGTCAAGAATTCCAACCCTGACTTCCGGTTGCGGCGATGCTCAACTAAGCCGCACGTTTCAGTGGCTCCAGCTCCGACGGACTTTCGGGCTCTTTTTGAGAGCCCCAACGGGAATTTCTTTTTGACAAAACCCGGTGTGGGGTGAAGAAATACGGAGTCCCCCCCCAGTGTGCAGGAAAAAGATCGGTGGCGGTAGCCAGATCACGAAGGATCCTCAAGGGCAGCGGCAGAGAAAAGAAGGAAGCAAGATGGCGTCGGAGGGAGGCCAGGCGACATGGGGACCGGATCAGGATGAATTCCTCAGAAGGTGTGTGGAGGAGTTAAAAAAGGAGGTGCTGGCCCCGATGTTGCTGGCAATCGATGGGCTCAAAGAAACACAAAAGGCCCAGGCGATAGAGCTCCGTGTGGTGAAAGAGAAGGTAACTGAAAACGAGAATGAGATCCTGGGCCTAGCGGTCAAAATGGAGACGCACGAGGTGCTACATAAGAAGTGCATCGAAAGAATTGAAGTCCTGGAAAATAGATCAAGGAGAAAGAACCTCCGGATCCTGAGTCTCCCCGAGGGAGTGGAGGGAGCTGACGGCGGGGCTTATGTGAGCACAATGCTACATTCGCTAATGGGAGCTGAGGCGCCCTCGGGCCCCTTGGAAGTGGAAATGGCTCACCGGGTCCCTGCGAGGAGACCAAAGGCTGGAGAACCACCAAGGGCGATGGTCGTGAGATTTCACCGCTTCAATGACAGAGAGGTTGTTTTGAGCTGGGCCAAGACGGTACGGAGTAGCAGATGGGAGAATGCGGTGATACGAGTGTATCAGGACTGGAGCGCAGAGGTGGCGAGAAGGAGAGCGAGTTTCAGTCGAGCCAAGGAGGTGCTGCATAAGAAGAAAGTAAAGTTCGGGATGCTGCAGCCGGCGCGATTATGGGTCACGTACCACGATAGACACTATTATTTTGAAACGTCGGAAGAAGCATGGACCTTCATCCAAAAAGAGAAACTGGACCAGAACTGAGGGACTGATGTGGGGGGGGGAACGACAATGTTGATGTATAGAAATGTAAATTGGGGAAAGGGAGGTTCACTGTATCGGGACGGTCTTTGACGGGGGGGACACTGAGAAATGTGGGCGCTGGTGGGGAAAAAGGGACATAGGTGGGGGGTGGGGAATGGGAATGGGACTGTAGGGGGAGCTGCGCCATAAATGGGCCGATTAAGAGGGCCCGAGTGCTCGCGCACTTAAAAGGACTGAAGGCAGACGTGGCCATGCTTCAGGAGACGCATCTGAAGGTGGCGGATCAGGTTAGGTTAAGGAAAGGATGGGTGGGACAGGGGTTCCACTCAGGGCTGGACGCAAAGAATAAAGAATTGAGGGGTGGCTATATTGGTGGGGAAACGGGTGTCGTTCGAGGCTAGGAATATAGTAGTGGACAACGGTGGCAGATATGTGATGGTGAGTGGCAGACTGCAGGGAATGGAGGTCGTGCTGGTAAATGTATATGCCCCGAACTGGGACGATGCGGGATTTATGAAGCGGATGCTGGGACGTATCTCGGACCTGGAGGTAGGAAACTTGGTAATGGGGGGGGGGGATTTCAATACCGTGCTGGACCCAGGATTAGATAGATCTAGATCCAGGACCGGAAGAAGACCGGCAGCGGCCAAGGTGCTTAGGGGGTTTATGGACCAAATGGGGGGAGTGGATCCGTGGAGATTTGCTAGGCCGCTGGCCAAAGAGTTCTCCTTTTTCTTCCATGTCCATAAGGTATACTCCCGGATAGATTTATTTGTTTTGGGTAGGTCACTGATTTCGAGGGTGGAAGGAATGGAGTACTCGGCCATAGCTGTTTCAGACCATGCCCCACACTGGGTGGATCTGGAACTAGGAGAGGAGAGGGAACAGCGCCCACTCTGGCGACCAAATGTGGGATTATTGGCGGATGAGGGAGTCTGTGGAAGGGTGTGGGGATGTATCGAAAGGTACCTGGAGGCCAATGATGATGGGGAGGTCCAAGTGGGGGTAGTATGGGAAGCGCTGAATGCGGTGGTCAGGGGAGAGTTAATCTCCATCAGGGCTTACAAGGGGAAAACAGAGGCCAAAGAGAGGGAGAGATTACTGGGGGAGATTTTGAGTGTGGATAAAAGATATGCGGAGGCCCCGGACGAAGGACTAAATAGGGAGAGGCGAAGACTCCAGACGGAGTTTGACCTGCTGACCACAGGGAAGGCAGAGGCACAGTGGAGGAAGGCACAGCGGATGAGATACGAGTATGGGGAAAAGGCGAGTCGGCTGCTGGCCCACCAGCTTCGCAAGAGGACAGCGGCGAGGGAAATAGGGGGAGTTAGGGATGAAACGGGAACTACGGTGCGGAGTGTAGGGAAGGTAAATGAGGTGTTTAAGACCTTTTATGAGAGGTTATATAGGTCCCAACCCCCGGAGGGTAAGAGGGGATGCAGCAGTTTCTGGACCAACTAAGGTTCCCGAAGGTGGAAGAGCAGGAGGTGGCAGGCCTGGGGGCGGCAATTGGGGTGGACGAGGTGACTAAAGAGCTGGGGAACACGCAGGCAGGGAAGGCCCCGGGACCAGACGGGTTCCCGGTGGAATTTTATAGGAAATATGTGGACTTGCTGGCCCCGCTGCTGGCAAGAACCTTTAACGAGGCCAGAGAAGGGGGGACTCTACCCCCAACAATGTCAGAGGCGACGATATCACTAATCCTGAAACGAGATAAAGATCCGCTGCACTGCGGGTCTAATAGGCCTATCTCGCTCCTGAATGTAGATGCCAAGTTGCTGGCAAAAGTGCTGACAATGAGGATAGAGGATTGTGTCCCGGGGGTGGTGCACGAAGACCAGACAGTGTTTGTAAAGGGGAGACAATTGAATGTCAACGTGCGACGGCTATTGGGGGTGATAATGATGCCCCCAGCAGAGGGGGAGGCAGAGATAGTGGCAGCAATGGATGCAGAGGCGGCATTTGATAGGGTTGAGTGGGAGTACTTATGTGAGGTGCTGAGGAGGTTTGGGTTCGGGGAGGGTTTTGTCAGCTGGGTTAAACTCCTCTATGGGGCCCCAGTGGCAAGTGTAGTCACAAATCGGCAAAGATCGGAGTATTTTCGGTTACATAGGGGAACAAGGCAGGGGTGCCCTCTGTCCCCATTACTGTTCGCGTTGGCAATTGAACCACTGGCCATAGCGCTGAGAGACTCTAGGAAATGGAGGGGGGTGGTTAGATGACCTACTGCTGTTTGTGGCGGATCCAGTGGGGGGGGGATGACAGAGGGTATACAGATATTGAGGGAGTTTGGAGACTTTTCGGGATATAGGCTTAACATGGGAAAGAGTGAGCTTTTCGTAATACACCCTGGGGACCAGAGTAGAGGGATAGATGGCCTGCCGCTAAGGAGGGCGGAAAGAAACTTCCGATATTTGGGGATTCAGATAGCCAGGAGCTGGGGAACTTTACACAAACTCAATCTGACTCGGCTGGTGGAGCAGATGGAAGAGGATTTCAAAAGGTGGGATATGCTGCCGCTGTCACTGGTGGGCAGAGTGCAGGCGATTAAGATGATGGTCCTCCCGAGGTTTCTATTTGTGTTTCAATGTCTCCCCGTCTTGATCACTAAGGCCTTTTTTAAGAAAATAGATAGGAGCATTATGAGCTTCGTGTGGGCAGGGAAGGCCCCGAGGGTAAGGAGGGGGTTCCTGCAACGTAGCAGGGACAGAGGGGGACTGGCGTTGCCGAATCTAGGCGACTACTACTGGGCCGCCAATGTGGCGATGATCCGCAAGTGGATGATAGAGGGAGAGGGGGAGGCGTGGAAGAGGCTGGAGATGGCATCCTGTAAAGGAACAAGCTTAAAAGCGCTGGTGACGGCGCCGTTACCGCTCTCCCCGAAAAGGTTTACCACCAACCCAGTGGTGGCGGCAACATTAAGTATCTGGGGGCAATGGAGGCGACAGAAGGGTGTGTTGGGAGCCTCGGTGTGGCCCCCGATCAGGAACAACCATAGGTTTGCCCCAGGAAGGTTGGACGGAGGGTTCCAGAGCTGGCACCGGGCAGGAATTAGGAGAGTGGGAGACTTATTTATAGATGGGACGTTTGCGAGCTTGGGAGCACTAGAGGAAAAGTATGAGCTGTCTCCGGGGAATATCTTTAGGTATATGCAGGTGAGGGCGTTCACGAGACAACAGGTGAGGGAATTTCCGCTGCTCCCGACACAGGGGATCCAGGATAGAGTGCTTTTGGGGGTGTGGGTCGGGGAGGGCAAAGTGTCCGAAATATACCGGGCGATGAGAGAAGAGGGGGAGGAGCTGGTAAAAGAGCTGAAGGGAAAATGGGAAAAAGAGCTCGGGGAGGAGATTGAGGAGGGCTTGTGGGCTGATGCCCTAAGTAGGGTAAATTCCTCTTCCTCGTGTGCCAAGCTTAGCCTGATCCAATTTAAGGTGCTACATAGAGCACACATAACGGGAGCGAGGTTGAGCAGGTTCTTCGGAGTGGAGAACAGGTGCGGGAGGTGCGAGGGAAGCCTGGCGAACCACACACATATGTTTTGGTCGTGTCCAGCACTGGAGGAGTATTGGAGGGGAGTGGCAAGAGTGATCTCGAAGGTGGTGAAGTTCCGGGTAGAGCCAGGCTGGGGGTTAGCTATATTTGGGGTAGCGGATGAGCCGGGAGTGCAGGAGGCGAAAGAGGCCGATATTGTGACCTTTGTGTCCCTGGTAGCCCGGCGAAGGATTTTACTCATGTGGAAGGAAGCTAAACCCCCTGGCGTGGAGGCCTGGATAAACGATATGGCATCGTTCATAAAACTGGAACGGATGAAGTTTGCGCTGAGAGGATCGGCTCAGGGGTTCTCCAGGCGGTGGCAACCGTTCCTTGACTATCTAGCGGAACGTTAGTGGAAAATAGATAGACAGCAGCAGCCCAGAAAGAGGGGGGGTGGGGGGGTGAGGGAAGAGGGGGGGGGCAACTTGTTTTTGTTCTATTTGGGGTGGAGGGGGGGGGAGCACCATTTCTTGTTACTTTGTTAGTTGACTACTTTATTTAAACAATGTTATCTATTAGTTATTGTGTTACCGTTTCTGTTGATTTGTAAGGGGGAAAAATTGTGGTTGAAAACTTTAATAAAATATATATTTTTAAAAAGAATTCCAACAGGACCCCCCACCATGCCAGGGCACAGGGTGGAGAAGTTGCTCTCTAACCATCAGGATCCGCCTTCGGGCGATCAAAGAGGCGAAGGATACAACATCTGCCTCCGCACCCACTTCCAACCTTAGCTGGTCCGACACCCCGAATATGGCTACCTGCGGGCCCGGGTCCAGTTTCACGTGCACCACTTTAAAAATCACCCTAAAAACCTCCTTCCAGTAATCCTCTAGCTTTGGACAGGACCAAAACATATAAACGTGATTAGCAGGGCCCCTCCCGCAACATTCACACACATCTTCCACTCCCTCAAAGAATCGGCTCATCCTCGCCCACGTGGGGTGTACTCTGTATACCACCTTCAGCTGTATCAGCCCCAACCTCGCTTACGAGGTGGAGGCATTCACTCTCCGGAGCACCTCACACCAGAACCCCCCCTCCATATCCTCTCCCAGCTCTTCCTCCCACTTTGCTTTGATCCCTTCCAGTGGTGCCTTCTCCTCTTCCAAAATAGCTCCGTAAACCGGTGACACTACCCCCTTTTCCAGTCCCCCTGTCGTCAGCACCTCCTCCAGCAATGTGGAGGCCGGCTCTCCCGGGAAGCTCTGTATTTCCTTTCTGTCAAAATCTCGAACCTGCATGGATCTAAATATTTCCCCCTGCTCCAGCCCATACTTCATTTCCAGCTCTTTCAGTCCTGCAAATCGGCCCCTAAGAAACAAATCTTTTAGTGTCTTAGTCCTCTTCTCCCATTTTCGAAAATTTCCATCCCACCTCCCTGGCTCAAACCTGTGGTTCCCCCGAATCGGCATTTCCCTTGACCCTGCCTCCAACCCGAAGTGTTGGTGAAACTGCCTCCAAATTCTCAATGAAGCTATTATTACCGGACTCCCTGAGTATTTCCCCGGGGCTATCGGGAGTGGCGCAGTTGCTCGTGCTTTCAATCCCGACCCCCTGCACAAACTCGCCTCCATTCTGACCCACTGGGAATCAACCCCTCTGACCCAGTTCCGCACCTTCTCCACATTCACCGCCCAGTAGTAATACATCAGGTTCGGAAGACCCAAACCCCCTGCCTGCCTTCCCCTCTGTAGCAGCACCTTCCTAACTCTGGCCACCTTCCCTCCCCATATGAACAACGTAACCCTTCCCTCAATCTCTCTGAAAAACGCCTTTGACAGGAAAATTGGCAGGCATTGAAAGATAAACAGAACTCGCGGCAACACGTTCATTTTAACCGCGTGTACCTGACCCGCCAGTGACAGAGGGAGACCATCCCACCTTGCCAGATCAGCTTTCACTCTCCCCACCAAACTAGAAATGTTGGACCTGCGGAGCCCCTCCCACTCCCGGGCAACCTGCACCCCCAGGTACCTAAAGTGAGTCCCTGCCCTACGGAATGGCAGCCCCCCCCCCCACCCCTGTCCCCACACCCGGCCGAGACACCACAAAATACTTACTCTTGTCTAGATTTAGTTTGTACCCCGAGAAAGACCCAAACACTTGAAGCAGCTCCAATAGTCCCCCTATCGTCACACTCGGTTCTGACACGTATAGCGGCAAGTCAGCTGGCGAATATGCTTGCCTGCTACTAGAACCTTCGAGCCTTGGGAAAGAAATTGAACACTATTGACAATACCTGCTGCCAATGAATTACTGGTTGCCTTAAACCTACAATCATGGATGATCTTTAGCTAATGTAGGGTATGCCAACCTAATGTAGGGCGGCACGGTAGCACAGATCTTAGCACAGTTGCTTCACAGCTCCAGGGTCCCAGGTTCGATTCCCGGATTGGGTCACTCTCTGTGCGGAGTCTGAACGTTCTCCCCGTGTCTGTGTGGGTTTCTTCCGGGTGCTCCCGTTGTCTCCCACAGTCCGAAGATGTGCAGGTTAGGTGGATTGGCTATGCTAAATTGCCCTTAGTGTCCATAAAAGGCTAGGTGGGGTTACGGGGATAGGATGGAGGTGTGGGCTTAGGTGGGGTGCTCTTTCCGGGGGCCGGTGCAGACTCAATGGGCTGGGTGGCCTCTTTCTGCACTGTAGATTCTATGACTTGACGAGCAACCAAAGCTAAAAGAAATAGATAATCTTATGATCTTCGCTATCCACAGCACCGTCTTGCTCAGTATTCGCTGAAGTTGAGAGTGTCATGTGAGAGTACCTTTAAGAAATGGGTGTTGTTATAGAATAACTGTAGTGGATGTACCATTTAAGAAATGGGTGTTTATTACTGCAGTGAGTTCAGAGTGTGGGTGGAGCTGGGCTGTCTGTTAGCTTTTAGTTTCACTTTGAGAAAAGCTTGGGTGTGTCTGTGTTTTTTTGGTTTTGTTTCAGTGTTGGAGCTGCAGTCAGCCACTGAAGGTGTAATGTTGTTCTCTCTGCCATGTAAAGACTATCTTTTGATCATTTGGTGAATTAAGAGAGATAACTGTTCTCAGTGGTGAATTTAAACCCGATATGCTTCTGTTAAAATTTTTTTAAAAGTCTTATGGATGTTAAAAGGAATACTTAAGGATTACTTAGTGTTGTATTCTTTGGGGGTTGTATTTGAATTAATGGTTGCTGAGATGTTCACTTTATGTTTTAAAAAGATTAACTTGAGTTCATAGAATAAACATTGTTTTGTTATCAAAAATACTTTTCGATTTCTGCTGTACCACACCTGTAGAGTGGGCTGTGTGCTTCCCATTCCAAAATCTAGTCAACGTCGTGGGTCCATGATACACTTTGGGGTTCTCTAAATCCTGGCCCATAACAAGAACATCTTGCTACGTTCTGAAAACCCTCTCGACTCCAGTGTTAAGTAATGGAGAATTATACCTGGAGAATAGATCACACCAAGGTCTCATTGTCTGGATGGTGAATACGTGAGCGTCTCCCAGCTTCAACCATCAGGCAGCGTCTCAATTGGCTGCGCACTGGTACAGATCTTTCCAAGGTAATGATGCAGGAATGGGGTACAATGACAGTAATTCAGTGATGTGCAACTGTGGTGATGAGTCGCAAATGATGTACCATCTGCCCTGTTCCAAACTCTTGTTTGGGTCCTGTATAACTGATCCAATGTCAGGGCATTTGCGGCAGGGAAGATGGCGAAGACACAATGTGCTGACCTCTTGATCGCCTCTTTTCAAGCTGAAAGAAACCCCGACTTTCTTCGGTCTTTTTCACAACACAATTGTAGAAGCTGGCTTTGATGGTTTCCAACCATTGAAGTTGGACATTTTTTATTTTAAGGTATTTGGAGCCAAAGTATCACTTGCTGAATAAATAAACCTCCTGTATTAAACATTTTAGACTTTTGTGGGAAAACAACAAATCTTGTGTAAAATGCCTTTGATTACAAGGTCGTTTGGTAAAATAACTTTTTTTTTCAATAACTGTTTCTGTACATTACTGTTCAAAACTCATTTTGTTTGGCTCTTGAGTTATTTTCCTTTCCAAGAATAACTGGAGTTTCTGTTTTAAAAGACCAGGATGTGGTTGGACTGGAATACAAAGGAATCCAGAATAGAATCAATTACTGGAGATACATTTGGGCACAAGTTACAAGCAGAGTGGAATTAAAGCGACGGTAAAGATGTTGAACTGGAACCTGTGAAGACCCAAGCCTTTTGAGTGATTTTTATAGACGTTAGGGGCGGAGAATTACCCAAAAGAGACTCCCACGACGACCGGAGAATCGCCGTCATTTGCATGTGCGCAATCGAAGCGGCGCCGGCCGGGGGCCTTTGGAAAAGGTCCCCCCGACGATCCTCCGCGATCGACCGGCTGAGTTCCCACCGGCGTGGTTCTAATGTGGTTCCACCCGGCGGGAACTCGGAGTCACGGCTGATGTGGCCGTTATGTGGGAGGGGGGGGGGCATGGGGATCGGACACCTGGGGGGGGGGTCCTCGACGACGGGCAGGCCTGCGATTGGAGGCCACCGATCGGCGGGCAATCGTGATCTGGGATGGACCTATCTTCTCTGCGAGGGCCCACTGTGTGGCGGCGCCATATTGGCGGTTCCCGCGCCGAGGTGGGCCGCTGCACGCGTGCGCGGACCCATTTGCAGCCGCGCACATGCACGGACCCGCTTGTGGCCGCTGTGCGTATGCGCGGCCGCGCCGACTGTACAGCAGGGCCCTGCCGGCAGCCAGAGCTGCGGGATGCACACTTGGGTCCTGCTAGCTCCCTGGAAAACAGGGAATCACCCTGGACGTTCGAGGAAAAGGTTTGGAATGATTCTCGCCCGTTTTCTGGCGGGCATGGGGACCTAGTCCCCCAAAGGGAGAATCCCGCCCCAGATGCTTGATTTCTCTGTCAGAATTTTCAAGGGAATCTGAGATAATTGAGCTGCTGCACGATTTTAATTTAACTCCAGTTCTGCTTCTCATTCCCCAAATTAGTGACTATATCAGTTTGAACAATTTAGCTGCTTCATTTAATGGTAACTTCTGATTGAAATAAAAAAAGACAATGGGAGTTTATATATTCGCGTCTGTTCTGTTCTTGGAGTCATTGTGCCAGTGAAAGTGCCAAGTATCCACAGGTTTCCCAAAGCTCAGATCTGAAATTGCAAACAAGTGGAATATTAGATGTGGTGAAATTTGAAATGATTCAGTTTGCAAAAGGTTTGGCGGTTTTGCACCATTATTTTCTTGATGGTGATGGGTGAGGGAAAGGTTGGAAAGTTTTCCATTCAGCGATCATTAATTCTCACAGACGGTCTTGTTTTAGCATCATTTACTGTTAAATGGCTGTAGTTCAGATGTTTTTTCAACTTGCATTGCGAGGTAGTGAAACTTGAGGATGCGGTTGGCTGGATTTAATCTTGATTATGAAATGTTCTGCTTTATTTCTGTAACTTTGCATCTTTTGCAGTATATTTTATGTTTGTTTAATGGTGTGAGAATAATTGTATTCAGTTTATTTGCATATCTGAGAAGTTACAGCTGTTCTGGTATAGATCGACCATTTTGAATCATACAATACAGAAGAGGCCCTTCAGCTCTAAAGCCTGCACCGACAAAAAACCCCATCTCTAATCTACTCTAATCTCACTCCCCTGCACTTGGCCCATAGCCTTGAATGCTATGACATTACAAGTGCTCATCCCAAGTGCGTTTTGAAGATTGTGAGGTTTCCTGCCTCAGCTACCCTCCCAGGCAGTGCATTACAGACTCCCACCCCCCTCTGGGTGAAAAAATATTTCCTCAAATCAGCTCGGAGCCTCCTGCCTTTCACCTTAAAATTCATGCCCCTTGTTAAAAGCAAATTACTGCGGATGCTGGAATCTGAAACCAAAAGAGAAAATGCTGGAAAATCTCAGTAGGTCTGGAAGCATCTGTAAGGAGAGAAAAGAGCTAACGTTTTGAGTCCAGATGATCCTCTGCCAAAGCTTCCAGATCTGCTAAGGTTTTCCAGCATTTTCCCTTTTGGTTATGGCCCCTTCTTACTGATCCTTCAACTACGTTCTATGTTCTATAGTGTAGGTTAGATGGCTTTTGTTTCGGTGCAACATCGTGGGCCGAAGGGCCTGTACTGCGCTGTATCGTTCTATGTTCTAAAGGGGAACAGCTGCTTTCTATCCACCCTGTCCATACCCCATATAACCTTATACACCTCAATCATGTCCCCTCAGCCTCCTCTGCTCCAAAGAAAACAACCCAAGCTTATCCAGCCTCTCTTCATAGCTCAAATGCTCCACCCCAGGCAATATCCTGGTGAATCTCCTCTGCACCCTTTCTCGTGCAATCACATCTTTCCTATTGCGCGGTGACCAGAACTGAACATAGTACTCCAGCTGTGGCCAAACCAAAGTCTTGTACAGCTCCAACATCATAACCTCCCTGCTCTTATAATCTCTGCTGTGACTGATAAAGGCAAGTGTACCGTATGCCGCCTTAACTACTCTATTAGCCTGTCCTGCCGCCTTCAGGGATTTGTGGACAAGCACCCCAAGATTCCGCTGTTCCTCTGAGCTTCCGAGTATCCAGCCATTTATGGAGTACTTCCTTGTTGTGCAGCTCCTTCCAAAGTGCAGCACCTCACCCTTTTCAGTGTTAAGTTCCATCTTCCACTGATCTGCCCATCTGAGAAATCCGTCTGCATCCTCCTGTAACCTAAGACCACCTTCCTCACTGTCAGCCACCCGACCAATCTTTGTGTCATCTGCAAATGTACCTGCCACGTTGCCCTGGATCCCATGTGCTTTTACCATAAGACAATATGACTTGGGAGCAGAATTAGGCCATTCGGCCCATCGAGTCTGATCCGCCATTCAATCATGGCTGATATATTTCTCATCCTCATTCTCCTGCCTTCTCCCCATAACCCATGATCCCCTTATTAATACATTCCTTATCAGTCTCCCATGCGGGACATTGTCAAAGGCTTTGCTGGAATTCATATAAACTACGTCAACTGCACTGCCCTCAGCAAGATACTTAGCCACCTCCTCAAAAAATTCATTCAAATTTGTTAGGCATGACCTCCCTCTGACAAAACCATGCTGAGTGTCCCTGATCATACCTTGCCTTTCCAAGAGGAGATTGATTCTATCCTTCACAATGTTCTCCAGTGAAAGAGTGACTATATTCCGGTTAACTTCCTGGGATGGGGAGCCAACCTGGGGGTCCTTCCTATTTTTGCTTAGCCAGAACTAGCTTCAGGTATTTGGGGGGTCCGGGTGGCTCGGGATTGGGCCCGGCTTCGTAAACTGAACTATACTAATCTGGTGGGTCGGATCAAGACTGACATGAAAAGGTGGGCTTACCTTCCCGTCCTTGGCGGGCAGGGTCCATTTAATTAAGATGAACTTCTTCCTTGGTTTTTGTTCCTTTTCCAGTGTCTTCCTCTCTAAATCCTTCTTTGGGAAGGCCGACAAGGTGATATCATCCTTTATATGGGCAGGCAAGACCCTGAGGGTTGGTAGGCAGTCCTTCAAAGAGATAGACAGTTGGGTGGGGGTGGGGGTGGGGCTGCTGGCATTGCCTAACTTGCTGTTTTATTATTGGGCAGCTAGTGCTGAGAAAGATAGGTGCAGTAACCCGGGTTTCACTTGGGTTCAGATAGAGGAGAGGGCATGCAGGGGATCTAGTTTGGGGGCACTGCTAACGGTTTCATTCCTGTTCTCGCCGACAAAATACTCTTCAAGTCCAGTAGTTGCTTCCACTCTAAAGATATGGAGGCAATTCTGACAACATTTTAAACTTGGGTCAGTGTCGAAGCTGGCCACCACCCTTGCTAACCATCTGTTTGAGCCGGTGAGATTGGATGTTACATTTAGGGGGCTGGAGAGATTGGGAGACCTGTTTCTGGACAGGTGGTTTGCCAATCTAGAGGAATTGACGGTGAGGTTTGTGCTCTCTAGCTCAGATTCGTTCAAATATTTCCAGGTTCGGAATTTTATCCGACGGATCTTCCCGACATTCCCGTGGCGCCACCAATATCTGATGGAAAGGGTCCTTTCGCTCGCAGGGTTGGAGGAGGTTAGCACATATGGCATTTATGGGTGGAATCTGGCAAAAGATTTGGCTTTAGTGGAAGGGGTAAAGGCTAGGTGGGAGGAGGAGCTGGGACCTATAATAGATGATGAGGTGTGGAGTGAGGCCCTTCGCAGGGCAAACTCCACTTCTTCATGCGTGAGGTTTGGTTTGATTCAGCTTAAAGTTGTCTTTAGGGTGCACCTGACCAAGTTTAGGATGAGTCGTTTCTTCTCTGAGGTGAACGATATGTGTGAGCACAGTTTCGGGGGTACGGTCAACCATGCCCACATGTTCTGATTTTGTCCCAAGCCTGTGAGCTTTTGAGTCTCCTTCTTTACACCGTGTTGGTGATTTTTAATATTGAACTGGACCCCTGTTTGTTATTTGCCATATTTAGGGTGTTCGACTCGCCGGGCTGCAGCCTGGGATACAACTCATCTGAACCTGGGGATTTGTCCACTATTAAGCCTGCCAAAACCCTCAGTACCTCCTCACTCCCCATTTGTAATTTTTCTTTGGTTTGTGGGGTTTCAGTCTCAATCTGTACCGGGGAATTCTTTACAACAGCTTCTGATCCCATGAGTTTTATATTAGCAAATGTCAAAGTATCCCATGGAGGAGAAAAAGGGTGTTGCACAGTTGCAGGAGAGAAGGAAGTTTATGGCTGAAAACCTGGTGGAAGAGAAATGTTTTGAGAGTTTTTAAAGCAGATTTTAAAAAGTAGCTTGCTGGAGGTTTGTTATGGAGGAAGTTCTGGGGAGTAGTAATGTGATAGTTAACGGATCTGTTACTGGTGTTGGAGTAGGGGAAGACAATGCACAGGAGCCTAGCTTCAGAGGACTACAGGGCTGGACAAGGTTGCACAGGTCAGATGGTGCAAGAACATGATTGTTAAATGGGCATTTTGAATTGCACGTGTTGAGCAGAGGGAGTCCAATATGGGTGATGAAGGCAGGAGTAATAGGCAAGAGGGAATTTATACAGGACCAGATTTAGTCATAAAAACTTTTGGCAAGTTAATAGATGGTGCTGGTAAGGAGTGTGTTACAAAGTAGACGTAGGCCATTCTGCCCTTCGAGCCTGTTTCGCCATTCAATATGACCATGGCTGATCCTCTATCTCAATGCCATATTCCCACTTTCTCCCTGTACCCCTTGTTGCCAATAAAATCTAAAAGAAAGCTATCTCTTTCTTGAATACATTCAATGACTTGGCCTTGTCATGTGAGAGTCCCTTTAAGAAATGGGTGTTTAAGAAATGTACCTTTACGAAATGGAGCTGCTCATGTCACTGGAGTGATGTCAGAGTGTGGGTGGAGCTGAGCTCTACTTCTGCTTTTTAGTTTCAGTTTGAGAAAAAGCTTGGGTGTGTCTGTGTTTTTCAGTGAGCTGCATCTGGAGTTAAAACAAAGGGCTGTGCTGTTGATCTCTGCCATCCAAAGACTATCTATGGATCATTTGGTGAACCCAGAATTGTAAAAGGTCTCAGTATTGAATGTAAACCTAATGTGCTCCTGTTTGAAGGTTTGTTAAGTCTTTCGGATGTTAAAAGGACAGCTTACAGGGTTACTTAGGGTTGTAGTCTTTGGGGTTGTATTTGAATTACTGGTTGCTTAGATGTTCACTGGTTGTTTTTAAAAAGGTTAACTTGTGTTCATAGAATAAACATTGTTTTATTTTTAAAAATACTTGTCCTTTTCTGCTGTACCACACCTGTAGAGTGGGCCGTGTGCTCCCTATACCACAATCTATTCAAAGTTGTAGGTCAGGTGAACTCCATGATACACTTTGGTGTTCTCTAAACCCTGGCCCATAACAGCCTCCATAGCCTTCTGTGACAGAGAATTCCACATGTTCACTACCTCCTGAGTGAAGAAATATAATAATACAATCTTTATTATTGTCACAAGCAGGCTTACATTAACATTGCAATGAACTGTGAAAATCCCCTAGTCGCCATACTCCGGGGCCTGTTTGGGCACACTAAGGGAGAATTCAGAATGTCCAATTCACCTAACAAGCACGTCTTTCGGGACTTTGTGGTAGGAAACCGGAGCACCCGGAGGAAACCAATGCAGAAGGTACAGACTCTGAACAGACAGTGACCCAAGCCGGTAATCGAACCCGGGGTCCCTGGCGCTGTGAATCAGTAGTGCTATCAATATTTCCTAATCTCAGTCCTAAATGGTCTTCTCCGTAGCCCAAGACTGGTGTTCCCTGGTTCTAGATTCCCCAACCAGGGAAAGCAACCTGCATCTAGTCTGTCCAGCCCTGTAAGAATTTTCTACATTCCAATCAGATCTCCTCTCATCCTTCTAAACTCTAGTGAATACAGGCTGAGTCAAACCAATCCAAAAGGACTTCCACCAACCCTGGTATCAGCTTAGTGAACCCCCAATACACACTCCCTCTATGGCAAGTATATCCTTTCTTAGGTAGGGAGATCAAAACTGCATGCAATACTACAGGTGTGGTCTCAACAAGGCCCTGTATAATTGAACTCAAATCCTCTTGCAATGAAGGCGAACATACCATTTGCTTTCCTAATTGCTTGCTGCTGCTGCCTCTCCACTTTTATTGACTGGCGTACAAGGACAGCCAGATGTACATCCACACTTCCCAAATAATACTCTTCCATTCTGTTTTTTGTACCTTGTGTATAACTTCATGTTTAACCACATTGTACTGCATCTGCCATGTGCTTGCCCACTCACTCAACTGGTTTAAATCACCTCGAAGCCTCCTTGCATCGTCCTCAGAATTCCGTGCAGTTTTGCTGTCGTCAGCAAACTTGGAAATGATACATTTGGTTATCTCATTCAGGTCATTTATATATATCATGAACAGCTATGGCGCTAGAACATATCCCTGCAGTGTCCTGCTAGTCACTGCCTGCAACGTGGGAAAAGACCCATTTATTCCCACTTTGTTTCCTGTCTGTCAACCAATTCTTGATCCACGCCAATAAATTACCCCCATTTCATGTGCTTTAATTTTGCTCACTAACCTCTTATGGGGGACCTTATCAAAAACCTTATCAAAAGTCCAAATGCATCACAGCCATTGGTTCTCCCATATCTATTCTACTAGATACATGCTCAGAAAAATTCCAGTAGATTTGTTAAGCAAGATTTGCCTTTCATATACCATGCTGGCTTTGTCAAATCCCGTTAATGCTTTCCAAATGCTCTGTTGTCACATCTTTTATAACAGACTCCAGCATCGTCCCCACTACTGATGTCAGGCTAACTGGTCTGCAAATCTGCCTTTTTTCTCACCCTCCCTTTTTAAAAAGAGGGGGGTTACATTTGCCACCCTCCATAAGACAGTAAGACATAGGAGCAGAATTAGGCCACTTGGCCCATCGAGTCTGTTCAGCCATTCAATCATGGCTGATATTCTCCTGCCTTCTCCCCATAACCATGATCCCCTTATTAATCAAGAACCTATTTATCTCTGTCTTAAAGACACTCAGTGATTTGGCCTCCACAGCCTTCTGCGGCAAAGAGTTCCACAGATTCACCACCCTCCGCTTGAAGAAATTCCTCTTCACCTTTGTTTTAAAGGATTGCCCCTTCAGTCTGAGGTTGTGCCCTTTGGTCCTCGTCTTTCCTACTACTGGAAACATCCTCTCCACGTCTACTTCATCGAGGCCTTGCAGTACCATGTAAGTTTCAATAAGATCCCCCCTCATCCTTCTAAACTTCAACGATTACAGACCCAGTGTCCTCAGTCGCTCCTCATATGACAAGCTCTTTATTCCAGGGATCATTTTTGTGAACCTCCTCTGGACCCTTTCTAAGGCCAACACATCCTTCCTTAGATAGGGGCCTAAAACTGCTCACAGTACTCCAAATGGGTTCTGACCAGAGCCTTATATAGCCTCAGTAGTACATCCCTGCTCTTGTATTCCAGCCCTCTTGACATGAATGCTAACATTGCATTTGCCTTCTTAAGGTGAACCTGCACGTTAACCGTAAGAGAATCTTGAACAAGGACTCCTAAGTCCCTTTGTGCTTCTGATTTCCGAAGCATTTCCCCATTTAGAAAATAGTCTATGCCTCCATTCTTCCTTCCAAAGTGCATAACCTTGCCCACTCTCCTAGCCTATCTGAGTCCTTCTGCAGCCCCCTTGCTCCCTCAACATCACTTATCCCTCTGCATATCTTTGTATCATCTGCAAATTTAGGAATAGTGCTCTCAGTTCCTTCTTCCAGACCGTTAGTGTATATTGTGAAAGATTGTGGTCCCAACACCCACCCCTGAGGCACACCACTAGTCACTGGCTGCCATCCTGAGAAAGACCCCTTCATTTCCACTCTCTGCCTTCTGCCAATCCGCCAATCCTCTATCCAAGCTAATATCTCACCTTTAACACCTTGGGCTCTTAGCTTATTTAACAGCCTCCTTTTTGGCACCTTGTCAAAGGCCACCTGGAAACCTAAATAGACCAGGTCCACAGGTTCTCCTTTGTCTAACTTCTTTGTTAACTTCTCAAAGACTTCTAACAGATTTGTCAGACATGACCTCCCCTTGACGAAGCCATGCTGACTCAGTTCTATTTCATCATGCACTTCCAAGTACTCCACAATCTCATCTTTAATAATGGACCCTAAAATCTTACCAATGGCTGAAGTCAGGCTAAACGGCCTATAATTTCCCGCCTACTGTTTCACTCCCTTCTTCAACAATGGTGGTTTCCAGTCCTCTGGGACCCTCCCTGCCTTCAGTGATTCCTGAAAGATCACCTCCAATGCCTCCACAATCTCCTCAGCTTTTTAGCATTTGTTTATGGGATGGGGGCATCGCTGGCTGGGCCACCATTCTCTGTCCATCCCTGAGGGCATTTAGGAGTCAACCACATTGCTGTGGATCTGGAGTCACTAGTAGGCCAGACCAGGTAAGGGTGGCAGATTCCCTTCCCTCAAAGACATTAGTGAACCAGGTAGGCTTTTACGACAATCGACAATGGTTGCATGGTCATCATTAGACTTTTAATTCCAGTCTTTTACTGAATTCAAATTTCACCATCTGCCAGGCAGGATTCAAACCTGGATCCCCAGGACATAACTCTGGGTCTCTGGATTTCTAGTCCAGCGATAATACCACTATGTCACTGCATCCTTTTTCTCCTTTAGAACCCTGGGGTGTTGTCCATCTGCTCCGGGTGACTTATCCTCCTTTCGACCTTTCAGTTTCCCCAGAACCTTCTCCTTAGTGATGGCCACTACACTCACCTCCATACCCTGATCCTCCTGGAGTTCTGGTATGCCACTGGTGTCTTCCATCGTGAAGACTGATGCAAAGTATCGATTCAGCTCCTCTGCCATTTTTTTGTTTCCTATTTTTATTACTCCAGACTCATTTTCCAGTGGTCCAAAGTCTATTCTTGCCTCTTTCTTACCTTTTATATATTGAAAGAAACTCTTCCTATCTTCTTTTATATTACTAGCTAGCTTACACACATCTTTCATCTTCTCCCCCGTTATTGCTTTTTTGGTTGTCCTCTGCTTGCTTTTAAAGATTTCCCAATCCTCTGGTTTCCCACTAATCCTTGCCACTTTATATGCTTTTCCTTTTGCTCTTATGCTGTTCTTGACTCCTCTCGTCAGCCATGGATGCCTCATCCTCCCCTTAGCATGTTTCCTCCTCCTTGAGATGAATTTATGTTGTGCCTCCTGAATAACACCCCAAAACCCATGCCATTGCTGTTCCACTGTTTTCCCTGCTAGGCTCACCTTCTAAGCAACTCTGGCCAACTCCTCATTCATGTCTTTGTCGTTACCTTTATTTAATTGTAATACCTGATTCCAATTTCTTCCTCTCAAACTGCAGGGTACATTCTATGATATTGTGGTCACTACCCCCCTAAGGGTTCCTTCACCTTAAGCTCCTTAATCAAGTCTGCCTCATTACACATCACCAAATCCAGAATTACCTGTTCCCTAGTAGGCTCCGTCACAAGCTGCTCCAAAAAAACATCTCTTAGATATTCCACAAATTTATTTTCTTGGGATCTAATACCTGATTTATTTTCTGTCCCACATCCTGTCTACTGTTAGAGGGCCTGCACATAATTCCCTACAGGGTTTTTTTTACCTTTGTGATTCCTCAACTCTACCCACATAGATTCTATGCCTTCTAATCCTATATCGCATCTGGCTATCGATTTAACTTAATTCCTTACTAACATTGTGACCCCGCCCCCTCTGCCCAACTATCTGTCCTTTCGATAGGACACATATCCTTGGATATTTAGATACGACCCCTGATCGCCTTGCAGCCAATCTGTAGAATTTTGGAAGATGACACCAATGCATCCAGTATTTCCAGGGCCACTTACTTTAATACTTTGGGATGTAGATTATCAACCTTAGTCAACCTTTGACTCCAATAATTTCCCCAACACCATTTTCTTCCTAATACTGATTTAGGTGTTTATGACTGCTGTAAATAAAAACACAGTTACATCTCATTCCACAAGGCGTAACCTTTTTGAGGTTTTTTTTACAGTGATGACAACAGTGCTAAAAAGTGGACGTTCATGCCAATTAAGTGATTTCTCCATCTGCATGTATTTAATTGCACCCTGTGGAGGAGTGAAGAATGGCTGACAGCAACTTCTGGATTTCCACATTTAACTTCACATGCGTGGACACCAGAAGTTGCTGTCAGTTTCACAGCAATGATGGCAAACGCCAGCAGTTTTTCCTTCATCAAAGCTGCAAAATCCAGGCCAATATGCTTTTTGTGTGTACACTTGACTTTTTCCAATTTTCCAATTGCTGTAATATTCTGCAATGGCTCCACTAGCTGATCTGGAGATGAATTGGAGGAGGTGTAACGCTGCAGTTACTTTTGTTTAGAAATTATTTTTAGTACGCGGCTTTGAGATGTTCAAGGTGGAAGATCAAAACGTTCTGAAGAAAGCAATTACAAATGACAAGGAAGACGAAAATCTCTGCGGTCTTATCGAGTTGCTGTTTCATATTTTTACTTTCTTGTCTTGTAAATACGGCGCAAGTTTATTGAACCAAATTTTCTCCTTTGAATTTTTTTAAGCTGTAAAAATGTCAAATTGGAAGTATTTGAATATCGTGAAGGCAAAGTAACCTTTGTGGGCAGCATGGTAGCACAATGGTTAGCACTGTTGCTTCACAGCGCCAGAGTCCCAGGTTCAATTCCCGGCTTGGGTCACTGTCTGTGCGGAGTCTGCACATTGTCCCTGTGTCTGCGTGGGTTTCCTCCGGATGCTCCAGTTTCCTCCCACAAGTCCCGAAAGATGTGCTTGTTAGGTGAATTGGGCATTCTGAATTCTCCCTCTGTGTACCCGAACAGGCGCCGGAATGTGGAGACTAGGGGATTTTCACAGTAACTTCATTGCAGTGTTAATGTAAGTCTACTTGTGACAATAAAGATTATTATTATTTCAGGCCATAGGAATGCCAGCCCGGACAAACACGCACACACACTTGCATATCGAACACATCCCGCGTCGAAGGAGTTCATACCGACATCTGACAAGTGATGCCTGTTTGGGTGAGCACAGTAATCGAGCACTAATAGTGACTCTCTCTATAACTTGGTACCTGACTCAGGTCATCCCGATCTTCACGGGTTGAGGCTTTTGCCTGTGTACGCTGCTGGCATGACTTGCACAGTCAGCTCCTAAACATATGCTACTTCACAGTTTTACTGTGGTGTCAGATCAATAATGTAACTGTTCTGGTACTTGATCTTTACTGGCATATACTAAAACAAACATTTCTTAGAATAAACCTGTCCATCAGGAGAAGCTAGGGAATACAGCTTCCACTGTTGTGCGCTGAATAGACTCCATACATCAAGGTTACATTAATTAGTTTTGCAGGTGAAATGTTTTATTTTTATGCCTTTACTTTGAGGTTCATGTAGTATCCTTCGCCAAAGTGGTCTTTTGGAACAGTTTTTAACCGGTGTTCACCGACGTTGCCACGTTTATAGTTGATCAGCTATCTAGGCATGTTCATGCTTTGATTTAAATGAGTATAGTTATCTGCCAAGCACATGGGTCGGGCTCTGCCTTGTTACCAAGCAGTCGACTGGGCTAAATATTTATTGTCCTAATGCAGTTGTCAATTTAGAGTAAAATAATATTTTTTTGCCCTGCTTTGTTGTCTTTGGTTAGGAACAGTTCACAGAATATTTTTTGACACAGCTCTCTGCATTGGATTTAAATCTATATGTTCGTAGTTGAGAGTGCCTTGTCCGTGTTCTGGACATGTTTATCAAAATAAACGAACGTTTTTCATCCCTTTCACATTTTTTCTGCTTGTGCAACCAGATGTGAAGTGCTAAAAACTGTCAAATAATTATTCCTGCTAAATTGAGCTTGCATGTGCAAGTTTAGCAGCACATTCTGTTCAATCTCCGAGTAAAGGAAGGTATAAGATAGATGTATATAATGTTTTCAAAAAGCTAAATGTGTAAGAAAATTGTTTGACATTCCCAAGATGGAGGGAACACAATCAAGCTCAGAAGAGGCTAAATTTAACTATTTCATGTAGAGTTGTGATTATGAGGTACAGACTGCTGAGGTATATGGGCTAGCCAGATAAGCATGTAGGAATGCACAGGACCAGAGAAAGACACTTTTGTTTCATTTCGTTAACCTCAGTATTGAAAATCAAAATATACAGTTCATCATCTACTTCTCAATATACTCTGATACCAAATAATAATAATCGCTTATTGTCACAAGTAGGCTTCAATTAAGTTACTGTGAAAAGCCCCTAGTCGCCACATTCCGGCGCCTGTTCGGGGAGGCCGGTACAAGAATTGAACCCGTGCTGCTGGCCTTGTTCTGCCTTACAAGCCAGCTGTTTAGCTCACTGTGCTAAACCAAATGCCTGTTCTCTTAAAATGTCTCATAGAATTAGAGAGTTTTTACAGCATGGAAAGAGCCTCTTCGGCTCATCCTGACACGCCGGCCATCAAACACCTATCTAACTTTGATCCCATTTTCCAGAACTTGTATGTAACGGCATTTCAAATGCGCACCTATATACTTCTTAAATGTTGTGAGAATTCTCACCCATACCACTCTTTCAGCCAGTGAGTTCCAGATTCCAACCACCCTCTGGGTGAGAACCTTTTTCCATGTTATGAACCATATACCATTCCAAATATTTTGCACAGTCTGAAAATAATTATCTATCTTCTGAATTTCAACCAATGTACATCAAGGTACTGCTTCCGAGGATTCTTCTCGTCGATACCTTTGCGAACCTTTAATATCTCACTAGGGTACCTTATCAGTTTGTGTTTTTAAATTCATTTTTACGGGATATGGATGTTGTTGGCTAGGCCAGCATTTATTGCACGTTTGTAATTGCCCTTGAGAATGTGGGGAGTTCCACGATTTTGACCCAGCGTCAGTGAAGAGAAAGGGCAATATATTTTTAAGTCGGGATGGTGAGTGGCTTGGAGGGGAACTTCTAGGTGGTGGTTCTCCCATGTGTGTATTACCCTTGGTCGTGGGTTTGGAAGATGTTGCCTAAGGAGCCTTGCTGAGTTCCTGCAGTGCATCTTGTAGATGGCACACACTGCCACTGTTTGTCGGTGGTAGAGGGGGTGAATATTTGTAGAAGGGGTGCCAATCAAGCGAGCTGCTTTGTCCTGGACATTCTGACTATAAGCAAATTCACCTTCTGTAGCTTCTCCCCCAGTTGAGGTGTTTGATGTCAAATCAAATGTATCTGCAATCTGCATACAATACTCCAGTTGAACCAATAGCACAAATAAATGAAGTTGACTGATCAACCGTAATGGCGTAGGTAGATTGTGACTTGTGTTTTTCTAAGCACTAAAAAACCTGAGAATCTATTGTCCCAATTTATGGCTGTTGCACACTGCAGATGGTTTTCAAAGACCTTTCAGTAAATGCCTTCAAATTTCATTAATCCAAGTTCTGTTGCTTCCTGAAATAATTGTCGTCTTTTGTCAAGTATGATTGCCCATTCCTCCAACCTTCCTCTCCTTGAAGCAATGCTACTTTGCTGTGGTTGTTTCATACATCAGGTATTTCCTTCTGCAAGATATCCTACAACAAATATTAATCACTAATCATCGAACCTCCATGAAGGTAGTTTTCCCCTTAAATTTATGTTCACTTTTCTTCATTCCTTTAGTTCAAGTCCTAATTCTTAAAATTCCTCAAGGGTCACCATCAGTGTCTGACCAATTTTGTTTCTCCTTTTCTCATGTACCCTTGTGTACAGACCATCTGGCTCCAGGGTTTTTCAAAGGCTTCAATCTTTCTGACTTCCTACTCCTGAAAATTAGTCTCTCATGTCCCAGAAAATCAACTCTGTTTCCAGAAGTGCAAAGAAATTGTTCAAAGTATTCATAATTTTTCTGGTCTAGCGGGATGCTTAAGGCCTTCTGTGACAGATGTGGACTGCTGTTAATACAAATTAATTCTCAGAATCGTGATTTTGCTTTTACAGATTTCAGTGTGTCCTATGTGCAGATGGTGAAGAATCGTTTCATGAGAGCCCAAAAAAATGACTCCCAGATTTCACCCATATTAGCGGTGCAAGGAGTGAAATTCTTTCTTTACTTTTATTGTATGCTTTTGACTATTTGCATTGCTGGTGCCCTTCTTATGTGGTGATGTTTCTGTCCTAGTGGGATTCCTGTTTATATTTTCACATTTTTGCTAACCATCACGGTAGCATAGAGATTAATACTGTTGCTTCACAGCACCGGGTCCAGGTTCGTTTCCCAGCTTGAGTCACTGTTTGGGTCTGCACATTCTCCCCGTGTCTGTGTGGGTTTCCTCCGGTTGCTCCGCTTTCCTCCCACAAGCCCCAAAAGACTTGCTTGTTAGGTGAATTGGACATTCTGAATTCTCCCTCAGTGTCACCGAACAGGTGCCGGAATGTGGCGACTAGGGGATTTTCACAGTAACTTCATTGCAATGTTAATGTAAGGCTACTTGTGACAATAAACATGATTATTATCATCACCCTATCCTTGTATGTACTTTTCCAGGGAACTCAAAATATTTATGCCACATCTGTTATTTTTTTTGCCTATTCCTCTCTCCTCCTCACATGGGTTTCCTATTACTATTAATGTGTTTCTTACCAAATGTTGATGTTATTCCTTATCTCAGTCCATAATGCTGATGCCTTATCTGTACTAAATTTTGGACTAATTATTTATTGCATCATCATGCCTCCTCCCAGCCTAAGCGCTCCCATCATTGCATGTCAATGTATATCCTTTTGAGTTCTAGCTCCCTAACCTGTATTCTTATTTAGACACTATTTTGTGATATCTATTGTGATATATAAAAAATATATATATAAAAGTGTGTATATATATAATAAATATATATGTTCCTTCCTATATATAGGAAGGAATCTATGAATATTTTTACTCATTTTAGTACATTTTGGTTATTTGCAACTTTTTGGAACTCATTTGCAATTTATCTCAATTTTTCTGAACCGTTTTGCAGGGTCTGGAGCAAAAGAAGAAGCTCTTGTTCAAGTTATTTGATTAGGAATAGTAGCGTAGCTTTGGACGAATTTCAGTGCATGGATACCTAGGGCGAAATTCTCCGGTATCGGCGCGATGCCTGCCGACTGGCGCCCAAAATGGCGCAAATCAGTCGGGCATCGCGCCGCCCCAAAGGTGCGGAATGCTCCGCATCTTTGGGGGCCGAGCCCCAACCTTGAGGGGCTAGGTCGGCGGCGGACGAATTTCTGCCCCGCCAGCTGGCGGGAAAGGCCTTTGGTGCCGCATCAGCTGGCGCGGAAATGACATCTCCGGGCGGCGCATTCGCGGGAGCGTTAGCGGCCGCTGACGGTATTTCCGCGCATGCGCAGTGGAGAGAGTCTCTTCCGCCTCCGCCATGGTGGAGACCGTGGCGGAGGCGGAAGTGAAAGAGTGCGCTCACGGCACAGGCCTGCCCGCGGATCGGTGGGCCCCGATCGCGGGCCAGGCCACCGTGGGGGCACCCCCCGGGGCCAGATCGCCCCGCGCCCCCCCCAGGATCCCGGAGCCCGCCCGCGCTGTCTTGTCCCGCCGGTAAGGTAGGTGGTTTAATTTACGCTGACGGGACAGGCATTTTAGCGGCGGGACTTCGGCCCATCCGGGCCGGAGAATCGCAGGGAGGGGCCTGCCAACCGGCGGGCCCAATTCCTGCCCCCGCCGAATATCTGGTGGTGGAGAATTCGGCAACCGGCGGGGGCGGGATTCACACCAGCCCCCGGCGATTCTCCGACCTGGCGGGGGGTCGGAGAATCTCGCCCCAAGACTCTAATTTGGTGCTAGTTGGTAGCATTTTCGAATTTTAAGCAATTATTAATATTATTGTCACAAGTAGGCTTACATTACCACTGCAATGAAGTTACTGTGATTTATTACCAGCAATTCAGTTCTAGGAGAATGTTGATGAGGATTGCACATTTTTAGTGCTCCACACAAGGCCCCATTGTTTGCTTTTAAACACAAATTTAGCATTTTCTAGTTGTGCAGTTGGCTCAGTTCACAGATCATGCTTGAAATCTGGGAGTCATTTTTTTTGGCTCTCATGAAACGATTCTTCACCATCTGCACATAGGACACACTGAAATCTGTAAAAGCAAAAACACGATTCTGAGAATTAATTTGTATTAACAGCAGGTGAAAAATGCCAATAGCCTTCATAATTGAATGAATCAATTATAATCTGTAGTTGGGCAACTATAACATGGTGTCAGCTCAGTGCTGTGGGATGATTGCTTGCAATTCTCAAATGCCTATCATTTGCAACTAATGTTGGAATTTGCAGGAAGCTTTAGTTAATTAAAATTCTGCTCTCTCTGGCCCAAAGCTATGAATCTGGTAGAATATTAGGAAGCCATTTTGCCCACCATTTTTTGCCGATTCTCTGTATCTATCTGGCGCACAGGAATCCAGGTTTCAACGGCATCCACAAAACTAGATAAGACATGTGAATATTTAGTGAGTCTTTCTAAGTAGACATACTGCAAAATAATATGTGTCTATTTTAAAATCCTGTGCTTCTGTAGGGGGAATTCTCGCAAGCCTCTGCTGTTTTTTTCAATAGTGGGAGAATATGGCGGGAGGCCACGAAATTAGTTTCACGTCGGCATAAATTGACAGCGGAATATTCTGCTGGTGCCCGCCTTGGCAGGTCAGAAATCCCGCCAGAGGCCGGCATGAACTTCACTTGCATCCTGTTAAGGCCCGATCTCCCTCGCCAGATTTTCCCTGATGCCGGCAGGAAACAAGTTCGGAACAACCTGGTGTGGAGATGTTGGCAGTCATCAGAACAGTGCCTGGGGCTGTCTCCAAAGTTCAGGATGGAGGCCGCCCGCAACACTGAAACACTACAGCAGTAGGTCAGGGGAGTATCTGTAGCCGAACCTTCCAGATTAGGTGGAGGGCATTCATCTTCCTGTTTCAGTGTTCCAGGAGATCCATCTTGTTCTCAGGAGGTCCATCTCGCCATCTGAGTGCTCCCAGAGTTCCATCTTAATTTTCAGGTCAATGGTGGCTCAGTATTGTTGGACACCTTTCACTATGGCACCTGGATACAATTCCGGACTACGCACCAACTAGGCCAGCACGCCCCCCCCCCCCCCACAACCGAATATGGCGTGACACACCCATTTGCATAATTAATGAGATCGGGGCCAAATGATTTTCCTGCTAACCGCCACAGAGGGAAGAGCCAATGGAAGAGGCCAAGCGCCCTCCACCGCTCCTATGTCTTATGGTCTTATGGTCACACTCCACGGGCGAAATTCTCCCCCAACGGTGCGATGTCCGCCGACTGGTGCCAAAAACGGCGCCAATCAGACGGGCATCGCGCCGGCTCAAAGGTGCGGAATGCTCCGCATCTTTGGCGGCCTAGTCCCGACATTGAGGGGCTAGGCCGACGCCGGAGGGATTTCCGCCCCGCCAGCTGGCGGAAATGGCGTTTGTTGCCCCGCCAGCTGGCGCGGAAATGCGGCGCATGCGCGGGAGCGTCAGCGGCCGCTGTCAGTTTCCCACGCATGCGCAGTGGGGAGAGTCTCTTCCGCCTCCGCCATGGTGGAGGCCGTGGCGGAGGCGGAAGGGAAAGAGTGCCCCCACGGCACAGGCCCGCCAGCGGATCGGTGGGCCCCGATCGCGGGCCAGGCCACCGTGGGGGCACCCCCCGGGGCCAGATCGCCCCGCGCCCCCCCCAGGACCCCGGAGCTCACCCACGCCGCCTGGTCCCGCCGGTAAATACCAGGTTTGATTTACGCCGGCGGGACAGGCAATTTCTGGGCGGGACTTCGGCCCATTAGGGCCGGAGAATCCAGCGGGGGGTCCCGCCAACCGGCGCGGCCCGATTCCCGCCCCCGCCCAATCTCCGGTACCGGAGACTTCGGCGGGGGCAGGGGCGGGATTCACGGCGGCCAACGGCCATTCTCCGACCCGGCGGGGGTCGGAGAATGACGCCCCACATTCCTACATCTGCCACGGCACTTAGTTTCAAAATGGGAGAATTCTGCCTTGTATATATCTGCTTTGTATCTGTACTTACTGCAAGTGTCATATCCCGTACCAACCTTCCCGAACAGGCGCCGGAATGTGGCGACTAGGGGCTTTTCACAGTAACTTCATTTGAAGCCTACTTGTGACAATAAGCGATTTTGATTTCATTTCATTTATGCCTTGTACTATTTCTACAATGCCTGCTTTTCTGTTTAATTATATGTACCCCCTAAAGAGTCACTTTCTGCTTTGGTTGTGTTGGCATCACCGACTAACATCCATCAGCACAGTAGCAGCATGGTAGCACAGTGGTTAGCACTGTTGCTTCACAGCGTCCGGGATCCGGGTTTGATTCCCGGCTTGGATCACTGTCAGTGCGGAGTCTGCACGTTCCCCATGTATCAACGTGGGTTTCCTCCAGGTGCTCCGGTTTCTTCCCACAAGTCCCAGAAGATGTGCTGTTAGGTGAATTAGACATTCTGAATTCTCCCTCTGTGTACCCAAACATGCGCCGGAATGTGGCGACTAGGGGCTTTTCACAGAAGCTTCATTGCAGTGTTAATGTAAGCTTACTTGTGACAATAAGGACTAACTAACTACCTTTAATATTCCTTGCTCTCATACTCCAATTTCTCCCTCTGTTAAGTCACCTTTTGCTGGTTTCTACTTGTGTATCATCCGTGGCTTAGTTGGTCGCACATTCACCTCTTGAGTCACAAGGTTCCAGGTTCAAATTCACTCCCAAGGTTTGAGCACAGAAATCATGGTGCGTTACAAGGTGTCATCTTTCAGATGAGATTTTCAACCAATGTCCCATCTACACAGTTGGGTGATTGTACAAGATCCTTTGGCACTATATCGAGGAAGAGCAGGGGAGCTATCTCTGGTGTTGTGGCCAATATTTATTCCTCAATCAACATGACCAAAATAGATGATTTGATCATCATCACATTGCTGTTTGTGGGAGCTTGTTGTGTGCAACTTTTCCGACATTACAAGAGTGACTGCACTTCAATTGGCTGTAAAGCACTTTGAGGCATCTGGTGGTCATGGAGAGCAAAATTTAAAACACAAGTTTCTTTTTGTAACCTGTGTTCGTAACCTGCTTATTTCTGAAAGGCTGGCAAGGCTTACGGTGCTTAACTCGAGAAAAGGGAATTAATGAGCATTTTAGCTTTCATTCTCCATCATTCTTTATCCTCATGAACCCATTTTTAACTCATACTTCTGCTTTTTGTTCCTCCTTCATCCCTGCTGTATCTGTAGACACTTCTCATCTCCCCCACATTTTCTCCTGCTTGCTGATCTCTCACTCTGAACTGATTGCGTCCCACCCATTTCTTGTATTTGATGCCTTTGATCTAATTTTAAGCTCCTGTTCTCTTCTTGCCGCTCTCTGCCTTGAATGCTTGTGCTTTCCTTAACTTCTGCTGCCTCACGACGCTGAGGACCCGGGTTCGATTCTGGTCCCGGGTCTCTGTCCATGTGGAGTTTGCACCTTCTCCCCGTGTCTGCATGCGTCTCATCCCCACAACCCAAAGATTTGCAGGGTAGGTGGTTTGGCCATGTTAAATTGCTTTTTAATTGGGGAAAAAAATTACATCTATATCTAAATTTTATATCTATAAGGTTATGGTATTTACAGGTATAATGTGGGACTGAGTACAGTACTATCCACAGTGATGTAAGAAGGCGCATGGCCAGTGTGATGTTGAGCAGGGACGTGTTAAGACATGGAGATAGCTATTTAAAAAAAAATATATTTTATTGAAATTTTTCAAACAAAATTTTTTCCCCGTTTTTACAACTCAACAAGGGATTATACATTAACTGGTAAATAACATTATTTAAATAATATAGTGAACTTACAACAAAAAATAAAAAGGAAAAACAAATAGCAAAAACACAGAATAGTGCTCCCCCCACTCCCCCCCGCCCCCCCCCCCCCCCCTCCCTGGGTTGCTGCTGCTGTCATTTCTATCTTTTCATTATCGTTCCACGAGATAGTCAAGGAACGGTTGCCACCGCCTGGAGAACCCCTGAGCCGATCCTCTCAACGCAAATTTTATTCGTTCCAATCTTATGAACCCTGCCATGTCGTTTATCCAGGCCTCCACGACCGGGGGCTTTGCTTCCTTCCACATGAGTAGAATCCTACGCCGGGCGACTAGGGACGCAAAGGCCAAAATATCGGCCTCTTTCGCCTCCTGCACTCCCGGTTCTTCTGCAACCCCAAATATAGCTAACCCCCAGCCTGGCTTGACACGGACCTTCACCACCTTTGAAATTACCCTTGCCACACACCCCCAGAACTCATGCAGTGCCGGACACGACCAGAACATGTGTGTGTGGTTCGCCGAGCTTCCTGAGCACCTCCCACACCTGTCCTCGACCCCGAAAAACCTGCTCAGTCTTGCTCCCGTCATATGTGCTCTATGTAGAACCTTAAATTGAATCAGGCTAAGCCTGGCATACGAGGACGAGGAATTTACCCTATTTAGGGCATCCGCCCATAGCCCCTCCTCAATCTCTTACCCCAGCTCTTCTTCCCATTTTCCCTTCAGCTCCTCTGGAGATAGCTCTTTTAATGTGGCTATGTATCTAGTTACAATTGGCTAATAAAGACTTGCTCCTAACATACTGTAAAGACTTTGTTAACAGACGAGTTCTGTAACCAACACCATTACAACTATTTTGGGCAAAATTCTTACCAAGCATTATCACCTCATGCACTGCAAAGTTTCAAAGAGGAAACCCACTGCTGTCTTGTGAGGGGCTATGAGCAATAAATGTGACCATACCAGTGTTATCCAAGTCCCAGGAACAAAAGCGAGAGTGCTTACTTCCGACTTAATTAGTAAAATTGAAGAAAAAATAAACCAGGCAGTGAGTTGAATTAATATTCACATTTGAAGCAACAGGATCTTCTTTGATCACATCATTTACACTGGTACTAATTCAGCTTCTTCACCCTGCCTACCTCACTAATTGTATTGGCAACTCGTGTTCTTGCTTTTTCCCCACAGCAGACTGCAATCATTTTAAACAGATGAATATTTGTTTAACAATAAGACAGCAATCCTGTGCCCTAAAAGCTTTTGAGACGGCTGCTCTAAAATGGTGAATTTTAAGAGTGTCTTCATCAAGTTACAGCATCAGTCTAGAAAGCTTTAATCAAAGAGATGCCTCCAGAAGCATGTGCAAAGTTTTGTTGGGAAATGACCATGGGTTTCTTCAATTTCCATATATAAATAATGACCATTTACTTATTCCTTGCTCTAAACTTGTGCGGATTATAATAGTTGATGATTTTGAAAGGATTTTGGGGTCATGCAGCTTCCTATTTTTTTCCTTTTCATTTAGAGTGCCAATCCATTTTTTCCAATTAAGGGGCAATTTAGCAGGGCCAATCCACCTAGCCTGCACACCTTTGTGTAGTGAGGGCGAAACCCACGCAGACACGGGGAGAATGCGCAAACTCCACACGGACAGTGACCCAGGCCGGGATCAAACCTGGGACCTCGGCGCCGTGAGGCTGCAGTGCTAGCCACTGTGCCACCGTGCTGCCCTTGCTTTCTATTTATTATGCCAAAAATGTGTGTTTGGGGGGGGGGGGAAATGTTGTATCCTCACTGCATATCGGAAGAACCTTGTCAAATATCATTTTATTTAAAGCATTGCTGTAATGACGGATACAATAAAGACCAATTGTACGAGGCACAATTAAACGAAATGAAAATATACAATTATTTACACAGTTCGCGAAACCACTTTTGACTTTAATGAGAGTTCCAAAAGTTCTGGCAAGCCTGAGCTCATGAGGGGGACAATTTCACTCGTGGAACTGCAGCACAGTGGTTAGCACTGTTGCTTCACAGCGCCAGGGACCCGGGTTATTCCCGGCTTGGGTCACTGTCTGTGCGGAGTTTGCACGTTCTCCCCGTGTCTACATGGGTTCCTCCGGGTGCTCCGGTTTCCTCCCACAAGTCCCGAAGATGGGCTGTTAGGTGAATTGGACATTCTGAATTCTCCCTCAGTGTACCTGAACAGGCGCCGGAATGTGACGACGAGGGGATTTTCACAGTAACTTCATTCAGTGTTAATGCAAGCCTTCTTGTGACACTAACAGAGATTATTATTATTATAGATTCCCTGAGGACAGGCAGTGCAACAAGCTGCTCCCTGCATGGCCCATGCAGTTTTCTTCATTGAAACAGCACTACACAACTGAATTCCCTGTCCTAAAGGTTTCTGTGGTCATTTCCCAAAACTCAGTTGGTATTATAGTCTCATTTGAAGTAGGGTCGGCCAGGATATGTGATATTCATTTTGCTGTTTGGTTTTATCTGCACTAGAGGGGGATATCTAGGAAAATACTTGTTAAAGCTTGCAGCTAAGGCAATACCATGAGGGATATATTCTTATCCACAGCCCTCCTCCATTTGTTTGACATTCACTGAGAAAAATAACTTGAAACACATTATTCTTAATCCTGCAGATAACAACAACACTGATAGGGAATTGTTTTTCATTTTTTTCTTATTTGTGCATGGGGTGTGGGCATTGCTGCATGGGCCAATATTTGTTGCCCATCCCTAATTGCCCTTGAACTGAGTGGCTTGCTACAGAATTTCAGAGGGCATTTTAAGAGTCAACCACATAGCTGTGGGTCTGGAGTCACATGTAGGCCAGACCGGGCAAGGGTGGCAGATTTCCTTTCCCTGAAGGCCATCAGTGAACCAGGTGGGTTTTTACGCCAATTGAAAATGGTGTTATGATCATCATTAGACTTTTCGTTCCAGATTTTATTTGAATCTGCTGTGATGGAACACCACTTGTGCACTTTTGGCCTTGGGGAAGTGGAAAAATACATGATTTATTTATTTATGTACATGATATACATGTATGTGTGCATATTACCATTCACTGTTTCACAATATTCCAAACTGCTTCATAGTTAATTATGTACTCTTGAAGTGCATCTCTTTCTCTTCAGGTTCCAAGCCCTGAGAAGGTGTTGGTGACCACGGACCTCCACGTTAATCTTGTTCTAGAGGCATGGACTGTCTTCATTAGTGGCATATTCATTCAGTTTATGCAGCTCTTTAAAATGATCATGTCTATAGATCTCTGAAAGTTGCCACCCAAGTGGATAGAGCCATGAAGAAGGCCATAGTGTGTTGGCATTTATTAACAGGGGGATTGAGTTTAGGAGCCGTGAGGTTATGCTGTGGCTGTACAGGACCTTGGTTAGACCACATTTGGAGTATTGTGTGCAGTTCTGGTCACCTCATTATAGGAAGGATGTGGAAGCATTGGAAAGGGTTCAAAGGAGATTTACCAGGATGCTGCCTGGATTGGAGGGTAGGTCTTATGAGGAAAGGTTGAGGGAGCTAGGGCTTTTCTCATTGGAGCGAAGGAGGATGAGAGGTGACTTAATTGAGGTGTATAAGATAATGAGAGGGATAGACAGAGTGGACGTTCAGCGACTTTTTCCTCGGGTGGATGTAGCTGTTACAAGGGGGCATAACTATAAGGTTCGTGGTGGAAGTTATAGGAGGAATGTCAGAGGTAGGTTCTTTACTCAGAGAGTGGTTGGGGTGTGGAACGCACTCCCAGCTATGGTAGTGGAGTCGGACACTTTAGGAACTTTCAAGCAGTTATTGGATAAGCATATGGAGTGCACTAGAATGATTGGGAGTAGGTTGATTTGATCTTAGTGTCAGACTAGTTCGGCACAACATCGTGGGCCGAAGGGCCTGTACTGTGCTGTACAGTTCTATGTTCTATGATGGTTCTTTGTCTACCTCAATCTCGTTTAACATCAATTTTTCCCATCAGCGTCAGACTTTCCAAACCATGTTTTCTTATGCCCTGCCCAAGAAATTCCGTTTCTGATCTTGGTCCTCAGAGTTCTTTTGGTATCATATTTTGCTAGCATCTCTTCACTGGTAGTGCAACTTGTCCAAGATCTCATCATTTATTTGCCTGAAAAATCACAACTCACCAGCCTCGATTCTCCTCATTGTTACACTGATTGTCTAACACTCACTTCTGTGTGTCAAAATTGATGTGAAGGATTCTCAGCTTTCCTTTCATGGCTAATTTTGAGTTGAACAGAACATCTTTTAGTTTTTGGATTGCATCTTTGGTTAATCCTTTATCTTATTTCTTGGTTGCACTTTCCATCTGATGTTAACATGATGCCTAGGTAACAAATTTGTCTACCTGTGATCTGACATTGGTGTATGATTTTCTTTCTCGCCAGTATTAAACATTGTTTTCTTACGATTTATGCTCAGCCCTTCTCACTTTCACTCGCTACTCTATCGAAAACCTTTTGCTTCAGATTCAGCATCAAGTAGGGGTGCATTGGTTTATTTTATGTTATTGAAGTTGTCACCTCCAACTAATAATCCAGGAAGGTCTTCAATCTCTCTAAGAACATTTTCACTGTACAAACTGAATACATCTGTGGAGAAAACGCACCCCTGCCTGATTCCTCTACAGTAACTGTGATAATGTAGCAAATTCAGCCGCCAATTTGCACATTGAAAACTCCCACAAATAGGAATTTGATAATGGTCAGATTTTTTTTTTTTTTTTACAGTTCTGTTAATTGAGGGAAAAAGTACTAACAGGGACACTGAGAACAGCTCCTTGCTTTTCTTTGCAATCGTGCCATGGAGCCTTGAATGTCCACCTGAGAGACAGAGTGGTTTAGCGTCTCGCTCTAATGATGGACTCCTTCAGCAATGTGCTGAGGTCGCTATCGAATTTATCTGACCGGTTGATTATTTAGTTTTGTTTTCAAAGAAGAGGCATTTTTGAAGCCAAACTTTGAATTGTCTAAAAAGCTGATTGAGCTACCCATACTTTGGGACAAAACACTGCAGCTAAATACAAACCGGATTAACTTGTGAAGGTCAATGTCGCGACGGACGGTATCCCAAAGTGGGTCGTTTAATAAACAATGTGTTTCTAATTCGATTTGTATGTGTGGCCCCGCAGCAATTAGTGACGAATTGTTCCACAGAATTGAAGTAAGAGACTTTGCTTTTATTTAAAAAAGCTCTGCAACTTTAAATTTAATATCCATCAGTGGAAATTGCATGGAATTATTTTTCCAGATGCCTGGAAAAATGAACAGTTTGAAAATTGACTGTTTTCAGAATTCATAGAGGCTAACTTCAGTATAATTGGCAGCTTTGCAATGTAAGTACGTGATGGGGTGTATTTTCTGCCCACTCCCCGACAAAGTGTTGTGGTAAATTGAAGGGTAGTTAGCTCAGGTTGCTATGGAAAGACCCAGATACCGGGTATCTGGAATCAACATGATGGGTAAGGGAGGTACCGTGCGTTTCAACTCAGCAAGCCAGTGAAGGGGCAGCAACGTCAACACCAGTTGGATGGAATAGAGGAGATGGGCACAGACTGCACCTTGAAAGAGGAAATACCCTCAGCACTCAGTCAGCTTCCTTAACCTCACTAATAAGCAGTTCTTCTCGAGGCCCTGGCTTTTGTGCCAGGTGATCTCAACTTCTTGGAAGCAGACCTCAAGGGAGAGTGAGAACCTCGGGTAGCCCAAGGAATGTCTCTCAAAGCTACAGCATTATCACCCATGACTGAATAATGTGTCGGACTCGATGGGCCAAATGGTCTATCATAGAATTTACAGTGCAGAAGGAGGCCATTCGGCCCATCGAGTCTGCACCGGCTCTTGGAAAGAGCACCCTACCCAAGGTCAACACCTCCACCCTATTCCCATAACCCAGTAACCCCACCCAACACTAAGGGCAATTTTGGACACTAAGGGCAATTTATCTTGGCCAATCATGGTACATGGTAGACTAGTACAAAAGGTGAAGTCACACGGGATCAGGGGTGAGCTGGCAAGGTGGATACAGAACTGGCTAGCTCATAGAAGGCAGAGAGTAGCAATGGAAGGATGCTTTTCTAATTGGAGGGCTGTGACCAGTGGTGTTCCACAGGGATCAGTGCTGGGACCTTTGCTGATAGTAGTATATATAAATGATTTGGAGGAAAATGTAACTGGTCTGATTAAGTTTGCAGACGACACAAAGGTTGGTGGAATTGCGGATAGCGATGAGGACTGTCAGAGGATACAGCAAGATTTAGGTTGTTTGGAGACTTGGGCGGAGAGATGGCAGATGGAGTTTAATCCGGACAAATGTGAGGTAATGCATTTTGGAAGGTCTAATTCAGGTAGAGTAGAGACAGTGAATGGTAGAACCCTCAAGAGTATTGAAAGTCAGAGAGATCTAGATGTACAGGTTCATAGGTCACTGAAAGGGGCAACACAGGTGGAGAAGGTAGTCAAGAAGGCATACGGCATGCTTGCCTTCATTGGCCGGGGCATTGAGTATAAGAATTGTCAAGTCATGTTGCAGCTGTATAGAACCTTAATTAGGCCACACTTGGAGTATAGTGTTCAATTCTGGTCGCCACACTACCAGAAGGATGTGGAGGCTTTAGAGAGGGTGCAGAAGAGATTTACCAGAATGTTGCCTGGTATGGAGGGCATCAGCTATGAGGAGCGGTTGAATAAACTCGGTTTGTTCTCACTGGAACGACGGAGGTTGAGGGGCGACCTGATCGAGGTCTACAAAATTATGAGGGGCATAGACAGAGTGGATAGTCAGAGGCTTTTCCCCAGGGTAGAGGGGTCAATTACTAGGGGGCATAGGTTTAAGATGCGAGGGGCAAGGTTTAGAGTAGATGTACGAGGCAAGTTTTTTACACAGAGGGTAGTGGGTGCCTGGAACTTGCTACCGGAGGAGGTGGTAGAAGCAGGGATGATAGTGACATTTAAGGGGCATCTTGACAAATACATGAATAGGATGGGAATAGAGGGATACGGACCCAGGAAGTGTAGAAGATTGTAGTTTAGTCGGGCAGCATGGTTGGCATGGGCTTGGAGGGCCGAAGGGCCTGTTCCTGTGCTGTACTTTTCTTTGTTCTTTGTTTAATCAAGAACCTGTCTATCTCTGTCTTAAAGACACTCAGTAATTTTGCCTCCACAGCCTTCTGCGGCAAAGAGTTCCACAGATTCACCACCCTCTGGCTGAAGAAATTCCTCCTCATCTCAGTTTTAAAGGATCGTCCCTTCAGCCTGAGGCTGTGCCCTCGGTTTCTAGTTTTTCCTACTAGTGGAAACATCCTCTCCACATCTACTCTATCCAGGCCTCGCAGTATCCTGTAAGTTTCAATAAGATCCCCTCTCATCCTTCTAAATTCCAACGAGTACAGACCCAGAGTCCTCAACCGTTCCTCACAAAACAAGTTCTTCATTCCAGGGATCATTCTTGTGAACCTCCTCTGGACCCTAATCAGCAGAGAGACAGTGCGACACCTGTGCCACGTCCACGCGGACATGTTACCCTGTGGAGGAGGAGGACATCCGCTGGCCGTTAATGTCACTGCAACCCTAAACATCTGTGCCACTGGGCCATTTCAGCGTTTCAGCGGGGACTTGTGTGGCATATCCCAATCTTCAGGCCACAGGTGTATCCGGGAGGTAACGGATGCTCTGTATGTCCAGGCATCAGACTATAATACCTTTGAGCTGGACCAGGCCCACCAAACTGCCCAGTGCTGCAGGAATTGGTGCCATCGCCAGGATGCACCAGGTCCAGGGGGCGATCAGTGGCACACATGTCATCTTGCAAGTACTAGGGTATCAGGTGTGCCCTATATTAACAGGAAGGAGTTCCACTCCCTGAATGTCCAGATCATGCGTGACCACTGCCTCTGAATCATGCATTGTGTGCTATCCTGGTAGCGTGCATTCTGCGCACTCTGAGATCCCCGGTGTCTTTGAGGACCACCCCAGGATGACAGATAGGCTCGTGGGGGACAAGGGATACCCGCTGAGGTCATGGCTGATGACGCTGGTGTGGAAGCCTGAGGTCGAGGCGGAGACCCAATATAATGAGGCCCACATTGTCACCCTTGCTGTTGTTGAGCAGGGCATCAGGCTGCTCAAGATGAAAAGTTTCAAAATAAGGGCTTACAGTGGATATTCTGGTTGTGAATTCAGTCACCACTGCAGGAGGGATGGACTGCATTATTGAGCTGGACAGAGTCTAGCTGAAAGGGGCGAAAGAGAAAGTGCTGGAAAATCTCAGTAGGTCTGGCAGCATCAGTAGGGAGAGAAAAGAGCTATCGTTTTGAGTCCAGATGACTCTTTGTCAAAGCTGTCCACGAGCTTTGACAAAGAGTCATCGGACTCTAAACATTAGCTCTTTTCTCTCCCTACATATGCTGCCAGACCTGCTGAGATTTTCCAGCACTTTCTCTTTCATTTCAGATTCCAGCATCCGCAGTAATTTGCTTTTATCTAGCTGAAAGGGAAATTGAAATGAAAAACTGAGAAAGAAAACTCACCCTTTCAGTTTCTGTGGAAACTAAGACTGAAACTGAGATTGGAAACCAAAACATCCTGGGAGACTGAAACTGGTTGAAACCACATAAAAGGACACAGAGCCATCACAACGCATGATGATCCCAGTGGTGCAATACAGGCAGGCTGAAGCAGTTCTAGAACATGTGCATGCTAGATCCAGAACCTCAGAAAAGGCAAAGATATAGTTGCTGCAGCTGTTTCTGTTACTTGAAGGTAACACTGATGGATCAATGTAATCCAGACCATTGTACGAAAGGTCACGACGTCCTGCAGATGCGGACTATCTTTCGTGAAGACAACTCAGGTTGGTTGTGTGCTGCTGTTGGCTGGGGATCGACTGAAATCCTAGAAGAGGAGCTTAAATTCTTTGAGAGGAAAACAGAGCCTTTGAAGGACATTTTGGATTGCTTTTTTAAAAAAAAAGTTACAAGTTTCGACCGAGATTGCAACAGAATATTCGACCATGTCGAATTGTTTGTGAATCTGCACAAAATGAGCAGGAGGTGGGATTGTTGCTTTTCGTTAATTCACATCATGGACACTGTTAAAACTGTTCAAACTTTTTCTTTATGGAAAACTAAAATGACTTTTGTGCACAATCGACTTGATGGGACTAGCACAAGCAGTCATTACTTCAGTCTTTGTTCCCTATTTAATGTAATTTGTGGATAATTAGAAAAGTGCAGTCATGCATGTTTATACTTTCCAGAGCCTTGTGTATTAGTTTTGTGTTCTGAGCAGGATGGAAATACCTCTCAAATTTCGAACTAACTACTTATTCATTGTTACTCCACCAGCATTTCTCCACCACCCTGCAAAGCTACTCCACCCGCAATCCAGATTTCAGAATTGTTAAACGAGTTTACCAATTTGTTACGATGCATATTTAGGTGAATTAGTAGCAGAAGGAAACACAAGAGTGCGCTTAGTGGGCACTTGATTTTGACACTGGAAATTTTGAGGAGCAACAAACAGAGCTCAGTACTGAGAACTGATATGTGATGATGGAAAAATTACCAAGTGTACCAGTTCTTCCAGACATTTAAATTTTGAACCTCACAGTGATCACAAATAGTCATTCTTAACTCAGTATCACGATACAAATACTTCTAAGCCTAAAAGTGTTGAAATTCTTGTGTAATCCGGCACCATGGCACACGGATGCACCAATAGACTATACTGCAAAGTTATTATGCTCCTGGAGCAAAGAGGAGCACTTTAAAGAACAACTTTCTCAGAATATTCTTGTGCAGTAAGTGGTCAGATCTGGAGTACTTTTGATGCAAGTATTTGGTGTTTAAGGTCCATTCAGCATTTACGAAGTGAAGATGTGTATTCCACTGTTGATTTCTGGGGCTGACTAAATGGAACAAATGACCCTTTCTGGTTCTGAATGCTACTGTGTAGTGGCGTATGAGCCTGTTGTGAACCATCACTTAACCAGAAGTTGGGTGAATTAAGTCTTTTGTAATGTTCACCTGCATTTTGAGCGGTAAACAATATCTAGGCAGAAGTGCAGTTACAAAGAACAAAGAACAAAGAAATGTACAGCACAGGAACAGGCCCTTCGGCCCTCCAAGCCCGTGCCGACCATACTGCCCGACTAAACTACAATCTTCTACACAAAGTTGGAGGAGAAGAACTTGCCTACCATTTTAAAATTAATTTTGCTGCATCCTGTGACTCTCCACACCTTTAAAAGGGCTTGAGATTGAAAGTGCATTCATTGAAGGAGCCCGAGAACATTGAAGATCCAAGAGTCATGGACCTACATCACCCAAATCAAAAAATTGTGAATCAAGCCCCAATTAAGCACATAATCTGAGCTGAAACTCAGTACAGTACTGAATGAGTGATGTCCCCATCTAGTCGATGGGGGGGAAGGGGAGGCCTCAGGGGTATCAAAGAATCACAAAATAATACAGCGGAGAAGAGACCCTTCGGCCCATCTGGCCCCTCGAGCCTGCTCCGCTATTCAATAAGATCATGGCGGATCTTTTTGTGGACTCAGCTCCACTTACTCGCTCACTCACCATAACCCTTAATTAATAATAATCTTTATTATTGTCACAAGTAGGCTGACATTAACACTGCAATGAAGTTACTGCGAAAAGCCCCTAGTCGCCACATTCTGCCACCTGTTCGGGTACACGGAGGGAGAATTCAGAATGTCCAATGTACCTAACAGCACGACCTTCAGGACTTGTGGGAGGAAACCGGAGCACCCGGAGGAAACCCACGCAGACACGGGCAGGCGCCGCACTGACAGCGACCAAGCCGGGAATCGAACTTGGGGCCCTGTCGCTGTGAAGCAACAGTGCTAACCACTATGCTACCGTGCCATCCTTTACTGTTCAAAAATCTAGTTTACTCTCATAATCTATCTTCCTTTTCTTTGTAGTTTTATCGCGGCTTTCTGTTGACATTTAAAGATTTCCCAATCCTCTAGTTTCCCACTAATCTTTGCCATTTTGTATGCATTTTCTTTTAATTTGATAGCCTCCTTTATTTCCATAGATATACAAGGTTGATTAGCCCTTTCCTACAGTCCTTCCTCTTCACTGGTATATACTTTTGCTGAGCACTGTGAAAACAGCTTTAAAAATCCTCCACTGTTCCTCTATTGTCCCAACATAAAGTCTTTGCTTCCGGTCTATCTTCGCCAGCACTCCCTCACCCCATTGTAGTCTCCTTTGTTTAAGCACTAAAAACACTGAGATTAGATTTTACCGTCTCACCCTCTATCTGTGTTTTAAATTCAACCATACTGTGATCGCTCTTTCCGAGAGGATCTCTAACCACGAGATCATTAATTATTCCTGTCTCATTATATACGACTAGGATAGCTTGGTACTCATAGGTTCCATTACATACTGTTAGAGGAAACTCGCAAATACATTCTATCCAGGCCGACGATTGAAAAACACCTGAAATGAAATGAAAATGAAAATCGCTTATTGTCACAAGTAGGCTTCAAATGAAGTTACTGTGAAAAGCCCCTAGTCGCCACATTCCAGCGCCTGTTCGGGGAGGCTGTTACGGGAATTGAACCATGCTGCTGGCCTGCCTTGGTCTGCTTTCAAAGCCAGTGATTTAGCCCTGTGCGAAACAGCCCCTAATTAATTCCATTTGGCAGCACTTGGCCCATAGCCTTGAATGTTATGAAGTGCCAAATGCTCATCCAGGTACTTTTTAATGTCAATACAGGTAGGGTAGTGAATATAGTTCCAAAAACAAGTAGCACAGCAGAGAGTAATGAAGTAGTCCGAGACCCAACTTCAGAAACTGCAGCTAATTGCAAAACTACAAGAAGTATACTGGTTAAACTAGAAGAGAAAAATGTTGAACAAGCAAATAAAGCATCTGTGCTGAGGGACAGGTTAGGGGGTTTAGCCCAATTTAGAGTTCTATATACTAATGCATGGAATGTAAGGAATAAAATAGATGAGCTGCAGGTGGAAATTCAAATTGAGGATTATGATGTAGGATGGTCAGGACTGGAAATTAAATATACCTGGTTATGAAGTTTACAGGAGGGCCAGGAACATGGCGGTGAGAGGGTGGAGTAGCCTTACTGATTTGAAATACTATCACCTCAATGGTGAGGGTGGGTATAATGAGGAGACCACATGGGTGGAACTGATGAACAGAAAAGGATCTAAAACTGTGATGGGTGTCGTGTATTGACCCGCCTGGTAGCCGTTCCGAGGTGTTAGATTGTATAAATGCAGAAATTAGGCAAGTGTGTAACGAAGACAGAGTTGTATTGATGGGGGATTTTAACTTGCACATAAATTGGGAGAGGCAGACAAGCACCTGTCAGAAAGGTAATGATATCACAACACGTAGTGTAGAATTTAGAGTAGTGTTTGAAAGTGAAAAGCACGATTCAGATACTAGAATGTTAGACTTGGGTAAGGCTGACTTAAATGGGATGAGACCAAGACTGTCCACAGTAAACTGGGAAGATGGGTTAATGGGCCAAATGACTGAAGAACAGTGGAGAATATTTAAAGAAACATTTGACCACATAAAGAGCAAGCATAACTCCCTGAGAGGTAAAAGCTCCATTTCACAAAAAAAGAACCATCGACAACGAAAGAGGTTCGGGACAGCATGAAACTTAAAGAAAGGGCTTACAAAACTGCAAAACATAGCACAGATCTGGATGAATGGGATAGATACAAAGACCAGCAAAAGGTAACAAAGCAGCTTATAAGATTGGCTAAAATGGATTATGAAAGCAAACTTGCAAGGGACATCAAAATCAATAAGAAGACATTTTATCATTATATAAAGGGAAAGTGGGTGGTCAAGAGCAATGTAGGCCCGCTAAAAGGTGAAAATGGAGATATTGTCAGTGACAATGGGGGAAATGGCAGACATGTAGAAAAATTACTTTGCCTCAGTATTTACAGGAGGCTAACTTGCCAGAAGTCCTGAAAGAATTAATAGTCGATAGAGGACAGAGACTTGTAACGTAAGTACAGCATCAGTAATAGGCAATTAATGGAACTAAAGAGTGACAAAACCCCAGGACCTGAATGTTTCCATCCAAAGATGTTAAAGGAAGTAGGGGAACACATTGTAGCTGCCCTAAGTTTCAGAGTTTCCTGCATTCAGGAGTAGTCCCTTTGGATTGGAAATTTACACCTGTTGCGCCACTTTTTAAGAAAGCAGGAAACCAGGGAATTACAGACTGGTTAGCCTAACATCTGTGGTGGGGAAATTGCTGGAGTCTATAATCACGGATGGGGTAACTGAACACCTCACAAAATTTTGGTCGATCAGGGAGAGCCAGCGTGAAGGGAAGGTCAAACTTGACTAATCTCATTGAATTTTTTGAAGAGGTGACTAAGGTAGTGGACAGGGGAATGTCTATGGATGTTATTTATATGGACTTCCAGAAGGCATTTGATAAAATCCCACACGAGAGACTGTTAACTATGGTGGAAACCCACTGACTGAGGGCAAATTATTGACATGGTTAGAAAATTAGTTGAGTGGCAGGCAAAAGAGAGTGGGGATAATGGGTAACTCCTCTAATTGGCAGGATGTGACTACCACAGGGATCTGTGTTGGGGCCTCAATTGTTCACATCATTCATTAATGACTTGGACGATGGCATTGAAAGTCATACATCCAAATTTGCTGATGAAACAAAGTAAGGTGGCATGGTAGACAGTCTAGATAGCATAAAATTGCAAGGAGATATTGACAGACTAGGTGAATGGGCAAAATTGTGGCAGATGAAATTCAATATAAGCAAGTGTGAGTTTATCCATTTTGGACCAAAGAAAAGGATAGAGCAGGGTACTTTCTAAATAGGAAGAGGTTAAGTACAGTGGATGTACAAAGAGACTTGGGGGTTCAGATGCATAGATCCTTAAAATGCCATTAACAAGTGCAAAAAAAATCAAAAAGGCTAATGGAATACTAGCCTTTATATCTAGAGGATTGGAGTACAAAGGGGTGAAATCATGATCAAGAAGGTGTTTCACCCAGAACGAGGCTAGCCCATTGCACTTCGGGTGTGCTGACGCCTGCAATGTCCTCAAATGCGGGATTCTTGACTGCAGACTTTGTGCTGCAGCTGCACAAAACCCTGATTCGACACCACTTGGAGTACCATGAGCAGTTCTGGGTACTACACCTTAGGAAAGATATATTGGCCTTGAAGGAGTGCAATGTCGGTTTACAAAAATGATATCTGGACTATAGGGATTAAGTTCTGAGGAGAGATTCCACAAATTAGGCCTGCTTTCACTGGAGTTTAGAAGGTTAAAGGTGATATGATCTAAATATTCAGGCTATTAACAGGGAAAGACATGGTAGATAAAGATAAACTATTTGCACTGGTTGGAGATTCTAAAACTCGGGGGCAGTCTAAAAATTAGGGCCAGACTGTTCAGGAGAGGTTAGGAAGCACTCCTTCGTTCAAAGGGTGGTAGAGGTTTGGAACTGTCTCCTACAAACACTGGGGGAATTAGCTCAAATGGTAGAGCGCTCGTTTTGCAAGTGAGAGGTAGTGGGATCGATGCTCACATTCTCTACTTTGGTGCGGCAGGGTAGAACAGAGGTTAGAACTGTTGCATCACAGCGCCAGGAACTCGAGTTCGATTCCTGGCCTGGGTCACTGTCTGTGCGGAGTCTGCACGTTCTCCCTGTGTCTGCGTTGCTTTCCTCCGGGCGCTCCGGTTTACTCCCACAAATCCTGAAGATGTGCTTGTTAGATGAATTGGACATTCTGAATTCTCCCTACGTGTACCCGAACAGGCGCAAGAGTGTGGCAACTTGGGGATTTTCACAGTAACTTCATTGCAGTGTAATGTAAGCCAACTTGTGACATTAACAAAACCGACTTGCGGCACTAATAAAGATTATTATTATTAAACAGCAGTTGAAGCTAGATCAGTTGTTAATTTTAAATATGAGATAAATAGATTTTTGTTCAGCAAAGATATTAAGGGATGTTGCTAACTTTGGCTGGCTCTTAAATGTTGCCTGTTGTGTCTTTACTTAATTTGCTCTGTTTCTATAACCTTTGCTCTAGAGTCGCCAGGTATCTTTATGATACCGCCATGAGGTTCAAGTTCAAGTGCTGATCAATAACTCAATACACCAATTAGTAAGATTCAAATCAAAACACATTTATTATACACAGTCAATCACTACTCATGCATAAAACTCTACTTACTAGATTATCTCTAACACTAAAAGGCCTATATTTAGCTTCGGAACTGGCCCACCAGGTCAGGGGAACAAATGGCCTTTTGTACGATTCTGAGTCTGCAGGCTTCCAAAGCTGGTATGAACTGGTAGCTAGGAGCGCCTATCTCGTAGCGTGCGTTGACTGGAGACTTACTTGGTTGATGCGGCAGCTAGGCAGGTCACTGTCAAGGGTTGTTTCGAGCTGCTGAGTAACCCTGCCAAGAAGGACGAATTGAACTTGGGGACTCTACTCTACCCCGGATCTGGTTCCAAATGATTGGACTACGTTCCGATCACTTGGATCAATTTCTCCAATACTGGAGATGTTCCCTGATAGCTGGGGGGTTCCTGAGTGTCCGTTGGCTTTTCTTTGTCTTGGCTCCTGCTGGGGCCGAGGAGTCTGGCTTGGCCTTATTTACCTTAAGTGTTTCAATTGTTCCCGGGGATCGCTCATTAATATGCGGATGGTTGCTAGTTTCAGTGCTGTCTTGGTTTCTGCAAGTTCTAATACACAGGAAACTTTGCACCTGCTAGTTTTTCCTGGCTTGACTGAATTTCCCTGTATTCTTTGCGGATCTCCATTTTAAGTCGGGAAGTGGCCAACCCAGGTGGCTACAGGGATAAGGGTCAAAGGCAGCAGCCATGATCTCGTTAAATGGCAGGACAGCTCAAGGGGCTAAATGGTCTATGTTTTCTGAGACACCAATTGAAGAACAACAGGTTTGAGTTCTCCCTGTCTTCCGACCAATATTATTCACCCACAACCGTACTAAGCAGATTTACTCTTCATGTTATCTCATCATTTGAGCACCTTGCTATGGGCAAATTGGCTGCAGCGATTCCTTACAACAGTGACTATGATTCAAAAATATGTAAAGCGCTTTAGACCCCCTGAGCCTGTTATGACCCACAGCTCAAGTTCACTGTGTGTTAAACTTGTAATATTGACCTATGTAACACTGGACTCCAGAACTGACACTTTAAGGATATTATTCATATGAATTTGCAGAAATTGATAATGTCATTCACAGGAGATTGTTAGCTAATTGAAGTTCATGGAATTGAAGTCAGATTATTGACTTGGGCAGGAAATTGGATGAGCGGCAGGAGATGTCATGTAAGGATATTGGGCATGTACTGTATTGACAGGATGTGATCAATGGAGTCCCACAAGAATCTGTGTTGGGGCCTCTCTGCTATTTCCTGTATTAATTAATCACTTAGATGGTGGGATAGAAAGCCACGTATCCAAATTTGCTGATGACACAAAGATGAGTAGGAAGGCTGACAGTATAGATGGAAGTGTTTCATTAAAAATGGCAAAATTAATGGGCAAAGCGGTGGCAAATGGATTTCCGTGTAGGCAATTGTGAGGTTGTCCACATTGCACCTAAAAATGATGGAACAGACTACTTTCTGAATGGTGGAAAGATAGAAACTGTGATGGTCCGAAGAGACTTAGAGGCCTAGCTACATAGATCATTAGGATATCATGAACAAGTGCAGAAAATAATTAAAAGGGCTATTGAAATGTTTGCCTTTATATTTTGAGGATGAGAATACAACAGCGGAAGTCGAGAAGTCATACTTCAGCTCTCCAGAGCCCAAGTTAGAGCAAACCTGGGGTAATATGAGCAGTTCCAGGCACCACACTTCCGGATGGATACATTGGCCTTGGGGGAATGTGGTGTAGGTTTACCACAATGATACCTGAGCTCCCAGGGTTAAATTATAAAATGAGATTTCACAAACTAGGACTGTATTCGCTGGATTTGAGAAGGTTAAGGGGTGATTGGATCAAAGCTTCCAAGATATTAAAGGAAATAGATGAAATAGTTATCGAGAAACGAATTCTGCTAGTTCGGGAATCTGGAATGAGAAGGCATTGTATAAAAATTGGAGCCAGTCCTTTCAGAAACGCTTCTCCATGCAAAAGGTTGGGAGAAGTTTGGAAGGCTCTTCTGCAAATGGCAATTATTGCTTGATCAAATGTTAATTTTAAAACTTAGTTCGATAGATTTCTGTTAACCGCATGTATTTGGGGAAATGGGGCAAAGGTGTTACGATGTCAGGCCACAGTACAACGATGATCTCATTGAATGGCAGGAACAGTTTCAAGGGGTTAAATGTTTACTCTTCCTCTGTTAATGAAATGCTTTAGTTTGATTTGATAATGTGATAAAGCGTTATGCAACTGCAACTATTTGTTTTGTGTGCATTATATTTAGCAATATTTGTTTTAATAATTTATCGAATTAGCCATGAAACGCACAGGTGTTTTTTTTATTGTGCCATTACATTAAATTCTAAACAATGACTTTAAAAAAAAGCTATCACATATGGTAAAACATTTATAATGTCAGTTGAACCTGAGCGTGCTTGATAAATTTAAACCCAAACCAAAGTCACTTGTGTTTTTACTGAACATGTTCTCACTCCAGGGAACATTTTTGGAGTGAATTGAAAAGGGAGAAATTCATTGTTTCATTAGGAATAATGTTTTACTAACCAGTGAAGCGCTTTCGCAGATTTTCTTTTTCAATAATTAGCCAAGGGCCACAAATGCTGACCTTTTCCATTTGTTTCTATGCCAATTGAGTTGCTTTAGCAGCATGGTGAAAACTGAAGGAGTTTCAACTAAACTTAGCTCTGACAATGCATTCAACTAATGGCAGTTTAAACACTTCAATTATCCTCTTTATATTAAATGGAGGGTGGTGAATTTCTTGTAAATCATTACCCAGAAGAGTCCATTATTCTGATCGGTCCCATGGCATATACATTATGAGCCTGATATTCAGTGACCATAAAAGATAAGAATCATTTGACCCATCAGGCCCCCATCATCCATAACCCATACCTGAACATTCTATCGTGGATATTATGTAATTCTCTACCTGCAGTCCCCTTACTCAACATTCTACCATAGGATTCCCTGCAATGAAGACACTTACATTATTTTCCTTTTCTGAAAAAAAACGGTTCTGTTAATAATAATAAAAAGCTTTATTATTGTCACAAGTAGGCTTACATTAACACTGCAATGAAGTTACTGTGACAATCCCCTAGTTGCCACATTCCGGACTTGTTCGGGTACACTGAGGGAGAATTCAGAATGTCCAGTTCACCTAACAGCAGGTCTTTCGGGACATGTGGGAGGATACTACGGAGCACTGGAGGAAACCCCACGCAGACACGGGGAGAATGTATCCACAATCCCCTTCTCAGCTGATGTTGATCCAGCTACTTACCAGTGAATGTACCCCTGAAATTACCCTGAACATAAGAACAACATAAGAACTAGCAGCAGTAGTAGACCATTTGGCCCCTCGGGCCTGCTCTGCCATTTAATAATATCATGGTTGATCTTTTTGTGGACTCAGCTCCACTTACCTGCCTGCTCGTCAGCACTTATCTTCTTTGGAAATCTCGTCCTCTTTCAGTATCCTACAGTACCATCAGATTTCCAAGCGTGGGTAATGAAGAAATGGGTTCCGACATAAAATAAAGGCTCACAGGCCGTTAGGTTCACACGAGCTACAACGCGCTTGACGTTCGTGGGTTAGAGATGTTATTCAAACTGGACATTGGACTACAATCATGCAATTCACTTCTCCCACCTTGTATTCATCAATCCTGATTCTGATCGAGCGTGCCTTCCAAATGACCTTTTAGATTGCTTTGCTATTATTTATTGATGTCCGGTTCTGAGAGAGTGAGGGAAATGTGGGTGTCCACTCCTAAGGTCCAATGTCATCCCTCTTCTGCAGAGCCCTGTTGGTGAGGCGTTATTGAAAAGATTTTCAAATTGAGTTCAGGCATTTGTTTGGCAGCTCCCTTCTATAGTCATTGCAGCTAATTGAGATTTTGAGTAGAGTCTGCAGCTTGGAGCCAAAGCTGTCATCAGGGATTCCAAATGTTGGCTTAGTTTTAAGTTAGTGTAAAAAAAAAATACTTTTTCACCACTATTTAAATCTGCAGTATGTTTAACTTTGTGCTACAGTCTCCAGTTAACAGCCACCCTGTAAATGAGAGTACTGGTTTGTAAACAAAGATATACCTCAAAGGATTCTTTATCATTTCTATGGGTTTGCTTATAATAGGATAAAATGTTTCCTTTGCTCATGAAAGGCTATTAACGTTGTTTTTACTTTTGACAACTGATGTGCACAACAGTGCAACTAAAATGAGAGCAGTAGTTGCCACACGAACCTTGTATATGATGAGAACCTAAGAGTCCCACGAACATTTGTGTTGGATACCCAGGAGACAAGCCCAACCACCTAACTGCAGCAATCTGTGGCCTAGTGCATGTTCACTCAGTTCAATCTTTAGTTTCACCTTTGGCATACATGTGAGCGTTCCAGGTAAATGGGCAAACACTGGTGTTGCTCTTATTAGCCTTAGTTTTATTAGCTCTAATTCTGTCACCTTTGCTCACGAGTCGCCAGGTATCTTTCTGATACCGCCACGTGGTTCAAACTCCAGTAATGATTAATAATGCAGCACACCGCTTAGTAAATGTTAAATCAACGATCATTTATTATATACAGCAATAAATACTTATACAATAATCCTACTTCTAGACTATTACCTACCATTAAAGGCCAATACTTAACTTTGGTGATGGCCCACCAGGTCAGGGAAATGAATGGTCTATCGAATTAGGTCTGGCCTGCGGGATTCAAAAAGGCTGGTACGGGTCGATAGTCTGGAACACCTATCTGGTAGCGATCGCTGGAGTAAGACTTATTTGTTCTTTCGTCGGAGGGTCTCAAAGGTTGCGAGTAGGAGAAGAAGGGTCGATCTGAACTTGGCCCCTATCTTTATAGTTCCCAGGGGCTTCCTGCCTCTCGGGGCGGACCTTGACCCTGGCCCCAAGTGATTGGACTTGGTCCCAATCACTGGGTTCGATATGCTCCAATAATGGGGTGATTCCTTGATCAGGGGGTGGTCGTTCACCTTTCTTTGTCTCGGCCACTGCTGGCGCCGAGGGGTCTGGATCGGCTTTCAATTGCTAATTTGTTGCAATTGTTCATGGGGATCGCCGATTAAACTGCAGATGGCTGGATTGATGTGTTGCTAATGTTTGCAGGTATCGGTCTGGGCCGACTTCCCCAGAGCCGAATACACTGTTCTGTCTGCAGCTGTCCATTTGTGCCCTGTTGGCTGATTTTCCCATCAGCCTTTTCAGTTCGCCATTTTACATCGGGGTTTGGCCAAATTAATCGGGAATCAGCCATTTTAGGTGGCTACACTGGAAAATTGGAATTCATTAAGCATGACATAATCTTTTAAAAGAGACATTTATATTCTGATCAGAGATTGGTTTGCACTGTGGTTAGGCAGAGTCATTTAGGGCTACACCATCCATGGGATAGCACCTCAGGGTTATAGGGCTGACAAAAAAGCAATGAAATTCTAGGTTTTATTACTCGAGGTTTAGAATACAAAATCCAAGATACAATGATGAGCCTCGATAGGATCTTTGGGAATACTGTTTGCAATGTTAGGCTCCATACTATAGGAATAGTTTGAGGTTTTGGAGAGGTACAATGTGGATTGATGCCATAGTTTGAAGAAATATCAAATATAAAAAAAGGTTTTGTTTTTTTTCTTCAGTGTACTGTAGGCTTATGAAAGAATTGATTAAAATTATGAAACTATGCGATGGGGGTCGATCCAGGCAGATCATTTTCAACAGTTGAGAGTTTAAGAGCAAGAGGCTACAGAAGCAAGTTTCAACGTAAGAGGTTCAGAATAGAAGGCAAACTTCTTCAGAGAGCTATGCGACTATGGAATTCACTTTCAGGGTTAGAGGTTAAGGCAGAAACTCTGACAGCATTCAAGATTAGTTTGGATAGGTGGACAAAGGAGAAAGGTTGAAGGGATATGGGACGGTCAGGTAACAGGTCGTATAAGCAATGTGTGTTTGTATTTGTGGGTATTATAAATAAGGCATAGCTTTAAGTAAGTTTAGTTTTGTGCTTCTGTATTTGAAAGGGGCTATTTTACATCGCACAATACGCTTTTGAGAAGAGTACAGCATGATCCGTGTCAAACCACTTCCCAGAGTTTAATCACTACAACCATAGAAACATTGCGGTGCAGAGAGAGGCCTTTCAGCCCATCGCACCTCACAACCTGGTCCGTAGCCTTGCAGGTTACAGCACTTTAGATGCAGATCGAGATACCTTTGAAATAATGTTTCAGCCTCAACCACCAACTTAGGCAGTGATCTCCAGACACTCACTACCCTCTGGGTGAAAACGTTTCATCTCATGTCTTCTCTAATCCTTCTACCAATCACCTTAAATCTAATCCCTCTGGCAATTGACTCCTCTGTGAGAGGAAACAAATCTGTCTGTCTACCCTCTCTCGGCCCCTCATAATGTCATAGATATCATAGAATTTACAGTGCAGAAGGAGGCCATTTGGCCCATTGGGTCTGCACCGGCTCTTGGAAAGAGCACCCTACTTAAGCCCACACCTCCACCCTATCCCTGTAACCCAACAACCCCATCTAACCTAAGGGCAATTTATCATGGCCAATCCACTTAACCTGCACATCTTTGGACTGTGGGAGGAAACCGGAGCACCCGGAGGAAACCCATGCAGCCAGTGACCCAAGCGGGAATCGAAATTGGGACCCTGGAGCTGTGAAGCCATAGTGCTAACCACTATGCTACTTTACATCTCAATTAATTGACCCCTTAGCTTCCTCTGTTCTAAGGAAAACAGTATCCAATCTCTCCCCATCGCTGCAATTTCAAGCCCTGACAAACTTCTTGTAAATCTCCTCTGTACTCTCTCCACAGCAATTATGCCCTTCCTGTAATGTGACCAGAACTCTAATGAAATTCCAAGGTCTCACTTGCTAACCCCTCTCAATATCTTTTCATTTATTGAGAAGTCCCTTTGCAAAAACGTCCATCGACCATTATCTTTTGTTCTCTGTTACTGAGCCAATTTTGGATTCAACTTGTCACCTTCCCTAGTATTCTATGAGATCTCATTTTTCTGACCAGTTTGCCATGTGGGATCTTGTTAAATGACTTGCTGAAATCTATGAACACAACATCCACTGCACTATCCTCCTCAATCCTCTTTGTTATTTCCTCAAAAAAATCTATGAAGTTAGTAGGACTGGATCTTTCCCAAATAAAACCACACTGTCTACCCCTGATTAATCCGTGCCTTTCTTAGTGACAAGTTTATCCTGTCTCTTAGAATTGTTTCCAATACTTTGCTCACCACTGAAGTCAGACTGACTGGTCTGTAGTTTTCTGGCCTATTCCTCGCACCTTTTAAAAATAATGGTATAACATTTGCAGACCTCCAATCCTCTGGTATGTCGCCTATATCTGGTGAGGATTGGAAAATGTTACTCAGTGCCTCCACTATTTCCTCCCCAGCTTTCTTCAACAACCTGGGAGACTATCCATCTGGTCCTGGTGATTTATCCTTCTTCAAGAATACCAGTCCCTACAGTACTTCCTCTCTCACTATGCTCATTGTATCTAATACTTCACACTCCTCCTCTTTGCCTAGAATTTCTGCATCATTCCTCTCCTTAGTGAAGGCAGAGACAAAATATCCATTGAGAACTCACCTCACATCTTCTGAATCTATCCAAACATTACCATGTACATCTCTGACAGGACTGACCTTTTCCTTGGTTAACGATATTTCTGCAGCATTTGCTTTGAGAATCATAGAATCTCGACTGTGCAGAAGGAGGCCATTCGGCCCATTGAGTCTGCACCGACCCTCCAAAAGAGCACCACATCTAGGCCCACTCTATCGCCTTATCCCCGTAACCTCACCTAACCTTTGGACACGAAGGGGCAATTTAGCATGACAATCCACTTAACCTGCACATCTTTGGACTGTGGGAAGAAACCGGAGCAGCCAAAGGAAACCCACACAGACACGGGGAGAACATGCAAACTCAACACAAACAGTCGCCCAAGGTTAGATTTGACCCTGGGTCCCTGGAGCTGTGAAGTAGCAGTGCTAACTACTGTGCCTTCATGTCATGAGACCTTGCATGTATCCTGTAATAAAACCATAAAATGTAACAGTGAGTTTCCTTCAACATTGATCGTGTAGTAAAACTAAAACATGTAGCTCCACTTTGGTCGAAAGCAAAATGGCACACCTGTCAAGGAGTACACCTAAAGATAAAGGCTCACTTAGTATGATACCAGCGCCTTACATATGAAGCCATGATGTGGAGATGCTGCTGTTGGACTGGGATGGGCACCGTAAGAAGTCTTACAACACCAGGTTAAAGTCCAACAGGTTTGTTTCGAATCACTCGCTTTCAGAGCACTGCTCCTTCCTCAGGTGAGTCATGAGGAGCTGCGCTCTGAAAGCTAGTAATTCGAAACAAACTTGTTGGACTTTAACCTGGTGTTGTAAGACTTCTTACTGTTACATATAAAGTTACTTGATTTATACACTTTGATTCCTTAATAATTGCACACAACTAAAACTATTAAAATGATTAAACATGGATTTCCCTACGTATGAGTAAGCTATAATACTGATTGTATTTCAACGGCACACTTTAAACTGTTTATCCTGAATTTCAGATTCCAATTTCCTTTATGTTGCAGCATTGGTTTATGGCTGGTTGTTAAATTACAATTTCTGACATTAAAATTATTTTCCCATAAACGCTGGGAAAATAGTACATATTCCATATGCTTTGCTTGCAACACAAAATAGTATTATGATGTTAATCCTATATCTTGGTTTAGTGTGGTATTCATTGCATTTCACACAATACTCCATGGACATCTATATGCTTTCTGATATATTTAATAGTGAAGTAGTTGTCAGACAAATTATTCTTCTCACAGAATGTGTACATTTGTCTCATAGAAATTGGTCTTTTTGTTGCGATGTGTTCATAGAAAGCCTGAATCACAGTGATTGGTCTCTGAGAAACCCAGGACTAGTGTTTCTGGCAGCAGTTTGCATTGTTTTTAATATAAAATTCCATAGAAATTTGAGGTTTACTTTGAATAATCAGAATTCTAAGTACAAAGGTACATTATTCCTAGTGTGGAGGAAATCAGAGAAATGCTTGATTAGTTGAAAAATGTTTGAATTAAGAAATCCTTGTGAATATTGTGGCGGTTCAAAAAATAAATGTTTCCATATTTCTTTTAAAAAAAATTTGGAGTACCCAATTCATTTGTTCCAATTAAGGGGCAATTTAGCGTGGTCAATCCACCTAACTTGCACATTTTGGGTTATGGGGACGAAACCCATGCAAACACTGGAGAATGTGCAATCTCCACACGGACAGTAACCCAGAGCCGGGATCGAACCTGGGACCTCGGCGCCGTGAGGCAGCAGGGCAAACCCACTGCGCCACCGTGCTGTCCTTTTTTCCCCCCATATTTCGACGGGTTGCCAATAGCGTGTTGTCCATAATGCAGGTTTGCAGTTCAATATGTAAACTCTTGTATGAGAAATTGAGGAGTGTGATCTTGCCCAACAGATTGCATCTTAACCTTTTTCAATAATGTGCCAAACCAGTGGTTGGAACTTTACAAGAAATAACTTTTTCTTAATTGAGATTTAGTTGATAATGAGCTGAAGTTAAATGAACAGATTTACCTTTCCATTTAGAGTACATTTGGATTGTCAAAAATGGATCCACATCGTTTGGTGAAGTTAAAACTAAGATGGGGCATATTTCTTTGCTGGAGCGAGTTTATTGACTTTATTCGCAGTCAACTCTACTCCAACCTTCCAGTGCCCCAACAATCCCCATTTGTAATGCTTTTGAGCACGATCCCATTTATGGGTGTGCAAATACCCATCACCTATTTAACAATGTAATTGCCATTAAACCGTACCAGCCTCCCCGAACAGGCGCCGGAATGTGGCGACTAGGGGCTTTTCACAGTAACTTCATTTGAAGTCTACTTGTGACAATAAGCAATTTTCATTTCATTTCATTTCATTTTCATAACAAGGTAATTAATAAGACATTGACAGAAAGGGCCAAATTAGTGCATCCCATTTCTTCCAAAGAGCAGTACAGCTGACCAATGGTTTTCACACATCCCAGATGAACTGAATCATAGAATCATAGAATTTGCAGTGCAGACTTCCGGTTGCGGCTATGCGGAGCTAAGTCGCACATTCGGCAGCTCACGCAAAAAACGGACTTTTGGGCTCTTTTCAGGGCCCCCAACGGAATTATTTTGACGTTTCCCACTGTGAGAAGGAGAGTACAATAGTTCCCCGACAGTATATGGCTTTTGCCAGGAGCGGGGCGACTAAAAACGTGGTGGTGGACCCGAAGAAGGTGCAAGGGAAGAAGAACAAAATGGCGGCGGGCGGGGACCAGGCAGCGTGGATGCAGTGGGTGCAGGAGCAACAGGAGGTTATCCAGCGCTGCTTTAGGGAGATTAAAGCGGACCTGCTTGAGCCGATGAAGGCTTCCATTGATAAGCTGCTGGAGACACAGACGGCCCAGGGGATGGCGATCCGCGAGGCCCGACAAAAGATCTCCGACAACGAGGACGAGATCTTAGGCCTGGCGGTAAAGGTGGAGGCGCACAAGGCGCTCCACAAGAAATGGCAGGAGCGTTTCAAGGAGATGGAGAATCGGTCGAGGCGGAAGAACATGCGGATTCTGGGCCTCGCGGAGGGGCTGGAGGGGCCGGTCGTGGGGGCCTATGTGGTCACCATGTTGAACTCGCTGATGGGAGTGGGGTCCTTCCATGGGCCCCTGGAGCTGGAAGGGGCCCATAGAGTGCTGGCGAAGAGGCCCAAGGCTAACGAGCCTCCACGGGCGGTGCTGGTGCGGTTTCATCGGTTCGCTGATCGGGAGTGTGTGCTCAGGTGGGCCAAGAAGGAAATGAAAATGAAATGAAAATCGCTTATTGTCACAAGTAGGCTTCAACAAACTTTACACTTTATTGCATTCTAGCACTGTTACTTGTTTTTTCCTCAAAATATGTGCACCTTGGGGACACTTACAGCAATACTTTTATCAATTTGCCATTTCATTGCAACAGATCCTTCCCCATTTATATACTTGATTTGTTCCATTGTAAGATTACTCCTTAATCAATATACAATGCTTAGATTTTAATCTTAGACACGCAATCTACACATCTTGGTTCTCAACTGTGCTCATTTGAAAATGAAATGAATGAAAAATGAAATGAAAATCGCTTATTGTCACAAGTAGACTTCAATGAAGTTACTGTGAAAAGCCCCTAGTCGCCACATTCCGGCGCCTGTTCGGGGAGGCTGTTATGGGAATCGAACCGTGCTGCTGGCCTGCCTTGGTCTGCTTTCAAAGCCAGCGATTTAGCCCAGTGTGCTAAACAGCCCAGGAGAGGAGCAGCAGGTGGGAGAACGCAGAGGTTCGAATATACCAGGACTGGAGTGCGGAGGTGGAGAAGAGGAGGGCCGGGTACAATCGAGCGAAGGCGGTGCTGCACAGTAAGGGGGGAAGGGGGGACTGCCTGGGAGGGTGGATGAGCAAGAGACAACATGAAGGGTTGGGGAAACTGGCACGTATGGGAGAGAGCCAATGTACAAAGCCATGTAAATATATCATTTTGCCATGTATATATCTTGCTCTGCGCGATTTCTTGTTATTTTGTTACGGGGGGGGGGGGCTGTTATTGTTTGTAAGGTAGAAAAATTGTGTTAAAAAACTTTAAAAAATATATTTTTTTTAAAAAAGGACCGGCACCATTATTTTGAGTCTCCGGAGGAGGCGTGGGCCTTTGTTCAGGCCGAGAAGTTGGACACAGATTGAGGGTCGGGATGGGCGTTTGGGGATTGCGGTTGATATGTTACTTTTTGAGGGGGGGTCCTTTGCTCTTGTTTTTTTCTTTCTGGTTTGGTGAGTGTGGTTAGGGCGGGTTGGGCACTGTTTTGGTTGGGTTGGTCGGGGGGGCTCTTGGAGGGGGGTAAGCAAATGGAACAGGGGTGGATGGCCGGTAGTGTGATGAGGCTCCGCGGGGGAGGGGGAGGCCTGAGTCGGGGGTGAGGGGACTGGGCCTGTAAAAGGAGCTGCGGCAGAGGTGGCCGGGTAGGTGGTTAGGTGACTTTTTCCTGCGCTGAAGACTGGAGGGGGCAGGGCCGGGGCGGGGAATCGAGGATTGTTTCCCGCGCTTGGGATGGAATGGGGAGGTGGAGAGCCTGCAGATGGGGAATGGAAGAGGCGGGTGTGTCACACAATGGGAGGAGTCGAAGGAGAGGCGGGAGCGGCCGGGGTCAGCAGGTTTCAGCTGACTTGCGGAAGTGCAATGGGGGGGGGGGAGTAAACCAGCTAGGAGGGGTCCTAGCCCGGGCCGGGGGGGGTTGCCGAGTCGGGGGTGAGGGGACTGGGCCTGTAAAAGGAGCTGCATCAGAGGTGGTGGGGCCGGGTAGGTGGTAAGCACGGGCTTTTTCCCGCGCTGAAGACTGGAGGGGGCAGGGCTGGGGCGGGGAAGCGAGGGTTGTTTCCCACGCTTGGGATGGAAGGGGGAGGTGGAGAGTCTGCAGATGGGGAATGGAAGAGGAGGGTGTGTCACACACTGGGAGGAGTCGAAGGAGAGGCGGGAGTGGCCGGGGTCAGCAGGAGTCAGCTGACTTGCGGAAGTGCAATGGGGGGAGTAAACCAGCTAGTAGGGGTTCTAGCCCGGTTGGAGGGGGGGGGGGGGTGGAATCGAGTTGCTGCTGCTATGGTCAAGGGGAGCTGGAGCGAGTGGGGGGGGGGTGGTCAAGACGGGGATCTGCCGCCGTGGGGAACGGGCCGGGCGTGGGGTGCGGGCGCGTGGCTGGCCGAGGAAGGGTTATGGCTTGGGGGCGGGTAGCCCCCTGATCCGGCTGATAACCTGGAATGTAAGGGGACTGGACGGGCCGGTCAAGCGGGCCCACGTGTTCGCGCACCTGAAGGGGCTGAAGGCGGATGTGGTCATGCTCCAGGAGACACACCTGAAGGTGGCAGACCAGATAAGATTGAGGAAAGGGTGGGTAGGTCAGGTGTTTCATTCGGTGCTGGATGCCAAAAATCGAGGGGTGGCTATCTTGGTGGGAAAGAAGGTGTCGTTCGAGACGTCGAGCATTGTGGCAGACAATGGCGGTAGGTACGTAATGGTTAGTGGTAAACTGCAGGGAGAGAGGGCGGTACTGGTCAATGTGTATGCCCCGAACTGGGACGATGCGGGTTTTATGCGCCGCATGTTGGGCCGGATCCCAGATATGGAAGTGGGGGGCCTGATAATGGGGGGAGACTTCAACACGGTGTTGGATCCGGCACTGGATCACTCCAGGTCTAGGACGGGTGGGAAGCTGGCGGCGGCTCAGGTGCTGAGGGGGTTTATGGACCAGATAGAAGGGGTGGACCCTTGGAGATTTGCAAGTCCGGGGGCTAGGGAATTTTCATTCTTCTCACATGTCCATAAGGCTTATTCCCGGATCGACTTTTTTATTTTGAGCAAGGCGCTTATAGCGTGAGTAGAGGATACTGAGTACTCGGCAATAGCCATTTCGGATCACGCCTGCATTGGGTGGACTTAGAGCTGGGGGAGGAGAGGGACCAGCGCCCGTTGTGGCGTTTGGAGGTGGGGTTGTTGGCGGACGAGGAGGTGAGTGAGCGGGTCCGAGGAAGCATAGAGAGGTACCTGGAGGCCAACGATAACGGGGAGGTCCGAGTGTGGATGGTATGGGAGGCGCTGAAGGCGGTGGTTAGGGGAGAGCTGATCTCCATTTGGGCCCACAAGGAGAGGAGGGAGCAGAGGGAGAGGCTGGTAGGGAAGGCACCGGGGCTGGACGGTTTCCCGGTCGAATTCGGTAAAAAATGTATGGACCTGTTGGGCCCGTTGCTTGTTAGGACCTTTAATGAGGCAAGGGACGGGGGGTGGCTTTGCCCCCGACGATGTCCCGGGCACTGATCTCCTTGATCCTGAAGCGGGACAAGGATCCCCTGCAGTGTGGGTCTTACAGGCCGATTTTGTGCTAAATGTAGATGCCAAGGTGATGGCGAAGGTCTTAGCCACGAGGATTGTGTGCCGCAGGTGATCCACGAAGACCAGACTGGGTTCGTGAAGGGGAGGCAGTTGAACGCAAATGTGCGGAGGCTTCTGAACATTATCATGATGCCGGCGAGGGAGGGGGAGGCGGAGATGGTGGTGGCGATGGACGCTGAGAAAGCCTTCGATAGGGTAGAGTGGGGGTACCTGTGGGAGGTGCTGAAGAGGTTTGGGTTTGGGGAGGGGTTTATCTGGTGGGTCAGGCTGTTGTATGGGGTCCCAATGGTGAGTGTGGCCACGAACAGGAGGAGGTCTGAGTACTTGCGGTTGTACCGAGGGACGAGGCAGGGGTCCCCCCTGTCCCCCCTGCTCTTCGCACTGGCGATTGAACCCCTGGCTATGGCACTGAGTGAGTCGAGGAACTGGAGGGGGTTGGTGATGGTGGGGAGGAGCATAGGGTCTTGCTCTATGCAGACGACTTGCTGTTTTATGTGGCGGACCCGGTGAGGGGAATGCCGGAGGTAATGAGGATCCTCAGGGAATTCGGGGATTTCTTGGGGTACAAGCTCAACATGGGGAAGAGCGAGCTGTTCGTGGTTCACCCAGGGGACCAGGAGAGGGGGATTGGCGAGCTCCCACTGAAAAAGGGCGGAGAGGAGCTTTAGGTATTTGGGGGTCCAGGTGGCCAGGAGCTGGGGGGCCCTGCATAGGCTTCATTTCACAAGGCTGGTGGAGCAAATGGAGGAGGAGTTCAAGAGGTGGGACGCGTTGCCGTTGTCCTTGGCGGGTAGGGTGCAGTCAGTCAAAATGACGGTGCTCCCAAGGTTTTTGTTCCTGCTCCAATGCCTCCCCGTGTTTATCGTGAAGGCCTTTTTTAGGCAGGTCAACAGGAGCATAAAGGGGTTTGTGTGGGCGCGAGGGACTCCGAGGGTGAGAAGGGTGTTCCTGGAGCGGAGTAGAGATAGGGGGGGGCTGGCGCTGCCCAACCTCTGTGGGTACTACTGGGCCGCCAATGCGACGATGGTGCGCAAGTGGGTGATGGAGGGGGAGGGGGCTGCATGGAAGAGGCTGGAGACGGCGTCCTGTGTGGGTACGAGTCTGGGGGCGCTGGCAACGGCGCCGCTGCCGCTCCCTCCAAGGAGGTATACCACGAGCCCGGTAGTGGCGGCTGCCCTCAAAATCTGGGGGCAGTGGAGGCGGCACAGGGGGGAAGTTGGGGCCTCGGTGTGGACCCCAATACGGGGGAACCTCCGGTTCGTCCCAGGGAGCACAGATGGAGGGTTTTCGGGGTGGCACAGGGCAGGGATACGAAGGTTGGGAGGCCTGTTTGTGGATGGGAAGTTCGCGAGCCTGGGTGAGTTGGAGGAGAAGTATGGGCTCCCCCCGGGGAACACCTTCAGGTACTTACAGTTAAGGGCATTTGCCAGGCGGCAGGTGGTGGAATTCCTGCGGCTACTGCCACGCACAGTACAGGACAGGGTGCTCTCGGGGGGGGTGGGCGGGAGTGGGGAAGATCTCGAAAACTTACCAGGTGATGCAGGAGGCCTCGGTGGTGGAGGTGAAAGGTAAGTGGGAGGAGGAGTTGGGAGAGGCGATCGGGGAAGGGACGTGGGCCGCTGCATTAGGGAGGGTGAACTCTTCATCTTCGTGCGCAAGGCTCAGCCTCATACAGTTTAAGGTGCTGCACAGGGCACACATGACCGGGACAAGGATGAGCCGGATTTTTGGGGGTGAGGACACGTGTGGTAGGTGCTCATGGAGCCCAGCAAACCACACTGGCATGCCCAGTGCTGGAGGAATTTTGGAAGGGCGTAGCGAGGACGGTGTCGAGGGTGGTAGGATCCAGGGTCAAACCGGGCTGGGGGCTCGCAATATTTGGGGTGGCAGAGGAGCCGTGAGTGCAGGAGGCAAAAGAGGCCGGTATTCTGGCCTTTGCGTCCCTGGTAGCCCGACGGAGAATTCTTCTTCAGTGGAAGGATGCGAGGCCCCCTAGCGTGGAATCCTGGATCAGCGATATGGCAGGGTTCATTAAATTGGAGAGGGTAAAATTCGCCTTGAGAGGGTCGGTACAAGGGTTCTTCAGGCAGACTTCCTGGTAGAATGGTAGATATTGGTCAATGGCAGCAGCAACTCCGGGGAGGGGGGGGGGGGGGGGTTACTTTATTTTTGTTTATTTCACTGGGGGATCTGAGGGGGTGTATTTATTTGCTATGTTGGCTTTGTGTTAAGTCGGGGTGTTAATTTATTATTTATGTACAGGGGGAGGGTTGTTTTTTTTTTTACTGCGTTTTGTATTTAACCCTGTTGTGTTCCTTTTTCATTTTGTTATTGATATTCTGTGAAAACCTTAATAAAAATTATTTAAAAAAAAAAGAATTTGCAGTGCAGAAGGAGGCCATTCGGCCCATCGACTCTGCACCGGCCCTTACAAAGAGCACCCCTGAAGCCCACGTATCTACCCTATCCCTGTAATCCAGTAACCCCCACTTAATATTTTTTGGACAGTAAGGGCAATTTAGCATGGCCAATCCACCTAAACCGCACATCTTTGGACTGTGGGAGGAAACCGGAGCACCCGGAGGAAACCCACGGACACGGGGAGAACGTGCAGACTCTGCACAGAGTGTGGCCCAGCCGGGAATCGAACCTGGGACCCTGGAGCTGTGAAGCAACTGTGCTAACCACTATGCTACCGTGCTGCCCATGAAGTATGCAATGCTCCAGACATGTTCAGTGAATAACATTTCAAGGGGAAAAAAACATAATCTGTGACAAACTGTATGTGCTGATTATGTTAACATGGCCATTAAAAGATCAACGCTGTGGCTCCCATTGTTATGTATGCCATGAATTGTCTGAGCAGGGGTTCATAGGATTTTAAAAAGGCTATTAATTGGGAGGGTAATCTGAAACCACAGGCTTACGTAGACCATTGTTGGCTCACTAAATGGAAAACTGAATCAAATATCCATTGAATTGTTCTGGATCAGAGCCATGTCACTTTCACTTTTTTAATATCTTGGATGGATTTTAAGATACATTTTTGTGATCCCGTTCCACATAAAACCAGATTGAACTGAACTGTTATTAACTGTTATGCATGTGGGGGTAATGTTGAGCAATTTTGGGATGATTCCCAAGATACTGAAAAGTAATTTTTCCCCAATTGCAGTGGGAAGAACTGAGCCGAAGACTGACAATAGGCAGTCACGCTAAAGTTTTAGAAGACTGCATTTAAACTGTAGCAAATTATTACTTCGAGTGTTGGCCAGATTTTGGCAGGAATTTGCTCCCATTTGCTATAAAATGACTGAAAAGATAACTTGGAAAGATTGTAGAGCTGGCAAGTGACTAGTATAGAAATAAATAGTAGTGAACTATTATATAGTTTATAATAAACTTTTGGTGAATTTGCATGTCTGCTATTATCCCTTTGGGTACTTTGCTCCTTTCACAAATGGGAACCAATGTTGCAACATCAAGGAAATTGAAATCCTCAATTCAAAATGAACAGAATTAAAAGTGGGAAATGTAGAGCTTGTGTGTGCACTGTTGTTTTGGCAAAACATTGTACTTGTCGGAGATAATACTCCCTAGTTTTGAAATAATTGATCAATGCCTACTGTTTCTCAGAGAAAATTACTCTGTTAACATGTATGATAACATCTTTGCATTAAAGCACTATTATTGGTCAAAGTTACCTGATAGATTTTGTCGCGAGTTGGTAAGTTGCGCTCTTAGGACCCTCATGTAAATCGGCGCTTTTAGATTGTGAAGCCCCATAAAAGACGTTACAAAATTGTTGCTGATTCAAGTAGAGATGTGTGAAAGTATGGAAACTGCACTTTCCCCCAAGCCCCAAAACATATGTAAACGATAACAATGTTTTTCTTGGTAGGTTATGAAACTGCACGCTCTTTAGCTTTGCATGGAGCACAAGTTGTCCTAGCCTGCAGAAATCGAGCTCGAGCCAGTGAGGCTACACAAAAGATACTGGAGGAATGGGTGAGTGCTTCCATGTCGTGTGCAAACAAGACTTCACTACACTTAATTCATCCATGCTCACTAATAAGTCTATTTATTAAATTCTTCTTTTTGGACCCGAGATCCTCAAATTGCACACTGAGATTTGATCTGTCATAAATCCCAATTGTTCAAGGGGAAGGCTAAGTTGATAATAGCTCAACTGTGGAATACTTATAGTGATCATTCTTATGACCATTTTAAAATTCGAAATACAAGGGATAATTCCATGATCTGTATTCCCAGTGGGGAAGCTATGCTCACTAGGAGCATTGGTTGCAGATGGGGCTAGATCATTGTTGTACTGATTTTGCCCTCTGCCCCCCCAAATGGTGGCTCCCCAATGGGATTACAGGATTATCACAGTTATCCAAGAATCTCATTAGAAAATTCCAAGACTGCAGCAGTGTAAAACCATGTTAATTGAACAGTTAATGTAAAAAAACGGAAATTCATAAATCTATGCATAAGAAATATGTTATGTGCATTTGAATTTGACATTCCTGGGATGATATTTCAGTTTGGCAAAATGTATCAAATGTCAGTTTCCCTTTTTTTTATGTTCAGCCAACTAAAACTCCCAGTTGCAAAACAAATGAACTGTATGGGCTGCGTGTTTTCATGGTTTCTTTGAAGAATTGAACTCCAGGAAGATTTGAATATTTGTTGTTTCACAGAATTGTGTGTTATTTTGGACAAAACTAAATGCACAAGGTACATTTTCCAATGAACGTCCTCCACAGTTAACAGGTAAACGGAGGAGAAATGGTTGAAAATATGCCAGTGTTTCCTCTTTAAGAGCTTCTTTCCATTCTTGAGGTTACACAGCACAAAATGTTACTGCATGTCAGGGTAGCAGCATTATAGCATCCCTGAGCTAGTTGGTTTTAGGTAGTTACTAAATAATACATTCTTAGCTAATTGGGACAACAAATGTAAACTCCAAAATCATATTGTTATTATACAATGGAGTACTCTTGTCTGTTGCAATTGGCCATCCGGAAGACTGACAAAATGTGGGAAGAGACACTAATGGGACTATGCTCTAATATGACTTACATTCCTGCAGGATTGAGTTTTCCTCAGGGGAAACTTGTATGATACAGCTGCAATAAAAATAAAAATCACTGTGCAGCCACTTTTCTTTGCAGTGCCTATTGCTGCAGTTTTGTAAACATTTTTATTAGATTGCCAATTTAAAGGGAGCACTATTGTTTCTTGGGGAGATGTGACTACTGTGCATCTGGCACGTTTGAGCTCGGGATCTGAGCACCAAAGGCATTCAAACATGTTCTGTGATTGCTCTCCTTGTGGCTTCAAGACAGTTGATATTTTGCAGTTGGACAGAAAGATTATAAGTAGGAAAATGATCATGAAAGAGATCATAATAAGCTATCTCCATTTTAAAGTACGATGGGAGGTTATTTGCAGGAGGAAAGATACTTGAATGGTGCCATTTTCTGAATTGACATGAGTTTGAGCGACAAAACTTTAGGTTGTGTTTCGAGAGAGGTTATTCTCCACCTTTGCTTGCAGTCCCCACGTGTGAAAAGCTGATTAGTTACTTTTATTTTTTTTCCTTCTTCTTGGATCTGGAGCTTCCAGTGACTGGATTAATGAGGAACCTTACACAAAACCATGGCTGGAACTTTCCGGTTGTTTACGGGTCCCGCCGATGGCACACTTCCACTGCCGGTTTCACGGTGACGAGGGATGAAATCAAAGGGCAACCCCGTTGATGCGGCTGGACCAGAAGATGCAGCCACCAGCTAATGGCGGGGCTGCCTCCCCAGTGGGTTGTGCGACAATACCACCCATGTCTTGACACTTCATGGAGCAAGGGATCAGTACAGCATTGCACCACAATGCATTAAGTTGCAATTATTTGGAAAAATATTTTCTTCCCTATTTTCCGGAGCCAGTGCTAACCTGCTACTAAAACCACGTGCAGGCATCTGCTCTCAGCTCTTAATATTCTTTCAGTTGCCAAAGATACCCAAGAGTTTCTGTGACAATTCCCGACCTAATTTCATTGCATTCACCCCTCAACTGGTGTGACTTGGATTGGAAATTTAGCGGAGTGAAGGGAGGATATTAAACCTTTGAAGGTGGCCCTCTGATGCTGTCTTTTTGGTTACAATTTCTGATACCTAGTTCCTCTTTTTATGAAACTCCAAACACAAATATGTGAGAATAATATCCCCTTTGTGAAATCACCCAGTACTTTGAAAAATTAGAGAAAATATGCAGCATAATTATTTTCTGCTTTCGGACCTCGAATTATTAACCTTTTTCAATCAAAGCAGATTATTTGTTACTTAGTTTTAATGTATGAACATTTATAAATCAATTAGATTTGCATCAGTATAATTTAATTATAATTACAGAAATATGTTCCAAGCAGAATAAACATGTTAACAATTGTCAATTTTCTTAGGAAACCATATGTGTACTGTACAAATACGATAGTGTTGAGGCACTAAGGGGTGTGAATTTAATGTTGATGTGTCAAGTTTTACTTATTTTATTCCAATGAAATTTCCATGTTTGCCGTGGCATATTAAAATGTTACAATGTCAGAAATGTGGAGCATGGAAAAGATTCATATTCCGATACAGTCTTTAGCTTACAATATTCTGGATGACAAACAGCTATTTTGGGAATACTCTATGAAAGCTGTGCCTCTTAGAGGCACGTTTACTTCACTGTGGATGCAATGGTCCAGGTTTTCCATCCGCGTTTAGGGTCGAAGTGCGTCGGGCGACTTTCAAATGGCAGGCGGGAAGCAAATCTGGGATTACAGCCCCCTTTACCCACGCCAGCAATTTTCGGCGACACAGGATAATGGGTGGGTTATGAGCACACATGCTGATGTCCTAATCTTGCTTGCATCATTGCAGAAATGGGAATTTCAGATCAGTAATTTTCAGGGTTTTGCCTAGTTTTGGAACATAACGTGATTGACACCACACAGATGGCAGAGGAACCAAGTTTTGGAGCCAGAAACTTTATGAAAGGGAGATTGAAAAGATGTTGCCAACTTCACACGTCATGATGGAATGCTGTATCATACATTATAAATGATTTTAATTTATTGAGTGATAGTAGGGCTTTGTTATTAAAAGGTAAGTGACCATTGATTGTGTGTCCCAGGGAGACACCTCCAACATCTGGCACACTGTCAGGGCAATGAACAACATTGTAGAAATGGAAATGTTTTCCAATGGATTGGAGTACATTATCCGCTGGATAAAGTGCAATTCTGCATTCCAGCATGGTGAAATTCCGAGATGATATTGTGAAGGGTGCCCAGAGATTTGATTTTATTCCTTTAAGTTCAGCTCAAGCATCTGTTTGCTCATTCAAAGCTTTGATGGATAGATGAACTTTCACTAGCTTTTAAGTGTGGCCGAGCTATCTGCTGGAATCTTTCAAACTCTGGACAGATTGCTGAGCTTCTGCTTTACTTCAAAGAATTTCATGTATTTAGCTCAGGAGGATTTTTTGGCACAGTTGTTCAATGGAATCTCATTATGAATGCTTGGCTTACTTCCAAACGTTGTAATTAATTTTTCACAGCAGGGGTTGTTGACACAATTGACGAGGGAAATATGAGCTTGATGATTTTGACATTTATGAGCTGTGAAGAGAATTATCATTTTTAAAGCGGATTTCAAGGAATGGTCGCTTATTTTGTTAGATTTGTGAGCTTTTCAGAACTTCCAACTTTTATTATAGGGCTCGTGAATTATTTTCTTGAATGACACAAGAGTTAAGGGGTCGCACACTCGCATCCAGAGCGGGGCCATTGTCTCAATGAATGGAGGTGGGCCTTTTAACCTGGCCTTTCGGCTTTGGCCTGCCTCCATCTCTGCAGCATCAGTGGGCATCGCTGGTCAGGAGTTGGGTTTGATTTTGTCACTCGATTCCCGCCTTTCATGATGAAAATCTGACCACGGTAGCACAGTGGTTAGCATGGTTGCTTCACAGCGCCATGGTCCCTGGTTCGATTCCCGGCTTGGGTCACTGCCTGTGCGGAGGCTGAACATTCCCGCCGTGTCTGCGTGGGTTTCCTCTGGGTGTTCCGGTTTCCTCCCACAAGTCCCGAAAGATGTGCTGTTAGGTGAATTGGACATTCTGAATTCTCCCTCAGTGCACCCGAACAGGTGACATTGTGTGGCGACTAGGAGATTTTCATAGTAACTTCATTGCAGTGTTAATGTAAGCCGACTTGTGAGACTTATAAAGATTATTATTAATTATTATTTATCTGACTCCTGCCGAAACATTTGAATTTATTTTTATTTATTAAAGATGAAAATTGATTAGTGATGTTATTTTGTCAGCACAAATTCATTGTATTATCAATTCAAGCATGATGGCATGTATCTGTAAACAGTGCTACTTGCAGCATTCGTCATCATGGTGATATTGTGTTGGAAAAATGGATATTACCTGATTTTAAAACAGCAAAATCGCTGAATCACAGAATCAGAGAATCTTCACAATACAGAAGGCTTGTTGTGTATGTATCAGCTGTCTGAATTATTATTTCACCTCGTGCCATTCCTCCTCCTTCACCCCATAACTCTGCACATGTTTCCTTTTCATGTAGCGGCGTAATTCCCTTTTGAATGCTTCAGTGAAATCTCTCTTCACCACCCTTGCTGCGTGAAAGTTTTTCCTCATGCTTCTGTTGCTTCTTTAGCCATTTACTATTAAATCTGGGCATTCTGGTTGTCAATCCTTCCATGAGTGGGAACAGTTTTTGCCCTGCCTCCTCTGTTGACACCATAGACATCGCAGGAAGCCACTGAAGCGGGCTTCCAACCCAATAATTGCCTGCAGATGAGGGGCGGGATTCCGGTCACCGATGCCAAAATTGCATTCGGCGACTGGCCGGAGAATCCCCGTTTGCGCCGAAATTGGGTCAGCGCCGCTTTTGCGATGCTCCGCCCCCCTCAAAAACACGCCATATGGACGGCCGCAGGACGCCACCTGAAGCCCTGCCCTGATGCTCCGTCCTCCAATGGGGCAAGTTCCCGATGGTGTGCAACACTAATGGTTATTTTTTTCGTGGACCCCACGTGGCGGCTGCGGCTGAGTCCAGCGTTGCCACAGTCGGGGGAGAGCTGATCAGCTGGTCCGCTGGCAATGTCGGGGGTTGGGGGGACTGGTGGGGGGTGGTCCGGGGTGGTGAAGCTGCTTACAGAGGGGCAGTTTTTGGCAGGCCAGGTCCAGGTGCGGCCGGCGCATGTGTAGCTACGGACCCGGCAATTCTCCGTCTGTATCCGCATGTAAAGCCGGGGGCTTTACGCTGCGCTGCTGCAAGCCCTCCACCGGGCGGAGGATCGGTGCAGCTGTTGCGCCGTTTTTCCTAGAGTAAAACGCCACTGTTCCCACGCCGGCGTCAGCACTTAGTCTACATATCGGAGAATCCAGCCTGACGACTTTGCATATTCCCGCCGGGTCTGGGCGGGAAACAGGTCGGGGCCCACTGGGAGACTTGCAACAGATTTGATGCCTGACATGAAACCCATTCTTTGCCTGGCTCCTGATTCTCCGGGTCGTTGCAAATCCCACCACTAGCTAGCAGACCTGGAGAGTTAACCCCCCCCTTGTATTTACTGGGAAATGTCTGGCTTAAAATGGAGCTTCAATCTATATTAGATTATTTTGTTGCTTCGATGGTTGGATGTTTAGCAAGGAAAGCGTTCACTGTGTAGATTGCAGTTATCTCATACGATATTTTAAACTAAATCTTGACTTTCAGATCTGATTGCAAATGTTACATATGAGGTTACGATTGGAGGGGTGAGTAAAGGCACTGGCTTTGCGGTGTTTTCATTTGGCCTGTATGGACTTGATTCTGTTCTTCACAAATGTTGAGATTCCTCGAGGAGAGAAGTCTCCATTTGGATCTGTCCAGGGTTGTTTTTTTCCCCGTGTAGTAGGGTCCAACAACGTGCTTTGAGATTTGCTTACAGAAGGTGTTTGCGTTTGGGAAGTCCTATGGTGTAGGTTCCTGTGCCCAGCAGGATGTAGAACATTATTTTTGGTATGCAGAAATCCTCCATGCACGCCACCTAGCCGACCAGTGAAGCTGAGCCCTGATCAGCATTGGATTTGTTTATTGTCACGTGTACCAAGGTACAGTGAAAAGTATTTTTCTGCGAGCAGCTCAACAGATCATTAAGTACATGGAAAGAAAAGGAAATAAAAGAAAATACATAACAGGGCGAACACAAGGTACCCAAGTAATTACATAAGCATCGGATGAAGCATACAGGGGTGTAGTGTTAATGAGGTCAGTCCATAAGAGGGTCAATGATCTCGATACCAGGTATGTGGCACTCTGCAAGAACTTCAGTGTGAGGGGTTTTGCCCAGCCACTTAATATTGCAAATACATCTTAAGCAGCAGAAGTGGAATGCATCTAGTTTCTTTGTGATGTTGACAGGTTGACCATCTCTCTTGGCTATAGAGAAGTGATAGGAGAACCATTGCCTGGTTTCCTTTTGAGACATACCCCATGCCTGTGGGCGAGACTGTTGAATGCTGAGCTTGCTTCCGCCAGGCGATGGAATGATCCAACATGATGTTTTGAAGGGGGATGCTTTCAAGATAGCAGAACTTTTGGACTGAGTTGTGGGATGTATGGTTTATTGTGAATATTGTTAAAACCCCGCTGATGTTAAATGCCAGAGTGCCTGAAAACCCCGAGGGATACCCCGAGGGATACCTCGAGGGATACCCCTTGAAACACTGTTTCTTACTGGTGTATTTTTGTTTGGAATACTGTGAGGAAACAATGTCCAACCCAGTAGTTATTGTGTAAACAATGAACAAAGAATATTTATTAAAGTAAAAGAAAAGGAAAAACACATGACAAAAGACTAATGTGCAGTATGACACTAAGTAAATAAATAACTGAACGCATCGTTTTATCTGAAGTTATCTCTTGTTCTCAAAATATACCACATTTACCAAACTCATTAAGACACCCCTTTTTCCAAGCAAGAACCAATTTTCATAACTCTATAGGTCAAATCCAGTTAATAGTTACCACACAATACTGCTTAGGTGACTAAGGCCTGGAAAACAGTCCCTTCCTGGTTCAGCGAAGGCACCGAACTGTGTCTTTTAGAGGAGAATATCTGTAATCTGCCACGACTCTAAAGATGGAACAAACCTCTGTGGCTCGGATCCGAGATGGAACTGGCCTCTCTGATTGTTCGATGGAGAACTAGCCTCCCTCCCCATTAAGGGTGTTAGCAGTTAAATTGTTCAGTTTCTTTGATAGTCCCCTCTATGGATTCTGCTGTCTACCTCTTTCAAATTCATTGCCTTTATGAGTTATCATTTGCCTAGCCCACTGACCTCTGATAAACATTGGACTGGATTCTCCGTTTCAGCGGCTAAGTGCCGGCGGCAGCGGAGCATGTGTGGTCTTTTACGACCAAAAAATCGGAGTGAAACGCTCACCGATTCCGGGACCGCTGAGCGGCTGGCACCGGCACGGACTGAAACTCACGCCTCCCGTGCTAAAAACGGTCAGAGAATGGCCGGGTCCCAGGCCGCGCATGCGCATAGCTGACAACCTGCAATGGTCGTCCCATACAACATGGTGCCGGCCGTGCGTGGACTCAACCCGCCATCCACGAGCCCACAGCCCACCCCCTGGCCACCCCCACCAGTCCCCCCAGCCCTCGCGGAAGCCCCCCCCCCCCACCAGTTCCCCCAGCCCTCGCGGAAGCCCCCCCCGGAAGCCCCCCCCCCCCGGCCAGAGGCACAGATCTTGCCCGTGTGTGGCGGCGCTGGTCACAGTCCGCAGTCGCCTCGCCGGGTTCACGATTTGTGTGACCACACGTGGTCCGCACCATCGGGAACTCGGCCCATCGGTGACTGAGCATTGCAGGTGGGCCAGCCGATGACGCGCTCACTTTCATCTCAAGTTCACTGCTAACTTCCCACATTCCAAAAATATGAGGTATTGGTATTTGTGGCTGGGGTTGGTACAAAATCTGTGTTATTGTTAGGCCGAAGGGTTCTCAGGCTTGTGCAAAGCAATTAACAAGCAGCTGGATATCCTCTGGAGTGTCTGCTATGAGAGCAAAATCATCAGCAAACAGGAGTTTACTTTGAAGATGTTCTGTGACCTTTGTGTGAGTCTTGAGCCTTTTGCAGATTGCTGTCAGTCCTGAATTGAGTGTGTGGTCTTATGTCAAGATCTTGAGTACATAGAAGAACATGGCTGAAAAGTTGATGACAAACAGAATATGAGCAATTATGAGCCTTGCCGTAGTGACAGAAAAAACATCTGATGATGCCATTGAATCACTTGTACAGCATCGCATTCTGAACAAGCATCACATTCTGAACGAGCTTGCTCTTGATCCATCTCAAGTCGACGTCACCAAGGCCGTAAAGCCAATATTTATGGGTAAGTCTGAGGATGCCAATGGCATTTTACCTGAAGCATACAAGCATGGAGGATCTACCATGGTTAGGAAATTCAGTAGCAATCTAGAACCAGGCATTGTGCCCCAAGATAACAAGGGTGCTTGTATAACTCATCTGTACAAACTGAAAGGAAGCAAGTTCACCTGTGACAATTATTGTGGAGTTTTACTTCTCTCCAAAGGGGGAAAATTCTTGAAAGGGCTATTCTCAAAAGGAGAGTCACTCATCTTACAGACTCGGCTACTCAGAATCACAGCGTGGCTTTCATGCTAGATGCGGAACAGTTGACATGATCTTTGTGGTGTGTCAAATTCCAAAAAGGATCTCTCTTCAGAACAAGTACCTCGACGTGTTACCCATTGACCTGAACACAGCCTTTGACACAGTAAACAGTAAAGGCCTGTGAAGGTGTGGTACAAATACCCTGAAAAGATGATCAGGGTCATCTGTTCATTTCATTATAGCATGATGGCCACTGCGATGCAGAATATTAGATTACCAAATACAATCTGGTGTTGCGTCTATTGGGTTTCTCAACATTCGCAGACCATTAATTTCCATTTGGTCATGGCTTATCAAAAATAATTTCCGATTCTTGCAAACCAGACGACCTGGAAGATCTGAACACCAAGATACAGACTTGCCTCCTGTGCCGTTAAAGCATCAGATAAGTATGTATTTACGGTCCAATATTCAAAGAACCTGTCTGCACATCAAAAAACCATAGAAAATGGAACAGAACCGAAGAAATCCATTTGGTTCATTGTGGCTGTGCTGGTTCTTCAAATGAATACTCCAGTTCATTCCATGTCTCTGCACTTTCTTAAGCTACTGCTTCGCTTAAAAAAAAAACTGCAGGAATTTTGGATTTGTGTTCATTATATCAGACCCGCGGTTTAGATAATATGTGATGCAGCTCTAACTTTCGCCAGATCCGACAAAGGCTTATCGTCCTGAAACAATAACTTTATTCATTCTCCTCATATGCTGTTTGACCTGCTGAGTATGTCGAGCATTTTCTTTGTATGTTGTAGATTGTGAAAGATTGTTTTTTTCCCCCTTTTTGTTGTGTTGTTCGACCTGCCTATAAGTCTCACTAAGGAGCTCTGCATTTATGTAATTGTGTGGCAGTATGTCATTCTATCTGTCTGCCTTCAATGGTGAAAGACATGGTGTTCATCTTACATACCCACCATGAAGTGATTGGTCAGAATTCATGACCTGTTAACCAGCAAACTGTTAAATTAGGCTCCCTAACCTGCTCACGTTGGAAAATTAAGATTCAAGTTTTTGTCCATGAGGGACTTGTCTGTTTGTGGCCCAGTTATAAAACCATGGGCTGAAATCTTTCGTCCTCGTTTGCGGCCAGGATAATCCGGTGTCGTTGAGTGAATGGAGTTTTGGCTGGAACGCCAAGTTTCCCGTTCTCACTCGCAATTGGTCCTGACATGGGCGAGACCAGAGAACCCCTTTCGTCGAGTTTTGCAGCACAAAAACAGACCCTTCTGCCCATTGTGTCTGTGCTAGCCCTCAAGCACCTTTCTATTCTAATCCTATTTTCCAGCACTTGGTCCATAGCCTTGTATGCTGTGGTGTTTCTTTTTTAAAAAAATATTTCTCTTCTCCATGTTCACATTTGCTTAAGAGTTTACACCCCACCAACAAACAGTAAACGGTAACGAATACAATGTCAATCCCCTTATTAACAACAACAATCCCATCCTCCCACCACCCCCCAAACAACAGCCTGCATGACAATATAAGCATCAAATAAAACGAAACCTCCCAAGGAGGAAAAAGGAATCAGGAATCGCCCCTGGTCACCGTTGACATATATAGTCCACCCTAATATTCAATACCATCCAATCCCCGAAAGAGTAACGTGAATGGCACCCATGAATTGTAGACACCCCGCCTCCCCCTCCCAGACTCCTCCCCTCCACTTCCTCTTGTAAACTCCTCCTCCCAACCTCGGTTCCTTCCCCCAACTTTTCACCCTGGCTAGACTCACAGAAACCTGTCCTACCAGGCTCCGATGGCCGCAGCCCCTCCCCCCACCTCACTCCCATTCACTGGCCGGCTTAAACCGGCCAGCGTGGAGGCCCCCACCCGGGTCTCCTTCGCTGTTGCCCGGTCCCGGGAAAACCAAGAAATCCCCTTTAGCACACAACCCCAGCATACACACCCAAGCCCCAAAGAACCATACTTTCAAATGAAAGTCCCAACTCTTCCCTTGTCCAAATATACAGCGTCGACCCATTTAGTACATACACCAACACGCAGTGGAAAAATAAAGTTACATGAGGCTACATCGGTACACGACCCGCTCTCAGTCCCCTTTCTCAATTCTGCCACAGTCCTTCTGCCTTCGTAAACTCCTCCGTCGCTTCCGCCATCCCAAAATAAAAGTCCTTGGAATTGTAGGTCACCCTCAACTTAGCTGGATATTCTATGCCGCACTGCACCTTGCTAATGTACAGTGCCTTCTTCACCCGGCTGAAGGCAGCCCGCCTCCTCGCCAGCTCCACCATAAAATCCTGGTATATGCGTATACCAGCTCCAGCCCACTGCACCACCCGCTTCTGCTTTGCCCAGCACAGGACCTTCTCCTTCACGCTGTACCTACGGAAACACACAGTTACTACTCTTGGCGGCTCACTTGCCTTTGGTATAGACTTCCACGACCGATGAGCCCGATCCAGTTCGTATCGAGAGGGATCATCCCCTTCCCCAATCGTCTCCTCCACCAGCACTTTCAATACCGCCCCCATCTCCTTCTTCATCATTTCCATGTGCTTTGTGAACTGTTTTTCAAGTTCCACAACCATCACTTTGGTCATTTCTTCCGCTGTGAGCGATGCAGCCTCCCCTGGTGCTCCAGCCTCCACTTTCCTTCTAGTTCCTGCGCTGACTTTTCCACTCACCGGCGGACTTTCATTAACCCCCTTTTTCACAGCCGATTTTTTTTCCCAAGCTTGGAAATTTCTCCTCCCTATGCCTTCTTACAGCTTTTTCAGCCTCCATTGCCCTTGGGACCGGGCGTTAAAACCCCAAAGTTTCTGTTCCCGAGCGGGAGTCCTCCAGTGTGTAGCTGCCTACCGCCCGCCGTCACCGGAAGTATGCTGTGGTGTTTCAAGTGCTGATCTAAATGCTTCTGAAATTTTGTGAGGGTTCCTGCTTCTACCACACTTTCAGGCAGTGAGTTCCAGATTCCCACGGCCCTCTGGGTGAAAAGGTTTTTCCTCAAATCCCCTCTAAATCTCCTGTCCCATACCTTGAATCAATGTCCCCTGTTTATTGACCCCTATACTAAGGGGAAAAGTTCCTTCCTATCCATCCTGTCTATGTCCCTCATAATGTTATACACCTTGATCAGGTCGCTCCTCAGCCTTCTCTGCTCTAAGAAAAACAACCCCAGGCTAACCAACCTCTCTTCATAGCGATGAGCATGCAAAAGATGTTAGGCAAAATGCCTAACCTATAATAGTTATTATCTGGAAGCTGGATTGGTGGTCAGTGGCAAAATCTAGTTTATAACTCACGTTATCCTAGATAGATGGTGCAAGGGAAATCTGTACAACTTTCCTTATCACCTAAACTACAAATTAATCATTAATTAGTTGTTTATATTGATGCACAACAGTTTTTTTTTTTAAATATGTTTTTATTAAGAATTTTTCAACAAAATATTTTCCATCTTACAAACAAACCCCCCCCCCCCCCCCCCCCCCCCCCCCGTAACAAAGAAAAGAAAAAGAACTCGCGTGGCAAGACATGACAATGGCAAGTCAATAAGATACAGTACTTTGTACATTGGAATCTCCCCGTACGTGTCAGTTTCCGGATCATTCATGTGTTTTCTTGCTCAAATGCCCCCCCAGCGGAACCCCTCCCCCTCCTCCCCCTGAACAATGTCGTCGTCCCCCCCCCCCCCCCCCCCCCCCCCCCACACCCTTCCTGGGTTGCTGTTGCTGCTGTCCGACTTCATCTAACGCTCCGCGAGATGGTCTAGGAACGGTTGCCACCGCCTGTAGAACCCCTGTGCAGACCCTCTCAAGGCGAACTTTATCCTTTCTAACTTGATAAACCCTGCCATATCATTTATCCAGGCCTCCACGCTGGGGGGCTTCGCCTCCTTCCACATTAGCAAGATCCTTCGCCGGGCTACTAGGGACGCAAATGCCAGAATGCCGGCCTCTTTCGCCTCCTGCACTCCCGGCTCGTCCACTACTCCAAATAGTGCTAGCCCCCAGCTTGGCTTGACCCGGACTTTCACCACCTTAGATACTGTTCGCGCAACTCCCCTCCAGAACCCCTCCAGTGCCGGGCATGACCAAAACATATGGGCATGGTTCGCCAGGCTTCCTGAGCACCTCCCACATCTGTCCTCCACCCCAAAGAACCTACTCAGCCTCGCCCCAGTCATATGCGCTCTATGAACCACCTTAAATTGTATCAGGCTAAGCCTGGCACACGAGGAAGAGGAATTAACCCTGCTTAGGGCATCAGCCCATAGCCCCTCCTCAATCTCCTCCCCCAGCTCCGCTTCCCATTTACCCTTCAGCTCCTCTACCTAAGCCTCCCCCTCTTCTTTCATCTCCTGGTATATCGCCGACACCTTGCCCTCTTCGACCCATACGCCCGAAATCACCCTGTCTTGAATCCGCTGTGCTGGGAGCAGCGGGAATTCCCACACCTGCCGCCTCACAAACACCCTCACTTGCATGTACCTGAAGGCATTTCCCGGGGGTAGTCCAAATTTCTCCTCCAGCGCCCCTAAGCTCGCAAACGTCCCATCGATGAACAGGTCCCCCATTCTTCTAATCCCTGCCCGATGCCAGCTCTGAAACCCCCCATCCATCCTTCCTGGGATAAACTGATGGTTATCTTTGATCGGGGACCACACCGAGGCTCCCATCGCACCCCTGTGCCGTCTTCACTGCCCCCAGATCTTTAGCGTTGCCGCCACCACCGGGCCAGTGGTATACCTTGTCGGCGAGAGCGGTAGCGGTGCCGTCATCAGCGCCCCCAGGCTCGTTCCTTTGCAGGACGCCATCTCCAACCTCTTCCACGCCGCCCCCTCTCCCTCCATCACCCACTTACGGATCATTGCCACGTTGGCTGCCCAATAATAACCAACCAAATTTGGCAACGCCAACCCTCCTCTATCTCTGCTACGCTCCAGGAACCCCCTCCTTACCCGCGGGGTCTTGCTCGCCCACACAAATCCCGTAATGCTCCTGCTTACCCTCTTACAAAAGGCCTTAGTAATCACAATTGGGAGGCATTGGAATACAAAAAGAAATCTCGGGAGGACCACCATTTTAACCGACTGTACCCTACCCGCCAGCGAGAGTGGCAACATGTCCCACCTTTTAAAATCCTCCTCCATCTGTTCCACCAACCGCGTCAAATTAAGTTTGTGCAGTGCCCCCCAGCTCCTAGCTACCTGAATCCCCAAGTATCGAAAGCTCCTTTCCGCACTCCTCAACGGTAGGTCGTCTATCCCTCTTCCCTGGTCCCCCGGATGGATCACGAAGAGCTCACTCTTTCCCACATTGAGCTTATAGCCCGAAAAGTCTCCAAACTCCCGTAGGATCTGCATTACCTCAACCATCCCCTCCACTGGATCCATCACACACAGCAACAGGTCGTCTGCGTACAGCGAGACTCCTCCTCGAACCAGCCCCTTCCATTTCCCCGACTCCCTTAATGCCATGGCCAAAGGTCCAATTGCTAATGCAAACAGCAGAGGGGACAGGGGGCACCCCTATCTTGTCCCTCGGTGAAGCTGGAAATACTCCGACCTCCATCGGTTCGTGACCACACTCGCCATCGGGGCTTTATACAGGAGCTTAACCTAACTAATAAACCCTCCCCCGAACCCAAACCTCCTCAACACTTCCCAGAGATACTCCCACTCTACCCGATCAAAGTCCTTCTCCGCGTCCATGGCTGTCACTATCTCCGCTTCTCCCTCCACCGATGGCATCATTATCACATCTAGGCGCCTTCGCACATTAGTATTTAACTGCCTACCCTTTACGAATCCCATCTGGTCCTCGTGAATCACCCCCGGGACACAGTCCTCAATCCTCATGGCCAACATTTTTGCCCGCAACTTAGCATCTACATTAAGGAGCGAGATCGGTCTATACAACCCACATTGCAGTGGATCCTTATCCCGCTTCAAGATCAAAGAAATCGTCGCCTCCGACATTGTCGGGGGCAGGGTCCCCCCCTCTCTTGCCTCATTGAAGGTCCTTACCAGCAACGGGACTAACAGATCTATATACTTCCTGAAGAACTCCACCGGGAACCCATCCGGCCCCGGGGCCTTCCCTGCCTGCATGCACCCCAGTCCTTTAACCAGCTCCTCCACCCCAATTGGCGTGCCCAAACCAACCACCTCCTGCACCGCCACCCTTGGGAACCTCAATTGGTCCAAGAATCGCCACATCCCCTCTTTTTCCCCTGGGGCTGGGACCTATACAGTTCCTCGTAAAAGGCCTTTAAAAGCCTCATTCACTTTCCCTGCACTCCGCACCGTGGTTCCCCTGCCATCTTTGATTCCGCCTATTTCCCTTGCTGCCATCCTCTTACGGAGCTGGTGTGCCAGCATCCGGCTCGCCTTCTCCCCATATTCATATATCGCCCCCTGTGCCTTCCTCCACTGTGCCTCTGCCTTCCCTGTGGTCAACAGGTCGAACTCCGTCTGGAAACTTCGTCTCTCCCTGAGTAGTCCCCCATCAGGAGCCTCTGCATAGCTCCTGTCCACCCTTAAAATCTGCCCCACTAACCTCTCCCTTTCCCTGCCCTCTCTCTTCAGCCTGTGAGCCCTGATGAAGATTAACTCTTCCCTGACCACCGCCTTCAGCACCTCCCATACTACTCCCACCTGCACCTCCCCTTTGACGTTGGCCTCCAGATACCTTTCAATACACCCCCGCACCCTCCCGCACACTTCCTCGTCTGCCAGCAGTCCCACATCCAACCTCCACAACAGGCGTTGGTCCCTCTCCTCCCCCAGCTCCAGCTCCACCCAGTGCGGGGCATGGTCTGAAATGGCTATGGCCGAATACTCCGTTCCCTCCACTTTCGGGATCAATACCCTGCCCAGAACAAAAAAAATCTATCCGGGAGTAGGCCTTATGTACGTGGGAGAAAAAAGAAAATTCTCTGGCCAAAGGCCTGGCAAATCTCCACTGATCTACTCCCCCCATCTGATCCATAAACCCCCTAAGCACCTTGGCCGCAGCCGGCCTCTTCCCCGTCCTAGATCTGGAACGATCTAATGCTGGGTCCAGCACCGTGTTAAAATCCCCACCCATTATCAAACTCCCTACCTCCAGGTCCGGAATGCGCCCCAACATCCGTTTCATGAATCCAGCATCGTCCCAGTTCGGGGCATATACATTCACCAGTAGCACCTCCTTCCCCTGCAACATGCCACTCACCATCACGTATCGGCCTCCCTTGTCCGCTACTATGTTCTTGGCCTCAAACGACACCCGCTTTCCCACCAGTATTGCCACCCCTCTATTCTTCGCATCCAGCCCCGAATGGAACACCTGTCCTACCCATCCCTTCCTTAACCTGACCTGATCTGCAACCTTCAGATGTGTCTCTTGAAGCATGACCACGCCTGCCTTCAGTCCCTTTAGGTGCGCGGACACTCGGGCCCTCTTAACCGGCCCATTTAGGCCTCTCACATTCCACGTGATCAGCCGGATTAGGGGGTTACACACACCCCCCCCCCCCCCCCCCCCCTGCCAACTAGCCATCTCCTATCTTAGGCCAGTCCCGTGCCCGCGCCTCCCGCACCCTCCAGTCCCCCAGGCGGGGAACCCCTGCCCCGACCACCTCTTCCATTTTCAGTTCCCCCTCGGACAGAGCAGCAGCAACCCTAGAATCCAATCCCACCCCCCCCCCCCGCTAGATCCTCATCTAGCTCTTTTGCTCCCCCCATATTACTTCCGTGAGTCAGCTGACTTCTGCTGACCCCGGCTTCCCCCACCTTCCCGTTGATCTCCCCCGTGTGGGAGTCTCTCCTTACCTTCCTCCATCCCCCCCCCCTTTTGGTGCGGGAAAAAGCCCGCACTTTCCTGAACCAGCCCCGCCCCCTGTGGCGCAGCTCCTGTTGCGGCCATTATCCCAGTTCCCTCATCCCCAAGTCTCACCTCCCTCCAGCACCGACGCCCACATTCCCCATCATCATCATCTCGTCTACAGAAAAGAAAAAAGGAATTTTTTAGGAATTTTAACCAGAACTCTACCCACATCCCCATCCATCATCCCACCCATGAAATATTCTTTACCCATATTTACAACCCCATATCCAACCAACATCTCCCCCCATAACCACATCCCCTCAGTTCGAGTCCAGTTTTTCCATCTGAATAAAGGTCCAAGCCTCTTCTGGAGTTTCAAAATAATGGTGTCGGTCCTGATAAGTGACCCACAGTCGCGCAGGCTGCAGTATGCCGAACCTGACTCTTTTTTTATGCAGCACCGCCTTGGCCCGGTTGAAGCCAGCTCTCCTCTTTGCCACCTCCGCGCTCCAATCCTGGTATACTCGGATCACCGCGTTCTCCCATCTACTGCTCCTCACCTTCTTGGTCCATCTCAGCACACTTTCTTTGTCCGCGAAGCGATGGAACCTTGCCACTATCGCCCTTGGCGGCTCATCAGCCTTGGGTCTCCTCTCCAGGACCCGGTGAGCCCCTTCCAGCTCCGGGGGGTCGGAGAGGCCTCCGCTCCCATCAGCGCATGGAGCATCGTACTCACGTATGCCCCGGCATCAGCTCCCTCCACTCCTTCGGGAAGACCCAGAATCCGGAGGTTCTTCCTTCTCGACCTGTTCTCCAGGACCTCAATTCTCTCGGCCCACCTCCTGTGCACCGCCTCATGCGCCTCCACTTTTACCGCCAGGCCCAGGATCTCGTCCTCGTTGTTGTTCATTTTGTCTTTCACCTCACGAAGTTCCACCGCCTGGGTCTTCTGGGTCTCCTTCAGCCCCTCGATTGCCAACAGCATTGGCGCCAGCACCTCCTTTTTCAGCTCCTCCACACAGCGCTTTAGGAACTCCTGCTGCTCAGGCCCCCATGCTGCTCGCTCTCCGCCCTCCGCCATCTTGCTTTTTCCCCCTTGATGTTGCCGCTGCTCCAGAGCCTCTTTTTTTCGTCGCTCCACCGCTGATCTCGGCCATATATCGTAAGGGGGGACCTTACTGCACCTTCCCACACGGGATCAATTCAACAAAAGTTCAGTTGGGGCTCCTCTAGAGAGCCCGAAAGTCCGTTGTCGCGGGAGCTGCCGAAACCTGCGGCTTAGCTCTGCATCACCGCAACCGGAAGTCGCACAACAGTATTTTACAATTGCAGAATAAACTGAAATAATTAGCCAATTTTTACAAAGTAAATTGTATTAAAATCATAGAGTCTGACAGGACAGGACACTATTTGATCAATCATCCCTCTGCCTGCTCTTTGATCGGACTGCATATATGTGCAGATGGAATTTGTGTATTTAATTTTTTTTTGATGATCATTTTCAATGGAAATACAAATTTACATTGATCTAAGAGGTGAGTTTCATTGCTCCTTACGCACCAAACCACAAATGACTGCTCTGATTTTGGACTGTAAAGAAAGCGTGATTCATTGCAATTTTATTCTGTTGAAATTGAAATTTTCTTCAGCAGAATTTCATTGCATTTATGACTTGGTGATGTGTTTAAAATTGAGTAGCATGGATTTATTTCTGTGAAATTACATTTACATTTTTAAAAGGTCTTTTTAAAAGAATAATTACAACCGGGGATTTTGTTTATGGCCAGATGGGTAGATGATGCATGTGGAAACGTACCCCTATCTTCAAAGGTCTCCAAACCAAGCTAATGAGAAATCCACTGAGGTAGAACTTGTGATTGCCTAATTTGGAATATACACACTATTGCCGTATCAACACCCTTTACTTACCAAAGCAGTTGTGCACGGCTTGGCAGAGATTCCTGAGTTTACATCTTGGTATTTAACTGGATAAAAGTAAGCAGGCTACCAGCACAGAGAAATTTCCTGTATCCTGTCTGGGATGAATCACTTTTCCCATTCGTATATTGACTTACAGGGTTATCTGGAGCTAACTGGCAGGACTCCCAGCTCTCAGTTTGATTGCCTTCAATTCAATTAGTGAACCAGGTTGGATTAGTAGTTTCGGCAAATTCATAATTAACTGTTAACCTTCAACATGTTAATTTTGCAAACTGTGATCAAGCATAACTAATGCCCCAGAGTAGCATGGACCTGCTTGGCTGAGATATTGATTTCAGTGATTGACTTGTGGGATGCTCCAAGGATTACTTCAGGGACCGTTACAATTTGTGTTGTGGTTTGGAACTTGGGTTGGAGCCAAACCAGTGAAAATTAGCTGATAATGATAACGTGGAGAGCAGGACTTTTCAATCAAGACTAAGTTAATCAGACACAGAAGGAGTTAGATAGAGGAGAAATTTGGGCTGAGAAATGGTAAATGTAAAAGTGTCAATTGTTGCAAAGTGGTAAGATAAGGAAGAAGAATAAACATTGGAACTACAATTTAAATTATCATCTGTAGGACACTAAACAGGAACAATAATTTGGGGCATTGATGAGCAGGTTGTTAAAACCGTTGAGTGCGATTCACCCAAAATGGAACAAAGTCCGCTAGCGAGCGCGTTTAGCTGTTTCCTGTAACTCGCAGTGCTGAGAAACACGTGGCTATTCAACGCAACTCGCTTTGAATAAGGGCCCTGAATGGGGAACACACAGCCAAGGCCGCACATAGCCCTGTTTAGTACAGCGGTGAGCTCCGTTCGTCGAACTCTCCATTGTAGCGAGAGATCGGGACTTTTATATTTTAAACTTTAAATTTTTCCAAATTAAGAGACAATTTAGTGTGGCCAATCCACTTTGGGTTGTGGAGGTGAGACCCATGCAGACTTGGGGAGAATGTGCAAACTCCACATGGACAGTGACCGAGGGCCGGGATTGAACCCAGGGCCTCGACGCCGTGAGGAATAGTGCTAACCACTGTGCTAACATGACGCCCTGGGATGCCATGCTCCGGTGTCTCGACAGCGGTGTCAATGCATTCTACTCCGCACATACTGTAAAGGCCGTTGGCATATCATTAACGGTCCTGACCCGGTATTCTCCGGGGCTTCCGCGATGCTCCGCCTCCGCAAAGAGGAATTACCGACAGCGAGTTTCACTTGTGGCTTTAAAAATCGGGAAACAGGCGCCGTGGCTGCTAAAGGGGAGAGAGGAGGTAGGACAAGTGTTCAACACCGCTGTAGTGTGCTAACACTTGTACCGCTGGCTGGAGGGCTCCTGCCAGAGACGGGGGAAGTAGCGGGTGACAGCCAGGAGTTGGGTCGGGGTGGACGGGCACGGTACACCATTGCCGCAGCTTGCAAGGCAGCCATGCGGTCGCGCACACTGCTGACATAGCGCCACGGGTTGTATGGGTGTCTCCCCAGGCCACCTCCTATGTATCCTTTGGCCCAGCTGACCCATCAATGGGATAGGCGTGCTCCAGCGCAACCAGTCCATCTTACTGGCTGGGTTGAGTGTTTGTGGGGAGTGGATTGCTACTGTACAGCTGCAGTTTGTCAGCCTCTTGAGTGTCAATCCTGACCCCGCCGAATCGGACACCGTTTTTCATTGGAATCGCTCGTGTTCCATGTAGCGCTGGTGCCAGCCCGTTAACAGTTCCGGAATCGCTCTGGGACCGGTGCCAATTTTGCTGTCACAGAAGTCTACTGATTCTGACCTGGCATTAACACTTAGTCTCTGAAATGGAGAATCTAGTGCCCTATCTTCTTGCAGCTTGACACGCTGTCTGTTTCCATAATTCTGTTGTTTTTCCAATTAAGGGGCAATTTAGCATGGTCAATCCACCCACCCTGCATATCTTTGAGTTTTGAGGGAGAGGCCCACGCAGACACGGGGGAAATGTGCAAACTCCACTCGGACAGTAACTAGGGGCCAGTATGGAACCCGGTTCCTTGGCACCGTGAGGCAGCAGTGCTAACCACTACGCCACCGTCCCGCCCCACTGTTCTGTTTTTTACTGCAGACATGTTGCCTTCTTTTAAACTGCAGGGAGCGAAGCTTAATGAAGAATCCAAGATCCACAAACACATCAACAGGTTGAACTATGGCCTTAATATAGCCACATAAACTGCATTGTGAAAATGAGCCACTGAAGGTCAATGAAAGCTGGTAATACCAGTTTCAAAGGGAGTAGGTAGACATTCGAACATTGACTAAAAGTATAGAGATGGAGGTTTGTGTTTTATTTTGCTTAACTCTGGTTCTGGATAAATGAAGATGACCTTCTTCAGTCTTTGTCCCTGCTTACCTGAGGTTCTCTTTCAGAGATTATGACAAGACAAGGATGCCAAATATGTCCAGGAGAGTTCCACACAAGCATTTGTAAAGCACTGCAGTGTACTGCTGAGTATGTTTCCGGATATCAGACATTGTTGTGTGTTTAATATTTTGTCCACAACGTTCACTTACCAGGCTTTTCGTAAATGCAAACCGACTAGAAGAATCTGTTTGCAATTCGTTAATGCTTTCCTTTTCCGTATCTGGACATCTGTGCTGAAGGCAGCTACATGTCAGTAAATTAGCATTATCATAAAAGCAGAAAAAGGGAATGTTTGGACTTAATAATAATAATCTTTAATATTGTCACAAGTAGCCTTGCATTAACACTGCAATGAAGTGAACATGGGGGGTGGGATTCTCTGATCCTGAGGCTAAGTGTTGACGCCGTCGTCAACAGACCCTTAGGAGCAGCGATCCTGCGCCCTACAGCGGGCTAGCACGGCACTGGAGCGACTCACGCAGCTCCAGCTGCCGATACCGGCGTCAGAACCGGAGCCGCGGGTCTGCACATGCGCACTATGGCCGGCATGAATTCATGCATGCGCGCTACGACCGGCGCAAACTCGCGCATGCGCGCTAGTTTCCTTCTCCGCACCGGCCCCGACGCAACATGGCGGAGAGCTACATGGGCCCGGCGCGGAGGAACATTGGCCCCCATCAGGAGAAGCCGGCCCACCGATCGGTAGGCCCCGATCGCGGGCCACACCACGGTGGAGGCCCCCCCCGCCCCGGGTCGGATCCGCCCTCCCCGCCCACCATGCCGACCTGCAGGATGAACGCCGAGGTCCCACCGAGTAGGACCACACGTGAACTGCACTGGCGGGACTCGGCCTATCTCGGCGGCCACTTGGCCATTGCGCGCGGAGAATCGCCGGGGAGGCCGTGTAGCGCGGCCCCCGACTGGCGCCGCGCCGACCGCGCAGGTGCCAATGGCGCCGATTCTCCGGTCACCGGAGAATTGGCGGACCGGCGTCGCATGAATCCCCTCCCCCACCGACAATTCTCTGACCCGGTCAGGGGTCGGAGCATCCCGCCCGGTGTCTTCCTCTTTCAGAACATACTGAGCCATTGCATAATTTTTAGTCAAAAGTAGAGGGGAAAATAATACATCAAGCTTCCAATAGAATTTAATCAGTACGAAGCTGGGTATTTTTTTCTTAAATACCAGTCACTCGGGATTTCGTATTGCTGTGTTACTGATGAATCATTTGTAACTTGGTATATGGAACACTCTAAATGATTCTCTATTATAGCCTTGTTGTGATGTATTGAGAGAGCTAATTAACTTTGATTACTGCACTAATATTATGGCACATTGACAGTTGTGCAGATTTATGACTATGGGAAAGTAAACAAATGAAATGCAGGTGCTGAAGCAGAAAGAATAAGCTACTGTATTACAGAACTTTAATTTCGAAGAATATGTAGTCAGGAGAGAATCACTTGATTAATTACAAGATGCTAAAGTTTGCTGCAAAACGGGTGCATTCTGTAGAGAATGATCACAAAACGCTACTTTGATTTTAAAAGAGCGAATACCCATGTGGCACTGTTTATTTTGTATCCTAAATATTTTATGAGTTTATGACTATTTATTTACTTGGCTATCTAATATTTCTCGTACATATATTAGAAAAACCTTTTCCTTGTGGAAGTCCTCTGAAACAAATGTGCTTTGTTGGAAGATGCTGGCTCAAACCTGGGACTCATTCTATTTAATTATGAGCAACTCCTTTTGATTCTTCAGCTTCATGGAAATTTGCCTTGTACAGTAAATGCAGGTAGAAAAGAATAGGTGCAAACGAGCTGGAATAGATTTTTGATACGATCCACAGCAAAAAAACAGTGGAACAAAGTGAAGAATCCAGGGTAGTCCATGAGTGTGTTCTCTGCTTTACACAAACACCAATCTTGCAGTATACCCCAGGTCAGGCTGTATCTCAAATGATACTCCCTAGAGTGGGTAGTCTTCAGTTTGAAACTGTTTGGAGTATAGATGCGCTGTTGTGCCATATCTAATCTACAAAGTGCTCAGGAGCTCCACTGGCTTCCCTCGACACTTTTAAAACCTACTTGACCTCAATTTAGTTGTTTAGAGAGGTGGAATTCTCCTCCATTCTCTAAATGTTTCACCTTGTTGGAAGAGAGTTATTTGCATCCATTCCGACTTGTGCACTGCAGTCTCCCATACAGCAGTGTTGAAGTTCTCACCATTCAGGAATGTAGATCGTGGCGAAGTGGAACTGAAAATGCAGCTATTGTTTTCATTCTGATAGAGATTACTGCCATACAGCTGCAACCTATGAAATGCAAGGAAGTTTATCACTCAGTTTAGATTCAGCCTGAGGTTTAGACAGTTGTCAGGGGATGATAGCTGAAGCACCCTGGACTGCAAATGACTTTATCCATGAATTTAATTTTCTTATAGTTAGATTCAGCAACAGCTCTTTGTTAATTGTCACACTGTGTCGTTCACACTTGTTGTTGAGTAAATATTCAGGAAAAACTAACAAGAAATCGGAAAACTACATTTTGTTAAATAAAGGATAGGTTTGAAGAGAAACTTGAAAAGGAAGGGTTTTAACATTTTGCCTGTGATATACCGTTCGATAACCTGGGCTTTGCAGTAAAAATAATTGCGGCTAGCAAAACTCACCTCACAGCAACTTGCAGCAACTGCATATGCACGGTTAAACACAGAATTCATGAGGTTGCTGTTTCAGTTGCCCTGTTCCTCCAGCTGGTTTAGCACAGGGCTAAATAGCTGGCTTTTAAAGCAGACCCAGGCAGGCCAGCAGCGCGGTTCAATTCCCGTACCAGCCTCCCCGGACAGGCGCCGGAATGTGGCGACTAGGGGCTTTTCACAGTAACTTCCTTTGAAGCCTACTTGTGACAATAAGCGCATTTCATTTTCACATGCCATTGAACCTTTGATACGTACCCACTAGATCATAGAATCATAGAATCCCTACAGTGCGGAAGGAGGCCTATCAAGTCTGCATCAACCCTCTGAAAGACCGCCCTACCAAGCCCAATTCCAGCCCTACCCCCATAATCCCACCTAATTTACACAGCTTTGGACACCAAGGGTCAATTTAGCATGGAGCGGAGGGTGCACATGAGGCGCTCTGTAGCGGGGTGCAGGGCTCACTCGTTCCTGACACTGTGTCGCCCCTCACCCCCTCTGGGAACTCCCGGAACCTGGCACATCATAATTGAAGGCTCTTTTATTTTTCTGCCTTCGTAGATAGTTCAGGTAGTGCCCAATTGGGGCCCCCTTCCACCAACACCCCGACATCCACCCTCCCCACCACCCTCCTTTCCCCTCTTTCCCCACCAACCCCCTTCCTTTCCCTTCTGTTGGTACAGAGGCGAGGGTATCTGGTCTCTCCAGCACAAAGTTTAGTGCTTGTACCATTTGTTTTTTGTAGAAATGTGTTGTGAACTGTTTTAATAATCAGATTAAACATTGGTACTGAGTTAGTGCTAAATTAGTGTTTGTACCATTTGGTCTTGTATATATTTTTTTACTGTTTTAATAAAAAGATATGGCCAGTCCACCAAACACCCGCACATCTTTGGACTGTGGGAGGAAACCACAGCACCCGGAGGAAGCCCACGCAGGCATGGGGAGAACGTACAAACTCCACAGAGACAGTGACCCAGGGCCGGAATTGAACCCTCGTCACTGGTGCTGTGAGGCAGTAGTGCTAACCGCTGTGCCACCACTGCCAGAAAATATCAGGACTTGTTCACCATGTTTACGTGGATTTTAATTGTGTTAGAAGTCTTAATTACTGTCAAACAACCTCTCTGACAGTGAAAATTAATGAACACGCATGTGGAGTCTCATTCTTTGAGGTTTTAATTATTGTTGGAGAAACAAAATATATATTTCTTGTATTTTAATTTTGTCTTATCTCACTATCTCCTGAATCCCATCTTCCTTTCCCTCTATTTTACTTTCGGTACATGATTTGGCATTGAATTAAATATACTGACTTGCAATTCCTGATTCTGACCCTGCGTGTGACCAGTATGAATTCTTCAATCTGATTCATGAAGGAGATGTATAGTTGCTTGCTCTGTCCATACAGATTCCAGGTCCCCTGTAGCAGGCACTCCGATGTTTTGGACTTCCAATTATCTCTGGTTCCCTTCCAAAGCCCATGGAAAATGTGTTGTCAAGTAGACGTCTAATGAACCACTGGCATCATTTATTCATCATTGTCCGCAAATTCTGGGCCAATGTCTAAAGTAGGAAATAGAGAACCAGAGATGTTACTCAGTGACAAATTTTGTTTGGTGCCCTCCAAAGTGCACTCTTTACTAGGTTATGAACTAAAGATGTGAATGCAAATTGATGCTGAGAGGGCGAGGGAAAAATGGTTTTGGAAAGCCCTTTTTTGAACTCCAGCTGTGCGTTAAGCAGATTCCTTGCCAGTTTTTCCGCAATGGAACCTCAACATTCCCGCTATTCTTTCTGGCATTTCCATTTAGTTCATCTACTTATTTCCATCATTTTCAGTTTTCACTTTACTGTTTGAACTGCAGGTTTTGAACTATAGGTATTGAATAACTATATGCCCAGCTGTTTGCTGGCCAGTGACAAATCCTGTAGAGAGAAAAAAAAGGGATACTGCAAATGCTGGAAATTTCTAAATGGAAAACAGGCTGGAAATATTCAGCTGGTCAGACAGCATCTAAGGAAAAATTGAATTAGTCGATGTTGCTGGCCTGAACAGCGCTGGGATTCATTACCTGTGAAAAGCACAATAAAGTAAAAAGCAAAAGAACCGCAAATGTATAGGAGAAGAAATAGAATGACTCACAAAGTGCTTAGATGGAGAATAGCAAACGGCAGGAATTGAAAGTGGACACAATAAGATAAATTAAGGACACCGAATCTTCGCATACCCTTTTGGAAATGTGGTACAGTTTTCAATTCCACCAGCAAGTCTGCCTGTCAAAATGGCTGTCACCAGTTAACTGAATAGCTAAGGTCGGGGTAGGTAGAACAACGTGGAAAACCCGAAAGCTGGTTGGATTCAGGGTCTTGTACACAGATTTGGAAAATAAACTGCTGAACAGTAATGGGCCAAGAGTGATTCTTAATTTATCATTAGACATCAATTTATATTTTGTTTATTTAAAAAAAACAATGTTGGTTCTAAATCGAAATTTTCTTCCCATGCAATTGTCTGACAGGGTAATTAAACTTATTCTATGTGCTTTGTTGCCGGCCATTGCTCTTGGACAGTCAAATTGACCCAGATTTGTATCGGAGGGAACTTATACTGTTCTGAAAAAGCAACAGTGGACAGAATTTAATTCAGGTAACGAGTATCTGGTTTGCCCACTAGAGACCCAGCAAGAGTCCCACGCTGCCTCCACAGGCGAAGGCCAACAGAGGATCTTGCCTGGGACTTAGGACCCCGGAGGCAGAATCCCTACCCCCCAACAACTGTCAGTCAATCACAGGCAGCGGCTCACCATTATAGACGAGCAGTAGCAACTGCTGGTAATGCATCCGCCAGACTTCTCAGATCGCTGAAGGATCCTGGGTGCAAGTAAGTGAGAGCAGAATGGGAGTTGTGGGGAAGGGTTCGCTGGTCTGGCTGGTCTGGCTGGCCTGGGGTGCAGGGAGGAACCTCCGGGGAAAGGACGGGGTTGAATTTCACGGGGCCCCTCCTTTTCTGATGCCGGAGACCTTCAGTCATGTACTGGGTGCCTTTGAACATGGGGCCCCCGCTGGACATCTGCTTTTGGGCTTCGAGGTAGCAGCTCCATTACCTGCCACCGATTGAAAAGCAGTGGCGGTGGGATGAGACACTTAAGCGGGCATCAGTTGTGCACTTAAGAGTCTCAGTTAGGGTTTGGGCTGTTATTGAGCCTTCACTAAATCAGGCAGAGGCGGGAAGGTGGCAGGGTCCCACCATGCACTCTCCTGTCCACTTCCAAACATGCTTCTAGGGTCTGGGCCAGAGGGCATAACATTTTGTCCAATGATTGGGATGGGGAGTCACATAAAACTGAAAGAAATATCCCAGAAGTAAATATTGATGGTGCACAACCTGGAAGGAGTTCCAGGTCAATCAGATCGATGGTTCTGCAAGACCATTTGCAGTTTTCACATCGAGGGCAGGATTTTCCGCACCCGCTGCGGCGTGTTTAGCGGTGGCGGAGGCAGCCCGCCATTGGCCGGCGACGGGATCTTCTGGCCCCACCGTTGTCAGTGGGGCTGCCCGTTGTGTGCACACACCCGCCGCCTGGAAACCCAAAGCGGGGCTCCGCCGCCAGCGGGACCTAAAGATCCCGCCAGCGGGAACAAATGGAAATTTCCGGACCTAATGTGGGAATGCTGGAGAATGAAAGTGTCACTTATGGCTTAAAGCTTGTATATGTATCGGGAAATATTGAATTTCCTCATGGAGTTACTGACTTTTAAAAAAGCCTATTCAACCGTGAGCATTTGTTAATAAAAAACTAACAACCACGGATGTTTTAGAAGGTGTTTCCCCATGAACAACATATTTGCTTGTGAGTGCGTATGTTTTACACTTGGAGTGAGTGGTTCGATTTAAAAATAACCCAGCAACAAAGCCTTTTTTACTTAAAAAGGAAAATGTTAGTTTCTCATTCCTAACCTGGGTACCTAAGAAAATATACCGTTACCAACACATACAGAACAAAGATTAACTAAAAATTAAGATAAAAATGATACTCATAAAAATGAATCAAGTTTCGACCATTTTTGGTGCGAGCATGATATGTTTTGAAATGGAGATGTTGTATTTTGTCCAAAGTGTAGGTTTTGAGATTGCCGAGTTGATTCTGCAGTGGGGGGCTGCTTAGCTCAGCTGGTTAGACGGTTAACGTGTAGATCCTATTAACGTCAACGGCATGGGGCTTGATCGCCGTTCCAGCCGGGATAGACCTGGGGCCTTCCTCCTCGCCCGACCTGTCATGTTGGGTGTTCCGATACACAGACGAACCAACACGGTTGTAGATGGTACAACTCTGTTTTACTATTCTGTACAATAATAACTATTAACTTCTGGCTGTGGTTCGTACTTCACCAGCTAACCTGTGGACCCAGCCCTAGCACTTTCTTAGTGAGGCACTCCGCACATGGTGTATGTCTGTGAATTTGTTTCCCTTCAGTCCGGATGAAATAATCAATCGAACACCAAGTTTCTTAATCGTATGTTTATTCTCGGCCGGAGCTACACCACTGTATCTCGGAGAGGTACAACAGCAAGCCGAAGTCAATACATCTAACAGCAGTTTATATACATTTTGACACTGTTTCATTTCTGAGAACAGCCCCCTCGCATTCTGTCTGTGCTTTCAGCTCAGTTATAATTATCTTTAAAGCTAGCAACCATTCCCAAGGCCGTTACTGCAATTTGTCTGGTGCAAAAGCAGAAGTGATTACAGCTTGCTACAAAAAGCCTATCTTGACAATCCAGCACACAAAGCTTTATCTAACATTTTGTTTTCCCATAAAGTTCCAATCCATCTTGAGCCAAACTCTCATGTCTGAGTGGCACGCTGTGAGCTCTGTGCTTTGAGCTATCTCCTGGTAGAATGAGCAGGGAACTGTGGTGTTCCCTGTTTTATAGTGTGTGTGCTCTCACTGGTGATTGGCTGTGATGTTGTGTGTGTGTTGGTTGGTCCAACTACCTGTCCATCAGTGTGTGTGTGTGTGATTGCACCATGATATGGTAATGTGGATATCATGACACGACCCACAGAATAAAATCACGGCCCTTTGCCCTGGTTAAGCGAATAACTGCTAAGGACTTGCCTTCAGCCAGAGAACTGAAAAAGAGGCTGGCGTATCCTTGGAAATTCAAAATATTTTCATGTCTGAAAGAAAATTTGTCTAGTTTGGATCATTGTGGGAATACCATCACCTAAGGAATGTTGCAGTTTGTGAAGAACGCCCACCACCACTTTCTCAGGGCAGTTAGAATCGGCAGTGAATGCCGTCCTTTCCGGAGTCATCCACATTCCTTGAAGAGAAAAAAAACTTCAAACTAATCTTAATCCCTGGTATCATTTTGGAAAGGTAGAATTCTAACTTGTCCCTTAAATGACTGCAAATACATATACTGCAAGAAATAATCATAGGATTTACAGTGCAGAAGGAGGCCATTCGGCCCATCGAGTCTGCACCGGCTCTTGGAAAGAGCACCCCACCCAGGCCCACACCCCCACCCTATCCCCATAACCCAGTAACCCCACCCAGCACTAAGGGAAATTTTGGACACTAAGGGCAATTTAGCATGACCAATCCACCTAACCTGCACATCTTTGTCCTGTGGGAGGAAACCGGAGCACCCGGAGGGAACCCACGCACACACGGGGAGAACGTGCAGACTCCGCACAGACAGTGACCCAAGCCGGGAATCGAACCTGGGACCCTGGAGCTGTGAAGCAATTGTGCTGACGATTATATTACCGTGCTGCCCTGAATGCGAACGTGAAAGAACATTTCAGTGTGTGAAAAATCACAATGTTCTTTGAAAGCTGTCCTTGAAATTTACTTGCCCTGGGTAACAGGAAATGGTAAATTTGGAGTCATGATTTGTATTAACCTGCCATGAATTATCTGTCACACAGCTCCCCTGGAGCATAACAATTTTTATAAAGCAGCCAAATAAAGAAATTAATATGTAGAAATTGGCAATGATCGTTCCAGTTGCTCTTTACCCAATTGAACACTTTTTTCCCAGTGTTTTGATCTGTAGTTAGTTTTGACTAGTAACATTTGAGAAGATTGGTAGATATGAATTGTTTTTCAACTTTTATTTTTAACGTGTACTTTTCATTTCCAGTGGGGATCAAGCGAATCACTGTGAGAATTCATACCATTGACAGGTCTTCATTTGGCTGTTGTAAACATTATGGTAGCATATGGTGATTCTGCTTTCTTTCTTCAAATTTCGTGAGCTGAGATTGGGAACTTACTGAGGTGTAAATGAAAGGCAGGTGGAAAGTTGCAAGAGTATCATTTTAGACATGACGTTTGAGCATGAATCTCTCTCTTTGATTAAACACTATATAATAGCAAAAGTCTGACATAGCCATAGCCACAGAATCATAATTTAAACGTTACCTTTAAACGTATGAATTAGGAGAAGGAGTAGGTCACTCGGCCAATCAACACGATCATGGCTGATCTGATTGCAACCACCGCCCCACATTCCTGCCTATCCCCATTAACCTTCACCCCATTGTTAATCAGGAATCTAGCTCTGCCTTAGGGGCTGGTTTAGCACAGGGCTAAATCGCTGGCTTTGAAAACAGACCAAGGCAGGCCAGCAGCACGGTTCAATTCCCGTACCAGCCTCCCCGAACAGGCGCCGGAATGTGGCGACTGGGGGCTTTTCACAGTAACTTCATTTGAAGCCTACTTGTGACAATAAGTGATTTTCATTTCATTTTCACTACAAGTATTCAAAGACTCTGTTTCCACTGCTTTTGAGGAATGGAATTCCAAAGACTCTCAACCCCCCTGAGAGAAAAAGATAATAATAATCTTTATTGTCACAAGTAGGCTTACATTAATACTGCAATGAAGTTACTGTGAAAAGCCCCAAGTTGCCACACTCCGCCGCCTGTTCGGGTACACGGAAGGAGAATTCAGAATGCCCAATTCACCTAACAAGCACGGCTTTTGGGACTTTTGGGAGGACTGGCGCACCCGGAGGAAACCCACGCAGACACGGGGAGAACGTGCAGACTCGGCACAGACAGGATTCTGCCCACTGCTAGAATCTGCCACATCCACACTGCTGAAACCCCTCAACATCTTAAAGGTTTCAACCAAGACGCCTCTAAACTCAAGTCCAACTTTTCCTCATAAGATAACCCGCCCATTCCAAGTTTTAATCTAGTAAACCTTCTCTGACTGTTTCTAATGCACTTACATATCTCCTTCAATAAAGAGACCAATACTGTACACATTGCTTCAGATGTGGTCACATCAGTGCGCTGAACAATTGCAGCAAACCTCCCTACTGTTGTAATCAATTCCCCTTACAATAAACGATAACAGTTTATTAGCTTTCCTAATTACTTGCTGTACCTGCATAATATCCTTTTGTGATTCACGCACTCGGTGATACATACAGGTGCCTCTGAATCTCAGAGCTCTGCAATCTCTCACTATTTTAATAATAAACTTCTTTATTCTTTCTGCCCAAATGTGCCATTTCATATTTGCCCACATTATAATCCATTTGCAGATCTGTGCCAATCCGTAGCCTCCTTATCTCCTCTTCACGATTTACTTTCCTACCTATCTTTGTGTTCAGTAAGAAGTCTTACCAGGGCAGCACGGTGGCGCAGTGGTAGCACTGCAGTCTCACGGCGCCGAGGTTCCAGGTTCGCTCCCGGCTCTGGGTCACTGTCCGTGTGGAGTTTGCACATTCTCCCCGTGTTTGCGTGGGTTTCGCACCACAGCCCAAAGATGTGCAGGGTAGGTGGATTGAACAAGCTAAATTGCCCCTTAATTGGAAAAAAATGAATTGGGTACACTAAATTTACAAAAAAAAAAAGAAGTCTTATAACACTCCTTACTCACCTCCGAAAGCTAGTGATTCGAAACAAACCTTTTGGACTTTAATCTGGTGTTGTATGACGTCTTACTGTGCTCACCCCAGTCCAATGCCGGCATCTCCACATCATATCTTTATGTTGCCATCAAATTTCACAACCATACCTTTGGCCCATTCATTCAAGTCATTTATTGTAACAGGTTGAGGTCCCAGCACTAATCTCTGTGGCACGCCACTCGTTACATCCTGGCAACCAAAAAAAAACGCATTTATGCCAACTCTATTTCCTGTTAGTCTGTCCATCCACAAGATACTAGTGCAGCAACTCACCAAAAACCTTCCAAACCCGCGACCTATACCTCAAAGAACAAGGGCAGCAGATGCATGGAAACACCACGACTTGCAAGTTCCCCTCCAAACCACACACCATTCAGACTTACACATGCCACCGGACTTCTGGTGACGGCGGGCAGGAGGCAGCCGCACGTTGGAGGGCAGGAGGCAGCCGCGCGTTGGAGGGCTCCCGTTCAGGAACGGCATTGTCGGGGGTTAACGCCCAGTCCTAGGGCCAGCGAAGGCAGTAAAAGTCGGAAGACAGCACAGAGGAGAAGAATGCCGAAGACCAGCAAAAATACGGCCGTGAAAAAAGCGGCTGAAAGTCTGTTGGGGAGTGGAAAGGTCACCGCGGGGTCAGTAAAGAAAATGGAGGCTGGAGCACCAGGCGAGGCCGCAGTGCTTACGGCTGAAGGAATAACTAAGGTGATGGCTGCGGAATTCGAAAAGCAGTTTGCGCAGTTTGCGAAATGCATGGAGACGATGAGGAAGGAGATGAGGGTGGTTTTGAGTGTGCTGGTGGAGGAGGTGATTTCCCCGGTGATGACGGCGGTGGCGAGCGCAGTGGCGGAGGTGCGGGAGCAAGGGGAGGCGCTGAAGGAAGTGGAGGAGACGTTATTGCAGCACGGTGATCAACTTGCCTCGATGGGGAAGGAGATGCGGAAGGTGATGGACATTACCAAGATCTGCAAGGAAAAATGGAAGATCTGGAAAACAGATCCAGGCGACAGAATTTGAGGATTGTGGGGCTGCCCGAAGGAGTTGAAGGACCAAAGCCGACTGAGTATTTTGCCGCGATGCTGGCAAAACTATTGAGGGAGGGGGAGGATCCCTCCCGATATGAACTGGATCGGGCTCATCGGTCGTGGAGGCCTGTACCAAAGGCGAGTGAACCGCCAAGGGCAGTGACTCTGTGCTTCTGTAGGTACAGTGTGAAGGAGAAGGTCCTGAGCTGGGCCAAGCAGAAGCGGGTGTACAACTCTTGGGTATCATGTACGGTATTCTTTCAGAGGCTGGATGGCGTTGGGTGTAGGGGATGAGGGGGAGTGGACTCTATAGGTAAATGGTGACCATGGGCGGTCCCGGACTCCTTTTTCGTTTTCTCTTTTGTTTTTTGTTTCCACCGTGGGAGGGTTTGGTTGATTGGATGCATATATTGACAGGTGGGTCATTGTTTGGGGTGGTGGGAGGATGGGATCATTGGTATTGTTAAGGGGATTGATTTTGTATTTGTTACCATTTACTGTTTGTGGGTGGGGTGTAAATTTTGAAGGAAAATGTGAAAATGGAGAATAAAAAAAAATAAAAAAGACTTACACACGAGTTAGGAACAAGAGTAGGCCATTCAGCCCCTTGTGTTGCAACTCCACATTCCTCCTTTGTTGGTCAAGAATTTATCTCCTTCCGCCTTAAAAATATTTAATTACTGTACATCCACCACTCTCTGGGGAAGAGAGTTCCAGAGATTCACAACCCTCTGGGAGAAAAAAAATCTTCTAATCTCTGTTTTAAATGGGAGACCCTTTATTTTTAAACTGTGTCCCCTAGTTCTAATCTTTTCCAGAAGGGCAAACATCCTTTTCGCATCAACCCTGACAAGACCCCTCAGGATCTTGTATGTTTCAATAAGATAACTCCCCAATCTTCTAATCTCCAATGGATACAGGTCCTGCCTGTCCAACTTTCCTAGTAAAATAACCCCCAATCCCAGGTATCAGTCAAGTGAACCTTTTTGGAACTATATCGCCGTTCCATCACTGTCACTGGGTCAGAATCCTGGAAGCTAATCCCGTTTAGATTGGATTGGATTGGATTTGTTTATTGCCACGTGTACCGAGGTACAGTGAAAAGTATTTTTCTGCGAGCAGCTCAACAGATCATTAAGTACATGAGAAGAAAAGGGAATAAAAGAAAATACATAATAGGGCAACACAACAACATATACAATGTAACTACATAGCCATTGGCCATGCTAAAATTGCCTCTTAGTGTCCAAATATTTGCAGGTCATGTGGGGTTACAGGGATAGGAGTGGGGCCTAGATAGGGTGCTCTTTCAAAGGGTTGGTGCAGACTCAGTGGGCCGAATGGCCTCCTTCTGCAATGTAGCATTTCTATGGTTCTAACTCCCTCCCTAGCAGCATTGTGAGTGCACCTACACTACATAGACTGCAATAGTTCAAGCGGTGGCTCAGTCCCACCTTGTCAAGAGCAATTAGAGATGACCAATAAATGCTGGCCTAGCCAGCTACACCCACACCCTGCTATTGAATAAAATAAATCTAAATTATGGTATATAATACTCATAATTTGAAACTGCTGCTTGTAAAGAGTATTTTAATAATGTTATTTTTAAAAAAAATGAATTTACTGACAGATAATCAGCAAGATGGGTGTACCTGCTTCTCATGCAGTGTCTATCTGCCGTTATGTGAGAGAGCCAGCCCACTCTGAACTACACATGTGACAACCACAGTCGACTTAACCCTCCTGGTTTGCATGTTGCATTATTTTGCAGATCTGTGCAAATTCTTTCAGCATCCCCCAGGACCTGCATGCCTCATTTGAGAATCGCTGATGTGCAAGATCTATCATGATAATATTAAATGACAGACCAGGTTCGAATGGCCTTACAACCTAATCCTGCTCTTACTTTTTCTTTTCAATCATACGATGAAACGCAGCAGTCTGCAAGCAAGGATGGGCTGGAGAGATATTCTGGTCAGTCCAGCCTGTCGCTTATATTCAATAATGTAGGTGCTGCCTGAAGCATAGACTCGATCTTGCTCGATTGCAGATTTCTTAGAGCTTACTGTGCAATCTGATTAATTAATTTGTGTCCATGTATTGGCACTGTTGGAAACACTTCAAAGACAACCCTGAAGGCTTACCTCAAGACATGCAACATTGACATAATTGCCTGGGCGATCCTTGCTCAGAAGAGAGCTGCTTGGAGGAACTTCTTGGTTGAAGGAGCACAATTCTTCGAGAACACCCAACGGCGCGAGGAGTTCCGGATAAAGGAGCCTGAGAAAGGGACACCAGCATTCCTGAGTCCAAGGACCAATCCCACCTGGCAAGTGCGTGATTGGAGACTTGGCTGTAGGATCGGGTTCATCAGCCACACAAGGACCCACAGAACCCATGGCCAGTCTCACTGAGTTCGTTAGATGTACAATCATACTTGTTAACGAGTGATCACCGAAGAAGGGCTGCTGAAGAACTGCACTCTTTTCTTTATGGTTAGGGAATTTTTTAGGTTTACTAATGGGGAAGAATGGGGATTTGTGGTCCCATTTGTCTTAGAACATATGTCGATTTACATAAACACATCAGGAACATTAGAATAATTCTCAATGTGATGGTAATCATAGATCATAGAATTTACAGTGCAGAAGGAGGCCATTCGGCCCATCGAGTCTGTACCGGCTCTTGGAAAGAGCACCCCACCCAAGGTCAACGTATCGGCTAGAAACAAGAATAAAACTGTTGCTTCCCGCTTGGTGGACTCTTTGTACATTCTCCATGCAATATTAGATCCACTCTGGGACATCACCAATCTTAAAAGATTCTATACAGAGGCCAAATGCCTTGATGCAAGTAAGTATGGAATCCATTTTGAGATCTGCGTAAATACTCAATCTATGTAAACTATTACAATTTATCATTGAAGGAGACAAATGGAATTAACCACACCAGTTGAGAATATTAGACTGTTGGGGCTGGTTGAGCTCACTGGGCTAGATAGCTGGGTTGTGATGCAGAACAAGGCCAGCAGCGCGGGTTCAATTCCCGTACCAGCTGAGAATTCTGAATTCTCTGTGTACCCGAACATGCGCCGGAATATGGCGACTAGGGGGTTTTCACAGTAACTTCATTGCAGTGCTAATGTAAGCCTACTTGTGACAATAATAAAGATTATTATTATTTTAAAAGAAACACCGCTTAGTGAATGCATTGTTTATCAATGTCCAGTCACTCAATCAAATGCACTGGGGTGACTTACCTATGTTGAGGGATTGAGGATGTTGAGATTAAAAGGAAGTTGCCTGTGAAAATCTGAGAAAATATGCTGAAACATGGGGAAAAATGAAAGGTAAAATCTTGTTAAGCCACTGGAACATGAATTAGTAACAGGTGGTCTGATAGTTATTGTTCAGTACAACTTCCAAAAATATCTGCAAGTGCAGTTTTGCGTTGCTTGATTTGTTTGCTTAATGTTCATCACCCATTTCTCAAAAGGTATAGAGAAACTGTTATCGAAATATATCTTTCAGTTTCTCATACGTCTTGCGTTCTCCGTGGTTTGATAGGCAGCAAAATTGATATGGTTGTAGCATTATTGATTGAATGTTGTACAACTGAAGCTGGAGAATAGAGATACAGAATTTGAAATGTTACGATGGTGCTTAAATACTGGCATACTATTTAAACATAGAAATATAGAAAATAGAAGCAGGGGGAGGCCATTCGGCCCTTCGAGCCTGCTCCGCAATTCATTATGATCATGGCTGATGGTTCAAAAGGCATCTTGACAAATACATGGATAGGATGGGTATAGAGGGATGCGGCACTGGGAAGTGCTGAGGGTTTTGGCCAAGGGTGGTATCATGACCGGTAAAGGCTTGGAGGGCTTGTTCCTGTGCTGTATTGTTCTTTGTTCTTGATCATCAAGTACAAAATCCTCCCCGCTCTCTTTCCCCCCCCCCCCCCCCATGTCCCTTAATCCCTTTAGCCCCAAGAGCTATATCTAATTATTTCTTGAAATTACACAACGTTTCGGCCTCAACTACTTTTTGTGGTAGCGAATTCCACAGATTCACCACTCTCTGGGTGAAGAAATTTCTCCTCACTTCCGTCCTAAAAGGTTTGCCCCTTATCCTCAAACTGTGACCCCTAGTTCTGGTCTCCCCCACATTTGGGGACATTCTTTCTGAATCTACCCTGTCCAATCCTGTTAAAATTTTCTGAGTTTGTATGAGAATCTCTCTCACTCTTCTAAACTCCAATGAATATAATCCGAACCAACTTAATCTCTCCTTATATGACAGTCCCGCCATCCCAGGAATCAGCCTGGTAAACCTTCGCTGCACTCCCTCCGTAGCAAGAACATCCTTCCTCAGATAAGGACATCAAAACTGTACACAGTACTCCAGGTGTGGCCTCATCAATACCTTGTACAATTGCAGTGCCTTGTGATTGGATTTTTTTTGGCATTTTATTTATGATGTGGAAATCCCCTATTCCTGCTTTGTCTAACTGGGCTGTTCATTCACCACATACGTGTGCGTGGATGTGTGACATGCTCCCTCGCCTCCTTCAGTGTGGCATTGAGGTGTATGCTAGTCATTTGCAAGTGCCTGCAGAAGAATCATTCTTTATTTTTACTTTTCTGCTTCCTCATGCTAAGGTGGTTTCTACTGGGGCCTTGCCAAACACAGTGGTTTTTCAGGAGCTCAGGTGATTATGGAGTGTAAACGTTCATGACCATTATCCTCAATTTGCTATGTCCTGGAATTTTGCAACTTCAGGGGAGTCACAAACTGATTTCAAGCTGACTTTTGCAGGGCACCAGGCATTAACTTTGAAGAGAGGTGTGTGATTATGATTTCTGGGCTTCTTTTACACCAAGAGGTTTGATGGTAGACAGGCAATGGCAAGTGTTTAAAGAAATGCTACATGTTCTACAACTAGATAAAAGTTCCTCTAAGGCACAAACACCCAATGGGAAAGATAAATCAACTATGGCTAACAAAATACGTTAAAATTGCATTAAGTTAAAGGAAATAGCTTCTGAGGATGCTAGAAAATGGGGTAAGTCCGAGGATTGTGAGCAATTTAGAACCCAGCAAAGGATGACCAATATATAGAATCCCCACAGTGCTTAAGGAAGCCATTCAGCCCATTGAGTCTGCACCGGCCCTCTGAAAGAGCACCCCACCCAGTATCCTTATCCCTGTAGCCCCATCTAACTTGCACATCGTTGGACACTAAGGGACAAATTTAGTGTGGTCAATCCACCTCATGAAATTGATTAAGTAAATGAAATGAGCATGTTAATGCAAACTAACGAGATACATAAAGGCAGATTATGAAAGATTTTAGGTATGTGAAAGGGAAAACATTATCTGGGATAAATGTGGGCCCATTGCAGGGGAAGGCAGGAGAATTTTTACTGAAGAAGAGGGGAATGGCGGAGAAACATTGCGTCTGTCTTCACGGAAGAAAATACAAACAATCACTCCGAAATACTAGACAACCAAGGGACTTGTAAAACTGAGGTACTGAAAGAAATTAATATTAGTATTGAGGTAGTACATGAAAAGCTAAGTGAACCGAAGGCTGATAAACCTTCTGGCGCAGATGAGCGACACCCCAGAGTGCTGAAGGAGGTGGTGAGAGAGACAGTGGAATCATTGTTGGTTATCTTTCAAAATTCTAGAGATTCTGGAATGGTCCCTGCAGACTGGAATGTTGAAAATATAACCCTACCATTTAAGAAGGGAAGGAGGGAGAAAACAGAGAACTACAGACCTGTTGGACTGATGTAAACCTGTTCGACAGAAGAGAGAAAATGTTATTATTATAATGGATGTGACAACTGGGCATCTCGAAAGTGATCATAAAATTGGGCAGAAACGACAAGGTTTTATGAAAAGGAAATCGTGTTTGACAAACCTGTTGGATTTTAATGAGCTTTGGATATATTTGGATTTTCAGATGATTTTTGATAAGGATGCGCACAGGTCAGTAAACAAACTTAGTGCACGTGATTGGGGGTAATATACTAGTATGGATTGAGAATTGGTTAACAGACAGAAAGCAGAGAGTAGGAATAAACAGGTAATTCTCAGAATGGCAGGCTGTGACTGATGGGGTACCATAAGGATCAGGGCTAGTTATGGGGCTGGTTTAGCACAGGGCTAAATCGCTGGTTTTTAAAGCAGACCAAGGCAGGCCAGCAGCACGGTTCAATTTCCGTACCAGCCTCCCCGAACAGGCGCCGGAATATGGCGACTAGGGGCTTTTCACAGTAACTTCATTTGAAGCCTACTTGTGACAATAAGCATTTTTTCATTTCATTTCATTTCATTTCACAGGTCATAGAATTTACAGTGCAGAAGGAGGCCATTCGGCCCAGCGAGTCTGCACCGGCTTTTGGAAAGAGCACCCAACCCAAGGTCAACACCCCCACCCTATCCCCATAACCCAGTAACCCCACCCAACACTAAGGGCAATTTTGGACACGAAGGGCAATTTATCATGGCCAATCCACCTAACCTGCACATCTTTGGACTGTGGGAGGAAACCTGGAGCCCCCGGAGGAAACCCATGCACACACGGGGAGGATGTGCAGACTCCGCACAGACAGTGACCCAAGCCGGAATCGAACCTGGGACCCTGGAGCTGTGAAGCAATTGTGCTATCCACAATGCTACCGTGCTGCCCTAGGTGTTTTTTAAAAATTCATATTTATGTGGGCTTGACTGGCTAGGCCAGCATTTGTTGCCCATCCCTAATTGTTCTTGAGACGGTGATGGTGAGCTACCTTCTTGAACCGCTGAAGTCCATGTTGTGTAGGTGCACCCGCTGTGCTATTTAGGATTAAGTTCCAAGATTTTGACTCAGCGACAGTGATGGAACAGCAATATATTTCCAAGTCAGGATGGGGTGTGACTTGGAGGGGCACATCTAGGTGGTGGTGTTCCTATGTATCTGCTTCCCTTGTTCTTCTATCTGGTAGTGGTCATGGGTTTGGAAGGTGCTGCATAAGGAGCCATAGTGAGTTCCAGCCGTGCATCTTGTAGATGGTACGCTCTGCTGTTACTGTGTGCCAGTGGTGGGGGGGAGTGAATGTGAGTGGAAGGGGTGCCAATCAAGTGGGCGCCAATCAAGTGGGCTGCTTTGTCCTGGATGGTGTCACACTTCTTTTGTGTTGTTGGAGCTGCACTCATCCAGGCAAGTGGGGAGTATTCCATCACACTCCTGACTTATGCCTAGTGGGTGGTGAACAGGCTTTGGGGAGTCAGGAGGTGATTTACTCGCCGCAGGATTTCGAACCTCTGACCTGCTCTTGTAGCCACAGTATTAATATGGCTAGTCCAGTTCAGTTTCTGGTCGATGGCAACCCCCAGGATGTTGATAATTGGGGATTCAGCGATGTTATTGCTATTGCATGTCAAGAGGTGGTGGTTAGATTCTCTCTTATTGGAATGGCACGAATGTTACTTGCCACTTGTTAGCCCAAGCCTAGATGTTGTCCAGGTCTTGCTCTATTTTCACGTGGACTGCTTCAGTGTCTGAGGAGTCACAAATGGTGGTGAACGTTGTGCAATCATCAGCGAACATCACATTTGACCTTATGGTGAAAGGAAGTTTATTGATGAAACAGCTCAAGATGGTTGAACCAAGGACACTACCCTGAGGAACTCCTGCAGTAATGTTCTGGGACTAACACGACTGATGTCCAACAACCACAACCATCTTCCTATGTGCGAGGTATGACTCCAACCAGTGGAGAGTTTTCCCCGTGATTCCCATTGACTCCAGTTTGTTATCTGTATAAATCATTTGGATATGGGGAACAAACATAGGGCGCTCACTGTGCCAGGAAACATGATTTGCATTGTATAAGGGGCCTGAATGGGGAACGTGCGTCCGAGGCTGCCCCTAGCTCAGTTTTGTGCAGTGGGGAACTCCGCTTGACGGAACTCACCGGTGTAGCGAGAGATCGGGACTCCATTTCTAAATAGCGTCCTGATCACCGGGGCCCCCGAAGCGATCCCCTACCTCTCCACCCCTAACATGAACTCACTATGAGAGGGTCCCCGGCACCCCCCGCATTCCCTCCAACACCCATGCAGGGCATTCCCGGCCCGAAAGCACGTGTGCAAAAAATGCCAGCTTGGCAGGTGGCACCAGCAGTGCCGGGGTATCACCCTGCCAAAGGGCATGCACTTGGGGGTTTCCAATCCCCTGGGAGACCCCCATGAGTGCAGTGCTGTCTGGTCCCTGTTTGTGTGGACCAGTGCTGAATGATGCTCGCCCGAGGTCTCTGAGGCGAAGGGGATGAATCCAAACCCTCAGGTACCTCGGAAATCGGCATATTAGAGCGAGACTAGCTGTCTCGCACTAATATGTCGATTTGCCAAAAAAGTGATCATGTCCACAATGGGTGGGATTTATATTGCAACATCTTACGAGATCGTTGGATTTCACGAGGCGTAGCGAGCCGGGTAGATCCCGGGAGCGGGGTCTGCTTTTCCAGCGCAGCTTAGCCATTGGATCGGGCTAGTAGTATTTCCAAATTTGCTGATGACACTAAACTAGATGGGAATTTAGGTTGTGAGAATGAAAGCAGACTCAAAGTGGACCTGAACAGGCTACATTAATGTGCAAGATCATGCCAAGTGTTTGACAAACCTGTTGGAGTTTTTTGAGGATGTGGTATATTTGGATTTTCATGGATATAATGTGGGAAGAGGTTTATCTACTTTGGTGTAAAAAGCAGGAAGACATAATTTTCCTTAAACGGTGAGAGGGTGGGAAGTTCTGATGTTCAAAATTTTCTGGTGTCCTTGTTCATGAGTCACTATCAGGTGCAACTATCAATAAGGAAGGCAAATGGTATGCTGGCCTTTATCGCACGGTGATTTGAGAACGGAAGTAAAGATGTCTTCCTGCAATTATTTGCAGCCTTGGTGAGACCGCACCATGTATTGTGTATAATTTTGGTCTCCTTAACAAAGGAAGGAATGAAGGATATACTTGCTATAGAGAGAGTGCAACCGAGGTCACCAGACTAATTCCTGGGCTGGCGGAATTGTCTAATGAGGTGAGATTGAGAAGCCTGGGCCTGTATTCTCCAAAACGTTTGAATATTAAGAGGTGATCTCACTGAAACTTACAAAGTTCTTACATGACATCATAGGGTTGATGTAGTTAGTATGTTTGTCCTGGCTGACGAGTCTCAAAGCACCAGTCTATGGTGGCACAGTGGTTAGCTCTGCTGCCTCACAGCGCCAGTGACACGCATTCAATTCCAACCTTGGCCGACTGTCTGTGTGGAGTTTGCACTTTCTCCCTGTGTGTGCGTCGGTTTCCTCCGGGTGCTCCAGTTTCTTTCCACTGTACAAAGATGTGCGGGTTAGCTGGATTAGCCATGATCAATGCATGGAGTTACGAGGATAGGTTGAGGGAGTGGGCCGAGGTAGAGTGCCCTTTGGAGAATCCATGCAAACACGATGTGCCTTCTTGAAATGAAATGAAAATCGCTTATTGTCACAAGTAGGCTTCAAATGAAGTTACTGTGAAAAGCCCCTAGTCGCCACATTCCGGCGCCTGTTCGGGGAGGCTGGTACGGGAATTGAACTGTGTTGCTGGCCTGCCTTGGTCTGCTCTCAAAGCCAGCGATTTAGCCCACTGCTAAACAGCCCCTCTTTACTATAGGGAGGCTATGGATTCTATGGAACCAGGGAGAATAATCTCAGGGATTGGATTTGTTTATTGTCATGTGTCCCGAGGTACAGTGCAAAGTATTTTTCTGCGAGCAGCTGAAACAGATCATTAAGTACATGAAAGGAAAATAAAAGGAAAAGAAAATATATAATAGGGCAACACAAGATACACAATGTAAATACATAGACACTGGCTTCGGGTAAAGCAAACGGGAGTGTAGTATTAATCAGGTCAGTCCAGAAGATTAATACTGCACTCCTGTATGCTTCACCCGATGCCGGTAGGGCGTAGGCCATTTAAAATTGAGATGATGAGGAATTTCTTCACTCGGAGGGTGGTGAATCCTTGGAATTCTCTACCCCAGAGGGCTGTGGAATTGAAACCAAAATCCCAATGCATACAAACATCCTTTGTCCAGCTTGAATCTAACTATAGACGTACCATTTCTTACATGGAAACACAACATTAAGCCCACTTAAAACTATACTTTATTTCTCCTATTTACTAATACAAATATAAATCCCTTAAAACTACCTTTGTTTTCCTGCCATCTTTGACAGTAATAAAAGTCTAAACACACTATTAACAACACACCATCTTAGTAAGCAACTTATACATTTAAACTAAACATTCTCCTTTTTAGCACAAATAAAAACACACTTCATAGGTATACTTTCCACTGTTCTGTTAATAGATATTTAATTCTCCCAGAAACAATCTAAGATGGGTTTTTTGCTCCCATTTACTTCCATTTTTTCTTTTCTCAGCCTGGTAACTTTTAATCTCTGAACTGTATTTCCCAGCAAGTATTTTTGCGCTGGAGATTCTTCCTCTGGTGCAAGCTAGGCAAAACTTTCAACCTTGTTTTAACTCCCCATACATTCAGTCTTTTCGATCTGAGCATGGGCTTTCACCCACATCCTTGCACGGTGAACCACTGTGTCTTTCTGCCTATAGTTGCTCTCTCTCATGGATCCTGGCAGACTAACCTTGTCTGAGTGTTTTGTGACATATTAGAAACCCTTAAGCCTATCTCGATGACACAGGAATCACATAGGCCTTGTATCCAGGTAGAAATGCTGATTATCTTTGAGATCCCAAGAATCAAACCACCCAAACTTGCTATTAGGCAGATTTCAGAACAGGTCACATGGCCCTCTTCATTTTATCTTAACTTATAGGCATAGTCCCAAAACATAACAACGTTTTAAACCTTATAATTGTAACACATTACTACAATAGGAATAAGCTACAAATTTATTTTTTCACTGAGTTGGTCTGTTTGTAGTAAATGCAGCTACAGATGTTGCTATAATTTGTACCCAAATTATTTTCAGTGACCTTTTCCTTTCTTCAGTTAATATAGAAAAGAAAAATTGTTGAAACAAATTTGACTTCAAATTGGGACCTCTCAGGAAAGGAGTCCTAAATCTGGTTTTAAAAGACATTTCTGAGTGCATTGGCTGAATGGGAACCTCCACTGGAGTAGGAAACTTTTAAATCCTGCTGGACATCTGATACATCTGAATTTTATGTATTGCAGGCACCAGAGTATGTCAGCAGTATTCAGAGCATTAGGAAAGATGTTTGTTAAAACGGCTGTGTATTTTCTCTGTGTTTTTGTTTGAGGTTTTAACACATTTAAAATAAAACTCAGTAAGAGTTGTTGACTTACACTTTTGCTTGCAGATTATATTCTGTGTCACCTTAAGCTGTGCCATTACTTCATTCTGTTTGATGCCATGATTAGACACAGAAATAAAGTGAATTGCACCTTGTAAGTATTTTGATAGATTTTAATTCAGGAAATGCTTGTGCCCATTGTTGATCAAATCAAATAATGCACTTTTTGTTTTTGTTGTCGCTTCACTTTATTTTATCATTCCAAACGCAGTTATATCCTAAAATCTAATTGGTTCCACAAGTGTAGGGGGAAGAGGAAGAGATAGAGAGAATGAGAACATTCTATGTTTTTCAGCCAAATGGCAGCAGAGTCTCCATTTTATTCATAAACACTTTAGAGTGGGAAATTAGACATATCTATTATAGACTTATTACTCATTGATATGCTGCATGAGTGGGCCTGAGATGAAGTGTACATTAAAATCCAAAGGGTATAAGTATGGTAATATTATTTTAGTTAAGTCTCTCGTTTGTACGTTGATTTGATTTTATGACAGTTCTGACAGCTGTATCCATGAAGAGAATGAGATGGCCTATCGGAGATACTAAACAGACAGCCAATTTTTGGCTTTATCTTTGGTATTTTACATTATCCCCTTTAAAATTCTGCCTTTCTTTTCACTGCAACTCCCCGGAGGACATATAAAAGTTCCCCTGAAGAGAGTAATTACAGGTCAGCTCCGTTACAGACGCTTCCTTGTAGTTACTGGGAAGAAATCCGAGCTGGTTTTAAAGTAGGCCATTTTAAATAAAAATGCAAATGAACTGCTTTCCAACCACATTAATTACCCACCCAGTCTCAAATTACTACATCTGTGTTGATTCCAAACACTATTTACGATCTTGCGAAAATTAACATGACTGGTGTTGAGAAAAATAGTTGTGCTAGGTGTGCTTTGGAACCAATTAGGGTGAACTTCTTCTCCACGGAGACTTTAAAAAAGCATAGCCTTGCAGTGTCAAATAATAACATTAACTCAGTCCAGATAGGAGAAAGTACAGTAATTACATTAGTAGGCTTGTTTTTGCTTCTGCAATGAACTTTGCTGTCTGCATTTTAAAGGCAATTGAGCATCAAACTTTTTTTTGAACTAGCGGTTCAATATTTGTTGTTCAAAGTAGTTGATGGAAAACATCAGAACATGCAATGGAGCTATCCTTATTCAGAACAGATGTCTTTGTTATATTTATTTATAAATGTTATTTCAGTAAGACATGTAAATGGAATGTTCTGGACATTGCAGTTCATCTTTTGGGTCAGGCAATTGTATTAATTTAATCCTATTGTGAGATTTCTGAATATGTTAAATTATTTAAGAATATCTTTACAACAATAACTTGCTTTTTTTTAAGGCACTTTAACAAAGTAAAATGTCCCAGGGTACTTTGCGGGAAAGTATCCAACAAAGTTTTAGACCGAACTACGTAAGGAGATTAGGACAGGTAAGCAAAAACTTGGTCCAAGAGGTAGGTTTTAAGAATCATCTTGAAGGAGGTGGGAATGGCAGAAGGCTGACCAATCTTCCGAGGGAATTTCAGAGCCGAGAAATTGGGCATCTGACGGCCCAGTGGTAGATCAGTAATGTCAGGAGTGTGCAAGAGTCCAGATTTGGAGGAGCGCGTGGTTCTTGGAGAGTTGTAGGAATGAAGGAGGTTGCAGAAATGGGGAGGGACAAGGCAGTGGTGAAAACCAGGAAAATAATGTTAAACACTGACATGTTGCTGGACCCGTAGCCAATGTGGGCCAGTGGTGAATGGGACGTAACGTGTGGATAAGGGCACAGAATTTTAGATGATTTCAAGTCTATGGATGGTGGAAGATTGTCAGCTTGCTAGAGAATTAGAATGGTCAAGTGTAGCAGTAACCAAGGCTTGGATGAGGGTGGCACAGTGATTAGCACTGCTGTCTCACAACTCCAGGGACCCGGGTTCAATTCCGGCCTCAGGTGACTGTGTGGAGTTTTCACATTCTCCCCGTGTCTGCGTGTTTCCTCCGGGTGCTCCGGTTTCCTCCCACACTCCAAAGATGTGCAGGTTAGGTGGATTGGCCCTGCTATATTGTCCCTTAGTGTCCAAAAAGTTAAGTGGGTGTTATGGGGATAGGGTGGAGGTGTGAGCTCAAGTAGGGTGCTCTTTCCAAGGGCTGGTGCAGACTTGATGGGCCGAATGGCCTCCTTCTGCACTGTAAATTCTATGATTTAGCACCAGATTAGCTGGCATGGAGGTGGACAGTGTTATGGGAGTGGAAGTAGCTTGTCATTAGAACGGAGCGAATATGTGGATGGAAGCTCTTCACCTCGGGGTCAAAGTTATGAGTGTCCTATACCCTCTTTTCTGTTCTAAATCTATTCTTTCAGTTTGCTGAGCACTAGTTTTGAAGCCCTCTCAGGATTTATCTTTGCATTTCTTCCAGTTTCTCATTTACATGACCTTGGTGACATCATCTGAAAACATATGAGGTCTCAAATGTGCGTTGTTGGAACTCAGCGCAATCTCACCACCATCGCTATGGCCCACTCAGCCGCCTCTGTTTTGTTAGACTGATTGTCCGGCATCCAGAACTTAGTGAGCTGAAATCTCTTCCAATTGTGAAGTCTGAAGCCATAGTTTTCACTCACCACAAACTCTGTCCACTGGGGCCACTGATTCCATTCCTCTCCCGAGCCACTGTTGCAGGCGAAACAAAGACTGCTCACAACCTCGTCATCCTGTCTGTTCCTGAGCTGCGCTTTCTTTTCTGTCAGCGGATGTCAGTGGCATTACAAGCTGTTTGTGCCCTTTCTTCCTGAAATTTCCGCAGCTTATGGAACCTGAGGCGGCCAGTGAGGCAAGGGAGACTCCAAAGATAAACGTCTGATTTTGTTGTTGCCTCCCGTCAGACAGTCAAGCCGAGCTACACTCCTGCATCCGTGGCAATTTGGCCCCAAAGTTGAGGTTCTGTTTCTGCATTTGTTTCCAAGCACATGGGTATGAGAGTTTTGCGGCATGTTGCTGATTGATTGATCGATTGGTATTTATTGTCACACGTACCGAAGTACAGTGAGAAGTAATGGTTGCTGGCTGAAATTCTGGAGCTCCTTCCCAAACACCGCTTTTGGTATAACTTCACCACATGGGTCATAATGGTTCAAAGTGTGACTCAATGCCACCTTCCCTGGTGTAATTAGGGATGGGCAATAAATGCTGGCCTTAGCAATGATGCCCTCATCAAATTCATGGATTTTTAAAAACGGCCCTGTCAGGAGGCCTGTATGTAGAGATATAGCTGAGTTAATGACAGTCCTTCACAGGATGTGCCTGTTCCAAGTGCATGTTGTTTTGAGCATACTGTGCCCGGATAGTGTTCGAGGGGAAAAAGCCCCTATGTTTGGGTTTTGGGTCTTGCCTTTCGAGACCTGTTAAAAGTAAAAATTGTGGAACAACTTTGCCTCGTCCTTCCAAAGGACTGGTTTTATTTGACTTTTTATTGCTCCAGCCGCCGCTCGATTGACTTCTTTCCCTGTTAATGTTCTGTTCCATGTACCCTGGTCTTTAATTTAAGGTTTCCCACAAATAAATGAAAGTAGCTAGATTAGATGCATGTCTCTTCTTCAGTTTTCTTGGCGTGACATATAGAACATAGAACATAGAACAATACAGCGCAGTACAGGCCCTTCGGCCCACGATGATGCACCGAAACAAAAGCCATCTAACCTACACTATGCCATTATCATCCATATGTTTATCCAATAAACTTTTAAATGCCCTCAATGTTGGCGAGTTCACTACTGTAGCAGGTAGGGCATTCCATGGCCTCACTACTCTTTGCGTAAAGAACCTACCTCTGACCTCTGTCCTATATCTATTACCCCTCAGTTTAAAGCTATGTCCCCTCGCGCCAGCCATTTCCATCCGCGGGAGAAGGCTCTCACTGTCCACCCTATCTAACCCCCTGATCATTTTGTATGCCTCTATTAAGTCTCCTCTTAACCTTCTTCTCTCCAACGAAAACAACCTCAAGTCCATCAGCCTTTCCTCATTAGATTTTCCCTCCATACCAGGCAACATCCTGGTAAATCTCCTCTGCACCCGCTCCAAAGCCTCCACGTCCTTCCTATAATGCGGTGACCAGAACTGTACGCAATACTCCAAATGCGGCCGAACCAGAGTTCTGTACAGCTGCAACATTACCTCCCGATTCCGGAACTCAATCCCTCTACCAATAAAGGCCAACACTCCATAGGCCTTCTTCATAACCCTATCAACCTGGGTGGCAACTTTCAGGGATCTATGTACATGGACACCTAGATCCCTCTGCTCATCCACACTTTCAAGAACTTTACCATTAGCCAAATATTCCGCATTCCTGTTATTCCTTCCAAAGTGAATCACCTCACACTTCTCTACATTAAACTCCATTTGCCACCTCTCAGCCCAGCTCTGCAGCTTATCTATATCCCTCTGTAACCTGCTACATCCTTCCACACTATCGACAACACCACCGACTTTAGTATCGTCTGCAAATTTACTCACCCACCCTTCTGCGCCTTCCTCTAGGTCATTGATAAAAATGACAAACAGCAACGGCCCCAGAACAGATCCTTGTGGTACTCCACTTGTGACTGTACTCCATTCTGAACATTTCCCATCAACCACCACCCTCTGTCTTCTTTCAGCTAGCCAATTTCTGATCCACATCTCTAAATCACCCTCAATCCCAAGCCTCCGTATTTTCTGCAATAGCCTACCGTGGGGAACCTTATCAAACGCTTTGCTGAAATCCATATACACCACATCAACTGCTCTACCCTCATCTACCTGTTCAGTCACCTTCTCAAAGAACTCAATAAGGTTTGTGAGGCATGACCTACCCTTCACAAAGCCATGCTGACTATCCCTGATCATATTATTCCTATCTAGACGATTATAAATCTTGTCTCTTATAATCCCCTCCAAGACTTTACCCACTACAGACGTGAGGCTCACCGGTCTATAGTTGCCGGGGTTGTAATAAAAATCAAAGCCAAAGGTCCAGCAATCTCTTCCCTGGCCTCCCAGAGAATCCTAGGATAAATCCCATCAGGTCCCGGGGACTTATCTATTTTCAGCCTGTCCAGAATTGCCAACACCTCTTCCCTACGCACCTCAACGCCATCTATTCTATTAGCCTGCGGCTCAGCATTCTCCTCCACAACATTATCTTTTTCCTGAGTGAATACTGACGAAAAATATTCATTTAGTATCTCGCCTATCTCTTCAGACTCCACACACAATTTCCCATCCCTGTCCTTGACTGGTCCTACTCTTTCCCTAGTCATTCGCTTATTCCTGACATACCTATAGAAAGCTTTTGGGTTTTCCTTGATCCTTCCTGCCAAATACTTCTCATGTCCCCTCCTTGCTCGTCTTAGCTCTCTCTTTAGATCCTTCCTTGCTACCTTGTAACTATCCATCGCCCCAACTGAAACTTCACACCTCATCTTCACATAGGCCTCCTTCTTCCTCTTAACAAGAGATTCCACTTTCTTGGTAAACCACGGTTCCCTCGCTCGACGCCTTCCTCCCTGCCTGACCGGTACATACTCATCAAGAACACGCAGTAGCTGATCCTTGAACAAGCCCCACTTATCCAGTGTGCCCAACACTTGCAGCCTACTTCTCCACCTTATCCCCCCCAAGTCACGTCTAATGGCATCATAATTGCCCTTCCCCCAGCTATAACTCTTGCCCTGCGGTGTATACTTATCCCTTTCCATCATTAACGTAAACGTCACCGAATTGTGGTCACTGTCCCCAAAGTGCTCTCCTACCTCCAAATCCAACACCTGGCCTGGTTCATTACCCAAAACCAAATCCAACGTGGCCTCGCCTCTTGTTGGCCTGTCAACATATTGTTTCAGGAAACCCTCCTGCACACACTGTACAAAAAACGACCCATCTATTGTACTCGAACTATATATTTTCCAGTCAATATTTGGAAAGTTAAAGTCTCCCATAATAACTACCCTGTTACTTTCGCTCTTATCCAGAATCATCTTCGCCATCCTTTCCTCTACATCCCTAGAACTATTAGGAGGCCTATAAAAAACTCCCAACAGGGTGACCTCTCCTTTCCTGTTTCTAACTTCAGCCCATACTACCTCGGAAGAAGAGTCCCCATCTAGCATCCTCTCCGCCACCGTAATACTGCTCTTGACTAGCAGCGCCACACCTCCCCCTCTTTTGCCTCCTTCTCTGAGCTTACTAAAACACCTAAACCCCGGAACCTGCAACATCCATTCCTGTCCCTGCTCTATCCATGTCTCCGAAATGGCCACAACATCGAAGTCCCAGGTACCAACCCTTGCTGCCAGTTCCCCTACCTTGTTTCGTATACTCCTGGCATTGAAGTAGACACACTTCAAACCACCTACCTGAACACTGGCCCCCTCCTGCGACGTCAAATCTGTGCTCCTGACCTCTATACTCTCATTCTCCCTTACCCTAAAACTACAATCCAGGTTCCCATGCCCCTGCTGCATTAGTTTAAACCCCCCCAAAGAGCACTAACAAATCTCCCCCCCCAGGATATTTGTGCCCCTCAGGTTCAGATGTAGACCATCCTGTCTGTAGAGGTCCCACCTTCCCCAGAAAGAGCCCCAGTTATCCAGAAATCTGAATCCCTCCCGCCTGCACCGTCCCTGTAGCCACGTGTTTAAATGCTCTCTCTCCCTATTCCTCATCTCACTATCACGTGGCACGGGCAACAACCCAGAGATAACAACTCTGTTTGTTCTAGTTCTGAGCTTCCATCCTAGCTCCCTGAAAGCCTGCCTGACATCCTTGTCCCCTTTCCTACCTATGTCGTTAGTGCCAATGTGGACCACGGCTTGGGGCTGCTCCCCCTCCCCCCTAAGGACCCGGAAAACACGATCCGAGACATCACGTACCCTTGCACCTGGGAGGCAGCATACCAAACGTGAGTCTCTCACGCTCCCACAAAATCTCCTATCTGTGCCCCTGACTATAGAGTCCCCAATTACTAATGCTCTGCTCCTCTCCCCCCTTCCCTTCTGAGCAACAGGGACAGACTCCGTGCCAGAGGCCCGTACCCCATGGCTTACCCCTGGTAAGTCGTCGTCCCCACAAGTATCCAAAGCGGTATACTTGTTTCTCAGGGGAACGGCCGCAGGGGATCCCTGCACTGACTGCTTTTTCCCAGCCCCTCTTACAGTTACCCACCTATCTCCAATCTTTGGTGTAACTAATTCCCTGAAGCTGCTATCTATGACCCCTTCTGCCTCCCGAATGATCCGAAGTTCTTCCAACTCCAGCTCCAGTTCCCTAACTCGGTCTTGGAGGAGCTGGAGATGGCAGCACTTCCTGCAGGTAAAATCAGCAGGGACACTAACTGCATCCCTCACCTCAAACATCCTGCAGGAGGAACATTGCACTCCCTTCCCTGCCATTCCTCTAACTTTCTACCAAGATCTGGCTAACAACTAAATTAAAATTTTTATAATAAACAATAATAATATAATAAAATAAAATATGGTACTTACCTCAGACCAATGGGTTTTATTATTAGGTTAGAGGAGGAGTGTAGTGTCTCGGGTTTCCTCTCCACCAGAATTTATTGGTGAGGGTCTTCCCAGACGTCCGCGGGTCGACTTCCTGTTCCCGCCTGACATTAAAGATTCTTCAACTTTGACTCCTCCCAGCCTGGCTGATGAATGAGGCATCGTGGCCAATACCCACAGTGGGGCAGATAACTGATGTGGATGGAAGCAGCGCCTTGTAATAGGTTGACGGTTTTGCATGTGTCCTGCAGTCATATGCTGGAGTTATTTTTATTATTGTTTTTTAAATTTAAAACTCAATAATAGTACGGAAATAGAGTTGACCAGTTTAAGGTCTGTGCAACATTTTTTGATTGTTAGTAGTGCTAAATGTGATCAAGTGCTGACTTCCAGCTCCAGAGTATATGCATTTCCTTTTACTATGGGTTAAATTATTTAAAATTTAATCTTTAAGTGGCAGCATTTAGATAATATTTTCAATTTAATTTTCTTTATAAATGTCCTGCTGAGATAATGGCTTGGCTGATGTAACTATTTTTTTTGCCATGCAAAAGCAAACATTTATACAATAATGGAAAGTTAACATAATTACACTGGTCCATATGTCATTGTGGTTGAAGCATTATGGAACAAACACATTTAATATTGAATGTGAATTGAAACCTTAACCCTCACACTGCCAGCAAAACCAGGAAAATAATAACCTATGTAGTGGCAGTTTCTTGAATTATTTTTAAATGCAATTTTTGACAGATTGAGAAATTATCTGCAGACAATTCTTTTGAGCAGTGTGTACTACAAAATAAAACAAAAAAAAATTTCATTTACGGGATGTGACATCGCTGATTAGGTCAGCATTTATAGCCCATCCCTAGTTGCCCTTCAGAAGGTGTTGGTGAGTTGACTCCTTGAACCACTGCGGTCCCTGAGGTGTAGGTACACCCACAGTGCTGTTGGCGAGGGAGTTCCTGGATTTTGACCCAGCGACAGTGAAGGACCGGCGATATATTTCCGAGTTCGGGTGGTGAGTGACTTGGAGGGGAACCTCCAGGTGGTGGGGTTCCCAGGTATCTGCTGCTCTTGTCTTTCTAGATGGTAGTGGTCGTGGGTTTGGAAGGTGTTGCCTAAGGAGCGTTGGTGAGTTCCTGCAGTGCCACTTGTGGATCGTACACACATCTGCCACTGTTCATGTGTGGTGGAAGGATTGAATGTTTATGGAAGGGGGAGCAATCAAGTGGGCTGCTTTATGCTGGATGGTGTTGGGCTTCTTGAGTATTGTTGGAGCTGCACTCATCCAGTCAAGTGGAGAATTTTCCATTACACTTCTGACTTGTGCCTTTGGGGGATCAGGAGGTGAGTTACTTACCATAGGATTCCTAGACTTTGACCTCCTCTTGTGGCCACAGTCTTAATATGGGTACTCCAGTTAAATTTCTGACCAATGGTAACCCCCATAATGTTTATTGTGGGGGATTCAGCGATAGAATAGAACAATAGAACATTACAACGCAGTACAGGCCCTTCGGCTCTCGATGTTGCGCCGACCTGTGAAACCAATCTAAAGCCCATCTACACTATTCCATTATCATCCATATGTTTATCCAATGACCATTTAAATGCCCTTAATGTTGGCGAGTCCACTACTGTTGCAGGCAGGGCATTCCACGCCACTACTACTCTCTGAGTAAAGAATTTACCTCTGACATCTGTCCTATATCTATCTCCCCTCAATTTAAACTATGTCCTCTCGTGCTAGCCGTCACCATCCGAGGAAAAAGGCTCTCACTGTCCACCCTATCTAATTCTCTGATCATCTTGTATGCCTCTATTAAGTCACCTCTTAACCGTCTCTCTAACGAAAACAGCCTCAAGTCCCTCAGTCTTTCCTCATAAGATCTTCCCTCCATACCAGGCAACACCCGAGTAAATCTCCTCTGCACCCTTTCCAATGCTTCCACATCCTTCCTATAATGCGGCGACCAGAACTGCACGCAATACTCCAAATGCGCCCGCCAGAGTTTTGTACAGCTGCAACATGACCTCATGGCTCTGAAACTCAATCCCTCTACCAATAAAAGCTAACACACTGTACGCCTTCTTAACAACCCTATCAACCTGGGTGGCAACTTTGAGGGATCTATGTACATGGACACTGAGATCTCTCTGCTCATCCACACTACCAAGAATCTTACCATTAGCCCAGTACTCTGTATTCCTGTTACTCCTTCCAAAATGAATCACCTCACACTTTTCTGCATTAAACTCCATTTGCCACTTCTCAGCCCAGCTCTGCAGCTTATCTGTGTCCCTCTGTAACCTGCAACATCCTTCCGCACTGTCCACATCTCCACCGACTTTAGTGTCATCCGCAAATTTACTCACCTTCTACGCCCTCCTCCAGGTCATTTATAAAAATAACAAACAGCAGTGGCCCCAAAACAGATCGTTGTGGTACACCACTAGTAACTGAACTCCAGGCTGAACATTTCCCATCAACCACCACCCTCTGTCTTCTTACAGCTAGCCAACTTCTGATCCAAACCGCTAAATCACCCTCAATCCCATGCCTCTGTATTTTTTGCAATAGCCTACCGTGGGGAACCTTATCAAACACTTTACTGAAATCCATATATACCACATCAAATGCTTTACCCTCGTCCACCTGTTTGGTTACCTTCTCAAAGAACTCAATAAGGTTTGTGAGGCATGACATACCCTTCATGGTAATGGTAATGTCATTGAATGTCAAGGGGCGATGGTTCGATCCTCTCTTGTAAGAGATGGTCAATGCCTGGCACTTGTGTGGCATGAATGTAACTTGCCACTTGTCAGTCCAAGCCTGGATATTGTCCAAGTCTTGCTACATTTGGACATGGACTGCTTCATTATCTGAAGAGTCACAAATGGTGCTGAACATTGTGCAGTCATCTGTGAACATCCCCACTTCTGATCTTATGATGGAAGGGAGGTCATTGAAGAAGTAGCTGAAGATGGTTGGGCCTGTGACTCTACCCTGAGGAACTCCTGCAGGGATGTCCTGGAGCTTGACCTCCAACCACCACAACCATCATCTTCCTTTGTGCCAGATATAACTTCAACCAGAGGAAAATTTTCCCCTGATTCTCATTGACTCCAGTTTAGCTAGGGCTCCTTGATGCCACACTCATTCAAATGCTGCCTTGATGCCAAGGGGAGTCGCTCTCAGCTCTTGCATTCAGCACTTTTGTCCACGGCTGTAATGAGGTCAGGAGCTGAATGGCCCTGGCAGAACCCAAACTGAGTGTCTGTGAGCAGGTTATTGCTGAATAAATGCCGCTTGATACCACTGTTGATGACTCCTTCCATCACTTTGCTAATGATGGAGAGTAGACTGATAGGACGGTAATTGCCTGAGGGCGGCACGGCACAGTGGTTAGCACTGGGACTATGGCGCTGAGGACCCGGGCTCGAATCCCGGTCCCGGGTCACTGTCCGTGTAGTGTTTGCACATTCTCCACGTGTCTGCGTGGGTTTCACCCCCACAACTCAAAGATGTGCAGGTTAGGTGGATTGGCCACACTAAATTGCCCCTGAATTGGAAAAAAATTTGGGTACTCTAAATTTATATTAAAAAAGAAAATTGGCTGGGTTGAATTTAGGAACATAACAACAGAGGAAATAGGAGCAGAAGTCGGCATTTCAGCCCTTCAAGCCTGCTCCGCCATTCAACCAGATCATGGTTGATCTCCCGCTGGTCTCAAATCCACCTCCCTACCTGTCCCCTATATTCCCCAATTTGTTCTGTTTCTTGCGTACAAGACACACCTTGGCATTTTTCCATATTGCCGAGTACATGCCAGTGTTGTAGTTGTACAGGAACAGCTTGGCTAGGGGTGCGGTAAGTTCTGGAGTGCAAGTCTTCAGTACTATTGCCGGAATATTGTCAGGACCCATAGCCTTTGCAGTATCCAGTGTCTTGAGCTGTTTCTTGATATTACATGAAGTGAATAGTATTGGCTGAAAGAAATGGTTTTGGAAATTAGTCCTCTTATGCTCCAGGTTGATGAAACTGATGCTGTATACAGTAATGGATTAAGGAAAATGTTTACATAATAGTCTTTTGAAAATCAATCAAACAAAGCTGGTATGATGCAGGCAATTGGATTAATAAAATTGCTTTTGTGTTCTGTTGCTGTGTTCAACTGGGCAGCACGGTAGCATTGTGGATAGTACAATTGCTTCACAGCTCCAGGGTCCCAGGTTCGATTCCTGGCTCGGGTCACTGTCTGTGGGAAGTCTGCATGGTCTCCCCGTGTGTGCGTGGGTTTCCTCCGGGTGCTCCGGTTTCCTCCCACAGTCCAAAGATGTGCGGGTTAGGTGGATTGGCCATGCTAAATTGCCCTTAGTGTCCAAAATTGCCCTTAGTGTTGGGTGGGGTTACTGGGTAATGGAAATAGGGTGTGGGCTTGGGTAGGGTGCTCTTTCCAAGAGCCGGTGCAGACTCGATGGGCTGAATGGCCTCCTTCTGCACTGTAAATTCTATGAATGAATACGAAACAATTGATATAAGTAAATGGGTTGAATAAAAGAAGCCTGAAGTATAAGAACCTTCAGCACTATTTTAGTTCTACTGACAATCCAAACTAATATTCATCTGGGTGTCAGTGCCACCTCAGCAGGTTTTAATCCTAGCTCACTTATGATAGACGCAGTGCCAGTGTAGGTATACCACAGTATTAATTATGAAAAAGAACAAAGGCGAGACCTCAATCATATCGGATAGGATAACTCAAAAGAGAGGAACCGAGAGAATGCAAGAAGGCTGAAGTAAGTTTTATAATGTGTTGAAAAACTTACCTGGCAGAACTTAAGTGCACAGTGGAAAACTGGGGAAGGCGCACAGGGGGCAAGTCGTTATGGAAATGAACACTCTCAATACCAACCTTGGATGCAATTGCCAAAAAAAAGACAACATGATATGCAGATCTTGGATTCAATCCCAAAAATGTGCTGTCAACTGATCTCAAGGTCACAACCGGATATTAGGATCAGCCTCAGTCCCCCAGGTTAGGGAGGGGGTGGGGGAGAAAATTACAAATGTCCTGGGTTGAAGGGATAATGGACCAAGGCTTGTGCTTCTGATTTTTGTCTGGTGTCTCCTCCCTCAACCTGGGAATGCATACTTGTGAATGTTGTGAGTATCGGATTGGACTCAGTTGCGACACAGGTCAAGATCAGGTTTCTTGTCAATGGCGTTGACATTCATGCAGGAAAATGAGCATCAGACACCCACAGAACTAAACCGCATTGACATCTTTAGGAGAGGGGAGAAGCAAGCAAATTTGTGGAAAAAAAATAAACCTTTGCTCCCCAGGTTCCATAATTCTAATAGAAAAGTGGTGGACTTGCAATTTGGAAGACAGGAAAGCAAATGGGGGAGAAAAAAAACTGTCAGCATTATTGACAAATGTATTCAGGGGCGAAATTCTCCAGAAATGGCGCGATGTCCGCCGACTGGCGCCCAAAACGGATGCTCCGCATCTTGGGGGGCCGAGCCCCAACCTTAAGGGGCTAGTCCCGCGCCGGACGAATTTCCGCCCCGCCAGCTGGCGGAAAAGGCCTTTGGTGCCCCGCCAGCTGGCACGGAAATGACATCTCCAGGCGGTGCATGCGCGGGAGCGTCAGCGGCTGCTGACGGTATTTCCGCGCGTGCGCAGTGGAGGGTGTCTCTTCTGCCTCCGCCATGGTGGAGACCGTGGCGAAGGCAGAAGGGAAAGAGTGTCCCCACGGCACAGGCCCGCCCATGGATCGGTGGGCCCCGATCGCGGGCCAGGCCACCGTGGGGGCACCCCCCGGGGCCAGATCGCCCTGCGCCCCCCCCAGGACCCCGGAGCCCGCCCGCGCAGCCTTGTCCTGCCGGTAAGGTAGGTGGTTTAATCTACTCCGGCGGGACAGGCATTTTAGCGGCGGGACTTCGGCCCATCCGGGCTGGAGAATCGCGTGGGGGGCCCCGCCAACCGCCGTGGCGTGATTCCCGCCCCCGCGAATATCCGGTGCCGGAGAATTCGGCAACCGGCGGGGGCGGGATTCACGCCCCCCCCCGGCGATTCTCCGACCCGGCGGGGGGTCGGAGAATCTCGCCCCAGGTCTTTATTCAAATGGTACCACGAAAGCCAAAGGTTGCAACTTTCTTCAAATGGAAAGTCCTTTTTTTCTCCAAAGTGGATTTTTTCTCACTCCTTAATTATACTTCCTGATGGGTCAACGCAAGGATATATACTGACAACATATATGTAAATCACACGGGTAAGCCACAATGTGCATAAGACAGTAATCACATTCTTCTTAATGATTCCATACTCTGCTTGGCGTATTTCCCCCACTCCTGACACTACATGAATATTTCATTATGTAGTACAAAGCCTAGCCCCTGTGGAAACTGATTTTCTGTAGTTTTAACTGTTAATCTATTCGTAGTTGCTTCACCACTGAACAATTAAAGTAGACCATCAAGCATATGTTATGTAAAGTGTCACATTAATCTTATTTTACTACATTCTGCATTCGCTGAAGGCAGGGACTCTGGGCTATTGTCCCAACACAATTTATTTTGACCATTATAATTTATGATACAGGGCCATACTACCCAGTTAAATTCCTCAACTCCCCTCTGAGCCTTACTTTCAGTTGTAATGTAAATATTAAGGCTGCAGCAAGACAAATACTGCGATAAACAGTTTATACCACTCATGGCAGATGTAAAACAACAAAAGAAAGACAACTTCACTGCCACATATTTAGAAGAAGGCTTGTTTAGAAACAATTTCACTGGATGTAGAAGAGTACAGGCCTCCGAGGACCTCTTTACTTTTGAAGTGATATTTCTGCAAGCAAATATGGGAGTCCCCAGATGTCAATACTATCAGTAGCACGAAACTGAGATCTGAAAGATATGCATTTCAAAAAGATGCTGTTCACTGAAAATGTTACAATCTTTTGAATTTTCTCGTTTTAAATATGCACAATGGATCTTATCCTCATGACCTCTGGTTTATCATAAACACATTGGTTTTTCTCATGATTTATTAAAAACTCGAACTCCTTCTGAGGCACTTTGCATTTACTGAAAAGTTCTATTCCCAGTATTAAGAGTCAGGGATATCAGAATATTTGCAATGTCTCGAGTATATTTGCTGCTCCCACTTTTTGGTACATAATAATCTTTATTATTGGCTGAATACTAACATCTGTGATGCTGGGAACCTTTGGAAGAGACAGAGATGGATCATCCACTCAGCACTTCTGGCTGAAGATTTTTGTGAATGCTTCAGCCTTGTCTTTTGCACAGATGTGCTGGGTAGTATGGTGACCAGACTTGTACCCAGTATTCCAAATGTGGCCTAACCAATGTTCCGTACAGCTGCAGCATGACTTGCCAATTTTTATACTCAGTGCCCTGACCGATGAAGGCAGGAATGCCGTATGTCTTCTTGATGGCCTTATGCACCCGCGTTGTCACTTTCAGTGATCTGTGGACCTGTACACCCAGATCTCTCTGCCTATTAATACTCCTCAGGGTTCTGCCATTTACTGTATTATTCCCACCCTGTATTAGACCTTCCAATGTGCATTGCCTCACATTTGTCCGGATTAAACTTCATGTGCCATTTCTCCGCCGAAGTCTCCAACCGATCTATATACTACTGTAGCCTCTGACAATCCTCTTCACTATCCCCAACTCCACCAAGTTTTGTCATCCGCAGACTTACTAATCAGACCAGCTATATTTTCCTCCAAATCATTTTGATATACTACGAACAACAAATGTCCAGCACTGATCCCTGTGGAATGCCACTAGTCACAGCTACCCTCTGTCTTTTATAACCGAGCCAGTTCTGAATCCATCTTGCCAGCTCACCTCTGATCTCATGTGACTTGGCCTTTTGTACCAGTCTGCCATGAGGAACCTTGTCAAAGGCTTTCTTGAAGTCCCTATAGATAACATCAACTGCCCTTCCTTCATCAATCATCTTTGTCACTTCCACAAAGAACTTGATCAAGTTAGTGAGACACGATCTCCCCTTCACAAAACCATGCTGCTTATCGTCAATAAATCCATTTGTTTCCAAATGTGAGTAAATCCAGTACCTAAGAGTCTTTTCCAATAATTTCCCTCCCAATTACTTAAGGCTCACTGGCCTACAATTTCCTTGATTATCCCTTCTACCCTTGTTAAACAAAGGAGTAACATTGGCTATTCTTTAGTCCTCTGGGACCTCATTGGTAGCCAATTAGGATATAAAGATTTCTGTCATGGCCCCAGCAATTTCCTCCTTGCCTCCCTCAGTATTCTGGGTAGATCCCATCAGGCCTTGGAGACCTTTCCATCTTTATGCTTTTTAAAACAACTAACACTTTCTCCTTTTTGATATGTAAATGACCCAGAATATCCATACACCCTTCCCTGGACTCATCATCAATCAAGTCCTCTTTGGTGAATACTGATGCAAAGTACTCATTTATTATCTCACCCATTTCCTCTGGCTCCGCATATTGATTCCCCCCCTCTGTCCTTTAGTGGGCCAACCCTTTCCCTGGCTACTCTCTTACTCTGTATATATGGATAAAATACCTTGGGATTCTCCTTAATCCTGTTTGCCAAGGACTTTTCATGATCCCTTTTAGTCCTCCTAACCCCTTGCTTAAGGTCCTTCCTACTTTCTTTATATTCTTTACTCACATTAGCAAATATTTTTCTCTATTTATCTACTTACCAACAGACGTAGGTATAATATGAATGTGTTTGACCAGTGGTGTATCAACTCACTTGCCCATTGTCCCTTGTTTTAGTGCACATAAATGAGCTGCAGCTCTACGGTGTTCAATTGAATCCTTGCATGCAATTTGCGTGAATAAAGCATCCTTGTAATTAATACAGTAATAGTCCTTGACTTATCTGTAGACAGTCTGGGATAAGGCAACTCATGACTTTACAAAAATTCTCTGCCTCTGCAGCCTGTGAGAATTCAGCAGTTAGCTCCTTGTGTGATTCCATCTTTTAACCCTTTCAATGGGAGACTTTAATCTGCATATAAACTGGGAAAATCAGATGGGTAAAGGTAGCCCAGATGAGGAATTGATAGAATGATTTTTGGAGATACGTTCATCGAACAGTATGTTCTGGCACTGACCAAAGAGCAGGCTATGCTAGACCTGGCATTCTGCAAAGAGATAAGTTAATTAATGACTTCATAGTGAATTTGCCCCTCGGTGGCAATGATCATAATATGATTGAATTTTACATTCAGTTTGAGGGAGAGAAGAGTGCTTCTAGGACTAGTATTTTAAACTTGAATAAGGGAAATTCTGAGGGTATGAAAGCAGAGCTAGCTAAAGTGAACTGCCAATTTAGGTTAAAATCTAGGTCAACGAGATACAGTGGCAGACATTCATGGAGATATTTTAGAGCACACAGAAAAGATACATTGCAATGAGAAAGAACATTTCCAAGGGGAGGACACACTATCTGTAATTGACTAAGAAAGTTCAAGATAGTGTCAAACTTAATGAGAAAGCATATAATTGAATAACGACGGGTGGTAGGTCAGATGGTTGGATAGAATATCAAAAACAGCAAAGAATGACCAAAAGATTGGTAAGGAAGGAAAAATTAGAGTATGAGAAATGTTAGCTAGAAATATAAAGACAGAGAGCAAGAGTTTCTATAGATATCTACCCAGCAATGCTTGTCCTGTACATAAAGCAGGACAAATCCAACCCGGCCAAATTAGTCTACTCATGACCATCAGTAAAATGACCATCAAAATATGGCAGGGGGATGGGAACCTATTTAAGGATTCCGAGCAGGGGGAATCAAGAACAAGAGAAAAAGACAGCAAGGAGAATAAGAAAAGCGATCAGCAGAAAAATCAAGGGCCTGTATCAGATAATGACACTGGGACGAGACAAAGAACGTTGAAAGAACTAGAAGGGGAACTACAATATGAAAGTAAGCTAGCGGGGAACATGAACACTGACTGTAAAAGTTTCTATAGGTATGTAAAGAGTAAAAGATTGATAAAAACTAGTGTAGCCCTTACAATTAGAAATGGTTTACCAAGCTGATTCCTGGGATGGTGGAACTATCATATGAGAAGAGACTAAGCTGGTTGGGATTATATTCATTGGAGTTTATTAGTTTATGAGAGGAGATCTCATAGAAATTTATAAAATTCTAATAGGATTAGACACGGTACATTCAGAAAGTCTGGTGCGTGAGTCCAGAATTGGGGATTATAGTTTGAGGATAAGGGGTGGCCTTTTAGGAGAAATTCCTTCACCCAGAGAGTGGTGCATCTGTGGAAGTCACTGCCACAGAAAGTAGTTGAGGCCAAAATTTGTGTAATTTCAAGAGGAAATTAGATATAGCTCTTGGGGCTAAAGGAATCAAGGGATATGGGGGAAGGCAGGATCAGGGTGTTGAACTTGATGATCGGCCATCATCATAATGAATGATGCAGCAAGCTCAACTGTCTGAAGTTATGATTGAGGGTTTGCGAACTTTGGGCATTCGACGCTACTAAGTTGGTGTAGTATGAAAGGTTCAACCAGTTTGTATTGTTGACTGAATTATCATGCCTAGGAATGGAATTTGTGTAAAATGCCTGCAGTTAATAGCAAACCAACATTCATAATGCATGCAAATATCACTAAACTGATTAATGTTGGTCTGTGTAAAATGCATTAATTATTTGTGTTTTTCATAATAAGTTGCTTCTCTATATACTTCCCTACCCAATGGGCACATTATAGCTACATGTGTAGTAGCATACTGTAGTGCTTGAAGCATTAGGAGGGAGAGTAAGTGATGTTTGCACTTACCAAGAAGAATGCTCTCTGCTTCTACCATTATTCAACCGCTTGGTTATTGTAGTATATAGTAAGGGCAGTAGTCACTCATTGGCAATACGAAACATGATGATTTGTGATACGGGTGGCATGTGCTCCTCAGATTTCACTCCTGCCTATCAACTGCAAAATGTATGAGGATTGCAGCACATTTTATCTGAGCTTGATTTGAGATTTTCTTATTGTTAAGTGATAATACTAATTAGGTTACCAGCTAGGTGAACTCATGAAAATTATATTTTCATTGCAAATGCAAATTGCAATTGGAGTACTTGGCCCCGGTATCCGTGTAGAGGGTTTGGGGGGTAAGGCTGAAATTAGCCGGAGAATATGGCAAGGCTAGGGAATGAGACAACCCTGCAGACCTAGATGGCAAGTCCTCATTATGATAATTTCGATTTGTTTCCAGCCCGGCAGAATGCCAAATTGACAACCTGGCTGTCAGGTGGGAGAGAAAAGCAGCTATAGGCAACCGTAGCTGATGACCCTTGGAGATGGCCCACGGAGACCTAGTTTCAAATTTACCTCTTTGAAATACTTGATTGCTAGTTTACTGTATTTTTCTTTCTAATTTGGATAATTGTACTTGCATTTATCGAGAAACTTAGACTGCTTTTCGAAGCAGTCTAAGTTTCTCGATACTTGATTGCTAGTTTACTGTATTTTTCTTTCTAATTTGGATAATTGTACTTACATTTATCGAGAAACTTAGACTGCTTTTCGAACTCAATTACTTTTTGAAATGCAGTAATTATTACATTGAAAGAATGCACAAAGCAAATAAATCATCCATTAATTTTAAATTGTTTTAATGTTGAGAACAAGATACTGATTTCAGTTTGGAATTAATTATTTGATCTTGCATTTGAAATGAGTAGTGCTCTTTGTATTGTCTGTTGAATTGAACACAAACATTTTACTATATTTTCCAGTGTCTGCAATGGCACTGTGCCTTGAAGACTTGATGATATAATTCGTGCTCAGTTCTAGAATTTTGCTTTTAGGTCAGTTATCTTGACAGCAAACCTATAAGCATTTTATTTTCGAGACTATTTGGAGGGTGTTTTAGTTTACAAGTGTGATGTTTGTTGAGATAATTATACTAATTTGAGCCAAACAACAGTATTTACAGGTTTTTAATGTGCCTATGTTGTCTGAGAACCATTGTGACTTTCCGGAAACATGGTGTAAACTTTTTCAATTGTTAGAAATTAAACAAACCCACCAAATAAAAACTTAAATGAAAATTAAATAAAATACTCCTTATTAAGGAACTACACGCATCACTTGAAACTACTACTAAGTTGCCAAGGTAGGTATTATTTTATGATTTGGGTGCACACATTTTTAGAGTGGGTGTAAAACCTTCAGGCTAATTGGTTTGAAAAATCAATTTTCATCAACACCAGTAGCCCTCTTCTTGAGGGAGGGGAATTGTTAGTTGAAATTTATTAAGTTTTCAAATACTGGGAAGAGGGCTGGATTTCTGTACAGTAAACGGCTGCCACTTAATCCCGAAAGCTGATAGAGCTTATTACCAGGAGCTGAACTTTATCCTCCAAAATTTGGATTTAAATGATTTGTTCAGAACGGTAGCCCTTCCATGTCCCTACAATTATTTTAGTGGACACTTTGGTCTGAATTCTCATGTACCATGTTCTCGTTGTCATTCTTCAGTCTAAAAATGGTGTGGTGATAAAAAGGCCAAGGATGTCTTAGAGGGCGATTCTCCGAGCCCTGTGCTGGGCCGGAGAATCACCGCAACCGCGCCACGACCCCCCGACGCAGGCGCACGATTCTCCGAGGTGCGGAGAATCGGCGGCATTTGCGCCGCTGCGTTTGGCACGGCGCCGGCCGTGGGCTGCTGGAATCGGCGGGGCCGCCGATTCTCCGGCCCGGATGGGCCGAGCGGCCGCCCCGATACAACAGTCCCGCCGGCGCCGTTCACCCTTGGTCGCTGCCAGCGGGAACTCTGCAGGAACGCTTGGGGGGAGGGCGGCCTGTGGGGGGAGGGGGGGGGAGGGCTCCTTCACCGGGGGGGGGGGGGAGGGCCTCCGATGGGGTCTGGCACGCGATCGGGGCCCACCGATCGGCGGGCTGGTCCCCCCCCCCCCCGGTCTACTTTCTGACGCGGCCGGCCCCTGAACACCGACGCCATGTTGAGTCGGGACCGGCGTGGGGGTCAGAATCGGTTGTACTCGGGCCCGGTTTGCGCCGCTGTGAAACGCGACGGCGCGAACACTTGGGCTCCATATTGGAGAATCGCCCCCCAAGTGTCCTGTGCACTACCAGCGCCACTTTCTGTTCATCTGATGAGTTTCACTGAAGTTTCACGATGTAAGATACCTGGCTTTCACCGTGCAGATCAGCAATAGATTAGTGGTGTTACATGCACTGTTGGGCTAGCAAGTTGAGTTGAAGTCCTGCCTGCTTCAGATAATTGAGTACAAAACATAGGAGGACAGCTCTGTGCAATGTTGAAGGAGCACTACCGTGTTGGAGCTGTTGCCTTTCAGATGTTAAACTTAGTCTCTGTCTGCTCTATTATGAATATAAAAGGTCTCATGGTACTGTTTCGAAGACGAGCAAGGGGGCTATTTCTGGTTTCCTGAGCAATATTTATACTTGGGTCATCCTACTATAGTATTTTGGAAAATATCTTCATGAGATTGCATGAGATTGACAAACTATTATTTCAGTCTAAAGTATTGTGCTCGTCAGTTTTGACCTCCTTCTGGAATCAGAGATATTCCATGAATATAAATAGGATGGAAGCCCTAAACAAGCTGCTAGAGACTAAAATAACCAAATATCCAGTATTTGATGTTATTGATGCCAGAGAAGGACCAGTGAGGAGATTTGTGAGTCATTGGCAATAATTATGAAAGAGTTAAGAGACATGAGGAGTTGTCAATAGACAGAAAACAGGCGAATAATGCACGTCGTGCTCATGTTCAGAAAGGGTGATAAAACAGAAACCAGTTCATTGTAAAGCAATGATATTGATTATCCGGAATAAACTTAAGGTTTGTCTGTAATCCGACAATAACCGAGGGAAAGAAAGTCAACAAGGCTTTAGAAGTGATTGAAGTCTGACTAACCTTGATTTCTTTACAGTAAGAAGTTTTACAACACCAGGTTAAAGTCCAACAGTTTTGTTTCGATGTCACTAGCTTTCAGAGCGCTGCTCCTTCCTCAGGTGACATCTTGATTTCTTTGAGGAAGTAACAGCTCAAATGGACTATAGTAAGCCCCAAGTATTTGATGAAATACATAAGTAAATACATATTTAGATTTTCAAAAGTTATTTGATAAACTTCCGCAATCCAAACTCCATAGCTAAACTCAATAATAGTTTTCAAGGCAATACGTGGGTATGAATAAGAAATCAGCTGGAGGATGGAAAACAACCAGTGTGTTTTAGAGGAACCAATTCTGTTTCAGATTTGTGGCCATGACATGGGTCAGAAATGCAGTGTGAATTGATTGTACCAAACTAGCAGATTACACCAAACTAGGAGTCAGTCCAGAAGTTACAGAATCAATGTAACAAATTGGAAATGGGCAAAGCAATACTCAAGTGAAATTTAATGCAGAGAAATGTAAATGACTGCATACTGGAAGGAAAACATGGACATGAATGATGTTGAAATAGGAAAGGGTGAAACTGAGAGGATTGAGGACTTTTAGTAGATGTCCATCTAATACAGATGTCATTCAGCACTGTTTATCTTCTGTTTTAAAATAAATTTAGTATACCCAATTCATTTTTTCCAATTAAGGGGCAATTTGGCATGGCCAATCCACCTACCCTGCACATCTTTGGGTTGTGGGGGCGAAACCCAAGCAAACACGGGGAGAATGTGCAAACTCCACACGGACAGTGAGCCAGAGCCGGGATCGAACCTGGGACCTCGGTGCCGTGAGGCAACAATGCCAACCACTGCGCCACCGTGCTGCACTCCGTTTACCTTCTCAGCCTAAAAAGTAGAAATTGAGTCAGAGCAAATTGTGATCATACTGCCCAGTGCTCTACTCCCACCTTGAATTGGTCGCCATTTCTGAATGCATCAATAAATAAGGATGTTAGTTGAGAGCTGGAGGCAGTGCATAGAAAAGCCACACAACTGACCTCTACTGTCAGCAGTCTATATTACAAGGAAACACTGGGGAGATATGGGCAGTTCAGCCTGAAAAGAAGACACCTGGGAAATGAATTTCAATAAAGGTATATAAAGATAAATAATAGAATGGAAAAGGTTAGTTTGTAATTCCACTTTAGCCTGTGGGTATAAGTCAAAGAGGCATGCAGTTTAAACTAGTAAAAAGTAACTTTAGGATTGATGTCGGGGCCTTCTTTATGAATGATTCAGTGCGTGAAGATTTCCAGACCGTGGAGTCAAAGATCCTGGAGTTATTTAAGAAACAACTCAATGCAATATTAGGGGGGTGGGCGGGGACGGACACCACAGGGCTTTCTGGGTTGATACATTCAGACAGGCCAAATAGTCTTCCACGATCATAAGTGTCTATTGAAATTTAGTTTCTAACCAGTTATCAATTGTAACTGTCTACTCATTATTTTGTAAGTATTGCTTAGCACACAGATCATATCAGGAAATTCAAAATGCTGCACTCTGCATATTCTGTTACTATTGATTGAGGTTAGACTACTCCTTCATGCATATATCACTGCTTCAGTATCTTCTCCAGGGATTTGAAGCTTTCTTTTTTCCTAATTATTCATAAAGATTTATTGGTGTACTAATTGCCAGCGTTTCAGATCATCCACCACAGATTTACATCTTCTCGTTCTGAAGTGAAGTTCAGTGCTTCTTAAATCTTCTGGCAGTCACGGGGATGTTCATTTATATTAAAAAAAGGTCTGTCATTTTTCAGGTTGCGGCATTAAGTTGGCAATCTCTTTAATGTAGTGAAGTGAAACCACTCTCTCCGATAACACTCTACAGATCTTCGTTGCTACCCAGCAAGTTTTTACATTGCTGGGCTGTAAATTTTCACCTGGGTTAAAAGTACACAGAACTTAATTTGTTACATTTCTTTATTTTTCTTTGTTTAACTTGTCTCCGGTGACTGCTGGTTCCGTTTTACTTCTCAGGTGAACTTGCAAAAAACTCTCTTAACACAACAGTATTGTTGAGATTTCAATGAATGGAATGGTGGATTTGTGAGATTTACTGAGAATGGGGGGGGGACACACCCAGAAGCAGAATTCCAGCTGCTGCCATTTCCAAACTTGCTCCATCTCACTTGAGAAGTCTTCGGAGAGCCGAACGGCGAGCTAAGTGTAGTTGCAGTTTAATCACCGGCAGTGGTAATAATGAGAAGAATTTGAAATGATGAATTGAAAGTAATGCATGAGCAGCTTAACGTCTAACATTAAAGCATGTTGGCTTCACTAAAACAAATTCTATAATCTACTCGCAGCACTGAAATGTTTATCTAACCTCTTGGCCTGGTTGAGAACTGAGTAGAACCAATTAAAAGTGCAATGGCGGATTTGCGTTTCAGCCAGAGAACCCTTTATTAATCAAGTTGTAACTGTACGTTTTTGAAGTGAACCAGACATGTTGTAAAATGTGTATTTCTAATCAAATTTAAAATGATTTGACATTATTTTAAAATTCAGCCGTAACGATTTAGAGCGGGATTTACCGACCACCCTGCGCGCAGTGTTCTCTTCGGTGCTGGGGGCGGCCTGGGATCTACTGACCCTACCGTTGTCAACGGGATTTCCCGGTGACAACACCCCTCATCAGAATTTCCCACCAGTGTGAAAAGCTGGTAAATCCCACCAGAACAGTAGCACAGTGGTTAGCACAGTTGCTTCACAGCACCAGGGTCCCAGGTTCGATTCCCGGCTTGGGTCACTGTCTGTGCAGAATCTGCATGTTCTCCCTGTGTCTGCGTGGGTTTCCTCCGGGTGCTCCGGTTTCCTCCCACAAGTCCAGAAAGATATGCTGTTGGATAATTTGGACATACTGAATTCTCCCTCCGTGTACCCAAACATGCGCCTGAGTGTGGCGACTAGGGGCTTTTCACAGTAACTTCATTGCAGTGTTAATGTAAGTCTATTTGTGGCAATCAAGATTATTGTTATTATGTTATTATTATCTATGACATTGGCAGGACAAGTTGAGAAGCCTGTTAAAAGGACATGTGTGTTCCTTGCCTTGTGTGCAGAGGCACAGGGCAAGATTCTAAACTCACTGAAAACCCGGGGAGGAGGTGGCCATGAAATTGGAATCTCAGAAAGTGAGGCATCCTCAGCTTCTCTATGAGAGCAAACTGTCCAAGATCTTACAGGGAGGAGTCGGCATCCCTCACATCCGGTGGTATGGACAAGAAAAGGATTACTTACACAGAGGTAAAACTGTGGCCATAAGAGTGCAAAAACAAGGAAGTTATGATAAACCTTCGTGAATCTCTAGTTAGACCCCAGTGGTCAATTCTGTGCACCACGTTTAGAAACGATGTCAAGGTTTTGGAGAATATGGAGATGAGATTTACTAGAATTGTAGCAGGGATGTGGAGCTTCAGTTATGAGCTGGAACTAGAGAAACCGGGATTATTTACTTTACAGCAGACCAGTTGATTGGAAGATGTTATAGAGGTGTTCAAAACCTTGAAGGGTCTTGGTGGAGTACATACGGAGAAGCCATCTCGTGGCAGTACGATCAGTAACTAGAAGTGACAAATTTAAGGTTATTGGCAAAAGAACTGCAGGGAACCTTTCCTTGCACAATCAGTTGTTCTGGTCTGGCATGTGCTGCCTGAAGGGATGGTGGAAGCAGATTCAATTGTAACTTTCAAAAGGAATTTACAAAAGGGATGTGGGGAAAGAGCAGGAGAGTGTAGTTCATTGGATGGCTCTCTTGCAAGGAGATTAAACGAAGAATAATGTAGTTATCTGATTAACATGAGTTGCTGAAATGTTTTACACCACATGTTTAAACCAAAGCATCTACTGGACTGGAAACCAAGGAAAGCAAGTTTTTGTTAATAACCTGTCCAACTTTTCACGTGAGGTTTTTTAAAAAAGAGAAAAGCTGACGACTGATAATCAAAATTATAGGTTTGCTAATTAATCCCACTCGAGCTGTTTATGTTTTTCACAATCTATTTTTAGTTCCAGTCAGTGTGTTTTTTTGATTTCATTTTGATATTTTCATTAAGGGAATTTTCCTGCCAAATCGGACTTGAATTGTGCTCTCAAAGTGTTTTTGGTATTTTCTATATTTTCAAAACAAAAGGTTGATTGGTTGACAGCATTGATTTTTTTTTTTAATAAATATTTTATTGAAAATTTTTGGTCAACCAACACAGTACATTGTGCATCCTTTACACAACATTATAACAATACAGATAATAATGACCTTTTTTATATAAACAAAAAAACAAAAAACAACAAATAAATAAATATTAAATAACAAAAATGAAAACTAGCCCTAATTGGCAACTGCCTTGTCGCAGGCTACACCCCCCCCGCCCACCCACCCCCATCCCTCCCCCATCCCTCCCCCCCCCCCCCCCAAAATCCTGGGCTGCTGCTGCTGCCTTCTTTTTTCCCCCATCTATCTTTCCGCAAGATATTCGACGAACGGTTGCCACTGCCTGGTGAACCCTTGAGCCGACCCCCTTAGGACGAACTTAATCCGCTCTAGCTTTATGAACCCCGCCATGTCATTTATCCAGGTCTTCACCCCCGGGGGCTTGGCTTCTTTCCACATTAGCAATATCCTGCGCCGGGCTACTAGGGACGCAAAGGCCAAAACATCGGCCTCTCTCGCCTCCTGCACTCCCGGCTCTTGTGCAACCCCAAATATAGCCAACCCCCAGCTTGGTTCGACCCGGACTCCTACTACTTTTGAAAGCACCTTTGTCACCCCCATCCAAAACCCCTGTAGTGCCGGGCATGACCAAAACATATGGGTATGATTCGCTGGGCTTCTCGAGCACCTCGCACACCTATCCTCCACCCCAAAAAATTTACTGAGCCGTGTTCCAGTCATATGTGCCCTGTGTAATACCTTAAACTGAATCAGGCTTAGCCTGGCACACGAGGACGACGAGTTTACCCTGTTTAGGGCATCTGCCCACAGCCCCTCCTCGATCCCCTCCCCTAGCTCTTCTTCCCATTTCCCTTTTAGTTCATCCACCATAGTCTCCCCTTCGTCCCTCATTTCCCTATATATATCCGACACCTTACCATCCCCCACCCATTTCTTTGAGATGACTCTGTCCTGCACCTCTTGTGTCGGGAGCTGCGGGAATTCCCTCACCTGTTGCCTCGCAAAAGCCCTCAATTGCATGTACCTGAATGCATTCCCTTGGGGCAACCCATATTTCTCGGTCAGCGCTCCCAGACTTGCGAACTTCCCATCCACAAATAGATCTTTCAGTTGCGTTATTCCTGCTCTTTGCCACATTCCGTATCCCCCATCCATTCCCCCCAGGGCAAACCTATGGTTGTTTCTTATCGGGGACCCCCCCAATGCTCCGGTCTTTCCCCTATGTCGTCTCCACTGTCCCCAAATCTTCAGTGTAGCTACCACCACCGGGCTCGTGGTACGGCAATGGGGCTGTCACCATAGCCTGCAGGCTGGTCCCCCTACAGGACGCCCTCTCTAATCTCTTCCACGCCGCTCCTTCCTCCTCTCCCATCCACTTACTCACCATTGAAATATTAGCGGCCCAATAGTACTCACTTAGGCTCGGTAGTGCCAGCCCCCCCCTATCCCTACTACGCTGTAAGAATCCCTTCCTCACTCTCGGAGTCTTCCCGGCCCAAACAAAACCCATGATGCTCTTTTCTATCCTTTGAAAAAAAGCCTTCGTGATCACCACCGGGAGGCACTGAAACACAAAGAGGAATCTCGGGAGGACCACCATCTTAACCGCCTGCACCCTCCCTGCCATTGACAGTGCTACCATATCCCATCTCTTGAAATCTTCCTCCATCTGTTCCACCAACCGCGTTAAATTTAGCCTGTGCAATGTGCCCCAATTCTTAGCTATCTGGATCCCCAGGTAACGAAAGTCTCTTGTTACCTTCCTCAACGGTAGGTCTTCTATTTCTCTACTCTGCTCCCCTGGATGCACCACAAACAGCTCACTCTTCCCCATGTTCAATTTATACCCTGAAAAATCCCCAAACTCCCCAAGTATCCGCATTATTTCTGGCATCCCCTCCGCCGGATCCGCCACATATAGTAGCAAATCATCCGCATATAAAGATACCCGGTGTTCTTCTCCTCCCCTAAGTATTCCCCTCCATCTCTTGGAACCTCTCAGCGCTATCGCCAGGGGCTCAATCGCCAGTGCAAACAGTAATGGGGACAGAGGACATCCCTGCCTTGTCCCTCTATGGAGCCGAAAATATGCCGATCCCCGTCCATTCGTGACCACACTCGCCACTGGGGCCCTATACAATAGCTGCACCCATCTAACATACCCCTCTCCAAAACCAAATCTCCTCAACACATCCCACAAATAATCCCATTCCACTCTATCAAATGCTTTCTCGGCATCCATCGCCACTACTATCTCCGTTTCACCCTCTGGTGGGGCCATCATCATTACCCCTAACAGCCTCCGTATATTCGTGTTCAGCTGTCTCCCCTTCACAAACCCAGTTTGGTCCTCGTGAACCACCCCCGGGACACATTCCTCTATTCTCATTGCCATTACCTTGGCCAGGACCTTGGCATCCACATTTAGGAGGGAAATTGGTCTGTAGGACCCGCATTGTAGCGGGTCCTTTTCCTTCTTTAAGAGAAGCGATATCGTTGCTTCAGACATAGTCGGGGGCAGTTGTCCCCTTTCCTTTGCCTCGTTAAAGGTCCTCGTCAGTACCGGGGCGAGCAAGTCCAAATATTTTCTGTAAAATTCAACTGGGAATCTGTCCGGTCCCGGGGCCTTTCCCGTCTGCATGTTCCTAATTCCTTTCACCACTTCTTCTACCGTGATCTGTGCTCCCAGTCCCACCCTTTCCTGCTCTTCCACCTTGGGAATTTCTAGCCAATCCAAAAAATCCATCATTCTCTCCCTCCCATCCGGGGGTTGAGCTTTATATAATTTTTTATAAAATGTCTTGAACACTTCATTCACTCTCTCCGCTACCCGCTCCATCTCTCCTTCCTCATCCCTCACTCCCCCTATTTCTCTCGCTGCTCCCCTTTTCCTCAATTGGTGTGCCAGCAATCTGCTCGCCTTCGCCCCATATTCATACTGTACACCCTGCGCCTTCCTCCATTGTGCCTCTGCAGTGCCTGTAGTCAGCAAGTCAAATTCCACATGCAGCCTTTGCCTTTCCCTGTACAGTCCCTCCTCCGGTGCTTCCGCATATTGTCTGTCCACCCTCAAAAGTTCTTGCAGCAACCGCTCCCGTTCCTTACTCTCCTGCTTCCCTTTATGTGCCCTTATTGATATCAGCTCCCCCCTAACCACCGCCTTCAACGCCTCCCAGACCACTCCCACCTGAACCTCCCCATTGTCATTGAGTTCCAAGTACTTTTCAATACATCCCCTCACCCTTAGGCACACCCCTTCATCCGCCATTAGTCCCATGTCCATTCTCCAGGGTGGGCGCCCTCCTGTTTCCTCCCCTATCTCCAAGTCTACCCAGTGTGGGGCATGATCCGAAATGGCTATAGCCGTATATTCCGTTCCCCTCACCTTCGGGATCAATGCCCTACCCAACACAAAAAAGTCTATGCGCGAATAGACTTTATGGACATAGGAGAAAAACGAGAACTCCTTACTCCTAGGTCTACTAAATCTCCACGGGTCCACACCCCCCATCTGCTCCATAAAATCCCTAAGCACCTTGGCTGCTGCCGGCCTCCTACCAGTCCTGGACTTCGACCTATCCAGCCCTGGTTCCAACACCGTGTTAAAGTTTCCCCCCATTATCAGCTTTCCCGTCTCTAGGTCCGGGATGCGTCCTAGCATTCGCCTCATAAAGTTGGCATCATCCCAGTTCGGGGCATACACGTTTACCAAAACCACCATCTCTCCCTGTAATTTGCCACTCACCATCACGTATCTGCCCCCGTTATCCGCCACTATAGTCTTTGCCTCGAACATTACCCGCTTCCCCACTAATATAGCCACCCCCCTGTTTTTCGCATCCAGCCCCGAATGGAACACCTGCCCCACCCATCCTTTGCGCAGCCTAACCTGGTCTATCAGTTTCAGGTGCGTTTCCTGTAACAGAACCACATCTGCTTTAATGTTGACAGCATTGATTATATTGTGATATGGTGCATTTCCTCATGACAAGGCCTTGCAAAATGTTAGCTGTGGCGCTTTCCGAGGCAAGTTTTGACTTTTGGTAACTGATGAGTTGGGTGTTCTGGATCACATACAGGTCACCAACACTTGAAATAGAGCAAGACTATTTTATTGAATCATTAACTGTTTAAACATACTCAGACTGTGGGTGAATACGATACTAGCTTTAAATAAAGACCTTTGCCTTGTCCTTACCAGTCGATGCACTCAGCACATGGTGAATGTCTGTGCTGCAGGCTGTGAGCTCTGTCCTCCTAGCTAGCTGCAACTTGAATGAGTGGGAACTCTGATGCCTCTGTCTTATAGTGCGTGTGCTCTCACTGGTGATTGGCTGCGGTGTTGTGTGTGTTGATTGGTCCATCAATGTGTGTCTGCACCATGATATACTGGTGTATGTTATGACATCCCCCCTTTTATTAAAAGAATGTACCTGCGTGGCAATAAATAGTGTGTGGTGAATGTTCCTGACTACTTGTGTGCGAAATATTTACAAGACTATGTACATGAAAACTAAGCTATTTAAATGGGAAGATGCCTGATGCAGAAAAACAGTGTGCACAAGAGTAACGAGATGAAGACTATATACAAATCACTTGAACGATTAAACGGAAGAACAGAACAAATCAGAAAGTCCATAAGTCCACAAAGTTCACCAATTAAGTCTCTGAGGTGGGCGATGAATTCTGGTTGACCGCCTCAAGGGTAGGTCGGGAGCCGCCGGCTGAGGAGCGGGCTGGACTGCGTCAGAGTGAGGAGGATGCAGAGTGACCGGGATCTCCGCATAGTCCAGGTCAGGGTCAACAGGAGGGCGTGGCAATGGTGGAGGATCACGTAGCAAGCGCGGAACGAGACAAAGGGCACGTCGATTGTGGCGCAGAATGGAGACATCCGGTAGATGAACCAGGAACGAGCGGGGGCCACCTGCCGAAGAACCACAGCGGTTGCAGACCAGCCACCATCCGGAAGATGGATGCGGACGTTGACATCTGGAGCCAGAGCAGGAAGATCAGCTGAACGTCATGAGACGCCTTGTGCTGTGCAAGAGACAGCTGCATTCGTTGAAGGACCGGAACGTGGTCGAGGTCTGGGACATGAATGGACGGCACCGTCGTCCTCAGGGTGCGACCCATGAGCAGCTGGGCTGGCGACAGGCCAGTGGACAGTGGGGCTGAGCGAAAGGCCAGCAAGGCGAGGTAGAAATCGGACCCAGCATCGGCAGCCTTGCAGAGGAGCCGTTTGACGCCCTTCTCCGCTTTGCCGTTGGATTGGGGGTACAGGGGACTGGATGTCACATGCACAAAGTTGTACCTCCTGGCAAAGTTGGACTATTCCTGGCTTGCGAAGCAGGGGCCATTGTCCGACATCACAGTGATTGGGATGCCGTGTCGAGCAAAGGTGTCCTTACAGGCACGGATGACTGCAGACGATGTGATGTTGTGTAAACGTACCACCTCCGGGTAGTTTGAAAAGTAGTCTACAATCAGGACATAGTCCATGCCCAGCGCGTGGAACAGGTTGATGCCCACCATGGTCCAAGGGGACGTGACCAACTCATGGGGCTGTAGGGTCTCACGTGGTTGGGCCGGCTGGAAGCGCTGACAAGTGGGGCAGTTGAGCACTGTGTTGGCTATGTTGTCATTGATGCCGGGTCAGTACACTGCCTCTCGGGCCCGTCGGCGGCACTTTTCCACGCCAAGATGGCCTACGTGTAGCTGTTCCAAGACGAGCTGGCGCATGCTATGCGGGATGACAATGCGGTCCAGTTTCAGGAGAACACCATCTACTACCGCCAGATCATCTCTGACGTTATAGAACTGCGGGCATTGGCCCTTGAGCCACCCGTCTGTTAGGTGGCGCATGACATGTTGTAGCAAAGGGTCAGCCGCCGTCTCGCGGTGAATTTGGACGAGGAGTTCATCCGTGGCAGGTAGATTGGAGGCCACGAAGGCCACATGGGCGTCACCCTGGCAGACGAATCCCGCTGGGTCACACGGAGTGTTGACAGCCCTGGAGAGAGCGTCGGCAATGATGAGGTCTTTGCCTGGGGTGTATACCAGCTGGAAGTCATATCGCCGGAGATTGAGAAGAATACGCTGGAGGCGAGGCATCATGTCGTTCAAGTCTTTCTGTATTATATTGACCAGCGGGCGATGGTCAGTCTCGACGGTGAATTGAGGAAGGCCGTACACATAATCGTGAAACTTGACGACACCGGTCAGAAGGCCCAGGCACTCCTATTCTATCTGCACGTAGCGCTGTTCCGTGGGGGTCATGGCGTGTGACGCATATGCAGCGGGGGCCCATGATGAGGCCACATCGCGTTGCAGGAGCACTGCCCCAATGCCGGATTGGCTGGCATCGATCGAAATTTTGGTCTCTTTTGCTGGATCAAAGAAAGCTAAGACAGGGACCGTGGTGAGTTTGGTTTTGAGTTCTCTCCATTTGCGCTCGTGGGCAGGGAGCCATTGGAAGTCTGTCGTCTTCCTGACCAGGTTCCTGAGAGCCGTGGTATGAGAGGCGAGGTTAGGGATGAACTTCCCTAAAAAGTTGACCGTGCCCAGAAATCGGAGGACTGTCTTCTTGTCCTCTGGCGTTTTCATGGTTGTGATAGCAGCCACCTTGTCCGCATCTGGCCGCACACCCAACTGGGAGATGTGGTCCCCTAGGAACTTGAGTTCCGTCTGACCAAACGAGCATTTGGCTCTGTTGAGGCGTAGGCCCTGCATTTCAACACGCGCTGGAGGCGACTGACATGCTCCTGCGGGGTGGTGGACCAAATGATTATGTCGTCGACATAGACGCGAACACCTTCAATGCATTCCATCATTTGTTCCATGATCCTGTGGAACACTTCTGAAGCAGATATGATCCCAAACGGCATCCCGTTGTAACAATATCTGCCAAAGGGGATGTTAAATGTACACAGTTTCCTGCTGGATTTGTCAAGCTGGATTTGCCAGAATCCTTTCGAGGCGTTGAGTTTGGTGACGAGCTTGGCGCGAGCCATCTCGCATGTGATCTCTTGGCGCTTGGGAATTGGATAATGCTCCCTCATGATATTGCGATTCAGATCCTTAGGATCAATGCAAATTCTCAGCTCGCCGGAAGGCTTTTTTACACACACCATGAAACTGACCCAGTCGGTTGGTTCGTAACTCTGGAGATCACTCCTTGGTCCTGGAGGTCCTGCAGCTGTTGCTTGAGGTGGTCCTTCAGGGGTGCTGGGACTCTGCGAGGTGCATGTACCACAGGCGTGGCATTCCGTTTGAGTAGGATCTTGTAAGTATATGGAAGCGTGCCCATGCCTTCGAAGACATTGCGGTGCTGGTCGATGATGGCGTCGAGTTGCGCCCTGAAGTCAGCGTCCTGGAAGGCAGACGTGTCATCAGGAGAGAGTATGTGCACTCTCTGAACGAGGTTCAACAGCTTGCATGCCTGTGCACCAAGCAGGGAGTCTTTCGAGGAGCCCACGATCTCGAAAGGAAGGATGGCTTTGCGTGATCTGTGCGTCACTTCAAGTTAGCACGAGCCGCTAGCAGGAATGACGTTGCCATTATAATCCAATAGCTGGCAGGCTGATGGAAGGATGGCTGGTTTGACACGAAGGCTTTGGAAGTCAGACTACGCCATGAGATTGGCGGAGGCACCAGTGTCCAGGTGGAATCGTATTTGGGACCGGTTGATCGTCAGGGTGGCACACCACTCATTGTCTGGATCGATGCTGTAAACCGACAGCGGCTGGTGTCTTTGCTTCGGGGCAGCCTGTTTTTTGTTACGACACCGACTCGAAAAGGCGCCTTCGGGTCCTCGGTGTCACTGCTGTGTGGGAGGTCCGCATCGGACTCGGTGACCGTGGGTCGAATTGCCCGAACATTCTTGCGAGGCTGGCTGAAGCGATATGAATTGGCAGGCTGAGCTGCTCAGCAGAAGGCAGCATAGTGGCCAAGCCTGCCACATCGTAGGCATTGTCGAGATTTTGCAGGGCATTGCCGCTTTCAATGGGCGGAGCCACAGTTGTCGCACGTCGTGACGTCAGCACGTTCTCTGCGGCACCACGCATGCGCGGTGCGGTCATGCGTGGTGCGCCCCTGCGCATTACGTTCCTCACCGTCGCCGTCCCCTCGTTTGGTGCACACAAGCGCGGGAGTCCACGAACAGCCGGCGAAATGGCCGCCCTTATCCAGGCTGAGGCCCTGGAGGTGCTCAATCACTTGGACCCGTTCCGCCTCGTGGTGACCTTGCTGCGCCGTTTCAGCCGCTCGTATATGGGAATACCGACTTGTGGCGTTTTCAAGACACAGGTCTCAATGGCGGTCGCTAGGGTGAGTTGCTTTACTTTGAGGAGCTGCTGACGTAGGGGGTCTGACTGAACACCGAAAACGATCTGGTCGCGTATCATGGGAGTCGGAGGTGGGCCCGTAGCTGCAAGACTGCGCAAGGATGCGGAGGTGCGTGAGAAAGGATTGGAAAGGTTCCTCCTTACCCTGCAAACGCTGCTGGAACACGTAGCGCTCAAAACTTACATTAACCTCTACGCTGCAGTGAGTGTCAAACTTGAGGAGGACCGTCTTGAATTTAATTTTATCTTCATCATCCGCAAAGGTGAAAGAGTTGAAAATGTGGATGGCATGGTCCCCGACTGTGGAGAGGACAAGAGCAATCTTTCTGGTATCCGAGGCGCCCTCCCTGTCTGTGGCTTCGAGGAAGAGCTGGATGCGCTGTTTCAAAATCTTCCAGTTGGCCCCGAGGTTGCCGGCGATACGGAGCGGCGACGATGTTGTCCATGTTGCAGGATGACGGAATGCTGGCGGAAGGCAGATCACTTGCAGGTAGGTCTAAGAAGTGCTATTATCCCTCAACTCCTGGTATCATGATGTGTTAGGTATTCTGGATCACAGACAGGTCACCAACACTTGAAATAGTGCAACACTATTTTATTGAATCATTAACTGTTTAAACATACTCAGACTATGGGTGTATACGATACTAGCTTTAACTAAAGACCCTTGCCTTGTCCTAACCAGTCGATGCACTCAGCACATGGTGAATGTCTGTGTTACAGGCTGTGAGCTCTGTCCTCCTAGCTAGCTGCAACTCGAATGAGCGGGAACTCTGATGCCCCCTGTCTTTATAGTGCGTGTGCTCTCACTGGTGATTGGCTGCGGTGTTGTGTGTGTTGATTGGTCCCACTGTGTGTCCATCAGTGTGTGTCTGCACCATGATATACTGGTGTATATTATGTCAGTAACTATTTGATATTTTGTCCCAGTTTGGCTGTCTCTGAACCTTCTCTTTATGACAGGTGCAATGAGTTTAATCAAGAGCATGATTATTGCATCATGGAACAAGGGAAAAGCAAGACTGGCTGCAAGGACAGGAGAGTGGATTTGATAATTTGGAGGTGTGTTTTGTAGCAGTGGCCTGGATGTTCAAATGATGTGTTGCATCCGAGAATCTAAAGTAGGGGATGCAATGGAGTGGGTAAAGAAACTGAAACGCCAGGAACCAATATGCTTGGGAGGGATAAAATGGAAGTTTCAGGGATTTCAAGGAGTTAGTGAATAATCTAACATGCAAGATCTCAAAAATATTAAATTCAAGATTACCCCCCCAATGCCATACAGGTGGACAAGTTACTTGGAATTGGCACTTTCTGGTTGAAGCGTTGCTTAGTCATATTGTGGAGAGATGATGGACCTTAATGAGTACTGCAGTTTGTATGCAGCTCTTAGCTCTGTACCTTATAATTCAGGGCACCTACCATTGTGGTTTCATCTCTTAAATCTCAGCAAGAAGCCTGAAGGTTATTGTTAGCGAGAGGTTATGGAATCATTGACGTTACAGAGACCTGGCTCAAGGATGTCCTGAGTCAGGTAAATGTATAAAGATACAGTCAAAACCTATATAGCGCCTTTAATGTAAGAAAATGTCCTCGGGTGCTTCACACAGCATTATAAAAAAAAGATACAGAACAAAATAAGGAGATATTAAAGTTAAAGATAGTATAAAATTTAAAGAAAACGCATAAAATTGTATGAAGATGAGTGACAGGTCAGAAGATTGGGCAGAATGTAAAAAACAGCAAAAGATGACTAAAAGATTGATAAGGAGGGAAAATTGGAGTACAAGACATTGGATTGGATTTGCTTACCGAGGTACAGTGAAAAGTATTTTTCTGTGAGCTGCTCAAACAGATCATTTAGTACATGAAAAGAAAAGAAAAGAAAAAGAAAATACATAATAGGGCAACACAAGGTACATACTGTAAATACATAGACACCGGCATCAGGTGAAACATACAGGAGTGTAGTATTAATCAGGTCAGTCCATAAGAGGGTCGTTTAGGAGTCTGGTAACAACGGGGAAGAAGCTGTTTTTGAATCTGTATGTGCGTGTTCTCAGACTTCTGTATCTCCTGCCCGATGGAAGAAGTTGGAAGAGTGAGTAAGCCGGGTGGGAGGGGTCTTTGATTATGCTGCCCACTTTCCCCAGGCAACAGGGGTGTAGATAGAGTCAATGGTTTGTGTGATGGACTGGGCTGTTTTCGCGACTCTCTGAAATTTCTTGCGGTCTTGGGCTGAGCAGTTGCCATACCAGGCTATGATGTAGCCCGATAGGATGCTTTCTATGGTGCATCTGTAAATGTTGGTAAGAGTTAATGTGGACATGCCGAATTTCCTTAGTTTCCTGAGGAACTATACGCGCTGTTGTGCTTTCTTTGTGGTAGCGTCGACGTGGGTGGACCAGGACATGATATTGATGATGTGCACCCCTAGAAATTTGAAACTGTTAACCATCTCCACCTATTGCTGCAGACAGAGGTGTGTACCGTACTTTGCTTCCTCCTGACTAGCTCTTCAGTTTTGCTGTCATTGAGGGATAGATTGTTGTCGTTAGACCACTCCAGAGAGGAACCATGCACCATTCCTAGTAAGGAAACTAGCTAGAAATATCAAGACAAATTGTCAGAGATAGTAAGTAGTGAGATAGTTGATGTGTCGATTTAAATTTGCCAAAATTGACTCGATTTGGGCAAGGTTTTATTAGATTGGAAAAAAGCGAATCTAAAGCATTTATTCAATAAAGGGAGGAGACAAAAAGCAAAAAACTGCAGGTCAATTAGCTCGGGTGTTAAAAATGTTAGACACTATAATTAAAGATGTTATAATAGGGCACTTAAATAACTTCAATGTAATCAGGCAGAGTCAATATGATTGTGAAAGGGTAATCATGTTTAACCAATTTATTGGAGTTCTTTGAAGAAGTACAGTGGATAACAGGGAATTGTGGATATACTGAATTTAAATTTTCAGAAGGCATTTGATAAGGTGCCACACCCAAGGTTAATGCAGAAAGTGAAAGTTCATTGTGTAGAGAGTAGCATATTGGCACGGACAGAAGGTTGATGAGCTAACAGGAAACAGTAGGCAAATAAATGGCTCATTTTCTTTCCGGTTGGCAGATGTGATGAGTGATATGCTGCAGGATCAGTCCTGGGATTATAGAATTTATTTATAAATTATGTGAATGATTTGGATGAAGGAAGCGATGGTATGGTTGCTAAATTTGCTGACGACACAAAGATATGGAGGAAAGTAAATTGTGAAGAAAACATAAGGGGCGGGATTCTCCGACCCCCCCGTCGGGTCAGAGAATCGCCAGGGGGCGGTGTGAATCCCGCCCCCACCGGCTGCCGAATTCTCCGGTGCCGGAGATTTGGCGGGGGTGGGAATCGCGCCGCGGGAGTCGACGGGCTCCCCCGGCGATTCTTCGACCCGCGATGGGCCGAAGTCCCGCTCGTTCTATGCAGGTCCCGCCGGCGTAAATTGGAGTTGGTCCCTTACCAGCGGGACCTGGCGGCGCGGGCAGCCTCCGGGGTTATTGGGGGGTCAGGGGGGTATCTGACCCCGGGAGGTGCCCCCACGGTGGCCTGCGGTTGGGGCCCACCGATCCGCGGGCGGGCCTGTGCCGTGGGGGCACTCTATTCCTTCTGCACCGGAGGCCGTGGTCATCTGCCATTCCCGGTGCAGAAGTGACTCCATGTGCGCAAGCGCGGGGATGACGTCAGCAGCCGCTGACGCTCCCGCGCATGCGCGGACACACGCCGGCCGGCGGAGTCCCTTCGGCCCAGGCTGGCGCATGCCAAAGGCCTTCCACGCTGGCTGGCGGGGCGAAAACCACTCCGGCGCCGGCCTAGCCCTTGAAGGTGTGGAGGATTTTGCACCTTTGGGGCAGCCCGACGCCGGAGTGGTTCCCGCCACTCCACTGCGCAGTTTCTGCCCGCCCTGCCGATTCCCGGAGAATCCCGCCCAAGGAGTCTACAAAGAGATATAGGTAGGTTAAGTGAGTGGGCAAAGATCTGGCAAACGTAGTATAACATGGAAAAATGTGAGGTTGTTCATGTTGACAGGAAAATAAAAAGGCATATTATCTAAACAGTGACAGATTGCAGAGTTCTAAGATGCAGAGGGATCTGGGTGTCCTAGTGCATGAGTCATACAAGGTTAGTGGACAGGTGCAGCATGTAATTATCAAAGCTAATAGAATGTGATCATTTATTGCAAGAGGAATTGAATACAAGAGCAGGGAGGTTATGCTTCAGGTATACAGGGCTTTAGTGGGGCTGGGGCCACATCTGGAGTATAGAATTGGTCTCTATTTAAGGAAATATATAAATGCATTAGAAGCTGTTCAGATAAGGTTTACTAGATTAATACCTGGAATAGTTGGATTGTTTGATGAGGAAAGGTTGGACAGGCTAGGCTTGTATCCATTGGAGTTTAAAAGAGTAAGAGATAGAGCGGCATGTGGCGCAGTGAATAGCACTGGGACTGCGGCGCTGAGGTCCCAGGTTCGAATCCCGGCCCTGGGTCACTGTCCGTGTGGAGTTTGCACATTCTCCTCATGTCTGCGTGGTTTTCACCCCCACAACCCAAAGATGTGCAGGTTAGGTGGATTGGCCACACTAAATATCCCCTTAATTGGAAAAGAAATAATTGGGTACTCTAAATTTATTTTTAAAAAGAGTAAGAGGTGACGTGATTGAAACATACAAGATCCAGAGAGGACTTGATGGTGGATGTGGAAAGGATGTTTCCTCTTTGGGAGAATATAAAACTCGGGGTCATTGTTTCAAAATGAGGTGTCACCCATTTAGGACGCAGATGAGAAGAAGCTTTCTCTCTCCGAGAGTTGAGCGACTTTTGAATTCTCTTCCTCAAAAGAGGGTTGAGGCAGAGTCCTTTAATATCTTTAAGGCAGAGGGAGATATATTCTTGTTAAGCCAGGGGTTGAACAGTTATCAGGGGTAGGTAGGAATGTGAAGTTGGGCGGCACGGTGGCACAATGGTTAGCACAGCTGTCTCACAGCGCTGAGGTCCCGAGTTCGATCCCGGCCCCGGATCACTGTCCATGTGGAGTTTCCACATTCTCCCCGTGTGTGCTTGGGTCTCACCCCCACAACCCAAAGATGTGCAGAGTACATTGGCCACGCTAAGTTGCCCCTGAATTGGAAAGAAATAATTGGTTACTCTAAATTTATAAATAAAAAAGAAATGTGAAGTTGAGGGTAAAGTCAGAACAGTCATGATCTGATTGAATTGCGGAGCAGGCCTGAAGGACTTAGTGGCATACCCCTGCTCCTAATATGTGTTTGCATGACAAAATATGAAATGCAGGCATATACATGAGTTGGGTTTGAAAGTTGAATATTGAGAAAGGAAGGGGCGGTTGTGAGTGGAGCTGCATTAGGATGTCAAGGGGCTGCAGGGTTGAGTGCTGGGACCATTGCTGTACACGGTATATAGATATGATATGGAGTTGGGGTTGAAGCAAA